>NC_080023.1:84946666-85588750 GCF_030020395.1 Manis pentadactyla | reverse complement strand
TGTGCACAGATTATGTCCCAGATGACCAAACATGGTCTGTCCTGTGGAGTTGCAGATATCTTGCTTTCTGGCCTTTCTACATGTTGTTTGCTTTACCTAGAGCACACTTTCATCGCCTTCTTTCCCTCTCCTTACCCCCAGTGGCTTCACCTGGCTGATTTCCTGCTTAGATCTAAGTACACATCACTGACCTGCCAGGTTGGGTGAGATCACCTGCCATGTGAGTCCGCCCCACTCTGTCATGATCCCCACTGTAGTGTGCGTCACACTGTATTTGGACTATTGCCTTCAGACCCTGAGCAAATATTACTTGAGCACGTATGACACAAAAGGGATTGTTTTACTAGGTCGAAGGAGATCATGATGAGCAGAAGGGGAATAAGGAGAGGAACAGAAAATAATCCACATATATACAATTAAAGAATGTGTAAAATGCTGTGAATGAAATTTACAGGGCACAATGAGGTGATTTACCCCGGTGCCAAGATCTGATGGATGAAAAGGAGTTTACTAGACCCAAGAACAGTAGCAGATAACAGAAAGCACTGTAGGTCTAGATGTATGAACAGCAGGGGTGTGCTGAGAAAGCACAGCATCTCAGCAGGCTCTGAAACCAGACAGAGCACAGCACACCTGAGAGCTGAGAGAACATGCACTCTTGCATGTCTATCTTGCTCACCACTTTAGTCCCGGTAAAAAGATAGTTAGCAGACATTTAATGCCTAGTTCTTCAATGAACACAAGAATGAACAAATGACCTAGGAAGTGTGTGCCTGGGAAAAATAGCATCTATAATCACAATTTCCTTTTGCAGCTGAAAAATGAGGGATTATGTCATTGGTCCTAATGCCATTGTAGAGTAATAGTTTCCAGCAATGAAAGATGTCCCCCTACATGTGACATGCCTATGGTAATACTGTCACTTTATATTGTAGATCTTTGTTTAGGTACCTGTGTCATCTTCTAGACCATATGTTCTTTGAACGATGATACCTTATTATGTATTGTATTTCCATTAGCTAATACCAAAATACGTAGGGCTCAAGCTTATTAAATTGACTAATATACGCTTTAAGGGAGGGATCATTCCTTTTTTGATTATCTATAGCAGTTAGAACAGTGACGTACACATAATAGGCAATCAATAATATTTGATGAATTAATGAAGGATTAATATGAAACACCAATTGTTCTACTCTTTCAATATTACCTCTCTAGGGATCACTTTCCCAACCAATTTATAGTATTAGATTTTACTGATAACTGATCTAAAGCTATTGGTTCCCAAGGAGGTCTTAGGGCCTCTCCAAATGGTAGCTGTGTTAGAGGTTTACATGAAATCAAAGATTGTTTTCTCACTTAAACACAGATAGTTTAAAAGAGAACTCACCATATCATGCTAACAATGAATATATTACATGTAATGTGTTCCCCCCCACACACAGCAGTTTTGCCCAAGTTACCACATGTACCTCCCTCCCCACATTTTTATGTTTTATATTAGTATATTACAAATTATTATATATCACACATATAACATTATATATTATTTACATATCACATATATTATAATAAGACATCCCTGTCTCCCAGGGAACATTATAATGTATGACAAAATAAATGGTTTAAATAATGGAAACATCATACACATGGTAAATCAGATATATGCAAAAGCCAAAGCTTTATTTGTTCTGCACCAAGGTTAAAAAAATCTCAATATTTTGTCAATGTAGAAAAGAAAGAAATTGTGAATGCCATTTTTTAATCAGTGTTCTTAGTTTAAACATACAAAAGCTGACTGATTAGGAAGAGGAATTTATTGATGGGATGACCTTCCAAAACCATTTGCATGGTTAGAGAATCAGGCTTGAGAAATATGTGGCCAATGAAGTCTAGGCAGCAAGACTGGGGAACAATAGCCCCCTTCCTACCACAGCAACCGTCTAGGGAGGACTCTGTTGTCCTGCTGCCTGGTTGCTGGAATCTATAGCCAGCCCTGTGCTACATCTGCAAATAAATCCCTCCCAGCAAGACCCCTGCACAGACAGGGAGCTCAAATGCCAAGAAGCAAAGCAAGCAAATATGAACAAATATGAACAAATATGAACAAAACAAAATGAAAATGAAGGTCTACTCTACCTGTAATTATGAAATCATATTGGTCAGTATCACACCCCTTTCAAAATTTCAAGTGCGGTTTGTTCCAATGCTGACTCCAGGCTGGGAGGAATAAGATATAGAAAAACAAAACAGAATAATTCAATTAAGTAATTTTTGTACTTAGTAAAGTATGCTAGCATACAAAAATATTTAATACATGTTCACAGGCCTTATCTCAGGATAAATTATTACAGTACACAAAAAGTAAACTTAAACTCAAAAAGTTGAGAAAACGGGATGAACTAGATTTCAACTTATTTTTATGAGCACTCTAAAAATAAATTAATTTTACCTGAAATCTTGTTGTATTTTAAAACATGGATAATGCTTCTTAATACTAAATACTTCACTCAATTGTTCTCTTTTTGCTTGCCTTTGTTAAATGTTCTCTTTGTACTTGTTTAAAGGACTTCATATTTTACCAGCTGTATTAGACAGGGTAGGTTAGATTACAGTGCAATTACTAACAACTCCAGATCTTAGTATTGTTCTACAACAGAAGTTTAATTTTTCACACACATGCAGATCTGCAGATCTGGACAACTCCCAGCAGCTGTGCTGTGTCGGTTCAGATTTCTAGACTACATTAAAGTCAAGATAGTTTCAGATCATCCTGTGCTTCTATGAGCACTAGGACATGCAGAGGCTTGGAGACCAGAACACTAGCCATTAGATGCTTCTGCCTGGAAGTGACACATATCACTCCTGATCACATTTCACTGGTCAAAGCAAGTCACCCCACCTTGTGTAAACTTAAGAGAATGAGAAAGTGAAGTCTTTTAGAGCCAGGTAATAGAAGAGCAAACCACACTGGTGCATGCCAAACATACTATCAAATACAGTAGTCAGTGGAGGGGATTTCTAAAAAAAAAAGTACACAGCATAGATTTTTTAAATGGAAGATAATTAAACTTGTCTCCACTGAAGATGATTTAGTTTATTTTTAAAAACCGCTTAATAGTTTTTGATCATCTAATTTAAAAACTTTTAATAAATTTTGAGGGAAATGTTTCTGCTCATTCACAATTATATTGCCATGAAAATCGTACTGACTGCTTCTGCATGAGTCAGAGTTAACTCATCTTTCTCTTTTGTGCTATTGCTTCTATAATAAATATCCATAGAACTCCTCCCACATACATTGAATTCTATAAAACCAAACTAATCAAGCACAAAAAACAGGCAAAATATTACATACCTATATTTTAGGTATCTACTTAATTTATTTAAATTGCTCGAGGCAGAAGAGTAGTACAAATCCATTGCTTTTACTGTTTGCAACATGCTAAATGTTTTTAACTCAACACATTTTAGTGAGTACTTAGTACATAATATTTATCAGTAAGTGTCTAATTTTGCACTAGAGATCTTAGGATATTAAAACTGCATTGCTGTGCAGTACAGATGCAGGTCAAAAAGCTGACTCTGTGAAGGTCCAGTAGTAGCAGTACCTTAACTTAAAGAGAAACAAAATTAATGTGCATGTGCAAGTCCATGTGTGTGTGTGTTGCAGGAAAGAAGCAATCACTTAAATACATAGGGGGTTAATGACAAGTTAATAACAAGTTAATAACAAAATAACCCCAAAATTATTGGTACAAAGGGGGTGGCTTTTATAAATAATTCCTCTACTGAATGATTTATTTTATAATGTAAAGAAAAAAGAAAAGAAATACATATTAAAATTAAATTGTTAAGGAGTTTTCCTTTCAAGTTAAATATGTAGCTATATATCTGAATAATAGCTCACAATGAAATATCCCCAACTGGTATATAAAGTATTTTTAAAACTATTTTTAGTACATATATAAAATACAAATATGAAAGAAAATTAGGAAAATTCCTTCTCAAAGGCCAAAAATGTAAGAGGCTCAACAGTTGAGAGAGGAATTCAAAGATGCCCTAAAATCAGCAGCTTCCATGGGTTATCTACCAATTTTCAGCAACATGTAATTATAATTTCAAAGACTACATAGGAGATAAAGACAGTACATTTACATGGCTGTTGTACTGGAGACCCACGCATAAATCTAGGTGTGCTAATGCGCTGATCCTTCATGAAATGATAAACTAGAAACAAACTGCTCCATAAAAGAACTCAGCGAGAAAACTTGCTCAAAGTAATATTGCCTTTGGGTATGTGAGGTGGAAAGAGGGGGTTGGAATGGTTGAAAAATTCCCTGAATATTTATAAGTAGAAGTCAGTAATTATGTAGTCATTGCAGGTCTGAAATTACAGTAACTGTGTGATTCAAAAAACACCAAGAAAAGAAATTAAGGTGGCTCAGTTATAGAAGGGTTTCTCTGTGGCTGGCAGAAATTAAAGCAAATTATCTCTGCATGAATATGTTCTCAACCTAAGCCTCACAGCATCTCACAAATAAGTTTCAATAAACAGGCCTAAAATGAGATTTTTTTAGCTGCAAGATGACAAGAATACATGAATGAAGATATGCAGAATAAATAAATAGAATTAAATCCATAAATATTTCAGATTTTCAGGATGATTAAGTATAGAAAACAAAATATATACGCTTATATCTAACAAAATAATAGAGGTAAGAAAAAATATAATAGGCATTGAGCAGAAAAATGTGGAAAAGGATCAAATAAAAATTCTAGAAATTAAAAAATGCAAGAAATATAAAATTCACTAGATGGGGAGAGCGGTAGGCTTTTGGTTCTGGACCATACGGAAGAAGCTTGTAAGTCACCACTGCACTCTAATAACAAGTGAAAAGCTGAACATACTGAAAAATCAAGAACTCAGATCTGTCACAGAAGTGATGCCACAGGGAAAATTGCTGTACCCCAAATTAGAGAGATTGACAAGCAAACACAAAGAATCACAAGTTAGCAGAGCAGAAAATTCCAAGTAGAAAGTCCCCTGGGAACCAGTGCCAGATAAACCTGAATTTTAATTGATGAATTGCTGGAGACTCAATGTACACAAGTCTGAGAGATTAAAAAATCTAGGGGAGACCCAAATATAGGGAGTCCCCACACTTTTGTGAGTCTTACCTCTAAAAGCTCAATCAGATTATCCTAGTGAATATCAGAGAAAAATCCTCTCATGATTCTGGCAGAAGGAAAGGAAAAGGGACCATTGAAATACACTAGAGTATTCTGTTTTTCTAAACTAAGAACTGCCCTCAAGAGAAACAATTTTACCAAAGCCTGAAATATTGGAATTTTATGGAGGCCTAACCAAACTGGGAGAAGGGGAATACCCAACTCCAGCCCCCTCTGGCCATTCTGTCCCACTGAAGGGACGAGGGAGAGCTGAGACACACTTGTGAAGTCCCCAGTTCAGAGATACAGACTTACTAAAAAGACTGAGACCTAATCATAGGAATACAGCCTGTCTCCCTCTCTCCCACAACTTGTCACCACATTGCTGAAGGCCTATTTATCACAATTCCTTTTTACCCATTACATCATGTTCAGCTATCAGGAAATACTAAAAGGCAAAAAATACAATTTGAAGAGACAAAGCATCAGAATCGGAATCAGAAATGGCAGGGATTTTGGAATTATCAGACAACGAATTTTTTTTAAAGACTATGATTAATATGCTAAGGGATCTAATGCATAAAGTGGACAGCATGCAACAACAAATGGACAATGTAAGTGGAAAGATGAAAATTTTATGGAAGAACCCAAAAGACAAGTTGGAGATTAAAAATACTGTACAGAAATAAAGAATACCTTTGATGGGCTCATTAGTCAAGTGGAAAGGATATGGAAAAAAATCTTTAAGCTTGATGATATGTCACTAGAAACCTCCAAAACAGAAGAGAAAAAACAGGGGAAAAACCCCAGATATCCAAGGACTATGGACAATTACAAAAGGTGTAACATGTAAAGGGCAATACTAGAAGAAGATGAGAGAGCAATGAATATAAGAAGCATGTGAAGCAATAATAACTGAGAACTTCCCTAAATTAATGTCAGGCATCAAATCAAATATCCAGGAATCTCAGAGAACACCAAAAGGGATAAATTCTTGCCGCAGAAACCACCTAGACATATCATATTTAAACTGCATAAAGTCAAAGATAGAAAAAAATATATTGAAAGACGCCAATAGGTAAGAAAAAATATCTTACCTATAGTGTAGCAAAGATAAAATTACATTTAATTTCTTCTCAGAAACCATACAAGCAAAAAGAGAGTGGAATGAAATATTTACAATGTAAGAGAAATACACCATCAACCCAGAATTCTGTACCCTACAAATTGTCCTTCATAAGTGAAGGAGAAATACTTTTCAGACAAATTAGCATTAAAAAAATAGGATAATCTATAATCAGTAGACCTGCCTTGAAAGAAATGTTTTAAAATGTTCCTTAGAGGGAAGGAAAATAACATAGGTTAGAAACTTGGATCTACATAAAGAAGAGAAAAGCATGGGGGAAGGAATAAATGAAGATAAAATAAAAACTTTTACTTTTATTCTTATTTGATCTAATTCATAACAGTTTTTCAAAATGATAACAGCAATAATGTATTTGACTATGTGCACTTATGCGTGTAAGTTATGTGTATATATATATATGCTTATATATGTGAAATGAATGACAGTAATTATACAATAAATGGGAGGGAAGAATAAGGATTATTTTATTACAAAGTACTAACATTACTTGTGAAGTGGTATAGTGTTATTTAAATATAGACTTGTATTAACAGTAAATGTATATTGCAAACTCTAGGGAAACCACTAAAATGTTTTTAAAAAGGAAGTATAATCAATATGCTAAAAAAGGAAAAAAATTGAAACACAAAATGCACAATTAAAAACACAGATAACAGAAAGAGTGGAAAACAAAAACAGGATAAAAAAATAAGGGCCATAAATAGAAAATAGTAATATAAATATAATCCAAATATATCAATAATCACTTTGACTGTCAGTGGTCTAAATGCACCAATTAAAAGAAGTTGTCAGAGTAGATCAGAAAACAAGACCCAGTTATGTGTTGTCTACAGTAAGTCCACTATAAATACAGAGAAACATATATGTTAAGAGTTAATAGATGGAGGAAAACATACCATGCTAACATGAATCAAAACAAAGCAGGAGTAGCTATATTAATTTCAGACACAGAAGACTTCAAAGCAAGGAAAGTATTCAGAGATAAAGAAGGGCAGTACAAAATGGAGTCTATTCTCCAACAAGACATAACAATCCTTAACATGTATGCGTCTAACAATGGAGCGTCAAACTCTGGCAGGCAAAAACTAATAAAATATCATAAATAGATGAATCCTCTCATCATAGTCAGAGACTTCAACACCCTCTCTAAGAAATCAAGAGATCCAGAAGGCAGAAAATAAGTAAGGACAAAACTAAACTAAAAAACACCATTAATCAACTGCAAATAATTATCATCTATAAATTACTTCACCTAACAACAGCAAAATGCACATTATTTTCTGAAGGTCACTTGGAATATTCACCAAGAGAGACCACATTCTGGAACATAAAATGCATTTTAACAAGTTTCAAAACTAGAAATTAAACAATGTCAGCTGTCAGAACACAATGAAATTAAACTGAAAATCAATAACAGAAAGATTTCCTGAATTCCAAAATATGTGGAAATGAAATAGCATAGTTCTAAATAACACAGGGTCAAAGAATAAATCTTTAGAGAGGTTAAAAAATATTTTGAACTAAATTAAAGTGAAAACATAACTTACCAAACTTTGTGGGATGCAACAAAAATAGTGCTTAGAAGGAAATTTACAACATTGAATGCATATTTTACAAAAATGAAAGATCTGAAATCAATAGTCTAAGTTTTCACTTTACAAAGCCAGCAAAAGCAGAAAAAATTAAATACAACGTAAGCCAGAAGAAAAGAAATAATAAAAATTAGAGCAGAAATGAAAGTGAAGACAGGAAATCCATAGAGAAAAGCAACTAAACCAAATCTGGTTTTTTGAAACATCAGTAAAATTGATAAGCCTCTAGTCACGAAAAAAAAAAGAGAGAGAGAGAAAGAGATAGGTGGGGGGTTGGGGGGGAGAGAAAAAGAGAAAGAGAAGACCAATTACTAATATCAAAAATGAAAGAGGGGACATCACTATAGATGCCATGTATATCACTACAGATCCTATGGACATTAAAAGGATAATAAAGGAATGTTAAGAACAACTCTATGCCTACAAGTTTGATGCATGAGTTAAATGGACCAATTCCTTGAAAGACAAAATTTGCCAAAGCTCACACAAGAAGAAACAAACCATTTGAATAGGGCTATATCTATTAAAGACATTGAACAAAGTATTAATAACTTCCCAAAACAGAACACATCTTGTCCAGATGGGTTCACTGGTGAATTCTACCAAACATTCAAGGAAGAAATTATGTCAATTTTCTGTAATCCCTTCCAGGAGTTAGAGAGAGGGAATGCTTCCTAACTTATTCTATGAGATTAGCATTACTCCCATACCAAAACCAGACAAAATATTACAGGAAGAGAAAACTGTAAACTAGTATCTCTCAGTAAAATAGATGCAAAAATCCTTAACATGGCATTAGCAATTCAAATCCAGCAACGTATAAAAAGAGTTATACACCATGACCAAGACAGATTCATCACAGGTATGCAAAGCTAGCTCAACATATGAAAATCAGTTAATATATCTGTCACATTAACAGGCTAAAGAAGAAAAATCACATGAGTCAGTAGATGCAGAACAGGCATTTGACAAAATCCAACACTCATTCATGATCTCAGCAGACTAAGAATAGAGGGAGACTTCCTCAACTTGATAAACAACATCTACAAAAAAAACTCACAGTTAACAGCTAATATCAGTACTTAATTATAAGAAATTCAAAGCTTTCTTATTAAGATCAGGGACAATGAAAGGATGGTCCCACTCACCACATCTTTTAAATGTCATGCTAGAAGTTCTAATACATGAAATAAGATGAAAAAAAGGAAATAAAGAGTATATATATTGGGAATGAAGACACAAAATTGTCTTTATTTGCAGAAGACATGATCATCTATGTAGGAAATCCAAAATAACAGACAAAAAAGAAAACCTCCTGCTATAATCTAGAAGTGATTATAGCAAGGTTTTGGGATACAAAGTTAATATAGAAAAGTTAATTGCTTTTCTATACACCACAATTAAGTAGAATTTGAAATTAAAAATAAAAATTTACATTAGCACCTCCAAAATAAATACTTACACTTTAATCTAACAAAATATGTATAATATCTACATATAGAAACTACAAAACTCAGATGAAAGAAATCAAAGTAAATAAATTGATATTCCATATTCAAGGAGAGGAAGACTCAGTATTTTCAAGATGTCAGTTCTTCCCAACTTGTTCTATAGATTCAATGAAATCCCAATCAAAATCCCAGTAAATTATTTTATGGACATCAAAAAACCAACTGTAAAATTTATGGGGATGGAAAAGACCCAGAAGCACCAACAAAATATTGGAGAAGAACAAAGTTAGAGGACTGACACCACACAAGTTCAAGACTAACTATAAAACAACAGTAATCAAGACAGGGTAGTATTGGCAAAAGAATAGACAAATAGATCAATGGAACAGAAGATAACCAGAAATAGAACTATCTAAATATGGTCAACTGATCCTTGACAAAGGAGCAAAGGCAGTACGGTGGAGCAAAGATTGTCTTTTCAGCAAATGGTGCTGAAACAACTGTTGGGGACCGCCTTTGTCTTCTCACATGTCTGAATGCGGAATGGGAAAGCACCTTCCTCCCACAGCATGGGAAAGCACCAGCTTGAGAACAACTGGTGCAGTCCTTGGACGTTATCTGGCCACAAAAACATATCTTGTCCTCGAAGATGAGCCAAGACGCCTCACTCTGAAAATAGGGAGACCTTGAGGACATGTGAAAACACCACCCCTACTTACCAGGCAGCTTCTAAGAAAATCAACAAGGTGCTCTGGCCTGCCCTCCCTGAGATGGGAAAGATGAGTATAGCACTTGGCTGAGGTCCGAGAAAGGCAGTATAAAAATAAAGGTGCTGCGCCACATCGCTGCTGTAGCCATTGTCTGTCTGTCTGTGTTGTCTGTGTTTTTTGTTCTCTCATTTCACCCAAAAAGATGAGCGGCATGTTACATCTGGCGCCCAACATGGGGCGTCCTCTCAGAGTGAGTTGTACATTTATTCAGCTCCACACCTCCCCTTCAGACTGTTCGACTTCGACAGCAGGCACCGTCAAACAACTGATTATCTAAACATTAAAAAAAAAAAAAGAATCTAGAAAACAGACCATAAGCCTTTCTCAAACATTAACTCAAAATAGATCATAGACCTAAATGTAAAATGTGAAACTGTAAAACTCTTAGAAGATAGTATAGGTGAAAATCTAGGTGACTTTGGTTATGATGATAATTTTTAAAATACAACACAAAAGGCACAATCCATGAAAGAAATAATTGATAAGATGGACTCCATTAAAATTTTAAAAATCTGCTCTCCAAAATACCGTGTCAATAGAATGGGAAGACAAGCCACAGACTGGGAGGAAATACTTGTAAAACACATATTTGATAAAGGACTGTTATTCAAAATATACTAAGAACACTTAAACTCAATAATAAGAAAATGAACAAACTGATTAAAAAATGAGTGGAAGACCTGAACACAAGAACAAGGTGAAGACCTCTTCACAGAGAAGACATACAGATGGCAAATAAGCATACAAAAAAATGCATTACATCATATGTCATCAGGAAATGCAAATCGAAGCAATGAAATATCACCACACTGCTATTGGAATGGCCCAGATCCAAAACACTGACACTACAAATGCAGATGAGAATGTGGAGCATCAGGAATAGCTCTCATTCATTGTTGGTGGAAACATAAAATAATAAGTCACTTGGAAGACACTTTGGTGATTTCTTACAAAACTATCCAGCAATCATGCTTTTTGGTATTTACCCAAATGAGTTGAAAACTAATACAAAAACTTGCACATGAATATTTATAGCAGCTCTATTCATTACTGACATAACTTGAAGCAACCAAGATATCCTTTAGTAGATGAATGGATAAATAAATGCTGGTATATCCAGACAACAGAATATTATTCAGTCCCAAAAGGAAATGAGCTATCAAGCCATGAAATGACACTAAAGAACCCTAAATGCTTATTACTGCGTGAAAAAAAAAGTCTAAAAGGCTACATAGTACATGATTCCAACTGTATGACATGCTGGGAGAGGCAAAACTATGCAGAAGTAAAAATATCAGTGGTTGCTAGGGATTAGAGGTGAGGGAGAGATGAATATGAGGAGCACAGATAATTTTTAAGGCAGTGAAACTACTCTGTATATTATTGTAATACTTTATACATATCATTATTATCTTTTCCAAATAATAGAAAATACACCACCAAGAGGAAACCCTAATGTAAACTATGGACTTTGGGTAATTATGATTTATGTCAATATAGGTTCATTGCTTGTAACTGTACCACTGTGGGACAAAAATGTTGATAGAGGGGGAAGTTGTGTGAGGACGGAGAATATAAGGAAATCTCTGTACCTTCTGCTCAGTTTTGCTGTGAACCTAAAACTGCTCTAAACAAATAAAGTCTATTTAAGATAAAATTTACTGGATGGGATAATGTGCCAAAATGAATATGCATAAATGGTACATGTCCTTGAACATGTTTTATGTCAATAAAAATCTTAAAATCAGATTAAATATATTTGAAAAATAATAAGTAAACAGGAGATTGGATTTGAAGAAATAATTCAGAATTTAAAACGGAGACACAAAACAACAGTAAATACAAAGGAGAGGTTAGGTGATGTGGGGAAGGTGTAATAAATCTCTGCCTAAAGTTCTGAAAAGTGGTAATGCAGAAAATTGGGAAGTGTTGACATTTGAGGAGGGAATGTCTGATGATTTTCCATCATTGATTAAATTAATAATTTTTTTAACTTAGCGAATTAAATTCCAGCAAGATAAATAAATTTTAAAAACGTCATGTAGACATAAAGCAACACCACTGCAGAATGCAAATGACAAAGAAAAAGTTTTATAAGCAACCAAAGAAAAAAGAAAGATTGCCAAGACCAGTATCACAATTTGAGAGACAGTTGATTTCTTAAGTTGGTGAGAAATAGGGAACAATGCAAACATTTCTTGAAAGTGCTGAGAAAATAACTGCAACCTAGCATCCCACAATCAATGAAAGACAATTGTAAACAGTATCTGAGCATTTACCACCAAAAGTTTTCTAAAGTAACTTCTCAGATATATTTCTGAAAGAAGAAATATTATACCAGGACATAGGTTTGTAATTCAAGATGGAATGGTGAATTGAGAAAAGTATAGATATGGTTAAATCTAATGGAGGGCTTACAGTATTAAAAAAAAGTAATAATGTATAATTTATGGGTTTTGAAAAAGATAGGATTGAGTTACTATAAATCTAAAGCTTATCCATCTGGGTGCATTTTGAGTAGCTAAAGCACTCTAAAGAAAAAGGGTAAACACATTGATTAAATTTAGACTTCACAAAGTATGAATATCAAAATTCCTGTAACCCATAAAAATATTTAAAATACTGTACAACTTCCACAAAAATAGAAGGGAGGAAAAAGTAACAATGGGGGAGAAAAGTTAACGTGATAGAAGCTGTGTAAGAAAGAAGTGGGAAAAAGAGAGCAGATAATAAAAATAGAAAGTGAGATGATAAAAATAAATCCAAAGATATCAGAGATCACAGTTAAATGTGAATGGCCTGAATACTTCAGGTAAGATTCTCAGACATTTCCACCAACTGTGAATACCAGGTAAATATTTATAGCAGACATATTAAATAACCCCTGGGGGAAATTAATGGGATAGAAAACAAAGCATAAAATACACAAAATAAAATAAAATAAATTACAAAAATCAAATAAGTCAAAATAAAAAAATCAAATAAGTCAAAATTACAAAAATCAAATCAAATAATCAAATAAGAAAATATTAAATTTGTTAAAAACAAAATTTGGTGAATAGTTTGAGGATATAATTGCAAATGCAGCAGAGATTTTAAAAAAATACTTTAAGCCAAATGATTGAAAACTAGCATGATATTGACAGATGCCCAGAAAAATATGATTTACTAAAAAATAAATAGAAAACCTGAGTAATACTATAACCTTTAAAGATATTGAATCAATATTTTCAAATATTTCCATAAAAGAAACAGCAGGTCCTAATGACTATTGCAAGTGTATTCTATCACACATTCAAGGAACAAATAATCCTGATTGTATACCAATTATTCTTGGAACTAGAATGAGAGGGAAAACATGCCAATTATTTAGTTAGGTTAACGTAACTGTGATTCAAAAACTATAAGGACAGTATAAGGAAGAAAAAATATAGACCAATATTGTAAACAAAATATGAACAAAACAATGTTATGACTAAATAAATTTATTCTAGAAATTAAGGTTTGACATTAGAAAAAATATCTATTAATGTAGTTTACTGTATTAACAAAATAAAGGAGCAAAACTCTATCATTATCTCAATAGATGCATTAAAACGTTTAATAAAATTCATCAACCAAGGGAGCCTTTAATAGAAGGAAACTTCCTTAATATGACAAAAATACAAACAACAAAACACCTACAGCAAACATCATACTTAATGGTAAAGATTAAAACCATTTCCTTTAAATCCATGAATAAGGAGAAGTCCAGTATCTTACTGCTATTCATATAGCATTGGAGGTCTCCGTGAGGTAAGGGAGCAAAAAGAAAAAGAAATAAACATTTATGAATATTGGAAAGGAAAATAAAGATATACACTCATTAATCCCAGATGATATGCTTTTCTAACTAGAAAACTCAAAATATAAACAGATAAATTATTAGAATTAATCACAGTTTTTAACAAGATTGGATAAAAAAATCAATTACACAAAACAATTGTATTTCTATACAATAGCTACAAAAAATTTAGAAAATGCAGTTTATAAAAGATACCTTCTAAAATAGTAACAAAATAGAAGGTGACCAAGAATAATTCTTTAAAAAAATGCACAAGACCCTGATGACATAAATTATAAAACTTTGCTAAGAGGCATTAAATAAAATATAAATAAAGAAAAAAGATGATACTTCTAGAAAATGAAACAATGTTGCAAAACTGTCCAATGATTCCAATTTTATCCATATTCTATTTCACACATACCATAAATCAATTCCCTATTATTAACAGGCTTAAACGCATATGTAATAGATTATCTTGGTAGCTTTAGGAAGCGAATGATATTTGAAAACAACATTCAAGGAACATGTTTATGACATCAGAAGAAACTGGATTTAAGCAAGACATGAAATGTGCACACTGTAAGGGAAAAAAATGATAAATTCCTAAAATGAAGGACATCGGCCCATTAGTTGTGACTTAGCTGTCATAATAACGCAACGTATCAAATCATGTCAAGGCAAATGTCTAATAACCAAAAGCATTATTTTTTTTTGCTCATGGGTCTGCAGGTCAGCTCCAAACCAGCTGGGCTTGGTTCCAGACCTGGGACTGAGCTTCAGGCTGCTCCAGGTATCCTCTTGGACCAGTGGCTAAACCAGGGCGTGCTCTTATTAAGAATGGCAGGAGCACAAGATGGGGCAAGGTGAACATTTCACGCCTCTGCTTGCATCACATCTGCTCCTATCCCACTGGCCAAAGCAAGATATTGGCTAATCCCAACACTGAAGTGGCAGTGTGTCATACTCCCACTTCTCTGGAGGTGGGGCACTATGGCTACATGGCAAAGGGTGTGAACGTATCACCCTATTACAGAGGAGTGAAGAATTGGCATCAGTATTCCTATCAACTATAGATACCTTGAGCCGCATAAAGCAAGTCAAAATTTGGGTGAATGTATTTACCACATATATAACTGACAATGGGTTGGTCTCCCAAATATAAAAGTTTATCTTACAAACCAATAAAAAGACAAACAATGATTTAAAATGGGCAAAAGATAGGAAGAAGAATTTTACATAAAAGCATGAAAGTGCAATTAAAAAGAAATGCTCAAACTTGTAGATAGAGAAACCAAATTAAGACCCACATGTAACCACACAGGTAGCTCCCTTTTGATGAAGTCCCTCAGACTTCTCATTAACAAAGACAAGCCAGAGTCTCTTACTCATGGCCCAGAGTGTGGCAATTCAACTGAGTATTTAGGGATTAAACAAAATGGGAGTTTGTAGACCAAGGTAAAGTAAACTAAACAGACATGATTCTTAGTTCCCCCTCAAGGCCACAAACTCTTGACTCATGTATCCTTGAGATATTTTGCAGGAACTTAGAGCTCTCACCAGATTAGCCACCCGCTGACCACAAACACATAGACCCCAGACTGGGTAGAGCAAGAAAATTGAGGACTAAGATTCTTGAAATAATCCCTTGTCACTTCACCAGTGACTAATCAAAAGAATGGCAGGAGCTGATCACAAACCCTACAACTCTTTCCCATAATTTTGCCTTTAAAAACCCTTGGTTGTAAGCCAACCACAAGTCTGAGCCCTTAAGCATTAGCTACCCATTCTCCTTGCTTGGTGCTCTGCAATAAATGCCCACTTTGTGTCTCTACATCCCTATGTCAGTGTTTGGCTTTGCTGTAAGTGGACCCAGGTTTGTTGGTTTGATGACAAGCATGTGACACTTGTGTATTTGTTAAACTTTAAAAGGTTCACAATATCAAGGGCTGGCAGGAATGTAGAGTAATTTGAATTTTTATATGCTATGGGTGGGAGTATTAAAATACTATATTCATTTTGGAAAACCTGTAGCCACAAAGATATTTAAATTCTTTGGCCTATTAATTCTACTACAAAAATTCTTGCCCATGTGGCTTCAGAAGGCATGTACACTGCAAAATCTTGGTGAAAACAAATGCCTAAAGCAACCCAAATATTCATCAAATGATAAACAGATAAATAGGAAGTGATATAATCACACAAAATATTTACAGCAATGATAATAAATGAATTTCATCTCTACATACCCACATGGATGAATGCCAAGAAGTTTTTAATAAAAATTCTCAGAAAAATATAGGGAGTAGATAAGCATTATATGAAGTTAAAATGAAAATACAACTAAACAATTATGTTGCTTAGGAGTAAATTTATAAATAGAAGCAACAGAATAATAAACACAAAATTCAGTGAGAACCACACAAGAATCTGAATAGCAGTGCATGTCTAATTTTTTTTAAACTGTGTATTGCCAATGGGTTTCAGCCCTGGGCAAGTTCACTATGGATTCAATGAGCTTTTTAACTCCCATAGAGTCACTGAACTGGGATTATGTGCATTCAAGGCTTTTTATAACCATGTCACCTGCCACCTGAAGAAAGTAGGAAAGGATGAGACCAAAAAAGACAAGTGTGAAATAATGATATATAGTCCTACTGACTCCTATTCAGTGTAAGCTCTATCAGTCCTGGTTAGGTCACTTAACAGGTAACCAACTCTCTTGCCAATGGGTTTCAGCCCCTGGCAAGTTCTCTATTGATTCAATGAGACCGAAAAATTATAATGGAACATTCTTGGGGTGAAAGGGTTTATACCAAACTTTATGCCCATGGTGGCAGTCAATCACTAGAATCCTGTCCACTCACAGCCAGTCTGTATGCAGCAAGCCGGTCTCTGCCTCTGAGCCTCTCTGCCCCCACAGCTGTCTCAGTCTCTGTTCTCAATACTGCCGCCACTCCAGCCCCTTCTGCAACCAAGCAGCCCAGAGCACTGGGTAGAGCTCTTTATATAGAGTCAATACAATGTATTGCCCACATGTGTGTAGTGAGCTAGCCAACCAGGGCCAGGTGAGAATCCTGGCCACAGGAACTTTATCCACAAACTGTATTATGAATACATGGGTGTTTATTAGTCTTTACAGTATCTATATATATATATACATTTTATATATATATACATATATATATATACACACATTATTTTGCATATCTGAACTTTTTTAAGGTTGAACAAAATCAAAAATTAAATTATCAAAATAATGAATAGAATTATGTTTTTCTTCTTAAGCCTCTATTACCTCTTCACAAAATGGTAGTTAGTCATCTATGTGTCCCAAACTGTCAATTCTATAACTTTTCAGTGTTTCTTACCTAGCATTTTCACTACAGTTTTGCTTTCTACGGTTTTCAAATTAGGATGAGAAGCATTAAACATGTGTTCAATTAGTGGGGAATGCTTGACACCTTTAGCTGGTTAAATGTAGGTAAGTACCAAGCTCAGCTGGGTAAACAGAAATCAAGAAAACATTTTAAAAATAGCAACAGCTGTTAAATGTTTTCTTTATGTCAGCCTGTGTGATAAGTAATTTATCCTGAAATAACAAAAATGCCCACAACAGGCCCATACACCAGGTTCTGTTAGCAGCCTCACTTTACAGGACTTGAGGCAAAGAATTATTATGTAATCTCCCGACATCACACAGCTATTAAGTGATGACGGTGTTGCTTCCATTCCTACTGTCATCCACTGTGCTGGTAATTGAACATTAAAACAGTTGAACTGAATGTTAAAACAAATCATGGAGCAATCCATTTAACCATCAGTGTGCAAAACATTTTGTGGATTATCATTTGAAAAAACATAAACACCAACATTCTTTAAGTTTCTGAATTAATTGAATAAATTAAGCACAGGATGGTACCTTTGGTACTTTGTTTTATATATGTCCATAGGTCTCTTTCATCACATCTGACTATTCATTTTTCATGCTTCACTTCCTTTCCACCTTTTATTTCCCACTCAGAGACACCTTTATTTACTTCTATTCCCTAAATGTTTCTCTTTCTAATTTTCCACAATACAATTTTGTACACTTTAATGGCTTCCTTATATTGAAATGAGAGATAAAATAAAATAAAGGAAAGAGAGAATCCTAAATGGTCAGAATATTTCAGTTTGAAGTAACACTCTAAATAACTGGCTTATTTTAGCCATTCAACTTATCTGATATGGTGACTAGTTTGACCTTCAAGCTCAAGAACTTTGGTTTGTGACTCAAGGGGAAGTGCAGTTCTGTTAAATGGGATATGAGAGCATAAAGGCTAAGAGGCTTCTAGGGAACCTCCTGCACTCCTAAAAGAAAAGGATGTGCTGTCTCCTCTTCTGGCCTGTGGGTATTACACAGGATGTGGTACCTGAGCTGGTGCAACTGTGTTGTAACCATGAAGGAAGCAGATGACATGCTAAGAAATGACAGAGTAGAAACATGGAAAAAATCTGGATCTTTGATATTGTCACTAAGCTGCTGAATTGACCAACATTAAAATTGCCACACCCCAAACCTATGTCATGGTAGATTTACCTTATTGTTTCTTTATTGTTACATGGATTTTTCTGTTACTTGCAGCTGAAACATCCTGATACATGTCTTATGGGCTACTCTGACTTTCAAGGAAAGAAAGTAGGAATACTTAATATTATTAGTTTTCTTAGGATTATAGAATTGAAATAAAATATCTGATTGAAGGCAGCTTTGTACAGAAACAGAATTAGGACCCCAAGAAATCACCACAGCGTACCCCACAACACGTCCCTCTAGGAAAAACCTACAAAACTTTGTTCTTTCCTGAACTGCATTGGAGGTGGCGTTGTCCCATTCTTGGCCAATTTCTTTAATGTCAATGAACGACATCAGGACTGCATAAATAGAACCCTTGAGCAAATTATATAATTTCACAGAAATAGCTCCTGGAATTTTCTTGAACCCTTTGTTCCACCCTCCCCTCTCTTTCATCACATTGCTGAACTTCAGTCGTGCTGTGCATCAACTCATGTCTAGGAGTGACAGTGACACTCTGCTACAAACTTCCCTCCAATTGGATTCACCACCTGATTAACTAACCATTGTATCTTCTCCACAGCCATTTGGCAAATCCCATAATGAAACAATCATAAGATCTCCAAAATCTTTGTGATATTATCATCCCAAGGCCAGCATCAAGTCACAGACAGGTGTCTTACTCTATTTGGAAATGACAGAAATCCTGTCAGATACAAGTCTTCAACACTAAACTCATTGCTAAGTCAACTTCATTTTGAAGTATTTAGCAAATGTCTTTACAAAGTATAAATTGGCAGTACTTTTAAAATCAACTAGAACTATTTATTAGAAAAAAAATATCATTCCATTGGTTAGGAGAAAAATTTCATTCAAAGGAGAAGACTAAGGAAGCCATATTTCTACATTCCCAGAGAAGAGGAATTTGGTTACCAGTGTCATGTTCGCAAATGGTATATACTCTACTGTCTCAGACAAATTTTATTTCATTTGTAACCTATGAATTATAGAACAGATTCCTGGCATCATTATCTGCATGACCCAATAAACACAAATATTTCCATTTTTCACCTCTTTAGGGAACAGCATAACAGAGTTATCACTGAGTCTGGCTGTCTGAACCCATCTTTCTAATTCCAGTTTACTGATATATCTAGGATCTCATTAAAGGTCTCAATGGAAAAAAACAAAAGTTGAAAAATCTAACTTTAATGGATTAATTTCCAATGATATTAAAGCTAATAACTCCTCTTCCTACTAACTAATAATATCAGATTTTCCTTCTGTTTCTAAGGATAAGTTTCCTGGAAAAAATTCCATAGTAATCTGACCCTGCTTTAAAGATACACCATTAACCAAGCAAACATTTCCACTTTCTTGAACAATTAAATCTATCATATTGTAATTGACATGCTTAAACATGCTGGAAAATGCTACTCAGTAAAAAGTCATTCAATAGACTCTTGGCACAGACCTTCTGAGCCTATCCTTTGAAAAGCAGAACATAAATACCTGTAGTGCTAATGGGTCTATAATAGCAGTCATTTCAAGGAAAGGGCAGAGCAGCATTATATTACTTGAAATGGTTTTCAGCTACAGCATCCCTAAGGATGTGTAGGAATAAATAAGAAGCTATCGTTATTGCAAACTTGAATTTTATAAGTATCTGTGCTAGTCCTTTGCCCACGTACCATGTGTAGTGTATGTAGTTAGAACATTGTGGTAATTGATATTCCTATTTTTACCAATGTTGAAATTCATATTTTCAGGACATCATAAGTTTATGCAAGCAGATTGATAGAATATAATGACTATATCTAGAAGCAAACATTCAAATTAAGCTTTATTAAAGGTCATTAAATTTGTTCCAAACATTTTCAGCCTCAAACATTTGGATGTGTAAGCATAGATAAACTGTATCCCTGATAGGTGTTTCTAAGATAAAATCAGCCTTTAAGAAGACTAGGATAATATTTTTTTTTGATGGTGGGGTTGGGGGGAAAGGTGAAAGGTTCTCTGATATTCTGATGATGTTATGTCCCCAAATGGACAGTAACTTGAAAGGAGAAAAAAAATTGAAGACAGACCTTGTGGCCTACATTTCTTCACTCAGAACATTAAATAGTAGCTCAATAAATATTCTGATTTGTAGGTGGAGAATGATCTTAACATAAATGTTTAATGAATTTAGAGACAGTATTTTTTTATGCCTACAATGTCAAAAGATGTTTTAAGGAGAAAATTGTGTATAGAATTTGAGTGTCTTTTTGCAGTTTTAAAAAGGATATAATTTTCAGTGCTAGATGGGAATACTATTCTTTTTAGATGAATGTTCACACTAAGAACCCAAGGCCTCACATATAGACATTCAGATATAATTGTCAAATTTAAGGACTATTTATCAGGTTTGCACCAAGAAACAAGGCTCAATATGTATTTAAAGCAGACTCACTTTTGAGAATTCGTGGTACCTCCAAGTCAGTCTCTGGAGAATCACAGCAGAAGGGAAAAGAAGCACACAGACTCTAAAAGGTGTGGAAGCAGGGGCGTGCTCCCATTTCTAAGCAAGAGCAAAAGGGCCTGTGTGGCTGCTGAAACAGAGGAGGTCAAGGGAGAGTGGTAGGAGGCATTCATTTGCTGTGATGAAAGCATATATTTTGTTCTGTGTGGAAGGGGAAGGTATCAGAGGATTTTTGAAGAGAAGAGGAGGTGACCTGACTTAAAACATAAAAGAATACATCAATTGTTTAAAACAATCACCAATGATTAGTTTACCTGAGTGAAAAGACGAAAAGCCTTCCTTTCACTCAACTCACTTATACAATGAAAATTAAATTTTGGTAGTTGGAGAATTAACAAAATTCAAATTAAGAGAGGATTTCCAGTGACATAAAGCAAACTGTAAAATCACAGCTAAGAAAGATGCACAGCAGGGCCACTCTGGGTTGTTGAGCTCCTGATGCATGCAAGTTCCCTATGACACTTTTGGAAGCTTGAAAATATAACATAATTTGACTTTTGCTTTTTCATATTTATCTTCACAGATATCTTGACATGAGTTTCTAAAACTGTCACTCTTCCATATTAATAAAACAAGGATACAGTGAAGGTTTGGGAAGAAATGTCACAAAAAGATTTAAGGAAGGACCCCACATGAAGCCAACTTTGCTGTCTCTGAGAAACTCTCATCTCCAAACTCAACCTTTCTTTCTTTAAAAATAAACTACATAGATATTGTACTAAGGTTAGAATACAGTAGAAAGCCTTTCTCAGGCAGTTTATCTCTGTGTCTACGCCCACAAGGAAGAGGGGATTAATAGTTCTCATCTGTTTCAGTGAGGTGCTTATGGAAATAAATTAGTTCATTTCTGTGAAGGACGGTAAGGTTGGAATGTATTAAATAAGTGCTGTGCATTAGCAGGTGACTGCATACTTAAAAGGATTATTGGAACAAATAATAATAAGCTCTACCATGACATTTCACTGCCAATTACCTCCTTTGGTACTACTTTACACACTGTATTTAAGGTAATAATGCATGATTATTCAAAATAGGAATAAGTTGTTAGGTACTTGCAGTTACGTGAGTTGTCAACTGTTAGAAAGGCTTATTCTTGTCAAACAAACCAAGTACGATGTTTAAAGCATTATACCTCCAATGAACTTGACTAGTTTAAATGTATTATTATTGATAAAAGCAAATAATACTTAAATACCAGTGTCAGAAATAATAAAACAGTAATAGTATGTCTAAGTTTCTTCCTTATAATTTTGTATTTCTTGCATTATATTTGGAGGATGAAGAAAATTTGCTCTGTAATATAAGAGCAGATTGCAGTGGATTTCAGTATACTAGGAATGTGATTGTTTATATGAAAAGAAATGGCCTTTTGTTTAGGAAAATACCTTGGTGGCTGTTGTGGGTATGAAAGAAGTCTTCCATTCACTATCTTACAGGAGAAGACAGAGTGAAAGGAGGATGAGTATGGGATAGGAAGTGAGAAGGGGCAGTGATGAGGAACTTAAGAGGCACTAAGAGCAGTAAAAGTAAGGAGGGCAGAAATGAGGATGATAAAACGGCAGTTGGAAAGAAACTAGGCCCAGTGACATGTAGGGAGCTGTGGTCAGAGGCTCCTCAGAAGTAGGAATCTCTGCATAACCTTTTACGAAAAACCTTAAATTTTAAATTGTTTTCTCTGCTATGTGATAGGTGATATATAAATTTCCCAGTGGCACCTGACCCGGTCCCCATAAATAACCTCCAGAAAAATACCTGCTGTATACTGCATCTCCTGTATGCCTCGGGGAAATCACAGAAAAGGGCTTGTGGTCCATATTTGTGCTGATCTTCATTGGAGAGATCAACTCAGACACAAAAGAACATGCTAATCAGATTGAGGTGGGAATTGGGAACTGGAATGGGTGCATAAATCCTTGAAAATTTCCAGAAATCATAGGAAAGATACTGATCTCCTAGTGAGGTATGGAAGGGGACCATGAATGATATTTTTACAAATATGAAAGAAAACTTTGACCCCATAATGCTGGACTCGACTTGGTAGCAGAACCCTAAATCTTAAGAGATGACAGTCAAGACCTGCAGCTGTAGAGACCTGAGCCAGAACAACCCGGCTAAGGCAGTCCCAGAGTCTTGCCCCCAGAAACTGGGGATGGGATAAATATTTATTGGTTCAAGCTGCTCAGCTTTCAGGTAATTTTTTACATAGCAAAAAATACCAAACCTATTTTCTTATCTCTAGTCTTTGTCGAGTATGTGCCAGGACAAATGAGGGTCACACAGTACATTATGTAATCTTGGGGGAGGTGTGAGAGCCCGGCATTGCTAACCTGAGGTGCCCAGGAGTGTTTTCAAGAAACAGCATCTTGAATAAGTTACAGATGTGAAGAAAGCAATTTGAGGTCAAGATACTAGTAGGCAGGTCAAAGAGATAGGACAAAGGACTGAGCCCGAAGGGAGGGGGCATGGAGTCTGAGGCATTGCTTCTGAGACTTCGGGATTGCCTTGTCTGTTCTCGGTGCCCCTGAAAAAGGCATGCTAGAAATACAGAGACTGCTTTGAACACAGAGTAATCTGACGTTCAAAGGTTGGGACCAATCTTAAACTGTTTTCTCTTTACTATGAATCCCACCACCTTTCAACTTCAAATAAATACAATACTTTCTTACCTCTATGTTTTTATGGAAGCTATTGCACCCAGCAGGAATTCCCTGTCTCCTTTTATTCCCATGTCCCCTTGATGTGGACCTATATTTTAGAGTCAGCCTGTTCTCCCCAGAACAACCCAATTCTTAGGGACTGCTCCTCCTCTTATAAGAAATAATATCTCTGCCCCTCGCATATGTCTTCACCCTTCATGCTGTGGATAAAATGAGAGTTCCTGTGGCCAGGATTCTCACCTGGCCCTGGTTAATTAGCTCACTGCACACCTGTGGGCAATACACAGCTGTTGACTCTATATAAAGAGCTCCACCCAGCACTCTGGGCGCAACACAGTGACAGGGCTGCAAGGCTGCAGGAGAGCAGAGTAGAGGCTGGAGTGGTGGAAGCACCGAGGACAGAGGCCCAGAGAACGGCTGTGAGGGATGGCTGTGCAGAGAGGCCCGGAAGGGCCCAGAGGCAGAGACCAGCTTGCTGCATGCAGACTCACTCTGAGTGAATGGGATTCTAGTGACTAACTTGCCACCTGGAAATAAAGTTGGTTATAACCCTTTCACTCCAAGAACGTTTTGCTGTCAATTTCTTTGGTCACATTGAATCCATAGCGAACTTGCCCAGGGCTGAAACCCATTGGCAACACAATGCCTATTTCCACAATATATAGGTGATTCATAGATGGCAGGAGTCCTCCTTAAAACATCATTGCATCTTCTACAGGGTTCTTAGTACAGTATCATTTATTTAGTAGCCAAGTGTTAAATATTGATCAATCGACTTATGTATTTTCTTATTGCAAAATTGAGGCCTGTTTATTGTGGAAGGTTTTTAAAAAGTCAATCAAAAAGATAAAAAAATCAATTTACCAGTCAGTATTTTTTGTTATTGTCTTTTATGCAGGGGTGTGTGTGTGTGTGTGTGTGTGTGTGTGTGTGCATGCGCATGTGTGTGTAATGTGTGAAATGAAATCAAATCGATCCTGTGCTTGTTTGTTTGACAATAAATAGTGAAACATTCACTGAATGCCCCATTTTTGGATATGGAACAAAGTCCTGGGATGTCATTTTTTTGTAGCTCTGCATAAATATAAGGCACTCTTTTGTTTGTGAAAGCAACATGTCACTTACTTCAGACCCTTTCCAGGCTATTTTTACCAAAAGTAACATTGTGATTATAAGCAACATTCTCAACTGGTATGGAGTTCAATGTCATATCATAAGCAATGCCATCTACTACAAAGGAAACTATTAAACTATTTCAGTAAAATTAAATAAAATGGATAAGGAAGTTAACTTGCAACTCAAAATCCACATACAGCTCACCTAATTTTCTAATATTGATTATGGGACAGGTTAGTAATCCCCAAAAATCTGTCTGCTTTTACTGTCATGCTTAAAAACAGTTCTGAAAAACACAGGAAGTGACAGAATTGTTGCTTCATTTTCCTCCTGATATGCCTTGTGTTAATCGTTCTTTTTCTGTAGTAAAAAAACATGTGATTTAACACTCAGTATCATAATCTATAAAATGAGAAAAATAGTGGTATTTATTTTCTGGTGTATTTCTGAGAATTTAATAAGTAAATCACTTAATGTCTGGTACATGGTAAGTACTTAAGAAATGCTACTATGTATTTTATCTGCCTTTCCCAACCTCATAGCCACAATTGTGCATGCATGCGTGTGCTCACACACACACACACACACACACACACACACACACACACACACACACACACACTCTGTCTGTCTCTCTCTCTCTCTCTGCCACTTTCTTTAAACCAAGGAACGCAACTCCTACAGGCTCCTTGATGTGTGAAGTCTGTGTCTTATTCTTGATTTCTTCAAACAAGGGTCAGTTATGTAATTAGTGAAGCAGGTAAGTATAGATTCACAAATAAAGCCAACAGACTCTTTCTTTTAAATTGAAAAGTTCATAATTTAAAAGAAAGTATGGATTAATGGTCATGAGAAATAATAATTGGATTGCTTGGAGACTGAGCATTAATACAGTCAAAACCTGTGATTAACATTAAAGATATTTCTTTTGTATTGAAAGGATGGAATTTGTAGATTCATATTCAATAGCAGAAAACTGTATTTAAAGCCCTGATATTTTATCTTAATAATTTTTTTCCTAGTACTTTCTGAACAACTGTTCAATGTGTTGCGATCCTGGCTGTGTATTATAACTAAAAATCCTATCTGAAACTGTGAAGTTCTAATCCCTAAATAGACTCAGTACTGGCTCAGGAATCCCTCAGACCCTCAGACCACAAGGCAACCTGGACGTGACTGTCTTCATCTCCGATCACAGCGGCAGACAGACCATACATCCCTGACACATTCTCATGACTGAACATGGTGGCAACGACTTTAAGAGTCCCGTCTGCAGCTCCACCGTGACACTCACTCTTGGACAGCGGAGTGAGCTCTGGGATGAACTTGGGAAGCAGTAGCTAGGTCTTCTCTTCTCTCCCTTCTTTGCTGCTTTCTTCCACCAACACGTCCTCCCCAACCCCGCTCCCCACCTCCAGAATCCTCATGCTCTTCCCTTTCCTTTGCCTAAACTATCTACACTAATGTACAAATGACCAAGAATTCCTGGAGTATTATTTCCTTTGTATTCATTTTGGCTCAAACCTTAAACAATGGAGCACATCTATAAAAGTTAAATTTCAAGCATCAGTATTAACTTACTGGTATTGGGGTAACCAACATTCTTTGAAAACACACCACCTTAATTAGGCAATCCTATTGGCCAGTATTGAATTTGAGAATCCAGGGACACCTCTCTTCTGTGTTGCATCAGCAAAACAGCTGTTAAATTTACCGTGCTTGGATCTGCTTCTCTATCACTAGAGACTGGCCATTAGAAGAATGGAAACGGTTCTGGTGGGGAAAGGGGTGAGGTTCTAAAAAAGATAGAGGGTTTTAATAACAATTTCATCTAACCAATTGCCTTTAAGAACATAATATTCAAAAGAAAACTGAATAGTTTTATCAACAATCCCACCACTCTAAAAGACCATTGTTTCTTTCCTTCAGGTTCAGTAACAGTTCATTCACTAACGCTTACTGAGAATCTTCTCCATCCCAGTGACCTGCCAGGCTCCCTTCCAATCCTTGTCATCCTTATCCATGCAGAATCTTAAACTTTTTGAAGTTCTTACAGAGCAAAAAAGCATATTGAAAAAGAAAAAGAAAAATTACCATTTTCAAATGTGGCAAAACAGGTTAAAAACCTATCATTAAAATAAAATAAAAATTGATTAAGGGAATGAACAGACCAACATCCACCTTGGCATCTCAGAAATTCATGTGATCTAATTTCAGCTGAGCTTCCACTGCAAATCAAAGTGCAGAGTTTTATTTTTCTTTTATTTACTACACATAAGCATTTTTATACACTGCTACTTAGAGATATGACTCAAATTAGATACATTTTTTCTGAAAAAAAAATATTTTTTGAGATTAAACTGAAGTGAGAAGTAGCTGGGAAATTTGCTTTTCCTGAGACTTGAGGGAGGCATTATTAATGCCTTGAAAGCCCTTCCCATAATTGCAAACTAGTTTACCTGGAAATTTTCCAAGGAACATCATCATTTGTGCCCAGTGCAAGAATGAGGCAGCTTCTATTGGATTGGCAAGAAGCTGACACCCCTCTGAGAACTTACTAGGTACATATCATTTATTTACACATTAGACATTAATATACAAGACAAGGTACTTTTCAGACTTCTTTTCAGAAAACAGGGCTCTAATGAGAAACTGTTTTGTTCCCAGTAATGCTTCTAGGGGCTTGCAGTCTTCCATGTTAAGATTCCCATAAGTTTGAGAAACCAAATGAGCATGATGGATTTCCCAGGCTAAATTCCTCCTCTGTGTATAGTCATGAGTTGCTAAAGCCTGAGCTGCAGTATCTATTTTGCCTTAAAATGAAAGCAAGCTGCAAAAGACATAAGACTTGGCAGGATTGTGAAGTAATCAGAGGAGGGGTAAGTGCAAAGAAACAGGGAATACTGAGCTCCTAAGCTTAAGCCTCAGCCCCCATGGCCATCTTCCTGTTTAAAATAAATATGATTCAAAGAGCAAGGTTGCAAAATGGTATTACACTCTATTCTTCATTCCATAAATATATGCGTGAAGATAGGCCAGATTTTCCTAAATTAGGCCCTGGAAACAAGACAAAAGTGACGTTCTGGGGCAAAGTGAGGAAGGAGCAGCCCAGTCTATGATGAGTGTTCCCTGTAGTGTCATGCTGCTACCAACTGAAAATCTCAGCTGCCATTAATTAAATTTGGGAGGCTATCAGAGAAATGAAATGCAAGAGTGTGTGGATTCTGTGTGTAGGAAGGTGAAGATATAAACAGAAGGAGAGAAGAGAAAGTTTTCCCTTCTCTCCTTCCTTTCTTCCAAGAGGTTTTTCTGTGATGAAAGTCTGTCAATAATAAATTCTGCTTTCCTTCTTGGCCTCTGCTTCTACTATAAAGAACTGGCCTTAGAACAGAGGGCTTGAAAAACTGCTAAAAATTACCAACAATAGTTATATATTGAGAGCCTGTTATATGCCAATTGCAGGTCCATCCAACTCTAAATGCCCTGCTCTTGCATGACATATAACAGTTTTGGTCAATATTCCTACAGGCCATAGGTTTTAAGAAAACAAGGTGGGGCAGTCAAAAGTTAAAGATGCTTCTTTACTTAAGGATTCACCAGCCATCTAAAATGTCATATGCATATTTGTTTATCCATGAGAAAAGTGAGGATGCCCCAAGTGCCTGGACTGTACTACTTCTCCAGTCCTTTTTTCTTTTTCTTTTCTTCTCTCTCTCTCTCTCTCTCCCCCCATTTCCCTTGTTACAATCTCCTGCAGCACCACTAATATACATAAGATGCCAAACACATTTAAAAGATAAAAGTGACCTATATAAATCTATAATACACAAAATCCAATAAAACCATGTGAAAATTTCCTAGGGCCTATATTTTATGCTCTCCTAATGAATTAAAACAGGCAATTTGTTTTTAAAGTTCTTAAAGATGCAAAAAAGCATATTTAAAAAGAAAAAGAAAAATGACCATTTTCAAATGTGGCAAAACAGGTTAAAAACCTATCATTAGAGTAAAATAAAAATTGATTAAGGGAATGAACAGACCAACATGCACCTTGGCATCTTAGAAATTCATGTGATCTAATTTCAGCTGAGCTTCCACTGCTGCTTTGCAAATCTTCTGTTCTTGTTGATAGCATAATGCATTTTCCAGAGCACCTGCTGCGTCCCTTCTGCTTTCCTTAGGGCCCTATGCTGCTCCCCGCTGTCCCCCTCTCCCCACCCCAGTCCACCAGGAGCAGATGATCTGCCCCTACTTTGCCAAAGAGGGGAACGCGCTCAGCATATCGTCCGCCGTTTGCCCTCCTCCCTCCCTCACTCTGACTCCTCCTCACCCAGCTCCTCCCTAACTTGGGACATTCTGTGCCCTGGTTTTGTTCCTCCTCACTAGTATCTCCATCTGTCCTTCTCCACACACTTCTTTCCTTTCCCTCTGCCTTCAATGGAATCACACTTTCTTCCCACATCCTCCCACTTTCTTTTTTGTTGTTGTTTTTATTATGGGAAAAAATATCGAGAGCTTAAATTATAATCTAAGAAATTTTTGCCTAAAGCATCCATTCAGTTTTGTTGTGTGCTATTTTTAATAGTGACCAGTTTGGGCTTCTATGGAGTGGTAGATATCAATGGTTGGGAGAAAAGACTTCCCTATTTCTATATTTATATTAAACCTGAAGGTCCTAATGAAGAAAGGCTCTACAAATGTATTACCAACACAAGTCTCAGTTCAAAACTGAATTGTACAGGAAATTCAATGTCTACTTCAACAAGTCCCTGACACTCAAGCCAACCCCAGGCAATGCAATTCCTTGTTTAGCAGTGGTGCCCCTCTGTTCTGGACAGTGGGGGATCAGGCCATTCATTACCACTTTCTGAGACATTGCCATCCGGTTCAGATTTCAGGGGCTGTTCCACATGGGTGCAGATGCAGTCCCCCTCATTCACCCACTCATGCTCATTAGTGTGCATCGGGGCTCTCCTGGTAGCCTCTCTCTCTCTCTCTCTCTCTGTGGTTTAGTATTGGCCGGTCACTTTGGGACTGATTCATTCTGCCCCTGCCCCAGGCTGTAATACAGACAACTCATCACTATGTCGCACATACCTTGCCCAGACACAGCGCTCAGGCTGATCCTCTCGGGGGTCTCGGCATCTCCTGGGCCTCTACCTGGCAAAAAAGGCACAGGTACCTTCTGCTATCCTATGCCCCCCAAATTTCTCTAGGGTTTGGTCATCACTGCTGAATCTCAGCTTGTGTGGAGCAGGGAAGAGCTTCCCCTTACTCAGACACCCACGACAACTACCCCCTTACTTCACCTGCCCCTCTTCTCCTCACTCCCAAACCTGAAGCCTCAGGGAGTTGGAAGACTTGTTCTGACCCATCAAACATTCTCTCTATGCTGAGTTCTCTTCGGGGAAGTAGAACTTCTGAAATCTCACCGACCTCCTGCTGCAACATTCTTTCCTGAGGTAATTGATGCTGTAAACCCTAGATGCCAACATTACTTGTTAACATTACAAAAGATCATACTGCCATAATGTCTGTTCCTATTTACTCTAAAACCATCCATATTGGACATATCCAAATGTAAGGCCACTCTGGGCCTCACTTCTGGTGCTGGGGCCACCCTCTGTATAGCCCAAGGCCACAGTCACACTTCCAGCAATGTTTTCCCACTGCTGTCAGCCAACACCCTTCTGCTGAATGATGCATGACTGCGTGAAGGATGTGGTGAGCTCCTGCTTCCCGCAGCCCTGCTTGGCTCTCTAATACCGAGGGTTACCATGGCTGTTCCACACTGGAACTACTGCTACCGTTGTTGCTCAGTGCGGCTCTCTAGGACTCCAAGCTGGATGGCCTTAGTGTTTCCTGCGAGTTGCAACTCTTTTACACAAACAGAATAGGTTTCCCTCTGACACTGAAAGGCTGACCGAGAAGATACTGACCATCAAGATAGCTTGGCTACTATGGCGGACCATTTCCTCAACAGCCTTCCTAAGAGAGCTCCTGAACCCCACTGCACACCTTCTCCCACCCTCAAAGTCTGTTCCCATCCAGTAGTTAGTACAAGGCTTAAAATAAGTCAAAGCATGATGCTCCTCACCTGCTCTAAGCCCTGCAAAGGCACTCCACATGACTGGGAGTAAAAGCCAAACCCTCATCAAGGTCTACACAATCCTATGTGATCTTGTTTCTTATCATCTCTCCCAAAACTCTTCCTTTATGCTTATTCTGCTGCATTTTCTGTCTTCCATCTTGATCCTGGAACAAACGAGCAGGCTCCCAACTTAAAGTCTGCTCTGAGATTGTCTCTTTTCCCTACAATACTTTGACTCTGATTATCTGTTTGGCTCATTCCCATATTTCTTTCCATTATTTGCTCAAAGGAGCCATTCTCACTGAAGTCTACTCTGTCCACTCCACTTAAAGCTGTGGCCTCTAGCATGCCTTACCTTTACCCTCCCACAGATTTCTTCTCACCAATATTTATCACCTTTTAACATGCTTCACACATCATTATTTACTGACCATGTTTATTGTCTTTCTCCCTCCACTACAATGTGAGTTCCATGACAGCAATGATTTTTATCAACTGTCCCTTCACTTCTCCATTTTCAGCACTCAAAATATTACATGGTCCATAGTACTCATACAATAAAGACTTGTAGAATGAAAAAATGATGCCTATTTCTCAGGAGCTGGCTGAGAAGCAAACAACTGGCACTCTTCAATCAGCAGAGTATCAGCAGAGCTCCTTCACTGAATCTTCCAAAGGGAAGCTCATCACTTGGCATCTTCTTTACCTCAGCAGGGGTCTCCCTGTTTAGTAAATCAGTTTCCAGTGGAATTCCAAAAAAATTTACCCCCCTTTTTTGTTGTGAGGGTTTTGTGCTGGTGCCAGGGTTCTCTGTGCCCCACAGATCTTTCAGAGTCTGACCCAGTGAGTGCAAACACTTCCAGGTTGATCAAAGCCGTAATGCTCTTTCCTAAATTCCTGTTATTTCTAAATGACCATGGTCCTCCTAAGAACTTAAGAGTAATAATAAGAATAAATGCATTTCGTGGAGCATCCTGTCAATTACTATAGTGCTTTATATATTCAATTTAATCCTTAAAACCACCACGCAATGGAAATGATATTTCCATTTTACACTACACAGGAAGCTTGGAGAAAGAAAAGAATATCCCATAGTTTACAAAAATAAGCATCCCATAGCTCAAAACTATTTCAAACTTTGTAAGCTCCTGCAACCCTATGAAACCATCTGAAAACAAAAGCCTGTCATCCTCAATTATTTCTATACTTTAGCAAGTTCACAAGGACTACTGAGACCTAGGTGGTATCTTCAAAACCTGACAAATAACTGCCATGTATTTACTGCTAAGTAAATAATTACTAAATTTAGTGAAACCCAACTTTACACCATGCAGGAACATTATATTTTGACTAGATGTAATCCACAAAGGTAATTCATTAGATGTCTTAATATGTCTTGGAATGATAAATGATTATGGGAAATGCAGACACATAGTAGTCCCCAAGAAAGTTGTAAGAAACAGGAAAATTTAGATAATCTATTGTAATTTGAGATGTGCCACTCTGTCATCACAGATTTACAGTGAATAGTGAGAAACACAGAATTCCATTTTTTAATCAGCCTTGTAACAACAGTCTACAGCAGTAGATTAGGAAGTAATATATCCATGGAAATTGTCAATATTTCAAATCTTTTGTTATGTTGTTACTAATGCTCTCTGAAAGAATGAGTCCACTCCAGGGGGCATGAATGAAGAAATTATATTGCCATAGAATCCACTTAAATTTGGGTGACCAAATGTTGACATGGTTTATGTCTTTCATACTTAATGTCACTTTAAGCCTGTTACATGAAATTGCTTTTGTCATAGTATAGGTACATCATACTTATCTACTGTATCTCTGTCCCATATTCGGACATAGAAGAGGTCCTAAAACATTCTGAATTTCTAGAATACAACAAAATCCTAGTAAATACCCAGCTCTAAATTTTAGTTTCATATTTACAGTGAGTTGAGTGATTTGCATGGGCCCATCTGGAACTATGACTAGGTTTAAAATGGTTTTTCAGTAAAAACACCACAGTAGCTAAAATAATATTTTTAAGACCCATTTCCCATTTGCTTAGAAAAAAAATGTACTCAGTGTAAAAGGAAAGTGATTATTTGAGTTGCTATTTAATCCCTAATGAAATCCCAATTACTTGTTATTTTTTCATGTCCAACTAGAGACATTGCTTCTCTCTGGGGAATTGTTTTTGCCCGTTGTGGGACTTTAGAAGCCAGGATTCCAGGACTGCTCAGCTACCCTAGCATTATTAAGAGGATAATAGTGTTTATGCTGGTCTCCCATTTTGTATTCTAAGCCTCTTTATTTCTTTTGGGGAGACTACATTGTAATTAAGGAGAATTCCATTACTTAGTTACTTTGAAATGGATGGAATTTTCAAATATCTAGATAATAGTCTGAGTTCCTTACCAGAAAGCTCTACTGAGGCAATAGTAATATACAATATTAGAGAAATAAAAAATGAATTACTATACTCTGATAAACACTCAAAACAGTGAGCAAAGTACGTCATCCATCAATTTCAAAGGACCTGAACATAGAGTTTGTTATTCCCTATCACACCAGCATAAAAAACAAAATGATTGAACAAAATATTTGAGCAATACAATTCTAGATTAAGATAGTTAAAAGCAATATCCCCAGAGATGAAATTATTTCCTTTTCTAAAATGTTTTTGTAATTGTCAGGTTTTCAGAGATCTGAATTTGCAGACCAAGATTAACTAGGAAAAGTGGTAATTACTATCTTGGCACAGAACCTCTTGGAAAATTCAGTCAAGAAAAGGAATCCAAAACATAGTAAGTTTACTGCAAACCCAGCATTGTATCTCCTTATTTGTCCTTTTCTATTTTAAATAAGCCAGAGTCAACAAAAGACAAATTCTGGATCAGGTCTGTTTTGCCCGATAGTGACAGAGATGCAAGCACATTCAGATCTCACCCCAGTGAGACATTTCCAGGAAGAGCACAGTCTCTCCCTATGAGAAGTTTAGAAGATGAATGTAGTCCTTTCTGCTACTAGGGTTTTGGAACTAGACTATGTCACAAAACATTTTGGCATTCTAACCAAGAAGCCAGATTTCAAACAGTGTTTCTTTCTTACAGGTGTTGAAAGGTGCTGCTCCCCAAACAGTAAACAGCAGTGACTCGTTAGCATAATGGCACAGAAAAACAGAGGACCAAGAGCTGTGTGAATGGATTTTTCTATTGCTGGGAGTTGTGGTAATGAATCACCATTTCCACTCAATACTCCTCCCTTCTTCTCATTCTGGGTAGCTCCCCTTTTTGAAGGAAGACATTATGAGGACAAGACCTTGTAAGCCAGAATTGGGAAATGATGCCCGTCAGTTTTTACTCAGAAACTCGGCTTAGGAACTTCAGCTACCCATACCAATATTTCAGAGTCGAGCTTAACATTTTCATGAACTTCAAGCAACCTGATTTAAAAAAATTCGCCTCACACCGAAAATCACATAAAATTTAACACATGAAATAATAGTTAAGCTAAGATGATCAGAGGTCCCTTTCATAAAATATCTCCCTTAAAAAATGGACTTTGCTGCAAAGCCCAAAAATATGTTTTTGGAAAATCAGACATTCCCTTTCTTCTAAATATAGGGGCAGGTATTTCTCTTAATTGGACTAGGCTTGGAGAATTTCTTCTGATTAGTGATTTAAAAGTATGTTAAAGCAAAGAAAGGGAAGGAAGGGAAGAGAGAAAAACAAGGCCCTGAGCAACCTCACCAGAGACAGAATAGAACTGTCCAGTCGCTTTCTCAGAGCCATACCATATACTTACATGTGCAAACTTAAAATCCCTAAGCCACACCTACATCTCCTCTCATGTTCTTGTCCAGTAGGCAGAGAGAGGGGAAGGTTAGGAAAAATAATTTCTATAAATAAGACAAAGTTTTGTCTTGTTTTTGCTCATCTCACTTTAATAGAAAAGTTTGTACCTAAGCCAAATCTGGGAGTAGAATGACAGCTAGGAAGCCAGCTAAGGGCACCAGGGAGTAAGTGGTGCCACACCACGTGGAAAGCCAGTAGATCTGAGCCTTAGCTCCGCCCCTAACTGGCTGTGTGACTTTGGCAAAGCCTCTGAGAGTCCTGCTCCTTCATTCCAATTCCTACCTTGAGGAGTTTTGGACAAAAGACAAAACTAAGGTGAGAGCTCAGTACAGTTTCTCACTTATTTTTCAAAAAATCTATGTCAGAGAAGACAGGTGTGGGGTTTAGTCCTTTTAGAAGCATCACTATGTCCTACCACAGGGCTTCTTATGAATATGAACATAGTCTTTTCTGCTACACTTGGGAAATAAAAAAGTAGAAAATTTTGAAGTAGATTCAAATGAAAGTATTTCCTCTATTAGGGAGAAAATACTCAAATACAGACACATAATGTGGTTAATAAAGTAAATTCTAATCAAGGATTATAAAAAAGGAATGGCAATCATGACAAACTGGTAAAAGTGAATGATTACTTTGAAAGATACCCACTTTTCCCAGTTCTTTGAAAGCCTGATAAATCATAACAAGACTTTTAAATGTAAGGTTGAACAATACAGCTAATAGTCACTTATCATACTATCCAACATGCATTGAGGCATTACAATGTGAGATTTTAGAAGCACAGTTTAATTTATTCTTGATAATAACTACCTAGCTATCAAATGGGTAGGACCATTGTTGTCATTTTACAGAGGAAGTAAAGATTTATAGAACAGAAGGCCTTTGTCCAAGGCTGCAAGGCCATTAAAGAGCGAGCTGGCACCTGAGCTGAACCACAGACTGTCCTGTCACAAACTGTGCTCCTCTGCCTCCCTGCTTCGGTTCAGCAACTCTGGTTCAAAACACATTTCTATTTTTTAAGAAAAGGGAACATTCATGTCATTTTATGAAAAACAATGCCTATGAAATAGGCCTGTTTCATCAGCTATTCAAGGCTACCTCACCTAAGGGCAGGTATCCAAATTAAATAGCAAAAGTTAAAATTTGCAAGAGAAGAGCAAATTTTATGAACACAAGGTGATAAACCTATCAGTTTTCTCCTTGGCAAATTTTTCAAAATAATGCATCAAACCTGGAGTTAGCTTTCATTCATTTACTATAAGAGAGTAGAAATACAGAAGACAGTGCTTTGAAAAGCTAACAAAAGTGGTTAAATATGACTTTTATGTACTCTTGCACTCAGTTTATGTTTAGGGTTCAGAATAATGTTGTGTTTAGTCTGCAAACCCCTTTTTAGAAACTGCCCCATGCATATGAGCAACCTCAGACCTAGATTCACCACAATTATTATTTGTGGACTATTAGTACTTACCCCTTAGGAAAATACTTTCTCTGGCTTGCATACCTGTCCCACCTTATTAAGGACCAGTTGCAGTTGTTACAACTTAAAACAGTTATTTGCACTTAGTCATGCGGCTAACTGCATGAATGACACTGGTGGGTTAAAGTAAAGTCTATACTGAAAGTATGTAATATTTAAATGCTGATGGACAGTGACTGTAATGGGGTATGTGGTGGGGACTTGATAATGGGGGGAATCTATTAACCAGAATGTTGCTCATGTGATTGTATATACCTTAATTATTAAAAGTACGTAGTATTTAAAATTCTTTCGATCGTCAGATTTAGTGTGCGCAATATTGTGGTATCTGCAAAGCAATTATTAGGTGAGGAAATACAAATATTTGAGCATCCTATGTTTCTATTATTTGCTATTAAAATTTGAAATGGAATTGCAGCAAGTCTGGTACTATCAGACTAAAGTAAACAAATGCCACTAATATGATAACCAATTCAATACCTTAATGACATATGAAAATAGAATAAGACTTGAATTCATAATATATTAGCAAATAGAAAGTACAATAGAATTGAAAGAACATGAGCTTGGGAACAACACAAGTCTGCTCTGAGTTAAAAAGTTCCTAACTTGAAAACCTACCAATCTGTTATCTTAATGAAGTTATTTAACTTTTCCAGGCCTTAGCTTCCACATCTACAAAATGGGATCCATACTATTCAACTTGTAGAGTATTTATAGAAATTAGAAATATTGCATATAAAACAATAGTTGAGTCACTTAACATTAATTTCTTTACCTTTCTTGTGCTTATTCAAAACTTAATATCAAAAAACATAATCTGTAATGTATCTGCTCTGTAAACTCTAAAATGCTGGCAAAGAAGACTGTCCTTGGCTGGAGTCTTTAGCTGCTATTACCTGAGGCCCATGATTAGGCATAAAGTGCTTTCCATCGGCAGAAACATCAATGACTGGAATGCTTCATTAGTTCTAAGTTTCTCTCTCATAGCTTTTAAAAATTTTCCTTATTTCCAAAATATGTGCATCTTTGATAACTAACCACCTGTCATTTTTCTCCCATATGAGGGTGAAAACTTGCAAGAGGAAATTAAAATTTCTGTAAGAAACAAAAAGTGAAAATGTGGTTTAAAGGCATGGGCAAGGGAGTTACCTAAAACGGACATCCAGAACAAAACAGCCATGTCCACCTTCTACCCCAGCAAGTGTCCTGACTAGACCTCCCCACCTACAGGACTACCCACGGGATGTGCATAGAGCATGGATGAGGAAAGAGAAAGAAATGGGGGAGACAGGCATGCCCATTTCCAACTACCAAACTCACTCATCAAATTAGGCAATTCATGCTCCAAAGAGCAAAGTGGGCAAGAGAGTGAAGAGAGAACAGGAGAATTCCACAATCAAAAAATCTCTCCACTTGAAAAAAGATCAGTCAGAATAGGGAAGAATTACTACCTCACCCAACATTAATACATTTACTAACCTCGTGTTGGGATGCACATTTTAACTGAACACAGATAAGTTTCAAAAAAGTAATTTCCCATTTCAGTGCCAATATTTGAAATAGGAATTTATACTCAGTGTGATGGATGATTGACATGGTGATAAAATCAGCCATAACAATAATAGTCATCATGACAATCCCTACTACCATATATTGAGCCAGGCACTGAGCTACATACTCTATCTTTGTTACTTAGTAAAATAGTTCAAAGCAGGTATCGTTTTTCTCCTTTACTCTCCTACAGAGTTTAATAATTCACATAAAACCACACAGATTGGTAGTACATAGTAGAAATAGGACTTAAATGATAATCTGTCAAAATAAAGCCTGTGGTCTAAATGTCATCTACATATAATCGTTTTGTTGTAACAGGACAAACTCCTCTTAGTTCCACTTCTCCACAATGGAATAAACTCAAAGTCAGATCACAAGTCTTCTGATGTTCAATATGTAGAACTCAGCTTCTATGTGCCCAAACTGACAGGAAGAACAATCTTTCACTGAGTTTTTCTCTCCAAGGATTCGTAAAGATTCCCCCCAAATTAATTGTTTGAACAGATTCTTCTAGGGTTTACATATTGCACTAAATAAGATGTGCCCAGTGTGATCAATCTCTGTCAGAACTGACATTTAATAAGCAGCACCCCCTGCTGGCCTACCTCAGTTTCTCCCAGTGTGGCTCTAATTGTAAAGCATAGGGCCTGGTGGCCTTACTCACACTTAGGACAGTCCAGCAGTTTGGCCAAAGTTCTTTCAGTGCAACTGCTGGTCTTGCAGTATTTGCTTGGATGCTGGGGAGAATACACCTGTCTTCAACTTTATGCTCAGCAACAAGTGACTCAGAGGCCTAGCCCCAGTGTCATAGATCCTTATAACCTGAGTTTTTTACTTTCTCATTTGCATGTCTCCTCCTTAGGACATAAGGTTGCCAATAGGACAGTTTCCATTGTAAGCCACCTATAGTACAACTTCACAGCTTTGAGATCAGGCACCAGGCCATTGACCTCTTTCTGACTTATTACAGCAGCCAGGTTATTTTCTAACCATACAACCTTGGTAAAAGATTCTTAATCTATTCAAAATTTTTTGATAACATTTCACTTCACAACAAAATACTGCAGTTGTTGACTTTTTTCTGCCCCAAAGATCTCTGTTCTCATAAAACAAATATTTGTAGCTTTTTACCAACAACTCCCAGCTCCCCACAGCAATGAATAGGAAGAAAGGGCATCAGGTCATCTCTCCATGCTGATATCTTACATATGTCCCTGTACACTCTCACTATTAAAAAACTCTCCTCTCTTTCCTACCTCCTGTCATCTCCCAAACCTTGCATCACTCCAAAATAAGTGTGCATCCTATCTTACCTAAAAGTAATCTACATAATTTTTCTCAGATATCATATATATGGTATATATCCATCAATATATGTTTATATTGATCCTCATCTTTCCATCTAGTTTGAATAATACTATCTTTCCTCTAAAATTAATCTTTTAGCTATATCCTACTTATCCCAACTGCTGAGGGAACTTTGTCTAATGTAATGTACTCCCCTCAGCCATCTTTTCATTGTTTGCAGTTTTAGCAATATGCTTGCATTTAACATCATTTCCCATGTGTACCCTGATGCCCTATCATTACTTCTCTGTCAGGTTTCTAGCCTGTTTATATCTGCACTTACTGCTTTTAGTTTCTCACCTTACCATTTCTTCTTAACTTATTTGCAATCTTCCCCAAATGAAACCTCTTCTCCAAAGCCAAGAATGGCTTTCTTCTTACTAAATCTAATATATTCTTATCCTTTTGTCCTGTTCCTTCTTAAAATAATTGATTTCTGTTCTTGATCTTCCATCTTTTCTTTGGGACTTGCACTTTGCCATTTGCTCTTGTTTTCCTGTTCTATTTCCATAAGAAGCATCATCCACTTCCTCAGGATGAATGATGCTTGATTCTCAAATCTCTGTCTCAAGCTCTGATTCCTTGTCAGCTTTGAGCCATCCCCCCACAGCATCCATCTCACAATTTGAATGCTCCAAATCATGAACTCAGTATGTCTAGATTGGATTCACAATCTGTCTCAAATCCATCTCCACACCCCAACTCCTCATTTCAGAGATGAACATTTAAAATCTTACATTTATCTTTGATTCTTATCTTCTTTTCATAGATTCAATCAGTCATCAAATTCCATAAATCTATCCATCAAAATGTCAAAGATGTATCCTTTCATTTTAATCCAGACTCTCATAGCTTCTTGTCTGAGTTATTGCCATGGCTTCTCAACTGGTCAATCTAATTTCACTCCCTCTTTCTTCTGCATCTTGAACACTGTGTTCAGTTTAGTTTTCTAATACATGACAGTCCTATTTTCAACACTTAAAAATCAAATCAAATTTCTCACTCTGACTTTTTAGTTGATAAAAAAGTATTTCATTTATTTCTCCAAACTTCAATTTTTTGAAACATAAAAATCTCTCCAATTATGTTTTCTCACCCCTTCCCCCAATTTTTGCCTAATAGGCACCCCTCCACCATCATCACACATGAACACAGCATTATCAATGTTGTCTCCAAGTTTCTTATAATTATTTTATTCAGAATAAAAATCACAAATCAAAATCCTATCCAAGACACACCTTTCCTTTTTCAAACCATTTTTACCTCTATCACTTCAACTTCTTCTTAATTTGCTGACAGTTGTCAGCCATACCATATACTTTATACCAGTACCACGGATGGTTATCCCCTGAAAAAAAGAATAAAACTGACTGTTTCTTCTCAATTTAAAATATGCAGATCACTATCCACTTAATTTAGTTTTCCCTATTTTAAATTTTATTTAGTTATTCAGATGAATTATGAAGATTGCCTCATTTAAGCACCATTAGCATTCATTCATTTCTCTTTAACTTGTTTATGCTAAAGCATTCTGATTATAATACCTATAATGTAGTCACTGGGAAGAGGGAAAGCAAAGCAAAAATGAGACAGTAGCAAATACCTTGAAGAGTAAGCCTCAGAATCACCAGGGCTACCTTAAAGACACAGAATCATAGAGTTTTAGATTGAAGGGATAGTAATTCAGCGGGAATGTCTTGAGCATGTATTGTGTGCAGTCGTCTAAAACCTTTTATGAGACAGGAATGGATAATTAAATAAGGGGATTTATTTATTTTGTGATGACACTTCATCAATATTTTTTAAATTATCTAAAACTTGAAATAACTCAAGTAGAGGGTGACATACCCTTTTAATGTTATACTGAAGTATTTTTAAAAGGCCCAGACAAGGATTATTTCCATGGCTAGGAAATGTATCTAGGTTAATGTATTTTTGTTTAACATGCTATTAATATTTGAATAAAAAAAAACAGTTAATGTGAAATTACTTATTTCTGTCCAATAGAAAGAATAATCACAAAGGTTTCAGTTTTATTGTCCTGTAGAACATAAACCATTTTTTAATGGCTAACCTATCAATCTCTTTTGACTTACTCTTCTTTAAATGCTCTTGTAATGAGTTATTCCAATGAAAAAAATACATGTACATTCTATAGCTGCATGACAGTGAGAACTAAAACTGACATAATTTCCTGTCCTTTTTTTAAACACTTAAAGGATGAAGCATATTTTTCTGTCCCTATGTTTAAAAACACTGGGGCCAAGTTAAAAAAATATTCTGCCTTCTCAATGAAATACATATGCTCCTAAAAGATGAGACTTTAAACCAGTGAAAATAGTACACATATAAAGACTAAGAGCTTGTGTTTCAAGATTTGCTTCAAATCCCTTACTTTACTGCCCTCACCAATCCAAAGCTGTTAAATATAAACTCTACCCAATCCCAGGCAGTTTCCTGCTTCATCCTAAAATCACCCTGCCCAGAAACTAAAACCTTAAAAATATTCTTACTCAATTTCCCCTATTTGGATTTCCCACTGTTGAATTCTCCAAAATATCACTAAACAAAAAATTAATGAAGCTAACCTTAGTAAAACTACAGTAAAGCAAAATACCGTATTAACAGTGTCTCAGAAGAGAAAAGTCAGGAGGAGAGATTTATAGACTTTTGACTCATAAATTCAACTGGTTTAAGGTGGGTCTTTCAAGGTTTTCTAGGGAGAGGAATGTCCTGGGACTGGGCAAAGTGTATAATAGTTTGGGGTTGATGGATGCAATTAGATGAAGATCTTGCAGTGAATTTTCACAGAATATTGCTATTTGGAAAGCAAGCAGTTTCCCAGATGAGATTATTAGCTCAGAAAAATTGATTTTTGTGAATTTCCTGAAGCAAACAGTGAAAGTACTTATAGGTTTACAGTCTTATCTTTCCTGAGCAAAGATTTCTTCATACTAAGTGAGGTTGGCACAGGTCATCTCAGTTTCTAGTGCTAATGGCTATGATTTATTGATACGGATGGTCTCCCTTCTCACTAAAACTCTGCCAAGTAGGTATTCACCCCAAATGCAGTAAGTCTAATAAACCTAACTTTGCTAGCTCAGTACATCATTATTTTGGTCTTGTAGTAATTAACAATTAAGAGAGGTACATTTTTAACTTGTAGAAAAATATATTTCAACATCTAGGTCAAGTTTTAAATAGCCTAACATTAAATAGGTGATCAACAAGCTACTGCTGAAAGACAACATCTTTTGACATTATGTAAAGATTTATTAAAAAGTGATGGAGCTATATATTTTTATTTGGTTAATTTAAAAATGTCATATGAAATACCTCTATTGTTTTAGTGACAAAGTTTAACTCCTTCGTGTGTGTGTGTGTGTGTGTGTGTGTGTATTTATATCTATCTATATTTTTTATATGCCAGCAGCTTACAAAGAATATCCACAGAATCCCATAAGTATGTCATGAGAAAGAGCTCCATTGTTGTGATGGTCAATTTTACGTGTCAATTTGACTTAGGCTGATGATGCCCAGAGAGCTGGTAAAACTTTTTACCAGGTGTGTGACGGATTTTCCTGAAGAGATTAGCATTTGAATCAGTAAACTGAGTAAAGATCTCCTGGTACTAATGCATGTGAACATCATCCAATCCACTGAGGGCATGAATAGAACAAAAAGGCAGAGGAAGGGCAAATTAGCTCTGCTTGAGCTGGAACATCCTTCTCCTGCCCTCAGATAGCACTTCTAGCTCACTGGCTCCCATATTCAGACCAGTAATTTTACCATAGGCCTTCTGGATCTTAGGCTCTGTGACTCTCCACAGTTATCTCAAGTGATTCACACCATTATCTCAATTCACACACAGTTATCTCAAGTGATTCACACCATTGGCTCCCCTGGTTCTCAGGCCTTTGGGCTTTCCTGGGCCTCCAGCTTGCAAATGGTAGATAGTGGGGCTTCTCAGCTTCCATAAGCATATGAGCCAAGCCCTCATAATTAATCTCTATCTAGCTATCAATTTACTTCCTATTGGTGTGTTTCTCTAGAGAACCTTGACTAATATAATTGTCAAATAAGTGAAGAGTGATCATACTGTTGTAGACCCACAGCTCACATTAATACATAAATAGAACTCAGTAGCTTTATATTACAGGATTAGTTTAAATTTTACACAGCATTTCCAAATTTATTTAACCACAGAACTTTTTATTTTTATAAACTTTAAAAGCTTACAGGACTGGGTTCAAATAACATTTAGGAGAAAATAAATGCTGATCTTGAACTTGTTCTTATGTTACAATGTGAGCTCAGATACATATATACAAAATTTTTATTGCAAGCCATATACATAATACTTACTTAAGTACTTGATGACAATTATGATATGATTGTTTTAATAAATAATTGACATAGGACTAAAACTATCTTCTAAGACATGTAACAATACATTAAGTCCAAATATTTCATTATTTTCATCACTATTATTTTACTTTAGGCCACATATTTTTCTTTTATAAAGTTCAATGTGCATCTTGTATTTATAAGATTCAAAAGAGAAATTATTATAGAATACTAAGTAAAATTACATGCCAATTAATTGGGCAACCTAGAAGAAATGGACAAATCTCTAAAAAAGTACAACCTTCAGGGACTGACTCAGGGAAAAACTGAATAGACAATTACCAGCAGTGAAATTGAACTGGTAATCAAAAAACTCCCAAAAAACAAAAGTCCATAAAAAGATGGCTTCACAGCTAAATTCTACCAAACATTTAAAGAAGAGCTAATACCCATCCTTCTCAAAGTAATCCAAAAACTAGAAGAGGAGGGATTACTTCCAAACTCATTCTATTAGGCCAGCATCACACTAATAGAAAAACCAGGCAAAATCAATAAAAAGAAAATTATAAACCAATATCCCTGATGAACATAGATGCAAATATACTCAACAAAATATTAGCAAGCTGAATTAAAAAATACCTCAAAAAGATCATCCACTATGTCTAAGTGGGATTTATTCCAGGGACACAGGGTGACATAATACTTGTAAATCAATCGATATCATACACCACATTAATAAAAAGAAGGATGCAAACTACATAATCATCTCAACAGATGCTGAAAAAGCATTTAACAAAATCCAACATCCATTCATGATAAAAACTCTCAACAAAATGGGTATAGAGGGTATGTACCTCAAAATAATAGAGACCATATACAACAAATTCATAGCCAGTATCATACTTAACAGTGAAAAGCTGAAAGCTTTTCCTTTAAGATGAGGAACAAGACAAGGATGCCCACTCTCACCACTTTTATTCAACATCGTACTGGAGATCCTACCTATGGCAATCAGACAACACAAAGAAATAAAAGGCATCCAGACTGGTAAGGAGGAAGTTAAACTGTCACTGTTTGCAGATGACATGATATTGTACATAAAAAATCCTAAAGAACCTACCACAAAACTACTAGATCTAATATCAGAATTCAGCAAAGTTGCAGGATACAAAATTAATACACAGAAATCTACTGCATTTCTATATATACCAACAATGAACTAGCAGAAAGAGAAATCAGGAAAACAACTCCATTTATAATTGTATCAAAAAGAATAAAATCCCTAGGAATAAACCTAGCCAAGAAGGTGAAAGACCTATATTCTGAAAACTACAAGACAACCATGAGAGAAATTAAAGAAGACACCAATAAATGGAAACACATCCCATGCTCATGGATAGGAAGAATCAATATTGTCAAAATGGTCATCCTGCCTAAAGCAATCTACAGATTCAATGCAATCCCTATCAAAATACCAACAGCATTCTTCAACAAACTAGAGAAAATAGTTCTAAAATTCATATGGATCCACAAAAAACCCCAAATAGCCAAAGCAATCCCGAGAAGGAAGAATAAAGCTGGGGGAATTATGCTCCCTGATTTCAAGCTCTACTACAAAGCCACAGTAATCAAGGCAATTTGGTACTGGCATAAGAACAGACCCATAGATGAATGGAACAGAATATAGAGCCTGGATATAAATCCACACATGTATGATCAATTAATATATGATAAAGGAGTCATGGACATACAATGGGGAAGTGACAGCCTCTTCAACAACTGGTGCTGGGAAAACTGGATAACTACATGTAAAAGAATGAAATTGAATTATTGTATAACTCCATACAAAAAAGTAAACATGAAATGGATCAAAGACCTGATTGTAAGTCATGAAACCATAAAACTCTTAGATGAAAACAGGCAAAAATCTGTTGAATATAAACATGAGGAACTTTTTTCTGAACACATCTCTTTGGACAAGGAAAAGAATAAAAAATGAACAAACTAAAAAGCTTCTGTACAGCAAAGGACACCATCAGTAGAACAAAAAGGCATCCTACAGTATGGGAGAATATATTTGTAAATGATTTATCCAATAAGGGGTTAACATCCAAATACAGAAAGAACTCACAGGTATCAACACCCAAAAAACAAATAACTCAATTAAGAAGTGGGTGGAAGCTCTGAACAGACCCTTCTTCAAGGAAGAAATAATAATGGTCAACAGGCACATGAAAAGATGATCCACATCACTAATCATCAGGGAAATGCAAATTAAAACCACAGTGAGATATCACCTCACACCAGTTCGGATGGCCAATATCCAAAAGACAAGGAACAACAAATACTGGCAAGGATGTGGAATAGAGGAATCCTCCTACACTGTTGGTGGGAATGTAAATTGGTACAACCACTGTGGAAAGCAGTACATAGGTGCCTCAAAACACTAAAAATCAAAATACCATTTGACCCAGTAATTCCACCTCTAGGAATTTACCTGGAGAAAACAAAATCCTTGATTTGAAAAGATGCACCCTTTGTTTATTTCTGCATTATTTAAAATAGACAAGTAATGGAGCAACCTGAATGTCCATCAATAGAAGAATGTATAAGGAAGATGTAGTATATATACACAATGGGATATTATTCAGCCATAAAAAGAAAAATCCTGCCATTTGCAACAGCATGGATGGATCTAGAGGGTATTAAGCTCAGTGAAATAAGCCAGGCAGAGAAAGGCAAATACCATATGATTTCACTTATTTGTGGAATATAAAAACAAAGCAAAACAGAATGAACAAAATAGCAGTAGACTCATAGACACTGAGAAGTGACCAGTGGTTACCATGGGGGAAGGGCTGGAGTAGATGGATGGGGAAGATGAGGGGGATAAAGGAGCACAAAAATTCACAATCATTTTATAAATTTGTCAGTGGAATAGTAGTAGAGCATGGAGAACATAGCCAATGGCTCTATAACATCTTTTTATGTTGACATATAGTTATAACTACAATAGTTGGGGTGAGAATTTAATAATATGGATAACTGCCTCTGTGTTGTATACTTGATATACAATGTAAGATTGTATATCAATTATACTTCAATAAAAAAGGAAAAGATTCAAGAGAGAACATTTTAGGGCCAATCATTTTTTAAAGTAAATAATTTATCTGAAATGGTTATCAAATGGTCTTTTTCTACTACTTGCTGTTGAATTACATCTTGCTAAAACTTTAGAGCTAAAAACTGTAAAGTTCACTGACAAATAAAACTCCTGAAATTTCACTACAAATTGTGGCAAAAAATGAGAGTTTTTATGGATTTGGGGTATTATTTCAATTATTTTTTAATGATTTCTAGTAATAGTAAAATAAAATTGAAACTACAGTTCCCATTTGTTATGTCGTAGAACACCAAACTTGAAGGAAGTCTTCAAGTTTTTTTTGTGAAATTATTCCAGATTTTAGAAATGCTAAGGCATTGATATCTTCACTTTATAATATGACCATGAGCATGGTTTTTAAAAAATACTATAAATGAGGTACTTTGAATTATCTATAGGAAAACATGACTTTTATTTATTGAAATAACTTCGTAAGGATAGTGACAAGTAGGCTTTCCCAGTTTTGAATTTGAGAACTCTTTCTTATAGGATCAAGTTTCTCTCTGTGTTCTTAGATAGGGTTAATATTCTAATGCTTTACTAGGACTGGGAATTGTACTCTCGTAGAAAGGGTGCAAATAATCAACAGAAGGAACTAAAATCTTAGCAAAGTCTAGAGGCAACTAAACAATCAGCACCACCTTCAGCAAAGAAGTCAGATTTTCAGCTGAGCTGCCAACATTCTTGCAGAAGCCTCCTTATAAATGCCTGCAACATTGCTACCCATTTCTTAAAAGACCCTATGGCTTATCTTTCCAAGAAGGCAGTTTTGCACAACACAAAGTTGTTTTCAACAATTATTCTCTATCTAGCTATCAACTTACTTCCTATTGGTGTGTTTCTCTGGAGAACCTTGACTAATATAATTGTCAAATAAGTGAAGAGTGATCATACTGTTGTAGACCCACAGCTCACATTAATACATAAATAGAACTCAGTAGCTTTATATTTTTCCCTGAGTCAGTCCCTGAAGGTTGTACTTTTTTAGAGATTTGTCCATTTCTTCTAGGTTGCCCAATTAATTGGCATGTAATTTTACTTAGTATTCGATAATAATTTCTCTTTTGAACCTTATAAATACAAGATGCACACTGAACTTTATAAAAGAAAAGTATGTGGCCTAAAGAAAAATAATAGTGATGAAAATCATGAAATATTTGGACTTAATGTATTGTTACATGTCTTAGAAGAGAGCCTTAGTCCTATGTCTGTTTTCTTCAGAGCACTTCAGGAAACTTCATGTAAAAAGAGAAAACACACACACAGTTCCAGGTGTTTACTGTGCCTTATGAACTTTGAATACAAATTGAATATTCGAAGGAAAACGACTTCCAAAATTTTTAATCTAACTTTTTCTTGAGTACCATACACTGGGGTAGCAGGGTGAGAATCTATTTCTACCTTATCTCAAAGCCTCAAGATAGACACTAAATGTTTTTTTCTTTCAGTTGGTTGGTTCAGTTTTGCTTTCGCTGTTTCCCATTTGAAAAGTCTAGGCTTTGACTAATAGAGGAGGAGATTTCACTGGAATTTAGATGAAGTTTTTCAAAAAGGCACATAGACACTTCAGTTTTTAAAAGCCAGAAGTGTGGCTAATTCCCTCCAGGTGTAACAGTAACTCATAATTAGTCAACTGTTAATCATGTTGAAGATCTCATTCTCTCAATCATCTAAGTGAGCTTTATTCTTTAGGCTCTGTTTTCTTGCCTGTAAAGAAATGTGGAAGGCAAGGTCCAGAAAAGTGCAAAGGATTTAACTTTATCTTACTGGGAAATTATCACTTTAGTATGTCCTTTAAAACAATGCACTTAAGGTATTTTAAAAAGCTCTGTGTCAAGTTATAGCAAAGGCTATAAGACATTAAATTGAGTAGAAAAATGACAGGGAGGTGAATAAATGTGAAGTTGCTAAAAGCAAAATGGTTTACAAGGGATACTAATGTCTGTAAATACAGGCAGTGATATAGCAAAATTTCCACTTCTCACCGGCCTTGCCCTGCCCATTTGAAATGCAGTTTTAGAACAGAAAATGGTCAAAGCCAATGACCACTTGGCATGAAACTGCAGCATTTCCAAGTCCAGGACCTCACAAGCACAGACTTTTAAAATAGGGTGTGAGGGGAGACCTGTCCTGTATTCATCCAAAGTAAGATGTGTGTTAGCAAGATCAAATCCAAACTCACAGCACTTAAGTTGTTTAATCTGTTAGAGTAAGACATGTTACAAAGCAGTTTTTGAGTTTGTTTTAGTGATTAAATATTACATAGTAAAAACTCATCTTCAACAGTCAAAGATAAGATTTTCTAAAAAAGTACATTTCACAAATAGTTTTTCAGTCAAGCTTTTAAAAGCTGGAATACTTGTAAAATGATTACATATTTCTTGTCTTCCTAAACAAACCTAACAACCTTTTGCAGGCAGCTCACATTCATTACTAAAAGGAGCAGTTGCAATACAGCACTGGAAAAGTAATAACATCCTGGTACTCCTGAGGTAGACAAGACCATTAGCCCTAAATTAAATGGTCAAGATTGACTTCTTTTTCTTTATTGTGACTTTTAATCACATTCTCTCTCTTATCAGTCTGTTTGCTCTGACTTAACTAGTCTTACATGAATAGTTCCCTTTCCCTTCTCCTTGAGTTTATCCATTCTAATCTTTAGATAATCCAAACTGTCATAATGCTGGGCTGTATTAAAAAAGAAAAAAGAAAAACCCATATTTTATGAATGAAGGACTGAGGAATTTTTCTATGAATAAGGTAAAAAGGTCCATTATCTTAAACCCAAGTATATATCTTTTATCCCATGCTGGTCTTTTTATTTTATTTTTTGAATTCAATCTGGTTTCTCATTTATGTTCTAGATAAATTACTTTCAGAGTCATGAGTTAATATTATCTCTATAACAAAAGAAGCAGAATCTTAGCTACTCACTGCATTTTATATGCTGTATATATACTCTTGATAGTTTAAATCTCTTAAGGAAAAAAAAAGCTGAGATAAATACATTAAATATATATATATGTGTATACAAACACACTCACGATTTAACTCATTTTTTCCTGATTTCTTATCAGATAAGATCAGTATCTCTTATTAGAGAAAACTGGTTTACCTGGCATATAGTAGGTTCCTATAAATATCATAAATATTTACTGACTGAATGCATGACATGTTGATATTTCATTGCTTGTCACATATATCTATGTAGATATAGGTATATAGATATATGTGACAACACATATATATTACTTATTGCTTGTCATGAGTAGGCAGTTTTAACTAGAATGTAATCACATGAATGTCTTATTGTTATTATTACTATGGCATTCACATAAAGTATACTATAAGACCAGGATTTTCTCTTTTTGATTTCCTTGTCAAAGATTGGAGATACCCTTATTTTATCTTGCTTTTTCTGAATTCTCATCTCTACTTTCTTTCTAGACAAACTCTTCATCCTAACCTTCCACACCTAGTGTCCCTTCACTAAATGTTCCTTGCAATTAAAAAAAAAAAAAACACCTTAAAATGGGACCAGTGTTTGAATGTAGGCCACAGACATACCATGTGGTAACTCAAGAACATGCAACAATTCCTTCCTTGTGCCCAAGTGCCCTGATCTATAAATACTTATGAGGCTGACTGGAATAACACCTCAATGTAGGTGGTGGTTTTATTAAGACATCACATGGAAAACAGATGGTTACAACCTAATCTCCCATGACTGCTCAGCATGGCCTTGTCATCACCGGCTACATAGTGTCATTAATCTTACTTTATGAACCAACTGCAGAACATCCCATTTCTGGGCCATTCACTTATTCAGCAAATTTTTCAGAGTTTCTCAGAGGTAAACCACAATCTTATTCAATCAATAATAGATACTTGAAAAAAACTTGAGACTTAGAGATTCCTGTACTCTATCAGACTCAAACATTGACAAAAATTGCCCTACCTTTCCTGTTTAATTGGGCAGATATCAATTTGCTCTATAAAAAAATCTAATCAGAGATGTTCCTCAGAATTAGAGGGAAGAATATGTGCCCTGTCTTTGGAGACATACTAATTTACTTTTTTTTTTTTTACTCATTTTTAGATAAAATTGGTTTACCCGACATATAGGAAGTACCCACAAATACTTAGAGAGAATGGATGATATGCTAATATTTGATCAAAATTTTAAGGAGCCATATTTTCCCCTGGGCAGTGCCAAAGAACCGCCAACAAGCAGAGGCTGAGACCTCAGTGTCTCAGGATCTGGTGCTTTGGTGTAACCATGCCAGGGCTTAGTTCCTTTGTGAAATAAATAATCATCAGCATTATTGACAGGGCAAGTCCTTTTCCCCTTAAATGACTTTCACTGTAAGCTCTTTATAGTTCCATTTAAGTAGTTTTAAATTTGTTCCCAAATTCGGTTAGGGTTAGGATACTGGATAAGAGCTGTGTCTATTTAGCAAGACTTGCATGCTCTGTGACTTTGACTCAGCTGCTGTTCCAAGGAAGGAAAATGGAGAGGAACCCAGGGGAGCACTAAGCTCAGAGTCTCTTCCTCGAAAATGTATGCAAATCACTCACCGCAGTACCAATGAAAACAAAGTCAGTTGATTTAATTTCCGTCATAATTTATTAACCCTTAAACAGCTGTCAAGTGTTTTATCAGCTATTCAAAGTCTAGATCAACTGAACCAAGCCTGTGTTTCCTAGAATATACTCTTTTCATGTTTTAAAATGTCTCTGGACCATTACTACTTGCTCCTTATCTTATGGCTTCCTACACTTTAGACAAGAGGAAGGAAACAGGAAAACCAAATTCATTTCCTTTTTCTTCTAATTTAAGGATTCTATTTTTCCTTAGGACCCTTTTACAAAATGTCTCTTGACTCTTAAGCTTCTTTTCCTCCTTTTAAAGAAATGGGTACTGAAAAATTTAGTTTTTGTATTCTTAAAGTTAGAATTAATGCATTTATTTAATAAAAAGGAATGCTCTGTGTTTAAAGTATGTAATTAGGAAAGTTACTCTTTTCTCTAAAACAACCTAAGCAACCCCTTTTGCACAACTCTCCAGGTTAGATTATCTTCTGATGGTAAAGCAGAGAGGTCATAGGAAAGCTTACAATGGTAATTGAATAATCAAATAACTTTAATAATCAAACTTTAATTTTAAAAAAAGTCTTTCCCCTTTATTCAGTTCTAAAGGAAAGAAACTTTAAATTATTCAGGTAAATATAAAAGGTCATACTTTCAGAAACTATCTTTTCCATTCCAGAAATAAGCATAGGAAGGCCCATAGAAAAGGGCATTTATCTTTGGTAAAGAGCTATATGCAGTGATAAATAATCAGTCATTTATGCTTAAGTAAACCTCAGCTTAGAAATACTTGAAAGAGCCCATACTCTGCTGATTCAGTCATTGTTCTGTGTTCTCTGCCTCCAAAGAATCCATTTAATCATGTGCTGTGATGGTGCTAAGTACTAGTTTAAGACCTTCAGACCATAAATATTATAAAGAGAATGTACGTCACACACATTCAAACCATGACAAGTGTTAAACCATAAAATAGTATTAGATATTGTAACAAGTTTCTAGATTTACCCATAGTGACTTTTATTTTTAAATAAATACCATATGTAAAATTATTTTCAAAAAAGATTTGGTAATCTTGTTTGCTGAACCCTAAGTACAGCCTTGACCTACCTCTTGGTTGTTTCAGTGACAATGTCTCAGACATTAACAGTCCAATAGCACCAGATTTTAGCCTTTACTCTGTTTCTTTTCTCCCCATCTTCTCAAATATTTTCATTGACAATTGTTTTAATAGAAATATTTGAATCACCTAATAAAAGAATACTTGGCGATTCAAGATCTGGGAAGAAATTGTGTGCCACTGAATAATGATTCTCCCAACACCCCAGGGGGAATTGCCTCTTCATCCCTTTCTGTCGCTCCTCTGCTGCTTTGGAAACTAGTGGAGAGGAGAGGAGAGTGAGCCTCAGATTGCACAGGAGTCACAACAGACTTCCATAGCAGTCCTTCCACATCAGTGCTGTTCCAGATGCCAGCAGCACAGGCCATGGTGACACAGGCACAGGGACAGCCCCAGAACCTCTCAGAGACACATGGCAGTGGGGTGGCTACTGTCACCTTCCTACAGCAGAAAGTTCCTGCTGCTGTATTTATTTGTGTGTGGAATCACACAGTATAGTTTTCAAGCAAAACTTGAAAGTTCTAGTCCCACCCATTTATTTTTACATACATTTTATTTTATTGTTCAAATAATATATTCATACTGTAGAAATATTAGACATGTCATCAAGCAAAAAAAAAAAGGGGAATGTAACATCACCCTAAATTCTACCTCTTACATATATTTCCTTCTAACATTTTAACATTTTGGAGATATCCTTTGGCATCCGCAACTACAGCAGCAGGGACGCCTGAGGGGAACATTACCCTATTCGGCCTGTACTCTGACAGCAACCAAAAGTGGAGAACTGTTAAAATAAAATAAAGTGGAGACCAGGCTTCAAGATTCTCTGAGCAGATCAACAGGTTAAGCCATGTAAGCAAAATTTTATCCAGTTTATTCCATGAACCCAAGTTCATGGAAATTTAACTTAGGTTATTCCTTATAAATGCCTCTAATAATCATAAATGAAACCTAAATTGTCTTCCTAAAATGGTATAAGATAATCATTTTTAACAAATGTCCTGATATCTGGGACCCCCATTGTAATAATCAATCATAGTAAAAGTTAAACATGTTCCTGATTCTCTCTTTACAAACCATCATATAACATCATGCTTCCGAGCTCCATACCACTTACCACTTTCTGGTTTGATTTGTTTCTTGCTCAATAAAATATTCATGGCAAGTAAACTCTCTGAATTTTCTTTTGGACTGTGGATGTTTATAAAACATAGTTTATATATTTTATATATATGGAATATACTATATATAGCATATATACTACTTTGTAATCCACTTAATCTCAACTCTCACTTACTAGCTGTGTATAGGTTACTTAATCTCTCTGTTACTTAATTTCTTCATCTATAAAATGGGCATTAAAAATAATCCTTATTTCATAGGGGTGTCATAAATTTTATATGATTTGATGTATATGAAGCACTTAAAACGGTAACCTATAAACAACCTAACAAGTTAGTTAACATTATGCTACAATTTATTAAACACTTCCATATTGCTGGCCATATAAACTGTAGTTACTTAATCCCTTCATTATGCCAAATGAGGACTCTAAACCCAAATATGTAAATTGCCTTGCCAACCTGCCAGCATCTGGCAGCACTGAAATGCCAGCACTTGTCCCGGTATTGTCCTCTTCCTATAACCAAAACGACAGTTGTAACAAGAACTAACATGTAGAATGTTTCCTTGATGCAAGACACTGTGCTGGGAACTTTGCATCCATTAATTCATGCAATCATTACGAATAATCTTAAAAAGGCAATTGCTATTATGATTCTAATCTTATCCATGAAGAAACTGGGACACATACAAATTACAAGTTACTAAATATGTTCAAGGTGTCACAACTAACAACTGGTAGAGTCACATGTAAATTCTGGTCTTCTGACTGCAGAGGCTTTGCCTTGAAACGCCATCCTATGCTGTATCACATGAGAATTTCTTCATATTAATGGTAATGTGCCCATACATCTCTAAAAGTCATTAAAATTATAAAGGTCATTAAGATAGCATATTTCCCTAAAGAACTAACTCATTATAAAGGGTCTTGAGCACCACAAAGAATCCAGTGGCCTGACATTCAAGAATGTAACTCAGCTCACCAAAGGTACTTATTCCTACTCTCTGCCTCACAGTTTCTCAAGCATATTTATAGCATGAAAATCCCCCTCTGTGCCCATCTCTCACTCATTGCACCTTCTATTTGCCTTGTAAAAAATGCAGTTGCTTTCAGTTGGATTTTGAAAACTGCTTCAGTGTCAAGAGTAGAATTCTGGGATCTCAGGTTTTTCTCAAATGGCTGGAGAGGGATTAGGGTATTTGTCAGGCTTAAGCTCACTGTGTTCTCCTGAGACTGTGGGATACATTTTCAACAATGTAGGAAAGAACAGGCATGCTGGGAAATGTTGAATAGATTTGTTTATGAGCCAGGACAGAAGGTCATACTTTCCTTTTGAATAGGAAAAAAATCCTAGACAATCTTTTGTGTTGAAATATGAAATTATTCCATCCTTTCAATTCTTTGCTGCCTTCATATATTGCTCACTTATATTTTATAGTGAATCATGCCTGCAGCAATCTAAGGCTTATCTTGCTTCATTGTAACCAACTGCTTTCTCATCAGCTCAATTGATGAAAACTTCATGTCAAACTACACTATATGTTTTTACTGATTTTTGTGTCCAGACAAAAGCCTTCAAATGGATATTGGAAAACTACAGCCACACATTTCACCCATGAACAAATGAAACCCCAGGTCTGAACACTCAAAGGGAAAACTAGCCACTTAAGTACAGAATTCTACATACTTATTTCATAAGCCAGTTACCAACAGTTTCAGAATATTTTATCTTCATATACAGACAGATGCTTCCCTTCTTTAGATGAGTATATGATTTTGCCCAAGGGAGCTCCTGATATAAGGTGCCAATATTCTGGAGAATACTGTGGATAAATAATGATAAATCCAGTGATGAAAACTGCATAATACATATCTGTAAAACTAATAAAATAACTAGCGTCCTGAATATCAATTCACCCAAATAACTCTAGAATCCACTAGAGATAACTCTGAGGGCTAAGAGGTTAGGAACAAGCTGGGGCAGATCAGGAAGGCAGGTCAGACAGATTGGAGCCAGGTAATATTATTTTCTCAAACTGCAGAAACTAAACAAATGCAATCATGCATTTAAATGCATAGCATAGTGCTGTAAGTAATAGATTACAAACAAAAGTTAATAATTTGTCCTTTGCCTTTATCTTTGAGGAATTCATAGGAGTCCTTGTAAAGCCAGTGAATGATGTGAATATTCTTCCCAGAACGTACCTATCAGTATTTGTATCTCAAAACTTTACCATGAGAAGGTAGAAGACACAGACCTCCCAAACCCATCCAAGCAGCAGTGAGAACTTCTACAGTCCACAGATAAGGAAAAAGAACAAACTGACATCAGGGAGCCTTCCAGCTTGTGCTATGCTTTCCATACCCCTATTATGGGAACTGACATTCTCATTCCACACTGCAACATTCTCCATTGTCTGTAGAACACTTAGAAACTCTGGAGTGTTAGAATGTCCTCTGAGGTTCAATTAAATTAGCAAATGTCAATTTGCAAATCACTTATAAAGTTGTCCTAAGGGTTATCTCAAAATTCTTTTAGCACAGTGAGTCCAAAATTCTGAGAGTATTTTGATTTTGTTTGTATATATGTCTATATAATATATACATATATTATATAGACATATATACATGTATGTATATATGTATTTACAAATGTATCTTTCTGGTCTTAGATATTTTATAACATTATAGCTTTAATATCATTTATTTAAGCATTAAGATGTTCAAAGATCAGATTTATTTCATCGTTCTTTATCATTAGAACCAATGAGTCATGAGTTTTAAAATTACATTTAAGAGACATACATGGAGCAGCACTGCAATTTTCACCTGAGTCTGTGTATGTACACATTAGTGTTTGTAAAAAGTTAACTTGGAGACTTCAACTCTCAAAAGACTTAAAATTGCCTATAAACAAAAAAGCAAAAAATCTCAATAGGCTTGCATAGGATTTGCCATAATGAATAGCATGAAGACAGGTTTTGGACCCAAGTATGTTTAAGGCTTTGTTTGGGATACTAAGGTCAAGTGGAGTCCACACAATGGGGGCGTACATTGCAAACTTGAATAATTAGAAGACTGTTTTCCCACCAAGTAGTTAAGAGTGAAGAAGCTGATTCTAGCCGAAGATTTGATAATAACCGTGTAATGCTAAGTAAACCATCCTACCTTTCTAGACATCAGTTCTTTCATCTGCTAAGTAAGAAAGTTTTAGGAGGTTTCCATTCCCCTTACCTCTAAATTACGGTTGCTTTGTATAGGTAGCTCAGCGATCAGCCAGTTGTAGGAAATAAATTGAGAGTGATGGCCACAGTGTACCATTTGTCTTCTAGTTGATTATATCAGTGATGGCCTGATAAACTAGGAGGTGGGGGAGAGAAGCTCTGATGTGTAGCATTTGCCAATTTTCAGATATAAATGTTCCCATCTTTGCCAATTTCAAGCTGCTGTTGTGATGTCACTGAACAGGAAGTTGGAAAGAGAAGTGTGAATTCAGCTCTTGGGGCCTGGTAAAAGCAAACAACACCACACATTTGACTCCATTCTCCAAGTCTAAAGCTTAGCCCCAAGCTACAGATGACAAACATCCATTATCACTTTAAAATGATGCCTTTATAAGAAATCAAACCAAAGCTTTCCTGAGGAACATTTTCCTACTTGGATGAAAAGTTGCACAGTACCCATTTGTTTTGGCCTTGGGGAAATAAAAGTGCAAACTAATATCGCTAAATGAAATACACAAAACACATCCCAGTTTTATTTCCTGCTGAAGGAGGTTGCAACTTTGCAAATTCTCATTCAACACAGGAACTCAAGTGAGTCCTTTCACTCAGACAGGCTAGAAATATATCTCTTAACATCAAACTACATTTATACAAAATAAAGTTGGCGAGCAACTTGAAGTTGGAGAAGTTTCAAATGAATAATTCAGTTGAACATATTCAAAAATCTACAAAAGATAGTTCTTCCTTTCTTGAAGGCATTATTCAAAAATATCTTCTGTATTGCAATATCTTACCACACCATCACCATTTATAGCATCAGCCATATTTACAGTATGGAGAAACTTTGAAGAAAATATAAATATCTTGAATATCCAGCAGAAGGACTCTGAAAACAAGTCCTACATGTAGGTGGTTTCTACCCAAAGGAGATGGGAGGGAATCTAACGGAGAGAAGAAAAACCAAACTGGGGGTATGTTATCAAGCTGTCCAATGCTCTGGCCAACTGAACCTCAAAACCCCTCAGCATGTAGAATATGCCTCAGAAGTTTCTGCTCTATGCTTATAATTAGGAAGCATTCATTCACCACCACCTCTTCTAACACAATGAGTTACCCCATACAATTATTTTTTAATTTTATTACTTCATTGAGTTAATCTACACACATTATCCTGACCATATAAAGTATATAATTTGATACATGTGCCCATGAAATGCTCATCACAACCTTGACTTTAAACATCTCCATTGCCCCAAAAGTTTCCTCATGTTTCTTTTTAGTCCCTCCCTCCCTCTACCTGTGTCATGAGGCAACTATTGACCCATTGAAGTCAATATGGTTAGTTTGCATTTTCTGGAATTTTATATAAATGGAATGATATAGTACATACTGTTTTTGTCTAGCTTATTTCACTCAGCATAGTCATTTCAGATGCATCATTTGGTTGCATGTAACAAAAGTTTTTTTTCATTTTAATTATTAACTGATACTATATTATGTTGTTTAGACAGGCTACATGTTAATTTGTTCATTCGTCTATGCCCAGCTGAACTGTTTCCAGTTGAGATATATTACAAATAAAGCTGCTATGCATGCTCGAGTACAGGTCATTGCAGAGACATGTATTTCCATTTTTTTCCAGGGTTTTATAGCAAATACGTGTTAATTTTTTAAGAAAATGTGAAATTGTTTTCCAAGTGATTGTACCATTTTACATTCGCACCAGTAGCATATGAGAGTTCAAGTTAGACCATATCTTCCTTGCTACTACTTGGTATTGTCAGCCTTATTAATTTTAGCCATTCTAATGGGTGTCTAGTGCCATATCATTATGGTTTTAAGTTGTACCTCTCAAATAATGATGTTGTCATTTTATGTGAGTATTAGCTATTCTACTTCAATTACATGTCTGTTCAAATATTTAGCTAGTATGTTAATTAAATTGTGCATTTTCTATAATAAAGTATAGGAATTTTTCATGTATTCTGAATATGTCCTCTGCCTGACATAAATTTTGTGTTTTCTCCCAATTTGCAATTTGCCTTTTGTTTTCTTAATGCTCTCTTTCAAAGAGCAATTTTTTTTTACTTTTGAATGGACTTAATTATCGTTGCTTCCTGTTTTCTGTATTCTATACAAAAGAACTTTGCACGAACCAAGGTTACAAGATTTTTTTCCTGCATTTACCTTGAGAAGTTGTATAGTTTGAAGTTTTAATTTAGTCTCTGACCTACTTCAATTGAATGTTTGTGTGTGGAGTGAAGTCAGGATTTACATTTATTTTTGCTCATACTGATATCCAGTTGTTGAAGTACTGCTGTTAAAAAGACTTTCCTTTTCCCATTGAATAGAGATCACCTTAAAGTTGAAACACTTACATATAATATTTCCTACTTCTCTCTAGTTTTTCTGTAACTTGATAACTATTATTCAGATAACTGGCTCTTATAGTGTTTCACTACATTCAGTTTCTGACTATGTTATCTATATATTCATTGCTTTATTTTCTTCCTCATTCTTACACGTTTTTATACTTTGAGCCTCTCCAAATACACTAAATTTAAATCTTGAACCCTATACTCCCTGCTTAGTGATGCTTTTAATACTCTATCACATTAATTAGAGACATATTTACATAAGGGTTTCTCAGTGAGGGCACTGTTGACATTTTAGACTGGGTTATTCCTGACAGTGTGGAGCTCTACGTGTGGATTATCTACCCAATAGATGCCAGAATCACTCCCCAAGTCGTGACAATCAAAAAATACCTCCTGATGGTCAAACTGGGCCTGATGGATATCCATGTTTGCATCCATGGATTATTACTGTCAAAAATTACATGGTTTGTCTAAAATTTGGGGGCAAAATAGTCACTATATCATGTCATTTTTGAAGCTGGTTTATTCAATTCTCACTCTTCGTAAGTTTTTCTATGGATGTGGATTAGCTTCTAATATAGCATGGGCTGTGTTATCTATATAATGTTGTGTCTTTTTGCACCTAGAAAAGTTGAGTTTGTTGGCCTCCAAGAACAATAAAAACATTGCTTAAATATATCACTTTTACCTTAAAGACTAATATTTTAAGGATATCCTTACATGCTGCTATTCAAATTTATTTCACTTTTCATTTTGCTTGCTTCTGAGAAAATTTGACTAAGTGATTTAATCAAAAATAAATGTATTCAGTTGCTTAAAATACATGTGGATTCTTTTTTTTATTAAGGTTTCATTGATATACACTCTTACGATGGTTTCACAAGAAAAACAATGTGGTTATTACATTCACTCTTACTATCGGGTCCTGCCCCTATACCCCATTGCAGTCCCTGTCCATCAGTGTAGTAAGATGCATGTGGATCATTTTTAAGAGAAAATCGTCCTAAAGAAAACACCTCTTCTGAGATATTATCAGAAAACCTGACATAGGATAAATATTTGAGTAGTTCTTTAAAGTGCGGGGGCGGGAGTTCTGCACACACAGTTAGGGTGATAATAGCATTGCTGATTATTAAAAAGTAAAATTAAAAGTTACCAAGTAAAAGTTGTTCTGTTAGGTTGAAATTTTCATTTGAGAATGAATCTTCATAATCTTTGTTCATAGATCTTTGTGAGTTAAATAAGTGAAGTGTGCATTAGCTAGTTTGGTTCTTTCTGTATCTTAACTTTAACAATTAAGGAGGATTTCTGAGGCTGATCATAATAATGCCAAAATTATTTATGAGTATTTGTCACTCAGCATGCATAGGCTTATAGATATTTGACATATTTAAGATTCTAAAGAAAATGTCTTGCCTCTTTCTACATCAAGGAAAGTAACACCCAAGTATTTTAGAAATTAAGGTTTAAAATGGAAATATGAAAGTGGGTGTATTTGGGGCTAAGAGGAAAACAAGAAAGCAAATAACTAAAAGATAATTCATAAGTTAACCTGTATATGTCATGTAAGTGTATCTCTAATTAAAATCCAGAGCTTTGCATCAGAATTTTTGAAAATTAAGTATACTTCAGCAAACACGAAAAGCAAGTAATTTCTTCTAAAATATGTTTATAATTCTTACATCTCAAAATTTTCTAACTTGTTTCCCATAAAAGAGAAATGCTTTGCAATCACATCAGCCAATATTCTGTAGTGTGTGATTGTTTCTTGTGCAGCTTGACTTTCTTAATGGGTTTTCTTGGAACATTTTCATTTTTCTTACTGCTAATAAACAACTCAGAATGCTAACTACACAAGGCTCTATAAAATTATTTTATGAAGAAATGAAAATTATAAACCAGTTGTATATGTCATTACAGAGGGATTAAAAATTCAACCGTGAGAGTGCTGGATCTGAGTTTGTATCCTAATTCTATCCTTTGCAATTTATGTGACCATGGTGAGATTTCTTAACTTTCATGAGCCTATATTTCCACATGTGTAAAATAAGGATAATGTCTTCCTTACAGGTTTGCTGTGATATTCAGTGAGCGGACTGGGCCTGGCACCATGCATCGAGCTGATATTATGAAATGTTACTTTTGCTGCTGTTGTTTTTATTGTTATTCAAAGTAGTTATTCAAATTCTTTCCACTTGAGAGAGGGAGATTCAGTTTATCAGAATGAAAAATGATTTTAATGGAGAATGTTTTTTCATGGTTAATATTTGAAAAATACATGGCAGGACCCAGAACTCTGATGCTACTTAATGGCCTTTCTCTGCACCCTGAGCCAGCCAAGCCGGCTGCTCCCACACAATGTCTTCCCATATCTCTGCCTGAATGTTCTTGATACTTGCTGACATCCATCCGTATGTCATCCTTCAGCATAAACGTCCTACTCACTGCTGGCATTACACCCTTTTCTTTATTCATAAGCTCTCAAAATCCATGAAAACCCCAAAATCGCTGTCAAAAGATGCAGGAAAATCCATGTTTTTGTCTGTTTGAAGCAGAAGAGATTCATTTTTTTGCAAATAATCTTAAGAGCTTACATTTTAAAAGTATTTCTAAAAATAATTAATATAACTTACTTTGTCAATATCCAGATGAGGTAGATAAGTATTGTAATTTTGCTATCCAGAAGACTAAAAAAGAGAACGTAAGAATGCAAGTATTTTATCAAGGTAAAATGGCCTCCCTCTCTTGCCGACTATACAGCACAAGCTTATCCTTAGGTATTTGGGGGGGTAGGAAAACCACTACTTTGTGTTTTATCCAGGTGAATTCAGTTAAGGTAGCACAATGGAATTCGAAAGGAGAAAAAATAAGTACACTAAGGCCAAAATGCAAAATCTTCTTATTGTCCAAATATTTCTTCTTCAGGTTATTTTTTTCATCAATTCTTCTCAATAATGTCTTTTAGGACCCCTTTCCCTACTATTCCAATAATATCACCCATATATATATACTTCCTTTCATAACAAAAATAGTAATACTATTTATTGAGTGCCTCCTGTGAGCCAGGAAATGTGCTGGGCCCAGGGTTCATGGTAACTCCATTATATGAGGAAGAAAACAAGCAATGCAAGTTTAAGCTACTTGTTCAAAGTTACCAGGTAGCAAGGAACAAACAAGGGCTGAAGATACCAGGAACTTCTTTAGCTCTATTCAGTCTGGTTTAATAAAATTCTTCTGTAAATAAGAGGTTTAGACAAAATGTTATTTAGTAATCCTTTCCTACATTACATAATGAGGGAAAGTAGGCATTACTCTGCAAAGGAAGAGATGAGGAAGGGTGAAATAATGTTGGTTCGCAAACTGGTCCCTGCACATGGAGGGCAAGGAGAGACTGAATAAAAAGGCAGGCCGCTCCAGATTGGTAAGAGATAGTCTTAATAAATAAGGGAAATTACATGAGGCTTGTCTTGAGCAGCAGAAAGACAAGTAGATCTCTGCAGCCACCTACCAGGATCTTAAAAATTTATACAGGGGTCTTAATGGGGTTCAGTCACATATACAGCTCAGATGGGCTCAACACCACATGGCTCTCTCATGGCTGTGTGCTTGAAACCACTTCAGCTATGGAAATAGTAGGCAGAACACACCTTCCAAGGACAGAGTGTGGTGAAGGGCCTCTGAGGATCCAGGTAAACTGGCAATCACACCCTCTCAATGACCTCTCAAAAAAATATCTGGCTCAAATTAGAGTTGATACCAGGTTGATTTAAGTTGTGAATTTATGCACTTCCCACTGCATTCACTTGTCAAAATTAAGTGTTGGTCATTAGTCCCTCATGTTTCTGATTGACATATAGTTATGATCCAAGAAATATTCCCTTTAATTTAAGGATTTCTTTATCCAAGGCAAGGAAGTTAAAGGTTATTAAAGCATCTCTCAGGAAATAAAGAAGTATTTCCTTCACCAGACACTGATGCCTAAGATCAGTGCTAGCTTTAGGTCTGAAATTTTTCACAAGACATCTGGAGCTATAAACACAAGCACGATATTTCTTATGGGTCCTCTTATTAGATACTGTATTGTACCAAGCAGAGGGATGCATGGGAATCAAGAAAAAGGATAAGGAAAGTAGAACATTCATTAAAATATCCTAAGTTATGAGGAAATTGGGGAGTTTGTTTCTTCTGAAAAAGACAGGTGAGTCACTTTAAATAAGTTTATTTCTATTTCAACTTCAGAAATAGCTTTCTATCTCTGGAATGACAAGATGCAAATAAAATCAAGAAACTTTTGATTAAATAGATGTATGTTCTAAAATAATCAACATTATATCATTTTTTTAATTTAAAAAGATGACATCATAACATTATACTGAGCTTTTTCCTACACTCTAAACAACTAACAGACATGGATATAAAGCAAAATCTAACCATCAAAATGTGGCAAAAGTAAAATAAAACAAAGAGATAAATAAGTATCAGTCAAGATCCCAGATGGAAACAGATTTCACCGTCCAAAGGGTTTATAGTATAAATGAGGGGAGCATTTGTGGAGGTGTATTTAGGATTAAGGGAATCCTAATAGATGACACATTGCCTTGGTGTAGGCAACAGGGGCAAGAATGATGAAGGTTGGGAATAATGATGTCAGTTGTGGGTGAGTGTAACTCTTGGGGGGGAAATCTGTCTTCCAGCTGGAGTCAAATTACCTTTGAAACTGAGATCAGTCAAAGGGAGAAATAAAGTGAGAGAAACCCATTTATTGCTTACAAGCAGTCTCCACTTCTGCTCGCCTGTGTTTCTCACGACCTGGCTGCAAAAAGGGACCCCACCCAACCTCTTGGTCCAGATATGCCCCAGCTCCCCCGTGTAATTACCTACTGGTATGGAGATGGACTACTTCTCTCCACCCCTTGGAACACCATTGATATGAAGAGACACTTAGGCCAGGTGAGAGATTCTGGAAATATTGCAATTTTACCCACAGTGAGAACCAAAACTTTCTGTAAAATAAACTCATCAACACTGGCAGCTTTGTCAAAATTAAATAAATTGTGTTGTTCATTTTTAAACTCATTATGGCAGGTACTACCAAGACAAATAAGGTTTCCTATAAAGTCTCATTTTGTCTTAAGTTTTGTAAGTCTGGGGAAAGGAAATCCTGGGACAAAATACTTCTAAAAACCAAAATCAGTCAAAGGGAGAAATAAAGTTTAAACCCGTTTATTGCTCACAAAACTGCAGTCCCAGGCCGTCTCCTCCGCTCCAGTAGCCAGAACACCAGCCCTCCCCCTCACCTCTCAGGTACAGATAAGCCCTCTGTTGCCCAGGTAATCACCCATTGATATGGAGATGAACTTCTCCACCCCTGAGGAAAGATGCAAATGCACTAAAGCCTACTTGTTTACACCTCTGAATGCCTGTTGATATGCAGATGTACCAAAGCCAGGTGAGATTCTGGAAATACTATAATTTTACCCACAAGTTTATTGTCTTTCACATTCTAGAACAACCAACCATTTTACTTATTTACCTTTTTTCTCCCTTCACAGACAAAATTCAAAGCCATCATTCTCCATACACATTTATATTTCTTTGCAACTTTTGAATTTATTAGAGTCTCAATCACCAATATTAGTTTCAACTCTTTACTGAAACTACTAACTTCTGTCACAGACCGGAAAGTACCAGGAAATAAACCTGGAACTGTCTGCCACATACAAACACATTAGCAGAACAGCAGAGTTCCAGAACAACCTCACACCACTACACATGTTCACATAAGGCAGACTACATCATTGTTCCCAGTTCTTTACTGCTCTATTGTGATATTTTAATTTAACACACTTGCCATGGCCTCATGGTGGGTGAAACACATTTTTTCAGTCCTTGACTTGGGTTTGGCCGGCCATGTGCCTGACTTTGGCAATTGGAATATTGGCATACAACAGACAAGCAGAGGCTTAAAATGTTCTTTCATGATAGGGCATGCCCTCTTACACTCCAGTGATCTGCCATCAGAAAAACATGCCCAGGTAGCTGATGCCCTACAGTCTATAACCCAAAACAAATATACTTGCATCATGGAGCCTGGAGCCTGGTGCTGAATCCCAGAACTGGGAGTCAAGCCTAGCCCAGCCAGTGTGCAGACTACATAAAGATATATGAGCAACAAAATAAATGTTTGTTCTTTTAGTTCGTGGCAGATATGAAGCATTATTGTGGCAATACTTGACTGAATCATGGTAGAGTCAAATATATGCCTTTTACATTTGTGAAGGTTGATAATTAACATGTATACTAATACAAAATATCTATGTCCTTTTTAACTACTAACTGATAGTCACTTTTTACTGTATAAAATTTCAAGCAGATAGTGTACTTGGAATAATGAGTTCTATTGATACGTAGCATGATAAGAAGTTTAATTAGTAAACCATTTTAGAAAATGCTATTGTAGTTTAGTTTAGTTGTGTATTTAAATATTACCAAAAAATTCAGTAGAAATAATGGTAAATTATTTGACTCATAAAATTAGTCTGGGAAATTAGAAATTTCAGAAGAATTAAGCTTTTAATGAACAAATAAATACATCTTAAATTAACTAAAACATAACTAAATAAAACAAAATAGAACATGTTAACATTATTTTTTCACACTGTGATAAAATAAGAGAAATGGCATATATTGTTTTAAATGAAAGTTATTAAACCAGTATAAATGTTCAAATATTCACCTGAATAAGGAATATTGCATTAACTATTTTCAATATTTATGTATTAAATGTTTTTTTAATTCCTTTTTTGTTTTTTTGTTTCAAATGTGACCTTTTTTTCTTTTCCTCTCTTAACATTTTATTTTGATAAATTTTAAACTCGCAAAAAAGTTGAAAAGATTGGCCAGTAAACATTCACAGATAATCGCCTACTAGATGTACCAACTTTACTTAGTAAATTATTTTATTGTAACTGTTAGGGTCCAGGAATCCGGGTGGGGGGGGGGGTGTTCCCGAGAGAACAAAACACACGGGCACGGAGATGTAAGTCCAAGCAAAGTCTTTATTCAGCCAGCTAGTTGGGGCCGACAGCACCTCCCCTGACACACAGGCCGGGTCAGAGCAGCCGACCCCCAGGCAACTTTAGATAGGGATTATATAGGGTTTTCACAGCCGTTGCACCAAAGCCCGCGCATTTCTACAACCAATAAATTTTAAAACACGTTCTATATTTTAACCAATGGAGTTGAAACGAGAACGCCCCGGTTACGTAACCGCTTCCCGTAATCTCTAGCTCACACAAGCATGTCTTCGTGACTTATCACGGGTTATGTCCCGAGGCTACTGCCCACCTCTGGTTATCTAACTTAGGGCAGGCGTGTTAGCTTCGGGTAGTTTCTGCGAAAACTGGGTGGCTCTTGCTCTAGGGTTTAGCTAGGTTTTATTAGTTCTTTTTCCTGACTTTTGATGCTCTTTGCACTCCTTTACAGTAACCAGCAATCAAACGCCATTATTTTTCAAGTTCTCTGTTTTCCCCTTGAGTTATAGCCCAGCAAGTAGTTAAAGCTTTTTTTCCTGTTTTTGGAAATCTATGAATTCTTTCCTTTTAAATTTACATAGACTTTACCAGTCTCAATAACTCAATAAAAACAAGAGCTCTATTCAAATTAAGTTAATTGATAATCTAATTCATCCATTTGTCTTTGCAGATAGGCAGTCACATATCATTGTTCGTTTATAATATTTCTAATTGTATAATGGAGCGCTGTGATCAAACTCCCAGGCAGGCTAGGGAACTCTGTTGGAATTTATAGCTTTATGTCTCCCTAACACATGAAGTGTTGTTTTGGCGGCACGTGTTTCGTTTGCATGTGAAGCTTAACCTTACAACTTGACCTGACTCATTTGTGTATTTCTATGGGATTTCCTTATTTTTAAGAGAGCAGAGAGAAATACCATATACTCAAAAATGTGTAGATTTCTAAGGAAGTAATGAAGATAAACTAGCAGCCATCTTTTTAATCCAAAACCACTCAGGATTATTTTTGAAGTTTAGACCCAAAATGAGCAAAACTCTTTTTTAGAAACTCTCTTCCAAGCCATTCAAGCACATGAAGAGTTACATAACCTTATTGATCAGGGAAATGCAAATTAAAGCTCCAATGCGTAACCAGTTTCCATATGCTCAGGTGGCTAAAATTAAGAAGACTGGCCGACATTCATTGTTCTGTTGCAAACACAGCAGTTGCCACTCCTGAATTTCTAGTATGAGTGCATAAGGATAGAAATACTTTAGAAAACCTTTTGGAAGCTTCTTATAAGAAAATAGAAAACACCTATTCACTAATACTGAAGTAATTCTACTTCAAACTATTTACACAAGAAATGTTAAAATATGTTCACAAAAATGTATGTGTAAGAATGTTCGTATCAATCTTAGTTCTAACAACCTCAAACTGGAAACAGAGTGAGATTCCTTTAATAGGAAAATGTATGAACAAACTGGTATATTTATACATGGGAATATTGCTCATCAATAAAAAGTAATGAATTACTAAAACAAAATGGATAGAACTCAAAAAGAACACACACACACACACAAGAATACATGCTGTATAAGTCTACTGATATAAGAGGTCAAGAGCAGACAAAACTAACCTGTGGTGTCAAAAATCAGAAAAAATAGAGAACAGTGGTTGTCTTCATCAGAGGAGGGGGAGTTATTTGCTGTAATGTAATTATCTTATTTATGTAAGTGTAATTATTTGTCAAAATGTATTAAGGACAGTGTATTTTATTAAGTGCCTCAATATTTTAAAAATCTATTATAATATACATAAAGCAGTACAAAATTAGTTATAAAATAAATTAGTAACAGGAATGAAAGTACAGCATAGGGAATTTTTCAAAAACCATAAATTCAGAGTACCATTTGCCCATGGGAGAAGCAATGGTACAGGACAGAGGAGTACTCAGTGGCAACAATCTTGGAACTTTTTAAGGTTATAAAATGCAGTGACATATTCACAGATGTTTGTTTTATCACTACACTATACAATATATACATTCTATAAATATATATGAATTATATATGTTGCTTTGCATTTATCAGCTATCATAACATTTGAAAAAATTCTTTTACTTTTATGGAAGAGTATTGTAATGTTGGAGTTACTGTTTCTTGTTAGTTTAGCAGAACTCTCTTGTAAAACCAAGCTTCTCCTTGTACTTTGGGAGATTTTTAACTGGTGATTTAACTTCTTTAAAGGTTATAGGGCCATGCAGACATTCATTTCTTGAAATTTTAGCAGTTTTTTCCCCTAGGAATGTGTATATTTCATCTAAGATTTCAAATTTATTAAATAGTGTTTAAAATATCCCTTATTACTGCACTGATGGACAGTGACTGCATTGGGGTATGTGTGGGGACTTGATAATATGGGTAAATGTAGTAACCATGTTGTTTTTTCATGTAAAACCTTCATAAGAGTTTATATCAATCATACCTTAATAAAAAATTAATAATAAAAAAAGAATTTATCTAAAAAACAAAATATGAATTTAATTTCTCTGGAAATGATTACATTAGCACTGATGGGTAAAAAAACTAAAGTATCCATTTCAAGCCTGACCATCTAATACCCTTATTTATAGAGACAACCTCATCTGTATATAAGGCTGAAAATGAATTACTATTAAATACTATCTTTTGTGAAATCTTTGTATGTATATAATTTATGAAAATTGAATTATTCCTACTTGTGTACCCAAGTCCTTATACTAACTAATCTTATATAGTTTAATTAAAAATGTTCCAATAAAACTTCCACTTAAAAAGAGGTTGAATTTGATACTCTTAATCCTCTGAAGTAAGTCCGAAATGCCTCTCTGAACATTCCAAACCCTAACACTGTGTCCTTGGGATCTCACTCCAAGTCTTCTTCCATTTCATGCAAGCTTGTTTATCAATTTTATTTCCCTTCAGAAGATAAGAAACATCACACTTAAAGAATTAAACACAGTAGTGAGAGAAGAAAGACGAAGAGCCAAGGAGAGAAGGGAAATTTAATTTAATAATGATGTGCTGTACATGTTGTTAGGCTCTTTCATATGCATTTAATCCCTTCACACATACATGAGGCATATTATTTATTTCATAAATAAGTACACTAAGACATAGAGCATAAGACATGCAGTTTCCCCAAGGCCAGTAAGCAGCAGAATTGGGATATTAACTCGGGATATTTTACCTTAAGCCAGGTTATACTTAAGTGGTGAACATTCACAGGGATGATATATCACCTATTCAAGTTTAAATGTTGTCTGACATATTTGTTGGAACAAGAAATAGAGAAAGCATTTTAGAGAGATCCACAGAAATGGTTAAAATATACAGAGCTTTGAAGATTAAAAAAAAAATCCCTTATCTTTTCAGAGTATATACATATTTGTTAGTTTTCTTCTTTTTTCCTTGAATTTTAAAAATATTTTCTGTGACTTTATGTTTTCCTCTTTATCTTCCCAGAAAGATTGTCAGTTTCATTATTTGGGGCAGTGACATCCTTTCTCTTATATATTTTCTCCTTCATTAATTTGGGATCTTGTATTTATTTCCTTTCTCCTGCTTTTTCTCCTATTAATTTTTAACTCCTTAGTTTAGATTCTTAGCTCATTAATTTCAAACTTCTTTTGTATGGTATTTTTTTTAATTTTTGAGGGATAAGTGACATATACATTTTATTGATTTCAGGTTCACAACATAAGTATTCAATATTGTATAAAGTGATCACTTCAAAAAATCTAGTTACCATCCATCTCACACAAAGTTAACTTCTATGATTTACTCTCTTGACAACTTTTAAGTATGCACTACAGTATTACTGACTATAGTCACCATGTTATACATTTTTCATAACTGGAAGTTTGTACCACTTAAGCCCCTTCACTCATTTCACACATCTACTAAACACCCTCACCTCCTGGAAATGACCATACTCTTCTCTGTATCTATTAGTTTTATTTTGTTTTGTTCATTTGTTTCATTTTATACATTCCACATATAAGTGAAATCATATGGTATTTGTCTTCTGTCTGAAATATTTTTCTTAGTGTAATTCCTTCACAGTCCATCCATGTTGCCACAATGGCAGGATTTCATTCATTTTTATGGCTGAGTAATATTCCATTGTGTGTATGTGTGTGTATATGTATACACACATACATATATATACATACATATATAAGTCAAATCTTTACCCATTCATCTTTCAATGGACACTTAGACTGTTTCCCTATTTTGGCGACAGTAAATAATGCAGTGATAACATATAAGTGCATATATCTTTTGAATTAGTGTTTTGGGGGTTTTTTTTCAGATAAATGCACAGAAGTGAAATTGCTGGATTATATGGTAGTTCTATTTTTAATTTTCTGATGAGCCTCCATACTGTTTTCCACACTGGGTGTACCAATTTACATGCCCCCCAAGTGCATAAGGTTCCCTTTTTCTCCACATCCTTTCCAACAGTTATTTCTAGTCTTTTTGATAATAGCTTTCCTAATAGGTGTGAGGTAATAGCTCACTGTGGTTTTGATTTTCATTTCCCTGATGAATAGTGATGTTGAGTATCTATTCATGTGCCTGTTGGCCATCTGTATATATCTTCTATGGAAAAATATCTATTCAAATCCTTTGACTGTTTGTTCAATCAATTTTTATTTCTTTTGAGTTCTTTTGCTTCTTCATATATTTTGGATTTCAAATATTTTGTTATGTTCAGTAGGTTGTCTTTTATTTTTGTTGATCATTTCTTTGTTATGCAATAGACTTTTTATTATTATTACTATTATTAAGGTATTATTGATATACACTCTGATGAAGCTTTCACATGAAAAAAACAATGTGGTTATTACTACATTCACCCATATTACAGTAACCCCATACCCTATTCCAGTCACTGTCCATCAGTGTAGTAAGATGCCAGAGTCACTATTTGCCTTCTCTGTGATACACTGTCTTCCCCCTGATCCCCCCCACACCATGTGTGTCAATCATAATACCCCTCAATCCTCTGCTCCCTCCTTCCCCACACACCTGCTCCCAACCCTCCCCTTTGGTAACCGCTAGTCATTTCTGAGAGTCTCTGAGTCTGCTGCTGCTTTGTTCCTTCAGTTTTGCTTCGTTATAAATGAGAGAAATCCTTTGGTACTTGCCTTTCTATGCCTGACTTATTTCACTGAGCATAATATTCTCCAGCTCCATCCATGTTGTTGCAAATGGTAGGAATTGTTTCTTTCTTATGGCTGAATAGTATTCCATTGTGTATATGTACCACCTCTTTTTTATCCATTCATCTACTGATGGACACTTAGGTTGCTTCCACATCTTGGCTATTGTAAACAGTGCTGCAATAAACAGGGGTGTATATGTCCTTTTGAGTCTGAGAAGTTGTTTTCTTTGGGTAAATTCCTAGTAGTAGAATTCCCAGGTCAAATGGTATTTCTATTTTTAGTTTTTTTAGTAACTTCCATATTGCTTTGCACAATGGTTGAACTAGCTTACATTCCCACCAGCAGTGTAGCAGGTTCCCCTTTCTCTGCATCCTAGCCAGCGTTTGTTGTTCTTAGCTTTTTCGATACTGGCCATCCTTACTGATGTGAGGTGATATAACATTGTGGTTTTTATTTACATTTCACTGATGATTAGTGATGTGGGGCATCTTTTCATGTGGCTGTTGACCATCTGAATTTCTTCCTTGGAGAATTGTCTGTTCTTGTCCTCCGTCCATGTTTTAAGTGGGTTATTTGCTTTTTAGTTGTTGAGCCATGTGAGTTCTTTAAATATTTTGGATGTAAATCCCTTGTCAGATATGCCATTTACAAATATATTCTCCAATACAGTAGGATGCCTTTTTGTTCTATTGATGGTGTCCTTTGCTGTACAGAAGGTTTTTAGTTTGACGTAGTCCCATATATTCATTTCTGCTTGTGTTTCCCTTCCTCAAGGAGATGCATTCAGGAAAAAGGTGCTCATGTTTTTATTCAGTTGATTTTTGTCTATGTTGTCTTCTAAGAGTTTTATGGTTTCATGACTTACATTTAGGTCTTTGATCCATTTCAAGTTTACATTTGTGTGTGGGGATAGACAATAATCCAGTTTCATTCTCTGGCATGTAGCAGTCCAGTTTTGCAAACACCAGCTGTTGAAGAGGCTGTCATTTCCCCATTGTATATCCATGGTTCCTTTATTGGATATTAATTGACCATATATGCTTGGGTTTATATCAGGGCTCTCTAGTCTATTCAATTGGTCTATGGGTCTGTTCTTGTGCCACTACCAAATTGTCTTGATTACTGTGGCTTCATAGTAGAGCTTCAAGTCAGGGAATGTAAGCCCCCCAGCTTTATTCTTCCTTCTCAGGATTGCTTTGGCTATTCAGGGTCTTTTGTGGTTCCATATGAATTTTAGAACTATTTACTCTACTTCATTGAAGAATGCTCTCAGTATTTTGATAGGGATTGCATTGAATCTGTAGATTGCTTTAGGCAGGATGGCCATTTTGATAGTATTAAATCTTCCTTGCCATGAGCACAAGATGTTTTTCCATTTATTTGTATCTTCTTTAACTTCTCTCATGAGTGTTTTGTAGTTTCCAGAGTATAGGTCATTGACTTCCTTGGTTAGGTTTGTAACTAGGTATTTTACTCTTTTTCATGCAATTGTGAATGGGATTGTATTCCTGATTTCTCTTTCCACTAGTTCATCATTAGTGTATAGGAATGAAACATATTTCTGTATATTAATTTTGTATCCTGCACCTTTGCTGAATTCAGTGATTAGATATAGTAGTTTTGGAGTAGATTCTTAATGGTTTTTTATGTACAATATCATGTCATCTGCAAACAGTGACAGTTTACTACTTCTTTACCAATCTAGATGCCTTTTATTTCTTTGTGTTGTCTGATTGCCATGGTGAAGACCTCCAGTACTATGTTGAATACAAGTATAGAGAGTGGGCCTCCTTCTCTTGTTCCCAATTTAAAAGAAAGGCTTTCAGCTTCTCACTGTTAAGTATGATGTTGGCTGTGGGTTTGTCATACATGTCCTTTATTATGTTGAGGTACTTTCCCTCTGTACCCATTTTATTGAGAGTTTTTTCATGAATGGATGTTGAATTATGTCGAATGCTTTTTTGTCATCTATGGAGATTATCATGAGGTTTTTGTCCTTTTTATTGATGTGGTGGATGATGATGGTAGATTTTCTAATATTGTACCATCCTTGCATGCCTGGAATAAATCCTACTTGATCATGATGGATTATCTTTTTCATGTATTTTTGAATTCAGGTTGCTAGTATTTTGTTGAGAATTATTGCATCTATGTTCATGAGGGATATTGGTCTGTAATTTTCTTTTGTTGTGGTGTTTTTGCCTGGTTTTGATATTAGGGTGATGCTGGCTTCATAGAATGAGTTTGGAAATATTTGCTCCTATTCCACTTTTGTAAAACTTTAAGGAGAATGGGTATTAGGTCTTCACAAAATGTTTGATCAAATTCAGAGGTGAAGCCATCTGGTCCAGGGGTTTTGTTTTTAGGTAGTTTTTTAAATTACCAATTCAATTTCATTGCTAGTAATTGGTCTGTTCAGATTTTCTGTTTCTTTCTGTGTCAGCCTTGGAAAGTTGTATTTTTCTAGAAAATTGTCCATTTCTTCTAGGCTATCCAGTTTGTGACCATATAATTACTCATAGTATTCTCTCATAATTCTTTGTATTTCTGTGCTGTCCATACTGCTTTTTCCTTTCTCATTTCTGATTCTGTTTATGTGTGTAGAACTCTGTTTTTTTCTTGACAAGTCTGGCTAGGGGTTTATCTATTTTGTTTATTTTCTTGAAGTACCTGCTCCTGCTTCCGTTGATTCTATTGTTTTATTCATTACAATTTTATTTATTTCTGCTGTAATCTTTATTATGTCCCTCTTTCTTCTGACTTTGGGCCTCATTTGTTCTCCTTTTTCTAGTTTCGTTAATTGTGAGTTTAGACTGTTCATATTATGGGATTGTTCTTCTTTCCTGACATAGTCCTGTATTGCAATATACTTCCCTCTTAGCATGGCCTTTGCTGCGTCCCACAGATTTTGCAGTGTTGAATTATTGTTGACGTTTGTTTCCATATATTGCTTGATCTCATTTTAATTTAGTCATTGATCCATTGATTATTTAGGAGAATGCTGTTAAGCCTCCATGTGTTTGTGGGCTTTTTTGTTTTCTTTGTGTAATTTATTTCATTTCAGACCTTTGTGGTCTGAGAAACTGGTTGGTACAATTTTAATCTTTTTGAATTTACTGAGGCTCTTTTTGTGGCCTAGTATATGATCTGTTCTTGAAATTGTTCCATGTGCAATTGAGAAAAATGTTTATCCTGCTGCTTTTGGGTGGAGAGTTCTGTAGATGTCTGTTAGGTCCATCTATTCTAATGTGTTGTTCAGTGCCTCTTTCTCCTTACTTATTTTCTGTCTGTTGGATATATCCTTTGGAATGAGTGGAGTATTAAAGTCTCCTAGAATGAATTCATTGCATTCTATTTCCCCTTTTAATTGTGTTGGTACTTGTTTCACCTATGTAGGTACCTGTGTTGGGTACATAGATATTTATAATGATTATATCCACTTGTTGGATCGACCACTTTACCATTATGGAATGTCCTTCTTTGTCTCTTGTGACTTTCTTTGTTTTAAAGTCTATTTTGTCTGATACAAGTACTGTAACTGCTGCTTTTTTCTCCCCATTAGTTGCATGAAATATCTTTTTTCATCCCTTCACTTTTAGTCTGTGTATGTCTTTGGGTTTGAAGTGAGTCTGTTGTAGGCAGCATATAGTTGGGTCTTATTTTTTTATCCATTCATTGACTCTAGGTGTTTTAATTGGTACATTCAGTCCATTTACATTTAGGTTGATTATCGATAGGCATGTACTTACTGCCATCGCAGGCTTTAGATTCGTGGTTACCAAAGGTTCAAGAGTAACTTCCTTACTATCTAACAGTCTAATTTAACTCACTAAGTATGCTATTACAGTCAAAAGGTTCTTCTTTTTTTTTCTCCTCCTTTTTCTTCTTCCTCCATTCTTTATGTATTAGGTATCATATTCTTAGGAACACTTCCATCTATAGCAGTCCCTCCAAAATACACTGTAGAGATGATTTGTGGGAGGTAAATTCTCTCAGCTTTTGCTTATATGGAAATTGTTTAATCCCTCCTACAAATTTAAATGATAATCTTGCCAGATATTCTTGGTTCAAGGCCCTTCTTCTTCTTTGCATTAAATACTTCATGCCACTCCCTTCTTGCCTGTAAGGTTTCTGCTGAGAAATCTGATGATAGCCTGATGGGTTTTCCTTGTATGTGATCTTATTTCTCTCTCTAGTTGATTTTAATAGTCTGTCCTTATCCTTGATCTTTGCCATTTTAATTATTATATGTCTTGGTGTTGCCTTCTTTGGGCCTCTGTTTTGGGAGATTTGTACACCTCCATGACCTGAGAGACTTTCTCCTTCCCCAGATTGGGGAAGTTTTCAGCAATTACTTCCTCTAAGACCCTTTCTATACCTTTTTCTCTCTTCTTCTTCTTTTGGTACCCCTATAATGTGAATATGATTCCATTTGGATTGGTCACACAGTTCTCTCAATATTCTTTCATCCCTAGAGATCCTTTCTTCTTTCTGTGTCTCAACTTGTTTGTATTCCTCTTCTTTAACTTCTGTTTCATTTATTGTCTCCTCCGCTGTATCTAATCTGCTTGTAAAACCCTTCATTATTTTCTTCAATGATTAGATCTCTGTCCTAAATTCATCCCTGAGTTCTTGAATATTTTTCTGTACCTCCAGGATTTTTATTTTGAGATCTCTTTCAGGAAGATTCATTACATAGTCTCATTCGATCTGTTTCCTCATGTTTGCGAGATTTTGCTTTGAACCAGGTTCTTTGACATTTCATATTTGTATGTGGCATCCTATAGTGCCCTGAAGCTTTACTGTCTGGAGCTTCTCAGCCTCTGGATCAATGTTGGGAGTCACAGGGGAGCGATGGTGGTGCCTTGGGTGAGGAAAGAGCTGTTTCTCACTTCCCAGCTGCTATGCTTATCTCCACTGCCAGAAACAGTTGGCCAAACACAGAGGTGTAGGCCTCTATTCTTTGAGTTTGTAGCTGCTGCAGGTGGGGCCTCCCTCAGGCTGGCTGAGACCATGGTAGGGTTTGCTGGTTTGAGAGCCAGATGCAGGCCGGCCGGGAGAAAGGCATAGCAGGGTGCATATCACAGTGTGGGTCCTTGGAGCTGCATAGCCAGCCAGGTGGGTGAAGCACCTGAAGATCCTGAAAGTTCCTAACCTGCTGGGCAGAGTGCATCCAGACAATTTTATCTACCTGTCCTTTTTCCTGAGCATTAAGCTCTGTGCAATCCTTGCTCCTTTAGTAGCCCTCTCACTTTTAGGATGTCTCTTAGACTGCCTGCCCAGAGCAGCCAGATATGGATCCCTGTTTTCCACAAGCAGCTGGAATTTCAGTCTCTCAAAGTATTCCACCTGTCTTAGCTTTGCAACTGCATTAATCACTAGAGCACCATGCAATGTAGGTTCATGCTCCCAGAGTAGATCTCCAGGGCTGTTCAGCTGTCCTAGGCTTCCACCCCCTCCACCCCCTCTCTGCTCTATGTCTCTTCCTCCTGTCAGTGAGCTGGGGCGGGGGAAGGGCTTGGGTCTTGCCAGGTCATGGATTTGGTATGTTACCCTGTTCCGTGAGGTCTGTTTTTTCTCCAGATGTATGCAGTGTGGTGTAGCCTTCTTTCCTATTGTTCTTTCCTGATTAGTTGTATTAATTATATTTTTGTATGATATGTGGCTTTAGGAGGAGGTCTCTGTCTCACCTCTCATGCCGTCATCTTTAGTCCTTCCATCTGCAGTAGCCATTTAATTTGATGTGGCCCCACTTGTTTTTATTTCTGTTGCCTTTACTTGTATATTCAGATGCAATAATTCATTGCAAGACTGACATTAAGTAGCTTACTGTATATGTGTTTTTTTCTGGCGTTTTATGGTTTCAGGTCTTACATTCAAGACTTTAATCCACTTTAAGTTGTTTTTTTAATGTAGTATAAGATAGTGGTCTAGTTTCATTCTTTTCAATTCTTTGCATTCTTTTTCCAGTATTTCTAACACTATTAATTAAAGATACCATCCTTTCCCCATTGTATTTTCTTACTTCCTTTGTCATAAGTTAATTAATCATATATGTATGGGTTTACTTATGGGATCTCTATTCTGTTCCATTGATTTTTGTATGGTGTTTATGCTATTACTAAATTGTTTTGATTACTATAGCTTTGTAATGTAGTTTGAAATCAGGGAACATTATGGTTACAGATTTGTTTTCCCCCAAGATTGTCTTGGCTTTTCAGGATCCTTTGTGGTTCCATACAAATTTTAGGATGGTTTGTTCTATTTCTGTGAAAAATTCCATTGATATTCTGATAGGGATTGAAATGAATCTGTACAGTTCTTTGGGTAGTATGGGCATTTTAACAATATTAATTCTTACAATCCATGAGCACAGAATAGCTTTTCATTTATTTGTGTCTTCTTCAATATCTTTCATCAATGTCTTATAGTTTTCAGTGTACACGTCTTTTACCTCCTCAGAGAAATTTATTTCTAGGTGTTTTATTCTTTTTGATGCAATTGTAAATGGGATTAAGAAAATTTCTCTTTTCGCTTGTTCATTATTTGTATTTAGAAATGCAACTGATTTCTCTACATTGATTTTGTATCCTGCAACTTGACTGAATTCATTTATTAGTTCTAACAGTTTTTTAGTGGAGTTTTTAGGGTTCTGTATTTAGTATTATGTCATTTGCTATAGTGACAATTTTACTTCTTTCTTACCAGTTTGGATGCCTTTTTTTCTTGCCTAATTGCTATGGTTAGTAATTCTAATACTATGTTGAAAAAAGTGGCAAGAGTGACATCCTTGTTTCTGATCTTAGAGGGAAAGCTTTGAGCTATTCACCACTGAGTATGATATTAACTGTGGGTATGTCATATATGGCCTTCATTATGTTGAGGTATGTTCCCTCTATACCCACTTTGTTGAAAGTTTTTACCATGAATCATTGTATTTTATCAAATGCTTTTTCTGCATCTATTGAGATGACCATATGATTTTTATCCTTCCTTTTAGTTGATGTTGTATAAGTTCGTGGATATTGAATCTTCCTTGCATCCCTTGAATAAATCCCATTTTATCATGGTGTAGGATCTTCTTAATGTATTGTTGAATTCAGTTTGCTAATAATTTATTAAGGATTTTTATATCAATGTTCATCAAGAATATTGGCCTGTAATTTTCTTTTTTTGTGATGTCTTTGTCTGGTTTTGCTATCAGGTATTGCTGGCTCTGAAAAATGAGTTTTGAGTTGTTCTTTCTTCTTTCTTTTGGAAGTGTTTGAGAAGGATTGGTATTAATTCTTTGAATGTCTAGTAGAACTCAGCAGTGAATGTCTGGTACAGGACATTTGTTTCTTGGGAATTACTGGATTACTGATTCAATCTCCTTACTAGTAATTGTTTGATTCAAAATTTCTATCTTTTCATGACTCAGTTTGGAAGACTTTACATTTTGAGGAATTTACCCAATTCTTCAAGGCTGTCCAATTTGTTGACATATAACTGCTCATAGTAGTCTCTTATGATCCTTTGTATTTCTGTGATTTTAGTTGTAACTTCTCTTTCATTTCTAATTTTATTTGAGCCCTCTCTTTTTTTCTTGGAGAGCCTAGGTGAAAGGTTTGTCAATTTTGCTTTTCTTTTCAAAGAACAAGCTCTTATCTTCATTGATTTATCTATTTTTACTTTTCATTTTATGCTATTTCATTTATTTCAGGACTGGTGTTTATTATTTCATTCCTTCTACTAACTTTAAGATTTCTTGTTGTTTTTTCTAGCTCCTTTAGGTGTAAAGTTAAATTTTTGAGGTTTTTCTTAAGGTAGGACTATACTGCTACAAATTTTCCTCTTAGAGCTGCTTATGCTATATTCAAAAGATGTTGGAATGTCATTTCTGTTTTCATTTGTCTCTAGCTATTTTTTATTTCTCCTTTGATTTCTTCTGTGACCCAGCTGTTTTTCAATAACATGTTGTTTGACCTTCACATATTTGTGATTTTTTTTCAGTTTTCTTCTTGTAATTGATTTCTAGTTCATACTACCATGGTCAGAGAAGATGCTTGATATGAATTTGATCTTCTTAAATTCAATGAAATTTGTTTTGTGGCCTAGCATGTAATCTATCCTGGAGAGCATTCCATGTGCACTTAAGAAGAATGTGTATTTTGCTGCCTTCGGATGGAATGTTCTGTATATTTCTTAAGTCCATCTATTCTATTCTTCTTAAAGGCTGATATTTCCTTATTGATTTTTTTGGTCTGGATGAGCTACCCATTGATATAAGTGTGGAATTAAAGTCTCTACCATTATTGTATTGCTGTCAACTTTACCCTTTAACTGGTAATATTTGCTTTATATATTTTGTTGCTCCAATGTTGGTGCATATATATTTTCAAATGTTATATCTTCTTGTTGGGTTGACCCCTTTATTGCTATGTAATGCCTTTCTTTGTCCTTTATTACAGTGTTTGCTTTAAAGCTTGTATTTCCTTATTTGAATATAATGACACCAGCTTTCTTTTCATTTCCATTTGCATGGAAAATCTTCCCATCCCTTCACTTGTAGTCTGTGTGTCCTTATATGTGAAGTAAGTCTCTTGTAACTGACATATAGGTAAGTCATTTTTTGTCTATCAGCCTCTCTATGCTTTTTGATTAGAGAATTTAGTCCATTTACATTTAAATGATTATTAATAGGAATGTATTATTGCTATTTTCTTATTGTTTTTTTTGGCTATTTTTTGTAATTCCTTTCTGTTCCTTCCTCTCTTCCTTTCTTCTTGTGGTTTGATGACTTTCTTTAGTGATATGTTTAAATTCCTTTCTTGTTATCTTCTGTATATTTACTACCGGTTTTTGTTTTGTGGTTACCATGTGCTTCACATATAATATCCTATATTATATAACAGTATATATGTATATAACTATTTTAAGTTAATAGCATCTTAAGTTTGAATGCATTCTTACCCCCTCCCATGTTTTTGGCATTTGATTTCTCATTTACATCTTTTTTGGTTTTGTTTATCCTTAATTAATGATTCTAGTTATAGCTAATTTTATTGCTTTTGTCTTTTAACCTTCATACTCACTTTGTAAGTGATTAATCCACTACTTTTCCTATATATTTACCTTTACTATTGACATTTTACTTTCATATGGTTTCTTGTTTCTTGTTAAATGAGTCTTTTCAATTTAAAGTTCTTTAATATTTCTTATAAGGCTGGCTTATGGGTGATGAATTCCTTTAGGTTTTGCTTGTCTTAAAAACTCTTTATCGCTCCTTCAATCTGAAAAATAAGCTTGCCAGGTAGTGTATTCTTGGTTGGTAGTTATTTTTTTCCTTTCAGCACTTTGGATATAGTGTTGAAATGCTTCTTCTGGCCATTCCTTCTGGCCTACACAGTTTCTTCTGAAACTCTGCTAATAGTCTTATTGGAGTTCCTTTATATGCGACAAACTGTTTTTCTCTTGTTGCTTGTAAGACTCTCTTTAACTTTTGACTTTTTAATTGTGATGTATTCTGTTGTGGATCTCTTTCTTTTCATCTTCTTTGGAACTCTCTAGGATTCCTGGCTCTGGATATCTGTTTATTTCCCCAGGTTAGGGAATTTTTAGCTATTATTTCTTCAAATGAGTTTTCTGTCCCTTACTGTCTCTCCTCTCCTTCTGGGACCCCTATCATGTGAATGTTATCCTACTGGATATTGTCCTATAGGTCACTTTAAGTTATCTTCTCTTCTAAAAATTCTTTTTTCTACAGCAGCAGAATCACAGAACCCAAGAATGGTCTAACAGTTACCAAAAGGAAAGGGATTGGGGAGGATGGGTGGGAAGGGAGGGATAAGGGTGGGGAAAAAGAAAGGGGGCCTTATGATTAGCATGTATAATGTGGGGGGACATGAGGAGGGATGTACAACACAGAGAAGACAAGTAGTGATTCTACAGCATCTTACTAGGCTGATGGGGTTCGTGGGGGGGACTTGGTGAAGGGGGGAGCCTAGTAAACATAATGTTCTTCATGTAATTGTAGATTAATGATACAAAAAAAAGTCTTTGTTCTTTTTGTGTGTTTCATTGCTCTGCCTTCTAGATTGCTTGTACATTTTTCTGCTTCATCTAGTCTGCTGTTAATCCTCTAGTGTATCTTTAATGTCATTTATTGTATTTTTCAGTTTTGTGACTTCTCTTTGGTACCTTCTTATATTTTCTACCTCTTTGTTAAAGTTCTTGTGTTCATCCATTCTTCTCCTGAGTTCAGTGATTATGAGCTTATGATTCCTAATGAATCATAAACTTTAAGATTATTATTTTGATTAATGATAAAATCTCTAATTATGATTATTATTTTGATTTATTTATTATTAATCTCTACGATGATTATTTTGAATTATTTATCAGATTGATTACTCAACTCCATTTCACTGAGTCCTTTTTCTGAGGTTTTATCTAATTCTTTAATTTGGAACATATTTTTGTTTCCTCAGTTTGCTTGACTCTGTGTTTACTATTATGTATCAGGCAAAAGAGTTACCTCTTCTAGTACTGAAGGAGTGGCTTTGTGTGGCTGATGAAACTTATTGTTAATTTTGCCCTAAGTCTTAGATGTCTCTCAAACCTTCAGGGTTATCTGAGTAGTCTCATTAGGTTGAAACTTGTTAGTCTCCATTGTTGAAGTTGTTCCAGGAACTGTCAGCGTTCCAAGGGTAGTGATCTCAATTAACACCTATTTTCATGCTGATTGGAAGCCAGACTCTCAAGGCAACAGCAAATATATATATATATATATATATATAGTCCCATGGGGGCCATAGCTGTAAACCCTGCTGGTCTCCAGACCAGGAAATCTGAAGATCCCCTGGCAACTGTAGCAAAAAATGGGGCTCCAAATAGTTGTATAAGCTCCTTTTTGAGTGTTTTCAGTGAGCTGCGGTGAATTCAGGGAAGAGCAAAAGGATGACGTCTCCTGCTTATGTTTCCTGAGAGCTCCTTCATAGTCTCCAGATGTGTGACAAAACTGAAGCCTGTACCTCAAGCTGAAGCTCCAGGACAAGTAAATAGCCTTTTTCACACAAAGACTGGGGGTGTATTTTAGTCTATTCTACTTTAGTGTCGTGGGGGTGGTAGCCTTTCTGATCATTACAGTTCTGTGGAGCCCAGGAAGGCAAGCCCTCATGGCCACCAAGGCCAAGCAATCAAGGGGCATCCTCTGTGTGGACTGTGCGCACCCTCAGGCTTCAGCAATGCAGCTAGGGGCTGGGAAGGTGCGCAGGGTATGCCTGCTGCTTTTAGCAAGGCAGTGGGAGAACGCCTTGGCTATGCGCTCCTGCCAGCTTCAGCAGGGTAGCAGGAAAGTGCTGTGTCTGTATGTGCCCACCAGTTCCTTCATAAGTGAGGGCTGGTACCGCTTATACCCTCTCTCTCTGCAAAGCAGGAGAATGCCTCGACCACTCAGCCCCACTGGCCTTAGCAAGGCAGTAAGAGTGTGCTGCATCCATGTGTGCCTAACTGCACTAGCTCCATTTCTGGAAAGAGTCCCAACTGTCCCCTGCCACTCTGGTAGTTGGTTTTAGGTTAGCAAAGCAATCTTCACATATAGTCTAGGTCCTTTTCAAAATGCTTCTTTTGCACTGGGTCACAGGATGAGTGAGACTGCATGTGAGTCCTTTAAAATGAGTATCTCAGTTTCCTAGAGCCCACTGGGTTCCTTGGATGTTAGCCCATGGATTTCCTACGACAGATGTTTTGGAGGCTCATCTCTCTGGCTCAGGTCCAAAGGTTTAAAGTACCTGGTGTGGGGCATAAACCCATCTCTCCTCTGAGACAAACTCCAGACTACATGCATCCTTACTGTGATTTGTTGTGGCTGCATGGCATGTGGGGCAAGACTGTGTATCGGCTTCTACCTGTTTCAGTGTGGTCCTTTGATCCTTTGCTGTGGGAGCGGTTCACTAGTTTTCAGTTCCTTTTCAGAGGGAGTTGTTCCATATGTAGCCGTAGATGTGGTGTGTTTGTGAGTTGAAGTGAGTTTGGCATCTTCCTATAATGCCATCTTGTTACTAAGGCTTTCTATTTCTATTTGGTCATACCCCATAAATTTTTATATACATACAGCTTTTTCATTATACTTCATTACAAATATTTTATAACTTTCATTATGATTTTTATTTATAAGTTAAAGCTTTTCTTAATTTTAAAGATAAATGCTTTTTTTCTGGTAATGTTTTGTTATTATTTTTCAATTAATTTCAATGTGGTCATATAATGTGGTTTGGATACTACCAATCATTTGAAATGAGTAAGACGACTTTGTGGAAGTTCCATATATTCTTCAGGTTTAAGTTTCTACACATACGCATTAAACAAAGCTTCATATTCTTGTTGCTCATATTTTCTGAGCTAATATACCTGAGATAACTGTAAAAACAAAAAGTTTTTTTCATTCAATGAACCATTATTTACCTGTGAGATATTAATTCAATAACTATTCAACTAATTCCTATACTATGATTCAAACTATGCTCAATGGTCAGGGCCATATGATATTTTACTCCACAAATATTTATTAACACTTTTGCCTGATTTTCTAATGGGGAAGCAAATAATATAAATACATAGATACAATATTTGATAAGTTCATTCAGTGAGATAACAAAGGTAGGACTAAAAACTTGGGAGAATCCAGGAGGTCTTCCCAAAAGAGGTAATATTTGAGCTACACACTAAGAATAAATGCAAATTCTGAGAGCTAGAGAAATAGGAGGCAGAGAAAAAGGGAATTTTAGATGGCAGGAACAGTGTTTGATCAGAGAAGTGGTGGCTAGTTATCTTCACATAGTTGGAACATAATGTGCTTGTGGAGGGTGACTGGACAGGAGTGAGAACATATATGTCAGAGTGTAATTGTAGATTCAAGATGTGCACAAGTGAAACACATAAGTATGAATGCAAGGTACTTATGGATAAATAAATGACCCAGAGAAATAGGAACAGGCTCATTGAAAAGATGAGATGTGGGCTGTGTTCTAAGGAAAGGAGACTTTGAACAGAGCAAGAAGCAAAGAGCATTTTAAGACTGACCAACAGTAAGGCAAAGGCAATGAGTCAAGCTAGAGTATATTTAAGAGGTACCCTGGTATTTTTACTGGAAAACAATGAAAGGGAAGGTTGAGAAAGACTAAGATAAAACAGGGGAAATCATAAACATCACAGTGAAGGGTTGGTGGTTTTTCCAGTGCATACTAATTTATGTGTGTAATGTGTATGTAAAGTAATGTAAAAATAATGTAATTATAGGTGCTAAATTTATAAAATTAATAACACATTTACAAATAAAGATTTCATGCACTGAGTAAACATTTATATTCTTTGAAAATAATATCTGTGCATTATTAAGGAGAAATATTAAGAAAAATGCAGTGGGATAAGGATAGATTCTCTAGGTCAATGATCTTCAAACATTTCTATATATGTATCTAAAACTTATCTTTCTAATTAAAATAAACATGTTTTGCTTTTCATTTATTACAATAATATATTCAGGAAGACTATATTAAAACTTTTGAAAAATATTTAGTATGCAAAGTAATTTTTTAATGGAAAATTCAACCAATAAAAAAATGAATGGCATTTTGTAAATTTGTTTATAGGTTTGTGAATACATGTTACTTCTTTCTAGAATAATTTTTCATACTTACTTATGTAAGCAATGAGAAAAGTAGCTTATATAAATAAATTGATGAAAATGGGAAAAATTTGTTACAGCAATTTCACTCAATCTGCTGGATGTCTTCAGAGTTACGTATCACAAATTTTATAGTAAGCACTCACCAAAAGATATTTTTAATGATTTACCAGTGGGCAATCCAATTTTTTTTTTTTTAAACCAAAGTAGAAACCATTTGACTCACCAGAGGATTTCTTAGCCAGTCATCGTGAATCATTCACTTTCCCAATTTCTGGGAAAGATACTAAAAAAATCTTTATCAAGACTTCAGATGATCACTACTTAGACTTAAAAACTCTTTTTGCTAGAATTGCCCTATTAACGTGATATGTTGGAAATATCAAAATAATGTGGATTGTAATATACACTTCCCAGTACATTACATTTTTAAGAAATTATTTAACTGTAATTTAAATACTTTTTTCAAAAGGGTTAGAACTGCAAATTCAGTGCATTAACAATATAAAAAGTTTGCTATAAATGTAATAGGTAAAGCCAGTCCTCATCATCAAGCCAACGAGATTTGTTTTCAATCAGGTAAAGTATGGGTTAATTTAACAATTGAAATAAATCTTTCAATACACATCCCCAGTGACAATCATTTCACTTCTGAATTCCAACTTTAAAAAAGATGGATCTGGAGGCTAGACATGAATCGGATGTCTGGCTGTAACACTAATTAATGCTCTCTTTGCTTTGCTCTCCCAAATTTCTTTCCAAGAATTCAGATGAGAAAAGGGTATATATTACTTTTATAAACTGAGAGAAAGGTGATTTGTAAGGGATTATAGGAAAGAAAAATTGGCACAACTTTGACCATTTTTAGAGAAATTATTTTAGGAAAGAGTTCATAGGATAGTTAAGAATCTTGGAGTTGATTCTCCTAAAACAGTGGTGGCCATACCATTTATTACTTAAGCCAGGGCACTTTGATAGTATAGGTGATGCTAATAATAGGTCAGTAACTATAGGCATAAATCAGGACTGTGCTGAATCATCCAGGATATGTCTGTTCACTTCACTGGAAACTCTCTGTGCCCAAGCAGCTTTGGAAGTCTTCATGTACACCAAAGGGTGTCCATATCCATTTGGAAGACTGTTGCCTCAGGTTGTCAATTTGGAAGCATCTGTTAACATTTATTTGGTGAGTACCATGACCCAAAGATGGTATTATATGATTTCTCTGCTTTATATTAATTAGTCCTATAGGACTTTGAATTTAAATACTTTCATTATCTCTGTTTTATAGATAAGGAAAATTAAGTATAATGAGTTGAAGAAATGTGTCCAAGTTTGTATAGCGAGTAAATGACTGAACTTAAATCAGTTAGTGAGCAAAGTTCTAGATTTTGCCCTGTTAAACTCTACTGAGAGGATCTTAAGCAGTGACAGCAATCAGCCATGACGTGAGGGAGCCTGACACTATCAGTCTTCATTACAAAAGACTTATTTTGCTGATTCATTTTTTTATTCAGATTTTCATAATACTTATTTTACTCAATTTTTCACTAAGATGTTATTAAGTACCAGATGCTATTTTAGTGCTTTAAAAGAATGCTTTATTTTATGCTTACAACTGCCCTGAGCCATATGTGTTACTTTAAGGAGCAAACTAATAAAAGGGAGGTAATATAATCAGGGTCACACAGCTAGAAGATGAGATGGTTTAGTTTAAACCTAGGTTTTGGTTTTTGTTAAATCACAAGTTCCCAGAGGTGGCAGCATAAATGTTGAAGTAAAATAAGATTTAGATTATAATAGAGCAGTTTTATTTGCTTTTGAACAGGGCCTTATACCACACATAACCTCAGATTTCCCAAGAAATTCTTATTATAATTTCTAATAACATTAAAATGTTTCTACCTAACTCAACTTGACCATGAATGGTCATAAATGAGCCTTAAATGCTCTTCTCAGTCATAAAGGAGCTGCTGAGTGGTTTGGGGCACAGAAAAAGCTGTTGCTTGCAGTTCTTAGTATTTTGATTACCAGGAGTTCAAAAGCTCAGAGCAGAAATTTAGTATCTGAAAACCAACAATAGTAGATTAAAGAATTAATGTTCCTTTTTAAAAATAGTATCTCCAGAAACATTTATAAAGTTATATGAATTGTGTTTCTACTGTGCTTGTGAATACAGTTGATAATCACCACCTGTGAAAGGAGAATTATCTTTATAATCTAACTTCAAATTCTAATACAATTAGATTTGCTAAGTCATGAAGCAAGCTCCTCTCTCTACTGTGTCATTGTAATACATCTTAACATGTGAAGAGAGATCCTAAAATTTAGTTACACAGACATTTACTAAAGGTATATAAAAGGACATGGGGGTGAGTTATATTGGTTTTCTCAATCTGAAGCTCCATTCCCTGTTAAGCCACTAACCTATCTCTGATTGAATTTTCAGAAAAAATACAGTGATACATTTTTTCACCCATCTCTCTCTCTCTTCCTATAGACACACATACACACACACACACACACACACACACACACACACACACACACACACACATACAATTAGTATTTGAAAAGCTACTTTGTATAGCACATAAACTCCCTAATATTTTGAAATACACCTTAATTTTTTCCTGGGGATGCAACATGAGTTGCCTGTTTTAATTCATTACCAAAAAATTAAGCTACATTGTAATACAAAATGAATTAATAATATTTTAGGAGAAAGGATATTGAAAGTTAAAGATTGACTTATTTATGTCTTCTTTGAAATTTCTCTCTGCATTTGATCCAAAACAGTTACCAGAAATTCACAATAAATTAAACTGAGGTAATGTCATTTATTCTATTTAATTTTACTGAAATCTTATAAATGTTAAAGCAGATGCCACCAGCCACCAGAGCAGTCTCCCTGAAAGACCACTATTGTATTTTTGTTGTTGTTGTTAAGCACTTGTTTTCCTGTTTCCTACTAAACATGTATTATATCCAAACTTCTTTTAAAAATCTGATGTAATCTACCGACCACATTTTTCAGTGGCTCCCAATATCATACCCAGTCATGTTCTCCATTTCCAGCCCTGTACCTCTCCATAAATTCTATTAGAAATAGCAGGATAAGTATTTGTAGTGGAAAGTAATAAAAAGATAGCCAATATTCTGAAGACCTGAATTTCCTATTAGCCACTGATTATGGCCACAGATAACCTTCTATACTCCTGTCCAATTAGTACACAGAAACTATAAGCAGACAGTCACATTCCATTACTAAGTGGGGTTTTGACTCTAAGCTCTGGTGAGCTAGTCTGGACCATGTGTGGAATATGAGAACTCTTCTGAGAGATAGAATAAGAAACGGAGAGGAGATATTTTTTCACCACACAAACTATGTGGCATCTTGACATTAAGGTACCAAAGATAAATGAGTGGGCAGAATGCAAAGGAAAGCTTGCCCTCAGATGCTATACTTTATTATTCTTTTCTGAGTCACATCAGATCTATCTTCTGCTATGCCTAGTTTTCTCTTTCTCTTCAAGACAGAGGTAAGATAGCCTTGAACAACTTTAAGAAGGAAGTGTGCATAGGCAACAATTTGTATTTTTCCCTTCAAGGCAATTTAAAACATGTCACCACAAATTTACCTTGATGATGTTGCCCTCCATTCATTTATTCACTTAATGAATATTCATCGGGCACCTGGTAGGTGCTATGCCTTATTCTAGTGATTCAGGATATAATAGTGGGAAATAAACAACGATCAACCAAATGAGAAAAGCAAACACTATTCTCTACTTGCTACAGTGAGGGAGTCAGCTGCTGTCACTTGTATTTTAGAAGATATCAAAGGCAAGTAAGAAAGCATTATAGTGGAAAATAGGGAAGACTTCAGGTATCCCATGACTGGAGGCTCATGGCGTGAGGAAGCTATAGAAGGGCTAACTAGGAGCAGGGCATCCTATGGCTGGTTAGAGGTACATACTTCGCTTTCTCTGGTTGGTCCTAAGATGGGAGTAGGGACAAAAATTAGGGAAGTTGTCAGTTATTAATCAACTCCCGCCATTTGGGGGTGTTGCAGAAGTTATTACTTAGCTTCCTCTATTGTCACTAAAGATAACAATCTGGCTTCCTGCAAATCTGACTTGCAGCAAGCTGGCGGAATTCCTGGGTTGTTTACTATAGATAAGGGGCTTGGTTTCCTGGACAGGTTGCTGCAGGCTTTAGGTCAAAGTTCTATTTTTATATATAGTCTGGCCATTGTCCATTTTCATGTGCACTCTCTCAGTAGTAAACAAAAGTTCTTGTAGAGTGTACATACTATAAGGGATCTTACACTCATTTTGCCTTTTCTATATCTTTTTGCACTTGGCATTTCATAGAATCAGTAAATAATAGAGTCTTTTTCTTTAATTATTGGCATGTCACAAGTTGGCACTTTATTACATCCATACATAATATTAAAATATTCATTCAATTATTTAAAAATATTTATTGACTATGTGCTACATGGCAGGAACTATTACAGGCAGTGAAGATTCAGTAGCAAGCAAAGTCTTGCCCTCAGTAAGTTCATATCTGAGTAAAAGGAATAAATAATCATAATAAGTAAAATATTTTTGTTTGTTAGAAGGTGATGAATGCTATAAGAAAAAGTAAAATAGGAAGAATGGAAAATGCCAAAGAGAGAGGTTCAGAAGTGTAGAGTTTCAGGATTTACAAGGGTAAATAGATTGAATTCAGGGCTGACCTTGAACAGAAAATGACATTTGAACAAAGACATGAAGAAAATGAAGGTAAAAGCCATGTGGATATCTAAAGAATGAGAATCTCAGGCAGGGGAACAGCCAACACAAAATCCCTAAGTGGGAACATTCCTCACTTTTTGTGAAACAGCAAGAGAGCCAGTGTGGCTGGAGTGGAATGAATGAGAGGGAGAGTCCTAGGAGATGAAAAAGCAGCGACAGGTTGGGGACAGATTATATACGTTATGATACAGACCGTCAGGCCTGTGGCCTTTGATGAATCATAAAGAGAGAGCCCCTGTGGATTTTGAGCACAGAGGAGGGACATGATATTACTCATAATTTGTCATTATCTCTCTTTTTGCTCAGAAGAGAGTCAGGGCAGAGGAGGGGCAAGAGTGGAGAAAATGAGACCAATTAAGGACATTTTTGCAGAAATCTAGGTGAAAGACAATGTTGCCTTAGACAACCTCAGTGGTGGTGAAGGTAGTGAGAAGTAGTCAGCTTCTGTGCAGATACTATCAATACCTGTTAAGTGCTTAAAGTATCAAGCCCAATTTCTGGAGAATTATTTAAACTAGGTAACAGAAGGAGTGGAATAGCTCTCAGTTTTAAACATGTCCTATCGCTATTCTTGAACATCTGGAAGATGTCCTTTCACATCTGTAAGAATGCCTCTGTCCCTCTCCCATGCTCTGATCAGGTAAAGGGTAAGTGTCTTGGGCTCTTGGAGGTAATCATTGTGGTGAATCAAATAACTTTAAACAAACAATCCTAATGATTGGTCTCTACTCACAGATGGGAAAATGAGGCCTGGGATTATGAACATTTCAAAAATACACCTTGACTACTTCAGGAACTGGGCAGGCCATGGAATCCCTAGATTCTGTCTGGTGTTGTTTAGTCGAAAGATATTTCTCAGCAGTGGCCCCAAATTTCTGATAAAAATCTTTCCTCCACAGGAAATTGAAATTAGAGATAGTGTAAAAGAATGACCTATTCTCTATTTCTTTTACATTAACTCCTAACCTTCCCTGTGGCCTCTTTATCCAGCTCCCAGTCTTTCTCAGAGAAGCTGAGCTTCCACTAAGTACCTCTTTCTACTAGGTACTTACATCTGTTATTTCCTGTGTGGCTTTTAGTGTAATTTTCCTATCTTTTCCTGGAAATAACTATCTGTAGCCAGTATAGATTATAAGTTCCTATATACAGCATAGCATATTCTCCCAACAAACATTTATCGAGTATATCTCAGGCACTGATTCAGGACTGCGAAACCGAAGTGAATGAATATAAAGAGTGTCTATCCTAGAAGAACCTATAGTCTGGTGGCTATTGTCATATTCGTTTCCCTGACACCTGTATGTGCGTGTGTTTGAGGGATGGAGGGTAGGAATGCAGAGGGAGTGGGGCAGCACCTAATGTAATGTGTGTTCGTGCTGGGTACTTATGTGTCAACATCAAATTTCACAATTTCCATTACCCTTATTTCATTGATGACAAATGTAACAATTAGTAAGAGTAGATTATCCAGGTCTCATACCTAATAAAAAGCAAAACTGAGATTCAAACTCAAATCTGTCTCGCTCCAAAATCAATGATCTTTCTACTACTTAGGGTTATAGGTACTTGATATCCAAATTTGCTAAAAGAAAAACTAGAAGAAATGAACAAAAAGACAAATGTTTCTAAACTGATCCATTATTTACTAGTCTGAGAATCAAAGTCTATTCTTAATTATCTACTTTGTTTTTGACAGTTTTGAGTTTGTTATTCTTTCCCTCAGTATGATCTCAGTTGCCTGCTGTGCTGTCCAGTAGGTACATATTTGGAAATGTAATCCATCACACATCTATTTTAATACTAAATGGGGATACATATTCAGGAAGGTTAAATAAAAGTAAAAATGAAATAGTTAACTAAGCATCAGTGCCTGAGAATGGTGGGCCTCTCAAAAAGCATTAATATATGGCAAGCTCTGTGATGCGAGGGCGAGTATTAGACTAGATATAAACAATTAAACATGTTTAAAGGTAAATCAAACTTTTTTTTTCTAACAGTAAAATAATTCATGCCAGGCCATTTGAGTTCGACCTATATGGGAAATGGAAAGTAGAAGGGGAGCTGGGAGACAATGCCTCCATGGGAAAAGTGGAAGACCAGCAGTCGGGCAAGCAAAATAAATACCCAAACGCCCCGCCAACAGCCCTGCCGGTTGGCCAGACACCAGGGCTAAAGACGTCAGCACTGAATTGCTGATGTACTGCCTACACTGTAATGAAGGGAACTTTACTTTCTTCATTTTATAGAGGGTAGGTTGAGGCACAGAAAAAAGGGATAAGTCTCAGTTACAAAGCTGAGACTAAGACCCATCTCACTGTGTTTTCTACTATCTCATAGTCTCCCTGGATAGTTTTATTAAACTAATTATGATTTGAGCTCTTTACACTAGCTGACTTCAGATTTTAAATATAGATGAACTTTAATAATAAAGGTAAATGGTTTTAATTACCAACAGCTTGGAGTATCGTACTGGCAAAAGAATGTTTCACAACAGCTTGATCTGTAAGGAAATGGGAGAAGCTTCTTCATCCTTCTGCTACTCTTAGGAGTGTGCTCACCCTTTTCCAGCAGTTCTGAGTTGGCCACAAATAACTTCCATTAATTTTATCAGTTGAAATCCATTGATAGTACTGTGCCTTCTGATAGTTTTTCTTCAACAAAACCACCACGTGGATTCTACAGCTATATTGCTGTCAAAATGAGTATGTGCTTACTGGCAGCCACTGAAACTCATGGGTAAACATAGTGGGAAGTTATTCCAATTTAACTTATAACATATAACCTGAAAAGCAAAAGCCCTTTATTCTTCAGATTATAATAAGAATACCTATTAAAGAAATATTAATGTGAGCTTGGTGCCTGTACTTTATGTACATAGCTTTATATAACACAACTATCTCAGTACTATCTCATATTTATGGGAAGTTATACTTTCAAGAGGAAAAGCACTTACTTCTCATATAGATTAGAAGAAATTCTGTCCTATTGTTGATTCTTTTCAAAAGTGTTGCTGAAAGATTTTCTTCCCTACAAGTGGAGAAATGAATTACTTAGAATCAAAGAGGGATTTTTTTCTATAAACTCTCAATTTTGAGTTAATTGGGTAGAGGACATTTTTAAATATAATTAAAGCTGGAAAACATCATTAAATGGAACAAATGGAACAGAGAAGAAGATACATTTCAACAAAATAAAAACTTACAATGGTACAGGTAAAGTGCTAGAAAACTTGACTCTATTGCAATGAAATTCTTATTGCAAAAGAACTTAGCCACAGAGGGAACAAGAGGTTGCATTACTTTGAAATGGGTTCTAAATAAGATTTTTGGTTTTTGGCCTTGTTTTGTACCACATGTGCAGTTTTTTCAGTGGCCAGTGTGTACTTAAACGTATCGTGGTAGAATTTCTATTCTAACCGCCTTTTCTTCCCTATTCAAAATAAACATTTTCAGCAGGCTTTCCTTGTCCTTGTCCTTGTGGCCTACATGGTTGTAGGTTGCATGGTGTTTGAAAGAGTTGGCTCTAGCTAGACTCAGAGCAAGAATCAGACTAAGTCTTTCACTCGCTAGATGTTTGACCTTAAATTCTCTGTGTATCTACTTCCTCATGCTTGTTTCATCCCAGAACAGGACTAATTTTATAGGTTGTGGTGAGGATTACATGAGCCAAGACACATCAAGTCCTTAGTATACATAGTTAGCACACAATAAAGGCTGTCAATTATTAATGCAACCAAGCCCCAGCTATCTCTACTTCCAATTCTTTGTGTGATTACAGATCTACTCCACCTTTCACAACAGAGATTTTCAGAGGTTTTAGATACACTGATAATAGTCAACTTTTACAGCTTTTTCTCAGAGTGGATGGTTATTTGAACGTTTTCTAGTACTGGTATCTATATCTCAAGAAGCAAGAGGCACCTGGAAGTCTCTAATTTCCTTCTGTTTCCAGTATAGCCCTGTGGGCTTAGACTCATCAGTCAGCACCAGTTCAAACTGTAGGACTAAGAGCCTGTGCTCTAGGATCAGAATTCAGTCTGCTGCTTCAAGACACTCTAATAAGTCTTTGAGATCCAGGACTCTTTATCCAGTCTCTCAGTAGGAAGCTGTGCTTGCCTTGTGAGAACATCCCTTCCCTCACGAAACTGAGAGTCCTTACAGCCCTATTACCCTGAAGCTTTTAGCCCCCCTCTTCTTCAACATTCCCCCTTCAGAGTAGGATTTGAATCTTTCCTTTGCATACACAGAAGTTCTACTAAATTACATTTCCTCAAACAAATGAGCAGTTTTCCTGACTGTTAAATTTTGCCAAAGTCTTGGTGCAATAGGTGCAGCCTGCAGGCAATTTTCAATGGCATATTTCTGATTCTGACATAGATTCATATGCTGTGATAGGAGTTCTTACAGAATGCAGGAGAAACCAAAAGGAGTTAGTAATCAGTTTTAGCCTGAGTTCTTGAATTAGGCAGGCAGACATGAAAGGTAGTCTCAACTCTATTTAAAATGTCTGGAAGTTATTTGGTATAGTTAGAAAACAGACTGCAGTGAAAATGGGGGCTAGGATGGCAGGCAAGGGTCAGAGAATACAGCGCCATATATGTCACAACAAGAAACTCAGACTTTAATCAGCAATCATGTCATTCCAAAATTCAGTGCATATCAAAAACATCTGAAAATCTTTTTTAAAAAAAAGAAATTTCCAAGTCCCAATCCAGACCTATTAAATCAGGGAAGGGTGCTCTACCTTTTCTTAATCAAGGCTCAAACTCTTATTGCTGTCCATATTTCACTGGGAGAGAAGTTGATATAAAAATAAAACAGGGGAAATTTTACTAATTTTTGAAAGGCTATAATGGAATTTTATTCTGAACAGGAATTATATGGAAACAGAGCACTGTGTAAGGATCTTAGCAGGTCAATAATTATGTGTTTGATTGAGGTCCTTTCAGCATTTATATGCACTATAATACAATTATTTGTATTTCTTTGCTGATTTTCAAATATTTTTGTCTTGGTCATGAGTTCATATCTTATTCATACATACATGTGGAAGAGATCTATTCTGTGTTATGGTCAAGGAGACTGATAAAAAATAGAGAATGGAAAAAGGATACTGGCATATCTATAGAAAGAAGACTGATATAGAATACAGAGTACAATTGGGTATTATAATACTCGTTTCTCACAGTGCATGACAAGGAGAGGTAAGACTGGTATCATGGTCATGATCTGCTGCTGGAGCATCCTTAAGAGAAAGATGGTATGGCCCAAAGAGCACTGTAGAATCCACTTCCAAGATGGAGAGATGGACCTGATTCTAAATGATCAAGCCAGTGTTAGGGTTAGACTTTTCAGAATATTCAAAAGCTCAGCTATAAGCCAGTAAAGCACATAGAACCTGTCATCTCTCTTCTGCCCTCTGTACACTCATCAGTCACGACTTCTGATGATTTGTCTCATAAGCATCTTTCTTAGACACACCCACAGTTCACACCCACTGCAGCTGACCTAGTTCAGGGTCTCACTTTCACTTATACTCAGGCAAGTGTTCTGACTGCTCACACCTTTCAGCCTCTCCCTCCTATAATCTTCTATATACACTAGAATGGTAGCCCAAAGCGTGCTGATGCTGGGGTCATTTCCAAAATGTAAGGAATCGTACTGTTTTTATACTTAAAGCTTTTAATTACTCCAAAGCACTTTAATTACACAGCACATACTGCCTATCATTTTTGGATAGGTGTGGGACAAGTGGTAGTTACTTGTTTCCTCATTCATGTATTCTGTGTATGAGATATATGCTGATATTGGTAGTAACTTGAAGTAAAAAGCAACTTTGAACATGATCTGAACAGTGATTCTCATCAATCATTAAAACCAGACCAGCCCTTCTAGTCTAATCAAAGATCTTGAATGACTTAGAAGCTGCTTACATAAATAGTTTATTTTCCTTCCAAGTCTGCCACACCACACTTGAGTCCAGGCACCCAAAATTACTTACAGTCCCCTCAAAACACCATGCCCGTGCAAGCCTCCCTGCTTTGTTCTTACAATCCCCTTCTTCATCCAAATATAACTCATCTTTTAGGACTGAACTCATGCATAATTCTTCCAAGAAGACTTCACAGATGCTCCCCTTCCCCTCCAGACTGGGGAAAGCTTACTTCCAATCTGCTCCCAAGTGCCCTGAGATGGCCCCATCAGAGCACTGATCACAAGCTCTTGAACATCTTGTTGGAATCATCCTCTATACTATAAAATCTCTAAGAGAGGAATGTATTTTATTTATCTTCACATGCCCTTGCCTGACACTATTCCTAGCTCAATGACTATTCGTTGAACTGAATCATAAACAATTTTTTTTAATTTGGAGTGAATGCAATTAATAGGAGTGATGCTCCCTATTAAGATATGTACAGAGTCACAGTTTCCCCCAGAAGAAATACTGCTGCAAAAAAGGAGGAAAATCCTATTTGTATTCTCATTCTACTTTAGCCATTAACAAAATCTCCAGGTTTACAGTATGATGATGAGGATGAGGAGGATGATGACAATGACAACAGCTAATACTGAGGATTTGCCACTTCCAGGCTAAGCATCTTTTGTACATACCGTTTTTCAACCTTATAACAGTACAGGCAAGTCCTGTTATTACCCCCATTTTACATGTGTGAAGCACAGAGAAATCAACTATTTGCCCTAACCACACACACACCAGCTACCACATCTACACAGTGTGCTCCAGACATTTGTCAGAGCATTCCCTAAAACCATGACCATGATGGAGATTACAAAGCTGAATACGAAGTAGCTCTGTGACTCACATTTGGATTTTACTGGGAAAATATTATTGTATATGTTGGCTGCACTTTCCAATGGCCTTTTATGGCTTACTGTGCAACATCTTTTACTTGTTACTACTCGGTGCACTCCTGGAAGACAGGAGCATACATGGGCCATGGTAACCCCCACTGGACCAGTCACAGTCATAAGCACAGAGATTCTTGAGATGTATTTGTTGGCTAATTGCTAATTTGAAGACTTGCACAGGTCTCAAGTACTTCACGTATGTCTCTCCTTATGGGAGCATATATATTACCTTTATTCACTGATGAGTGCAGTGTGAGCATATTTTTCTCTCCCAATTTTTCATTTAGTCTTGAGTCTTCGTATAGTTCCCTCAGCATGTAGACAGGCATCATTACTCAGTGTTCCATCCACTTCTTTGATCATTTCTTTCTTTTTCCAATTAACATCAGGACAAATTAGCAATATATTTTATGTAAGCTACTAAAACTGTGCTGTGCTTAGCTGCATTCAGCCACTTTGGTCCTGCATGAATTTCACAACTATTGCCTCTTTGCCTCTTTTTCCTAATTTCTAACCAAGTAGTCCCTCCCCATCCTGTAGAGTTTACTCCTAAGCATTACAAAAGCTTTGAAACAGTGTTAACAACTTATCTAGGTCTCAGAAATCTTTGGAGACACTGAAAAATAAAAAAGGAGCAGGTAATTTTTTAGCTTCTTTCCTTAATAAAACAGTTTCTTATTCCAGGCTCTATACAACCTCTGAAAAACCCTCCTTCCTAGGCTCATTCATCAGTGGCTACCTGCAGATACTAAAGAATATCTAAATCCTTGTGAATCTTGCTATGGCCCCAAGTAAATCACGTCAGTTGAACTTGGGCTAAGTGGAAGTTCTATGGTGTCATTTTCATGTTCAGAAGAAAACATCTTTTGCATGTTGGGTGGGTAATTTCTAATATTTGCTTCCACTTGAGAACAAATGGAATGAGGTTATATTTGGACCAATTTTCATGAATAATGAGATCAAACCATAGTTACCATAAATTGTAGAATTAGTTTACTTAAAAGTTATACTGTCATGTAGCCCTACCTATAATTGCACTTATCAGGATTCATTTAAGCTATGCAAAATAAAAATTTTGTATTTTACATAGGGATTTGGGGAATAGTAAAGTTAAACTTTGATCCTCCTTACATCTATTAGACACCTTGCTGCTGATTAACCAGGACAAATTGTAAACCATATTAAATAACTTGTATATAATACTATTAAGGTACTATAATTAAATGTGTTTATTATGTATGTCGGACAGGTCTCTCTGTGCTTTGGTTTTCTCCTCTGTAAAACTGGATATTGAATTAATCTATAAAAGTAACATTCTAGTGATTCCAGTTAGAACTCAAAAAAGCAAATGGACATTTGGGATGTAAAAAAGAAACCTTCAAGTAGCAATGTTATATAATGGGAAGAACACAGATCTTGTCACTAGGAGAATATTGGTCTAATTCCCAAAGTTGAAATTTACTAGTTATAAAATGCCCTGCAAAATTGGGAAATAAACCATTTATCCTGCAGAGGTGTGGTTAAGTTTTAAAAGAGAGGCTGTAGAAACCACTAAGTATATAACTGTTGCTCAATAACTGTAGCTGTATGGGACATAACGGAGTATTCTCCCCAGCACCCCTTCATTCTTGCACGTGTTCATGTGTGGTAGCACAGTGCTTTTTTGCATAAGAGTTCATAGATGCCATGGGATGAGAAGTGATAGGTATTACTAACGAATGGTGCATTACTGCTCTAGATATTGAGCAGTAAAAGCCGAGCAGCCCAAGCAAACTCTTACAAAGCATAAGTAATCATAACACAAGGAGTTAAAGACAGGGTCAGGATATTAGCCTTCTGGTTGTGACCTCCCAGAGTCAGTTTTGACCCATTGCACTGACCACTTAAATGAGATTCCAAAAGCAGAGGAACAAAAGGAAATAACAGAGAAGACTAACAGAAGGGAAGGACCCCTGTAACCTCATCTGAGGCCATTTCTGTTGGATTAATATGTGAGCTGCTAGTAATTATTAAAATAAAGTTTTATTCCACCTTCATGAATTCCAGTATCTTTGTGATTTATCATTAAGATTTTGTGTCTTCACTAATGGATTAACCTTCCTGGCTGTGTATAGTGACCCATCATTAAGCGGTGGAAAGAAAAGAGAGATTTTATTTGCGATCTTGTTAGCTTCTGTGTTGAAACTGTCAATCTGAAGAACAGCCAATCACTTCTCGTACAGGAAAAATTGGCAAATAGCCTATAATTCTTTTTAACTTTTCTCTTTATGTTGTGCTTACATTTATTTGTTCATTCCCTTTAGGACTTCAGTCCAAATGGCCAACTTGGCAAAATCTCTTGAAGGTTTAGCAGGCAACTTGGACTCATCTTAGCCAAAGGAGAACTACTCCTTTCCTGTCTGCCAAACCTGCCCTCCCATGGTCCTCTTCACCTCACTAAACAAGGGAAAGGAGTCCTTAATTATCTCTTTTTGGCCTCTTTCCCATACACTGTACACCCAGCCCAACAGAAGGCATGTCCCTCAACTTCTAAAGCACACCCTGACTCTTGCACATCTCCCCATCTATGCTATTTCCAGCATAATTCAAACCACCACACGCTGGCACTAGTTCACACTTCATAGGAGAGTGATCTTTTAAACTGTAAATCAGGTCATTCTGCTTCTAGTTTATAGGACTTCCATAGCTTCCCATCAAAATCAGAATAAACGTCAGACTTCTTACCCTGGCCTACAAAGCCCTGTGTCATCAGCTCCCTCCCTCCTCACTGACCTCATCTCCTCCATCCTCCTCCCCACCCACCAAGCTTCAGTGGCCTTCTTTCTCATTCGAAAAAGTGCCAAGTTCATTTGCTTAAAAGCCTTTACGCTGGTTCTTGATAGGCTTGGAGGGCGCATGGCCTGTACAGTCACACAGGCTCCTGGTACCAGAACAGTCCCACACTTGATTTAATGCTCTACTGATGTTGTCTCAAAATATTTAATACTTTCTTCTTTACCTTGTGTTTTGTAAGTGAAGTCCAGAGGCACAATGGAGTGAATGGGTAAGTAGAGAAAATACATGCAACATCCATCATTCATTGCCACCTCATCTGCATGGAGCATTTTCAGTGCCTATGAGCACAGAATCCTAGTAGACCTTCAGTGTGTAGTAGGAGTTCACTGCAATGCAAAGTGTGTACAAGGTAGGCATGTTTTGTCTAGAACTGAGTAAGCAAGGTTCACTGACAGCTCTGAAAAGCCACACCTTCTGTTGAAAACCAGAGCTTCTTTCAAATGTAGAACAAAGCAATAGCATTCTCAAAAACATGAATGATCAAAGAGCCCTTTTGGAACCTTTCTCGCTTAGGTAACTTCCCAGTGTTAGCTAACCAACTATACTGAAAATGCTAATATAGAAAGACAGGACAACCTATAGTTCATTTTCATTCAGTCCTTCCTTATTCATCATAAGTGAGCCCCAGTAGACAATGTTGATAGAATGTGTGCCTTTCAAGATGTGAAATCAAAACAGTTGAGCCAATTTTTATGTTTCTGGTAAAAATCAAACATATGCGTGTGCAAGCTATGAAATGAAAACCTGTGTATTTCTGGTGATACCTATGAATTAAATGTTCTCATGTTTGCATTTAAAACTGGCACTACACAAAATAAAGATAAATGATAGCATTCAGCTAGTACACTGAAATTTTTATTTGCTTAGAGTAACATTGATATATTAATATATTAATAACATTAATGTAGCAAATAAACACTATGACAAGTCCAGAGAAAGACCACAGAGAAAATGAGAAACCTTTGTATTTTGTGCCTTAATGGCATGTTTGTTTACTTTTAAAACAAAGGGTCCCACATTTTCTCTTTGCAAGGGGCGCTGCACATTACACAGCCAGCTCTACGGGCATGGAATGCTCTTCTGCCCCCAACTTCACAAAGCTGCCTCTTTTGTGCAACTCATGTCTCTGATCAAACTGCCAGCTTCTTTAAGAAGCCACCCCTCAGGCACCAACCTAAATTGGTCAGAAAGTACTCTCTAACAAACCACCCACCTCAGTACCCTGCAGACAGTTATGTACGAATAGTCGTTTGTACATTCCTGCTGTTTGTATCCTTCGCTGTGGGAGCAGCACTTTGACTTTCTTGTTCCCACCTGTCTTTGCAGCTGAGAAGAGTGGTTGTCATTTATTAGGCAATCAATAAATATTTGTAGAATGAGTGAATGAATTAATAAAAATGATTATTACTACAGTACCCTATTTAAAATAAGCCTCAAAGTAACAGTATAATAAAGAAACAGTGCTTTTACTATTTAGAATATTTAGAAGGAAAAAAATCAGTTGGAACCATAGGGTACCTACCACCAATTAATTTGGAATTTGGCAACAATCAATTTTCAGCATATTTTATACAGCACGGCTATAAAAATAACAGTGTTGTGGTAAGATTTTTCTGCTGTCACTCTGTTACATACTTTAAAAGAAACTTTCATTTCCAAATAGTCTCTTGTTTAAATGCTCCCTATGAATTACCAGCTTTTAAGTTTTAGGTGGAAACAGACAGTGTCATGCTTTTTAGTTTGCTTTGAAATAATTTCCTCATAAAACATCTGGGATAGGGGAGGCTTCTGAGCTTCATGTTGTATGTAAGTTTACTGGGGAGGACATAGTTGCCTGAAAGATTATGTTTAAAAGGATAACAATCCTTTGCCTTACGCTCTGGAATAGACTGCTGATTGATGCTGACTCCATAGGTGCAGAAATGGTGAGTGGGGATGTGAATGCCATGTATCTGCCATGTGAATGCCATGTATCTGCCATGTGAATGCCATACATATGCCATGTATGGGCATGGCATAAAGCTAACAGGATTTCAGCTTTTCTGGCCAGGAATAAAAGCGTACATTTTTTATGCTACCAAGGCAACAATTTTGCCTCAGGCAACACTGAAAATAACTGTAAATGATTATAAGAAATCAAAATTCTGCAGAACATGGAACTGTCACTCTGTGATCTGTTATGAAATAGGATTTCTGTAGAGCCAAAAACACAGCTATCACCTCATCGTTGTTAATATTAAACATATTTTCACTTTTAATAAGAAGGGGCATTACTTTTTAGAGGGAAATATTAGGTTGATATACTTGGGATATTTAGGATACAAAGGTAAGAAGTAAATATATGGGTATTATATAGTATTTTAAAAGCCTGATTGTCTTTTGTATAAAGGATTAGAACTCACTCTAAAAAGTCTGCAAAATACTTCTGGCTTCAGGGCTCATAACAATTTTTTTTGCCATATCAAACTGTACCAATGATAGAATATAATAGCTTTTCATTTTTCTATTGACCACTGAGGACTCCATGATACCTGTTTGGAATGATCACATAACTCCTGTATATCTCAGGTATTCCAAGGGGTTATTTCTGATAAAATAACATATTCTAACTAAATAAATAAAATGTTACAAATAACTCTATAAAATGAAAATATAAGGGAATACTACAAACAACTCTACATGCATGAATTCAATAATATAGATGAGACAATTCCTTAAAAAGCAAAACTAGTCTAGTATTCAAAAGTCAATTAATATATTCTATCACATTAACAGCTAAAAAAGAAAAATCACATGAACATATCAACTGGTACAGAAGAAGCATTTTATGAAAAACAACACCGAGGAATGATAAAAACTCTCAGAAAACTGGGAATAGAAGGGAAATTTCTCCCCAAGATAAAGAAGAAGGATCTCCTCTCTTACCATTCTCATTCAACATAGTACTGGAAGTTCTAGCAGTACAAAAAGGCAAGAAAAAAATAAAAGGCATATGAATCAGAAAAGGTTTATCCCTATCCATGTGGGGTTGCAGATGACATGAAAATCCCAATGAATCAAAAAAAGCCACAAATTCTTGAAAGTAATAAGCAAGTTTGGCAGCATATAAGACTAACATATAAAAATCAATTGTATTTCTATATAGAAGCAATACACACATGAAAATCAAAATAAAAAATATAATGCCATGTATATTTGCTCAAAAAGAATGAAATATTTAGGTATAAACCTAATAAAACCTAACAAAAAAAAATTCTTCCAAACCTGGAAGATCATTAGAATCATCCAGGGAATTTTTAAAAATACAAAGTATTTTGCTCCATTGCCTCAAGATTTAAATTCTGTTAATCTGATTGGATGTAGAGGGTGGGATTTGACTGTTATATTTTTACAAACTCTTCACATCATTTTGATGTGCATCCAAGTTTGGGAACTGCTGTCTAGGGAATCCTAATAAATTTTATAATGATATCGATTCAGTCCTATCATATCCTCTATGTCCTCCTTATAATAAATTTGCTTACAGAACATTTATCAGTGCTGGGCACAGAGCTAGTGGGATACAGAGATGGAGGGTCACAGTGTGGCCCTGGAGGTGTTCAGACTGTAGACCCATAGCTAGTCCAAAGATGAACAATCACAGTAGAATGATACTCACTTTCCTTTAGCAAGCTGCTAAATACAGTGACCCTCTGTGTTCATACGGCAATCAGGACATATGAACAATGTAACTGAATCTATTAAGAAAAGCACCTTCTTTCTTCCTGGACAAGGGTGAGAAAGACAACGGGAACAATTTCTGACCTTCTACCATATGTTATGATTATGATGGGTGCTTTTCCTACTACAGCCCATCTAATCCCGGCAACATCCACTGAGATGGGTTTTATTTCTTTTTTTCTTACCAAAGAGGAAACTGAAGCTCAGAGTGATCTGAACAAGGCTTCCATCTAGAAAGTGTGCTGTGGCCAGCATCTAAGTCTGAGTCCGTCTGGCTCCAAGGCCCGTGCACTTTCCTCCACACCCGGCTGATGTTCACTAGGAGGATGATAATACAGTGTATGCCATATGCAGATGGTTATTGTTGTTGCTTCCCCTCCCCTCACTGACTGATAGATAGCATGTGTAAACTGACTATCCTTGCCTCTAAGAGAAAATGTGAAAATATTTAGAAAATATGTTATTTAATAAATATTCTAAGCAGGTTAAGGGATTAAAAGATGCTGAAGCTATTGTTTACAGAGACACTTGGGGAATGTCTGTGAATTCCATTAAAACAAGTTATTCCTAGCCCTGAACTAGTTTCTATCTATCTTCACACATTCTACGATTTTCTCCCCTATAAGAGTAACTCCTAAAAATGAAGCATATAGTAGAAACAAGCAAACCACCACCAACAACAAAATATATTTACATATAAAATATGTGTTTATATGTATATGTATATATATGTGTGTATATATGATATGTGTATATGTAGTATATATGTATATATGTAACATATAAATCTATGTAATATGTGTGTATGTATATACATGTGTGTATAAATATATATATGCACAGAATTGAGAGATTTCCATCATTCTCTCATATAATTGCAGTTCTGGACATACAAGGATATAGCAATGTACAAGACAGACAGGACTGCTTTCCTTGAATGGCTTATAGTCTGGAGAAAAATAAGAAATAAAGAAATGATAAACAAAATGAAGATATATATGTTTTTACACACATAAAATAACAGAATAAAAGATTTGATAATGTGGAAATGAACCTTTCTCTTCTCTTTTACAAATGTTGTTACATTGGTGATGGGTGCTGAAGTTATGTTTGGGCAAGTCTTGTTATATGGCAGAACACTCAACTCTGTTTGTAAAGCAAATATGATGTATTTGATGTCTTTTTCAAGTTAGTCAGAAAACCAGGTAAATAGTCCTCCCAAAATCTAAATAAAATATTGATATATTTGAAAGCAATAAAAATTCAATATCATAAGCATAAGGAATGTTCTCAGTTACACAGGAAAAAACTCTGTCTTCTGGGACTATCTCAAGAAACTATAATCCACTAATGCAGAGCTAATCACAAATTTAATTCTCTTATTGCCAAAGAAAGCATTTGTTGTCACTTGCAGCTTGGCAGTAACTTAGCTGATTTTTGTTAGTTTTATTACAGCAATGCATAGTTTTGTTAAATTAGTTTGCTACTTTATAGGAAGTACCTGGATAAAAAGTTCTTAACATGGAAGAATGATTTTCCAATAGTGGAACTTCAGCATCAGCTAAAAGAGGATGTTATTCAGCAACTGTTTTTTATAGCAATCTTCCTTCTCTCAAATCTCTAAAATGTTAGTGTGAGGTAGAAGTGTTTATGGGAGGAAAAGAGAGAGAGAGAGATCCACTAGTGCGTGGTTTCTCTACAGGATCTCACTTTATGTGCTACAGTTACCTGAGAAGCATACATCACCGCATAATGTAAAGAGAAAAATCTACATATAAACAATACAACCAGCTATCCAAGTGCCATACCAAGTAAAATGCCAAATAAACCTTGAACAGTGAAAGGGAAAAATACTTCAAATATAGAAAAAAGAGAGGGAAAGAAGAAGGGGAGGGGAAACGGGACAGCGAAGGAAGGTAGGAACGAAGGGGAGGAGAGAGAAATGTAGATGACAGACAGGTCTGATCGCTGCTGAACACTCAGCTTTACCTCAGCTGACAGCCCGTGCTGACCTTCATGAGCGAGATGCAGCCAGCTTCCTCAGAAGTGTGCCACAGCAAGCCGGACACCAGGCCTCCCCAGTGGATCCTCCTCTCTACATGGACAGCCCATCCCATTTTTACACTGAAAAGTAATATGAGAACTTCTCTGTTTCTTCTGTTTAAAGACAAAACTAAGAAGCAAATGACACAACATTAGGGCAGAAATCTCCTGCTTAGGCAGAACTGAGAAGGCAGTTTTGTGCACATTATCCTCTGTGTCTCAGAGGAATTTTTTATAGCAATAAAGTTTCTTCTCAGCCACATATTCAACAAAGAAAAAAAGCAATTGCTTTATATTCATTATGATGTAGAAAACTTAGAAGCATAGAGAAATAAAATTGTGACTTAATATTCATCTCAATTTTAAGGCATGTCTTCACATATAACTCTTAACTGAGGAATGAGATTTGAGCATTCTGGAAGACGGATTTGACTACCATAAAGAAAGACATAAGCTAGGAGGCTGACCAATGGGTAGAATAACAAGAACAACATCTTATGTCCTAGGTGACCACTTGCCAAAGTCACAAATAGACTGTGACCAGTCAAGTCAGAAGAGGGAGTCATCCCGGCAGGAAAAGGTATGGAATTGATGGAGTGAATTCTGCAAAATGGTTCAGAGAATTCCTGGGTACAAACTCAACTGATATTAGATCAGCTATTTGATTTTTGTCCAACACCTGCTCTGGATAGACTAATGAGAGAGCTGGAATCAGAGCATGGATTCATGGACACCTGGCCAAGACCTTCTGCCACCTCATGCTGCAGTACCTAAATTTGATATTTTTAAGTTATTTGTTCCCCATCTTTATTCAGGTATAATTTATAAGTAAAATTATATATATTTAAGGTATATGACTTGATGTTTTGATATACATATACATTGTGAAATAGTGTCTACAATTCAAGCTAATTAACACATTTATAATCTCACATAGAGAAATAGGGAGATGTTGGTCAAGGGGTGCAAAGCTTCAGTTATGCAAGATGAATAAGTTCTGGAGTACTAATGGACAGTAATGTAAATATAATTAGCATTATTTTATTCTATATTAAAAGGTTTGCTAAGGGGTTGATATGAAGTGTCCTAGCCACAAAAAAAGTTTGGTTTTAACATTATTTGTATAAATTATTAATAAATATCAAGTATGTATTTAAATATATATGCTATTATATTAAAACACAAATTTATTTGAAAACATTACTAAATTTAAAGTTGTTTTTATACATTTTGTACTTTCTTCACAAATGGAGCAATTCTGTTGAAATCTTTGAAATCTGGAGACATTGAAAATGAATCTTCTTGAGTAATAGAGGTTCATTTTCTTTATGTCTATTTAACATAAAGATACAGACCAATACAACATTAAGTATGGAATTATCTCACAGATTCATACTTAAACTGCTTCTGCTACTGAATTTAAATGAGACAGTAGAAAACAAGAATTTTCAGTGACCCTAGAAAATCTTTTATTTTCTAGCAACAGAAAAAGAGCTAAGTAGGCAATACCTTATTTTACTTCTCTTTTAGTTCACCCTACTGTTTCTGGAGGATATGCCAAGCCTAAAAAAAAACGCATCAGGCAGAGAAGAATGTGGTCTCACAAATAAAATCATCCTTGCTATTTCCCAACACACGCTTTCAGATTCCTCCTCTCAGAAGAGCTCTGTGACCAGGGCACACGATGGCCTGAGAGGTCGGCCACCAGACTTCCTTAGCTGGGGCCTCTGATCACTGTGTCCTTTGGGCTTCTTTTCTTCCAAAATAACTCATCGTGAGTTACTATAGTTTAGGAACTTGCTTTTTAAAAATATATTCTATTTCTCTATGGAATCTAAAACATTTGAAGAGACAAAGATGAAAACAATACACCTGAACCTTGGTATAACAAGGGATGACAGCTGCAGCCTCCCCTTCACCACTGCTTCACCACTGAACCCACTGTCATTCCCAGCGATGTCAATCTCAAAAGAAGTCGTAGAGCATCGTGGCTTCTCATGCCCACCCCTTCTTTCCCCTCCCCCTCCCTTGCCATGTACTTTCATTGCCATCACCAATAACTAGATTTGCATCTCTAAAATCTCAATGGCAAGTTAATACTGACTACCAACCTCTATTTTCCTGCATATTATAGAACCCCAACATTACATTTTGACTGTGTTGATTCCTCTTATTCATTTACTAACCAGTTTTTCTCTGTCCATCTCACCCAGTGAGTGGCTTGATGTACTATCTACCTGCTGATGACCCCCAAATTTCTACTTCAGTCTGTGTGGGGGACTGCTATGGGAGAACACTCTTAAGAATCTTAGATGTCCTTTTTTTTTCCCAGATAAAAGAGTCTATTAGGCAATAACTTAGCAATACCATTTAGCAAGGGTTGCACACCCACATATACAATCAGGTGTTTATCTACAGGCCTCATTTGCCTGATAATTTTTTTTATCAGCTGGGAGATGGTATGAGAGGTGGTTTATTTTCCAACCTGATAAGTCCTGGGTTTTCTCTGTTTTCCTTAATGTCTTGTAAACTGACCCATCCCTTTTAGCTTATGTCTCTTCCTGTGTCTTATCATACACTACTGAGAAGAGCAGGTTGGGCATTCAACATTGTGTCTATAGATATCTTTTACCAGATGCATGAATTCATTAGGTATGCTCTCTCTCTTCCAATTTACCACAGGCTATATTTATGCTAACTGTACTGGCATGATAAAGAACGGATACCTTTTCTCCAGCTTCCAATACCAATTTCCTCACTGCTCTTTCAGCCTTCTGAGTAATCTTGTAGTTCTCTATCACTGACCCAGCACCTGGTCTTGAAGACCATGCCATGTTTTTAGATCTATTTTATAGCAACAATCTACACCTAGGTACCAGTTCTGGTCTCAGTTAACTATTTACACATTTTTAAAAATCACCACAAGACTTAGTGGCTTAAAAGCATTTATCCCTGCTCATGATTCTTGGATTGACAGGAAGATCCTCTGTCAGGCTCCCATGGGGCGAGCGTGCTGGCAGTCGGCCTGGGACTGGTGGGTGTGCAGATAGATGCCTTTCCTCACTGGTTGGTCTGCAAGCTGGTGCGGCCATCATCTGGGCGGTCTGCCCTCCTTCAGGAGGCCGTCATGGGCTTCCTTAGTCGGGGAGCATGTCAAGGAGGTGAAGTCTGAAGCTGCACAGCCTCTTAAGACCTAGACACCGCAGCTCACACATCTTTACTTCTACCATGTGCCACTAGACAAGCAAGTCACTAGGCCAATTTGGATTCCAGATGTGTGCAGAAGCAAACTCCTGATGGAAGGAGCTGCAAAACACCTGTGGCCACATTTAACCTACCACTATGTACTAGAAACACAATAGAGTTTAGAAATTTATAATAATCAGACTAGTTTCAGGTGATAGAGTCCCTTTGACTTTGGAAAAGATTATACAATTGGTTCAAATTATCATTCTGCCCCTTTCTTCATATATGACTCTGGGCAAGCTACTGACTACACCATTTCTCAGTTTTGTTGTTCATCAAGTAGAGATGATAATATCTACCTCTTTATATAAAATAATATATAAAGCATTCTTAATACATTAAGTAGTGAATATCATTATTGGAGCCATTACTATAAGAACGAAGGAAGAAAGTTAATTCCCAGCAGAGAAGTCTTTATTATTACAGTGGGGATGAGCTATCCTGAAAGAGGAGGAACAGCAGATATGATTCAGAGAGACAGAGAGGGGCATTGCAGGGCAGGGCCCTACAACAGTGATAATACTAAAATTTATGGAGCAGTAATCTTCTGCCAATTGTACCATATATGTCATCTCACTTAATCTTCACATTCACACTATGAGGTGGGTATTATTCCCATTTTCACTAAACTGGTTTGTACAGAATTTCCTCAAGCAGGCAAAGACAGCACTTGGTGAAAGTGGACTTGCAATCTATGTGTGTCTCATTCTAAAAAAAAGGCAATAATCACTCTATTCTGCTATACTATAGGTGGGGGTTTTCTGACAAGATGATTGGTGGCAAGTCCAATTAGGATGAACTATAAGAAAGGAATGGAGGCCAAGATTGAAAATTAGGCTGGGCAAGATGAGCTTTAATCTGCAATGACAGCCCTCAGGCTCCTCAGATAGGAGCTATCCTATTCTCTTCAGTTCTAAGAACAATCCACTCTTCAATTTTGCTTAGTTCAACAAATGTTTACTGAGTGCTCACCATGTACCAGGTACTTTATTAGGACTGCATATAAAATTTTATAGTGTAATGGGGGAGTAGGACACAGCCACAGATATCGGTTAAATTTGAGGTTCCTGGAGCAGCAAAGATATGCAGTGATCCATGTGAGAGATTCCAAGGGCCAGAGCGAAGGTATTGGTGGCAGGGATACAAAGAGGAAAACCAGACTGAGAAAGATTTAGGAGGCCCTAGGTACTAGATATTTGGCAAAGGAGAAAAAATATTCAACAATAAAACTGAGATCTTTTTACTTTGGGGTGCCTAAATATATGGTGCTGTTTCCCCAAACAATAGGAAATATAGGCTGAGAGCATATCTGGGATTTGGATTTATTTTTTGACGATGTCAAATATATGTACAGGCACATGCAGGTTGAGAAGTGCAAGCAAGCAGTTCCAAAGTGCAATGGAGTCCAGACGTACACCTTGGGAGTTATAAGCCTGTAACATAACAGTTATGCTTATGCCCTTGAGAGCTCCAACTTAAACTCCCACACAGCATCACATAACTTATTTGCCTACCGTAAGGGAAGTGTGAGGAAGTTGTGGAGTTTTGGGGAGTGGCTTGCCCCAGGCTTGTTTCAGGCAAAGCCAAAGTGCCATATTTAAACAAATTATTTCTTCTGTTGGCATCTGCGTTTCATAATTCCTAGATCAACTATCATATACTTAAGTTTAAATTTCTATTGATAGTAATAAATTGAAATGATGATATGAATGTTTTCTAATTTAGGACAAACTGCTTTTTAAAATACTTAACCAGCATGACTTAAGTATTAATTATGGAAAAGATAACCAAAATTTACCATGATTTTGTGCCTTTCATTATGGTACACACCTTCCTATATTATTATTTAATCCTGTCCCTAAGTCTTTCAAGGTAGGCATTATTGTTACCACTTCATTAATAGGGAAACTGAGGTTAAGTGAAATTATTGGACCTTCTAAAAGTCACAATGTATAGGTAAGATTCTTCATAATATTAGCCAAACAACTTATATTTCTAGAGCTATTAATAGTTTAAATGGGTTTCAATGTTTATGTTTCATAGGACAAAATTTACCACATACTTCTTACCACCTCCTTTGCCTTATCTAAATTGTCACTCTCCCATCAACTCTGGTTTCCTTTTCTCCCATCCTTCTTCCCTATATACACATTGCTGCCTTTTATAGTGGATTCAAAATCTTTGGGTTTCTCAAATATATGACATTTCAGTTCTGTCTCTTTTAGGCTTTCATTCCTATGGTTGCTGGGAATTTCTGCTGGAGACCTCACAGAGATAGCATAGCTTCCCAAGCAGTCATCAAGTTGTTCATGTCTTTGATACCTCAGACCCAGTGGCCCACATCTTTAAATACGTTTGTCTAATTGGTGACTTTCTTTGTCCCTTGTCATTTCTGAAAAACCAGAAAATTATGCTTATTCCATCATCTTGAGCAGAAGCTGTCTACTTCTATAGCCAGTAGTTTGTCCCGTCATTTTGGGCAGAAGTTGTCTACTTACACAGTCAGCAGCTTTAGAATTCCTAAAAATCATGCATTTATGTTCTCCAGACAGAATGGATGTCCAGTAGTCAGTAGAAATTGCCATATGTGTTTAAATTTGGGAAACATGAACCCAAGGATCAGTACCTTGGAGTTATATTGCTATGTCAGTTGTTAGCAATATCTTTTAAGTATCTTTCCATTGAGGCTTGAGGGCAGTTTTTTTTCTGACACCTTTTTCAGAAACCCAGATCTACAGGTTTCAGATCATACAAAAGCTGCTTTTTTGTATGCAATGCAAAGGTAGGTATTTTGGAAATATACCTTTTACCCATTGGTGATAAAGCTAGAGGTACACTATGAGTCTTCAGAAATAATCAGTCATATCAACTTGTGATGGAGAAAAACCTGGGGTTGGAAGTAATTCCCAAATGTCCAAGGCAGGCCTATTATTCATTCAAAAGGAGGTAACTTGTAGTTACTAGAGAGAATGGATGTTACTGTCATCAAGGCTATGGGCAGTACTGTGGGCTTGATAGTGCGAGATTCCTGAGCTTTGTTAATTATAGTTCTCGAATTCCCTTGGTTCTCTTTATCTTTCCTGAAGTCTGGGATGACAAAGATTGTGGAGATTCTGAGTAATTATCATGTATAGAGTTCTTAAAGAACAGTACCAATGAAATGTGCATCCCTACTGGAGATGTAAGTTGGAATTCCTTCAGTCAGCAGCATAAGATCACACTGTCGTTGCTATTATTTTTTCTACCATTACAGCCAGAGTTCCCCATCAAGGTAAAGCATCAAACTACACAAAGAATGACAATAACTAGAAGTTACTCATAGGGCACTTGGAGATATTCAAAAGGGTCCTGAGGTCTACATTCCTGACCACATCCTACCTTCACAGGCTCACTAAGATTGTGTTATTAGCAGGTACCTTGGAAACATTCCCAACAGTATCCTTAAAAAATCCACAAAGTTCATTCAGTATCATGGCTAATTTATTTCTGCTACTGTGGTTAATATCATGAAGCACTTTGGTACATTCCACTTTATCATGACAATCTTCTTAGGTAATAAACATGCTCCAGTTTCTTTAATTTGTCATCCATTTTCTAAGGGCTCCTGTAGTAATCAGCAAATTTCCATAACCCAGGCATTTCAAAGTCACAGACTAACCCCAAATCATGTATTTCCTATCAGTATACATATTCAGTATTTTACATTCTTTTTAAGAAGGCAAGTCTGAGTAATAGTAATTAGTCATCTGAATTGATTTAATTCTGTGAGAAGTTTAAATTTGAAAGATAAATTAATGACGGTTATAGCATAACTGACTTGGAAATTTTTAATTTTTTCAAGAATGCACAAACACAAGTAAATAAGGATTATCCAAGGGAGTCCCTGACTAGGAAGTCTGTATGAGGCAGAAGTATTTCCCTTTCAAAGATTAAATAATTGTGTGATTCCCTTCTTCCAGTAAAGGAAAGAGGTGGCTGGCTTCAGAGCATTAGAGTGATAAAGTTACATGCTGTAGGGAAAATAGAACCATGGCCAGAATCTCACCTGATCCTAAGCCTGCCCATTATGTATGTGCAATGATGTAATACTTAGACTACTGAGCTGGTGCATACTTATATACCCATTGGCAAAAAGCCACTACTGCCAGAATTGCTCTAAAAAGAGGTTCTCCAGTGCTAGGAGCAGATCCTGTAGAAGTGAGCAAGAAAGCAGAGGTTGGATGTGAGGGCAGAGCCTGGGGCAGAGGCTGAGCTGGAGGCAGATGGGATTCTAACGCTCAATCTACCAGCATGTGAATAAAGCTCGGTATGAGTCCCTTTTTACCTGCAACGTTCTGTTGTCATTATTTGGTCTCACTGAATCAAGTGAATTTGCCAAGGGCTGAAAACCTCAGGTGAAACATTTGGCACAGAGGCAGGATTCACTAAAGTCTGAAAAACAAGCTGCCCTCATGGGAAGGCTACTTCAATGGGCTTCCCCTATGGATGGGGAGACACCTGGGTGTCCCACAATGGGCATATGACCTGAGATGGCTTGCCTCCTAGAGGAGTGGGGCCCTCCTGACTGGGGGAAAGTGGAGGTGATGCCTGAGGCAGTAGAGGAGGCACACTGAAAAACAGGGAGTTCCTTAAAGAAACAGAGTGCCCAGGAGGTGGCAGAAACCATGGGTTGGCTATTTCTCAGTGTTAAGAAAGGCCATAAAGGAGAAGGATGTACTCTTGCAAGAAGCATGAGAAGAGGCAGCAGCACGAGAGTGCGAGCTGCTAGGTGCCATGGAGGAGGTAACAAATTTGTTGATGACTAAGATGGCATCACTGTGAGGTGCTGTGGAGGGGGTAAAGGATATAATGGTAGCATGAGAAAGAGCAGCATGAGAATGCAGGCTGTGAAGTGCGGTTGGGGAGTTAACGGATGTAGTGATGCTGTCAGCTCCTGAAATAGTAGAAGATACATCAAAAGAGGATGAGGTGGTGGAGGTGGTGCTGGAGGCACCAACCCCTCCCCTATTGAAATGACACCCAGTTGTAGTTAAGAAAGATGCAGCAACCACCGGTTCCTCAGGGAAAGGTGCAGACCCCTCCTCAGGTCCTGGAGCACTCCATGCTCCACTCCTATACTCAGGCAGAGCTGACAGATTTGAGCTCGTGGTTTCAACAGAAACCTTTGGAGTCCATGTCAGCCTGGCTCCTGCACCTTTGGCATGTAGGGATGGATGGGATTACTCTGTCCGAGTTAGAAATGGGAAAGCTGGCTTCCCTGACAACTCCTTCTGCCATGAGGCAGCAATAACAAAATGCATACCAGACCTCAGGGAACCACTCCCTCTCGGATTGGCTGATGGCTGCATTTCACAGTCTATGGCTCAATTAGGGTGATTTACCATCTTATGATGTTACCCTTACTTCTGATTCTCTTACAAATGTGGCATTTGCAAGAGGTTTTGGGTCTTTTAGGCCACTGGAGAGTGTTTATTCCTCACTTGGCACAAATTCTGAAGCCCTAATATTATTGGTACCGAAGGACTTCAGGTGGGGCTGGAATGAAATGTGCATTTGCTTTGCCACTGCAGAGAAGGCAGTCAAAGTCATGCAGGCCTTGAATGTGATACTCATAAAGGCCCTGTGAGCTGGATGACCATGTGACTGAGGGTGGTTATGGCTGAGGCCTCTAGCAGGGGCATGAATGAATTTGCCAACCTATCGGATTCTCATCACAAATCTGGGAAGGTGCACAGGCCATTTGTTGCTGGCATCCCCAGGAAATTATGAAGCAGATGAATTGGTCCAGGTACCATGACTAGAATGAAAGTCTACCTGGGAGCAGAAGACAATGTGGGATGTAGCCTGATGGTGGGGTTTGCCTTTGACCTTTGGAGAAGTCAGTAGAGTCCAGTAGGAGTGCATTGTGTGACTGAGACCCACAGCAACCTGGAGCCTCTGTTCAGTGGACATGGCCTCAGACACTTTGACACATGGACCAGCAATGGTTGGTCCTCCTGGCTCCTTGGGGACAAGGCCTTGAGGCTGGCCTCCTGTGTATTCCTGGAGAGATGGCAGAGTGGCCCCCATGTATCATGGTAGTGTACCCTAAACTGCCAGGAAGTAAGAGCATCTTACTGAGGAGTTGTGTCTTCAAGACCAATGCATTTACCTCCAGTAGCACTATACACAGACCCTTCAGTAACCCTCCAGGGAGAGGTGTTAAAGGTATGGTATACACTTGTCCTGGATGGGACCCACTTCCTGCCATAGTCCTCTTACAGGACCACTTTCTTGCATGAAACTTACCTGATGGACAAGACTTGTCTATTTTGGTGTCATTAAAACATGTGTCTTATTGCCCTTAAGGTTAATCTCTTTTAATATCTTTGTGGATTGGGCACACATCCTAGCAAAAACTTCTGCTTTATGGGTGTGTATAGAGCTCCCTACCAGTTCTGCTACTGGCCTCCCATGGACAGTGCGAGAAATGGACTCATCTGAGTAGAACTGGTTTGAATATGGCTGGAATGACCACTTGGTGGCAACTGATCACCTCAAGCTTGGGACAACTGTTATCATAATGTTGTTGTCATTGGTATCATAATTTCTGTTGTTATTTGTATGTTGTTACAGCCTCTGTTGCTATTGTGGGATCTGGTTACAATGCTCCAGCTTTCTCCCACAGAGACCATCATGAAAGACTGAGGGCAAGGAGATTGTGAGGTGAGAATCCTGGAGGGGTAGAGTGTAGGGAGAATGGCAGTTCCATGGCCAGGATTCTCACCTGTTCCTAATCTCATCCTTTGTGTACCTGCGATGATGTAATAGCTAGCCTACTACACAGGCGAATACTTGTATACCTGTTGGCGATAAGCCATTAATGCCAGCATTTCCATCAAAAGAGGTTCCTCAGTGCTAAGAGCAGAGCCTAGAGAAGAGAGGAAGAGAGCAGGAGAGAGGGGAGCAGAGGTTGAAGTGAGGGAAGAGCCTGGGGCAGAGGCAGAGCCTGGGACAGAGATGGTGACAGATGGGATTCTAGTGCTCGATTTACTACCATGGGAATAAAGCTGGTATGAGTCCCTTTTTACCCCCAGCATTCCATTATCATTATTCCATCTCACTGAATCCAGAGTGAATTTGCCCAGGGCTGAACCCCTCAGGTAAGACCAGATGAATGGGGAAAGCAATACTATTTCATAGTTTGACAACTGACTGAAAAGTGGTAAGGCTATCTGTCAGTAGAGGAGTTTGCACAGCTGATGATTTACATGTTATTGATTCATACCTCTAATACCTGTCCAGACTTTGAATAAATGAGAAAAAATAATTTAAGAATCTGGAACCCTGGAAACAAATCACTTTGGTGACAGTTACTAAATCTCAACCTCAGCCCACACTTTCCCAAATGACTTCAACTCAGAAGTCTCATTTCTTTCCACCAGTTGTCCCTGCTTTAGAATGAGCAAGCTGGTAAGACAGAAAATTTAATTGGGCTGCAACTCTGCAGTCCTTACTCTCATCCTCCAGATATGAAACCTCAGGAGGGAAGGAAAGACTTCCAAGCTTCCCTGTAGCCTTCCAATCCCTTCTTAATAACAAGTTAATAGATCTCAATTTCTGTTTATGCCCTTGGAGGCCCAAAGGGAAAAGGGTGATTCCACAATCCTTACAATCTATTGTTTAGAAAACAACTAATTCCTCAGCCAGTTCCCATGCCCCTCACCTGTACCTTATCTTCTGCTGTCATGCATGACAATGCGAGAACGGAAGATTCTTCCACAGTCATGGATTACCCATGACCTTTCTATTGGCAAGGCAGTTATCCATGAGCTCCTTTAAATGTAAGCCACTTAGTTCCAGACGCACTGTTAAGGTGGATTTCTTACACTTACAGTATGAATTATTATATCAGTCAGGTTCCCAACAGAAAACAGTTGGCACATCATGTTAGAATAACTTGAGTTGTTTATTTACTAAAGGAGTACTTAAAAAGATTTTGTAGGATATAGTGGAATCACAAGGGATAGTGTAGGATCCTGGGGTTAAGAAGAACTCTTATCATCCCATAACTTGAAAGGATAAGAGAAAGGAACAGTTACCAAAACACGGAAGGCATATGTTGGGAGAAAAGGCTAGCTTGAAAGCACCTGCAGTCAAGGGACGCAGACATCCTGAAGCAACCTGGAAAGAGAGGAGGCAGGGTGACCACTCTAACCTCATTCTTCCCCCACCTTTAAGAGCCTGTCAGCACTCCTCCTTGGCCAAACTGACTGGAAGCTAGAGGACAAGGAGGGCCACCAATGTAACCCACTCAAGTCAGCCTCCTGGGGCAGAAAACAGGGAAGGGGAGATGCAGACAAGATCTGTAGAGGAAAATAGATGAGGTCTGGCTCACTGTATTATGGACATTCCACTGTGCTCCTATTTCAGTTCTGCTGGCAACAACAATCATTGTTGGTGGCTTCCATGAAATCCTATACTTCCAGATTTCCTGAAAGGGCTGTTTCTGATCTCCGCTTTTGCTGATCTTCCAATAATTATCTAAGCCTCAAATTCTTTATATAAATTTTCTTTCCACTAAATAGACCAAGAATGGCTTCTGCTTTCCCAACCAGACCTGAATGATCCAAGAACACTGCTTCCCTAAATGGCGGCTCCATAGTCAGAAAGTAAGTGATCAGACAGAAACAAATCCAACATTTCTTTCTCCAATTCCTCTGCTCAAAAAAATGATGAGAGCTGAATAGAGAGAGGATTCTTTTGTTTCCCTGGAGACCCACATTGAATGAAAGTTCATGATAAGTCTAAAATAATATATTTAGCCATACTTAGGAACATAGCATTTTAAGGTCAATACATTTAAATGTGTGTAGGTAACACTAACGTAGATAGATAAAATAGAGGCTTGTTAAGGAGTCCTCCTTTTCAGCTCCTCCTCCTCTGGGCATCAAAGTCTAGACAGCAGCAAACATATAGAAACCACCCAGATTGCCTTTTCCAGATCTGGAGAGGTTTATTAATTCAAAACAGATGAAGAGTAAAGGCTGAAAACAAATTAATACATTCTTTAGAATAAGAGCCATCTGTAGGTCATCCTGCAGTTAATTTTGTCATAAATCTAGATAACAAAGGATGGACAAATTTTATATTAATTTTTAGGAAACATTTAATCCTCTCTCTAGTTCAGTCCATGCTGTTTTTCTTCCTCAATCTAATGACACTCTTGATCGCCACACATTTCTCTTCTCTCAGTGGTTCAAACTTCAGTGTTGTTTCCTGACATGAAGGTTTTTCAAGCTTTCAGGTACTGCACACATACTGGCTCCAAATTTACTTTAAACTGTGGCCTTTACCAGTGGCTAGCTGGGGCAGATGAGATCAGATGCAAACTTGAGCATTTATAAACCTGGCATTACATTAAGCAGTTTATGCATATTACCTTACTTAACTCTCATACCAATGTATGAGTTAATTTATTAACTGTTAATATTTCCAATTTATAGAAGAGGGAATGAAGGCTTACAGTTCTTGCTTAAATCCACAGGTTGGAATGCAAGTCTGACTGATCTTAAAGTCACTGTTTAATAGCCCTTACATTGTGTCCCTTCATCCAAGCAAACCTGCAACCCATGCTGGGAAAAGGTCTCTTGGTTTCTACCATGGTGTTATGTATTTGAGTCTTTCTCTCCATTGTGACTGAAAATTCTATTTATTATGTCATTTCTACTGTATTTTTCTACCTGCACTACAGTGAGGAAAGGGGTATACACCCTTCCCTGGGTAGAATATAATGTTGTCAGGAAAAATGATATACTGATTGTGAGCAAAAGCTGAAAATATGTTCTCATATTAGGAGCCATCTGGAGGCACTGTTACTTCTTATGTGAAAGTTCCCTGGAAACAAACTATTTCATGTCCGCTTTTGTTGGGATTATGAATTGAGTTCTTATCATCCAGGAACACCTTTTCCTGTATAATCTGGAGCCATATCCTATTTTCATGTGCCCTATGAGTTTTTGTTAACAAAGACAACTATCAGTAACTTAGGCTCAAATGACTCAAAGGCTTCCTGCTTCTACCTTAGCTCATTCATTACTAGAGACTATCCCCATCCTCAACACCTGCTTTCTAGGAAGGGACTATCTCACAGTTATCTTTTGATTTTTTTCTTAAAGGAGTTATAACTAAAATTAAAATAAAGAAAATCCAAAATTGGAACACATACTCTATTTTAGCAACTATGAATGTTTTCTATGAATGGTCCCTTTGATCCGAAATCCTTTAAGTGTTTATAAAGACAATTAACAAAGCTTTGCTATAGTCTTATATATCTTACTAGCTGCTCTGAAGCACCTTCTTCTCACAAGTTTATAAAATGATTCAAGAAGAGCTTTTAATCCCACTGAAAACCAAAGAAAAATGGGCTATATACTATATGCCACTTACCAGACAAAGTGAAAATTAAATGCACTTGGAAGTATACCTGAAATCTGTTCCTGTGATTATCTGAAGCCTTTGAAAGATTAAGAGCCAGGGCCTTCCTTTCAAGCCCACAGGTCACAGAGAACCACTCTACCATGTGCTTCTTTTGCCTTTGTTTAGTAAGTTTTAAAAAGATGTTTTTTATCAAAGGATTTGACCAAGATCCCCTGTAACTGATTCAAAATCCTCTGCAGTTATCAGAGAATGATGAAAAGTTCGAATTCAGATTGAAATCATCCTGTTTAGATACAATTTGTTAAGTTCCTTTCTTGGGTTTAATTCATTCAGTCCCAGTGGAGAGATTGAATATATCCTCTTTGGGGAAGCCTGTTTGCAGAAGGTTTTTCTTGGGTGTTTTTCCATGCCATTCCACGTGCTGATGAAGCTGCAGGTCTGAACGCCTTATCGGACATGCACTGCTTTCTTATGCAAGTGTGGAGGATGAAATAAAACTTCTACTCTTGTACACATTTCTCAGGTTTCTTAACTGATTCCATTGAAAGCTCAGATCCCTGTAGCACATATTTTTTAAACACAATAGTGTTAATTTCACATTTATTTAACAGCTACTGCAGAAACTCTAAATAAATTATGGAAGGACAGTAAGTCCTTATACTCAGAGAACTGCCCCATACACACCCATACTCTCTTTCAAAGTAGTCTACAATGAAACTTTCCCAGTAACAAATAAATTACACTAGTAATGCGCTCAGCAGCTTTATGGCTTATTGGTCATTTTCTTGGTAATATCTCTGATCATTTCAAATACGGACACACAAAATGAGTTTTCACAATGGTAAATAGCACTGAGCATTAGAGTAAAGGGTTCAAAAATTGAAAGGCAGGTTTATATAACAAAAAGAGTAATTTCCAATTGGTCCAAACCTCCACATTTAATGAAAGGATGTTCTTGAAGAGATTACCACAATATCAAGAGTCACTAATCAATTATGCAAATATTTTTCCCAAAAGTGATTAAAATATACTACAAGTGCTTAATTCAGGTATGTGATTGAGAAATTGAAGCTAACTGGAATATCAAATTATAAATTAAACTGGTATAGCACAGAGAGCTTAGCTAAGAGAGAAGCTTTATTGAAACTAGAAATTCCAAATAATGAAATATTGTTTGAAAGGTAGACCTATGAAAAGCTCACTATCTATTTGCAGTTTTTTAAGCTGAGAAAATACAATTGAGTTAGACATATAGTTATGTATTGATAATCAGTACCATGGAAATCTAAATAGATCCTAAAAACTCTCTTATATTTGATCAGATATTATGTTTTACTATATGTAAAAAAAACTATACACATGTTTATGTGTATTATATGTCATTTTCACCTGACTAGGGATTTAACTTGAGAATTCACAATATGGTAAAATAATACAGGTATTAGTATTTCAGAGCTCATAATAATTCAGATCTAAGCTCAGATGAAATTTATCTTTATACTACTTATAAAAAGACAATTTTATTAAGAAAATTAAAACCATAAATGAGATTATAGAGGAATGCATAACACCCTAAATGCATTGTCTTTAACTGATTTACATTATATTTACTTACAGGTAATTCATAAAGTGTTCAGCATTTTGCATGCTTTTTCTTATTTAATTCTCATATCTTATGAGGAACACCCAGTTAATAGTACCCCAATTTTACAGATGAAGAAATCGAGGTATAAGAAGACTACCACCAAGCCATTCAATCAGTAGAGAATAGAGTTTGAATTTAGAGTGTTAGATCTCAAAACCCCTAGATGGTCCCATACTCCTTGCTGGTGGACTCTGAGAAACAAAGCACTGATGGTGAGAATATGGGTAGAGGAGGGATTAGAAATAGGGACACTGTGGATGCTTCCTTCTTTATCACTTCCTGGTATCATCCTATCAGCCATGAGAGCACCTGCCAACCTGCTTCCAGTGTGAAGAGGCAATCTTTCCAGTAAAAACATACATTCATTTATTAAATGCCCACTCTGTGCCAGGAATAACTCTCCATGTTTGGGGTACACCGATGAACAAAGCAGGCAAAGGTACATATTCAGCACAGGGAGATAGACAATAAACTATTAAGATGGTAAATAAATATAGCAAGTTAGAAGCTGGTAACTGTCAGGGGAAAAGGACTGGGGAAGGGATAGCGCATGTGGTAAGATGGGCTGTACTTTCAGTGAGGTGATCAGGTTAGGGTTTTTTAAGCTTACATTCGATGAAATGCTTAAAGGAAACAATAGCGTACAGAGATACCTAGCAAGAGAAATGCCAGTGCAAGGGCATTGCTGTTAGACCCTGCCGGCCAGTCCAGGGAACAGGAAGGAAGGACGGTGTGGGTTGGGCACAGGCAGGGAGAGTGGTGAGAGGGCAGAACTGGTGATGGCGAGCTGCAGGCTTCTCAGGTTTTGTGGACTGAGGGATGGATTATGGTTTCTTCTCTAAGCATTATGAGAAGACACTGCAGAATTTTGAGTAAAGGGGTGACCTGATTTTTGAAGGATGTCTGTAGAAGCTGGGGTTGACAGCGATGAAGGGAGCAAGCAAAGAAGCTGAGGAACAGCTGCAGAAATCCAGGTGAGAAGCCATGGGGGGTTGGGACCCCAGCAGCAGCAGGAGCAAGACTGAGAAGTACTGGCTCTGCAGGAATTTTGAAAGTAGAGTCAAATGGTTTCAAAAGAATTGGATGTTGATTGGAAGAAAGAAAAGCCAATTCAAAGGGAAGCAAACAAGGAGCCTTAAAAAGGAAGGGAATCCGGACATATGCTACCACATGGATGAACATTACCCTACGTGAAATAAGCCACCACAAAAAGACAAACTGTATGACCCCAATCACTGGAGGCCCTACAGGAGCCAAATTCAGAGAGACAAAGGGCAGAACAGTGGTTGCTGCGGCTCAGGGCGGGGAACACTGGGAAGTGTTGCTTAGGGGATATTGAGTTTCAGTTTGGCAAGATGAAGAGTTTTAGAGATTGGTAGAACTACACTGTGAATGTACGTAACACTACTGTACACTTTAAAATGGTTAAGATGATATAGTTTATAAAATGTGTATTAAGAATGTTTTTTAAATTATTTTTTTGAAAAAGGAAGCAAATACTAAGTCAAAGATGATGGCAATCATTTTGACCTGAAAAATAATGCCAGCCTTTGATAAAACCTAACCCAGACATTAGTACTTATCCCCTCAAATAAATCCTCAGAAAAATCAGACCACAGTTCTCTACAGTCAAAACAATGTTGCTTCTTTATTAAAGTTGTAGTATTGTTACTTTTAGTTAAAGTCTCCTCTAAGAAGAGAGTCTAACACATTATTTCTGGGAGTTCTTCCTTAGTGCTCCTGCTCATACCAGGCTTTGTTGTCTTCTACATGCAAACAATAAGGAAATATATAGTCCTATCTTAACCATGCTAGTTTAATAGCAGCATAATCATGCCTTTTTTACTTCCTACTAATGCATGACTGCAGCCACTATGCTTTATTTCTACATTTTGATTGCTTACTAACGTCATGCACCATTAGCTTATATTCCAAACAATTGCTAATAATGCCTTTTGCTTACACTGCATCTTGTGTCCATTACAGTTACTCTTGATAACTTTTGTGAGAAAATCCTTTACCATTATTACTTCCAACAATCAAACATTTTACCAAGTAGCTAGACTGTTGGTACTGTTACCCCCCTTTTCTCCACTGTTTTTCCCTCACTTATGGGCTATAGGATCACTCTTGAATCCTACTGCCACCTTACCTTCCTGTGTGAGTCACTACTGCTTGGGCTGTATGTACTTGTCTAAGCTCCCCTGCTGTTTGCTCTGGAGGAAACTTCTGCTTCTCTGGGACCATCTTCTTTGCCTAAAGAGAGTAAGTTGGAGTTGGGTTGGATGTTGCTCTGAACTAAAGTAGCCAAATATTACTGGTCAATAAAAACCATTAATTTCAATTAGCCACATTAATAGTACTTTTACTTTCAATGTTGCTGTAAGTGATTTTCTGAATTCTTTAGAATATCATCATCAATTAAAGGAACATTTGTAGTCTCTGTTGGATTGACACACACCCTTAAATCCTGCTTTTTTCTAGAGTACCTTCGTATTTGCTGTAGAGTCTAGAAAACCAAAATCAATGTTGCTCAAACTCCTAGGGCATCAGGGCTCCAAAAGCAAATTAGGTTCCATCAATTACATGAAATCAAGTATGACTGAGGAGGCAGAAGTGCAAATGAAGTCATCTTTTTGTCTCTTTTGACTATTTTATGAAAAGGCAGCTCCTTTGGAGGCAATTTTTTTTTCTTGATTTTGGTTTCATGGTCCCTGAATCACAAGTATGAGATGTTTTGAACTCAGTATTACACGAGTAGCCACAGAGGTTGCGGAAGAGTTCCCAGGGCCCACCAATTCTGAGACACTCCACGGAATTGAGGACTGGCCTAAGAGCCCCTTGTTCCAGCTGTGCCAACAACCCTCTCATGATTTGTATGCACAGAACTAGGTATATTAAACCCCTGCCAGCCTAGAATGGAGCAGTTTCTGTTTTCAGAACTGGACATTGAGTAAAGCATACTCACATGTGTTCAAGGTTTTTCAATGCAGCATGGTTAGTAATGGCAAAAAGCTGAGTATCTATAAGCAGGGACTGATTGAATAGATATCATTGTTGATGTACAGAGAAATAGGGGGATTTTTAGGTATTAACATGGCATAATCTCCAAGTTATATATTTTAAATGAAAGAAACAAGGTTAATTACAGAGTATATAGTTACCATAGATACAGAAAAAGATACAGATGTGGAGGAATATATAACTATATATAAGAAACTAATTAAATTGTTTGCTTCTGGGGAAAAAATCTAGGTGGCCAGACATACAGAATACAGAGTTTTTACTATGGTTTTCTCGTGGGATTTTGAATTTTGAATAATGTTGTAATTAAGTGCATGACACCCTCACCCATCTTTTCTCTCTCATCATCCTGACTTGTGGATACCTTTTCTCCAATATTTCCTGGCCAATTCTAGTCCTTTTGTGCCATTCTTTTCCCATCTCCTGTCTGCAGTATTTAGTAATTTCCCAGGCCAAGGGTTCAGGAAGGTTGAGGAGTATCGCTTCAATAGAGTTAACATCTGCAGAATTGTGAGGAAGAACCACAGCTCTAATTCTCTAATTCCTGGGGCTCAGTGGAAAGATCTGATAAAGAAAAATGTCTGGTGAAAGTTGCTCCACTTGATCTAATTAGAATGCAGAAAGAGATCATGGGAGGAAAAAACTGGGTGATCAGTGTTTTACTGCATGGAAAACAGAACCTAATCTAGAGCCTTAAGAACTATTACTAATTCTGTTTCCAGCTCTTACTTTGTGGACAAGTACATTGACCCACCACAACCACAATTTGTCCTCTTTTTTCCACAAGAAGTTGTATATCCAAAGAGTTAAGTTTTCACAAAGGGCTACCATGATATGTAATATACAACTAACTGAAAAGTTTTAAATTTAAAAAAGAATATAAAGTTCAATGTTCCATAAAGATGTGTGTCCAAATAATGATCTATGCTTTTAAGAACAGAGCTCAGTAGAGCCACAAGCAAATTATAAAGCACTGTAATTACATGCTCAGGTAAAACCAGATAAAAATATATACAATAGTGGAATTAATGGTGATTATGGCTAGACAAATCACTTAGAGAGTGATAAAGTCATTGTCATACAATGCACCCAAAGAGAACGTGTGTGTGGATATAATAAATGTGACCATATAGTGGGGCATTAGGTTCAAACTCCTAATTTTAAAAAACCATACTGGTGATAACCATACTACTACTCTAGCTAACACTGTTAGATGCTAGACAGAGTGCTGATTTATTTATTTTATCCTCCCCAATTTCTACCTAATACATATCATCTGTACATATGTGGAAATTAAGGTTCACAGAAGCTAAATGAATTACCTAGTATTGCACAGCTAGCTAATAGGTGGCATCCCAGAATTTGCTGGATGATCCAGTTTGAACTCTTAACAACTACTGTACACTATTGGTGTCTGTATAGCAGCTACATCTGTTTTGCTTTTATTTTATATGACATCTTCCCTATGCTAGAGTGACAATGTTATAGCAGATTAAAAAATGCCCTCTTATCCTTTAGGCCATCCTTTAGGGAACCAATGGATATGGTCCATTTCCATGGAGATGTTGTTCTTCAGAGACTGGAAATGTTTCCACTCCAACCTCTTGGCAGGTGAAAAGCTGGAACACAAAAATCCATCATACATATACCATTTTTATATCTGGAACTTAAATCATAAGTCATGTCCACCTGGAAGGACAGAAGGACTGGCATGGCACAGACACTGGTACTCCTTTGGCGAGGCAGCATGCTAAGCCATTTGTAAGATGAGCACTCCCACCTGGGGTGTATGGGGATGAAAGACACAATGCAGGGTCAGCATTCTTGGCAAGAATGCATCAAGGGGGAGGTTCCTGGCCTTCCAGATATTTTTCAATTTCCACTGAGATACAAAGAATATGAATATTTTCCTCCATTTCCATTCATGGATAATGTTAAGTCTTCACCACTTAAAACACGGTTAACGTACAGGATGCTTTCACCGCCTTTTAAGATTCTGGAAACTCCCACATGTGACTACTATAAAACTTGGCTAAGGAGTTACTAACCTCCTTTCTCATCCCCCATACACAGACACACACAGCCCACAGAGCTCTCAGAACCCAACTGTGTTAAAATTTGCCTTGACTAATACTTATTGTTCACTAGTAACTAACCAAGAAGTTATCAGAAAATATAGCAACTAGGAACACTTGCTAGAAAGTAGAAACACTTGCTAGAAAATATAGCAACTAGAAACACTTGCTAGAAAGTAGAGCCTCATGGTTATCTCAAAGGGCATCTACCCTATGATTGACATCTTGCTTTCTTGCAGTTTTCGAACTGCAAATAGGAAAAAGCAGCAGAAGCTATATCCAGGAAAATTCTGCCTGCAGGCTTTGAGTTCTAGGCATTTGCTCAGCGTGCTGCATGGATGTTTCTAGGGCACAGAAGTCTGCCTTCGGCACTTTAACATTAAATTGATGCATCATAATTCTTGCTTACACCCTTTTGAGGTAGCTTTCAAAATCAGCATAGAATATGTAAATGAAGAGAAATCAACTACTAATTATTTCTCTTCTCTGAGCTCAGATGAGCAGAGCCACATGTCCTACCACCTGAGGTAAGAGAGTATCCCCAGGATTCCATCTCACCCCTGAGCCCCCCAAAGAGTTAAAGACAACCAATTCATTTCCACTCCTTTCTCGTCTTCAGATAATTTTGGGTTTGGAGAAAACTCACAGTATTTACTATGAACAAATAATTTTGGTTTTTCACCAATCAGTTCAAGAAAGTACAAGAAGAAACTAAAATGACAGGATGCTGAAGGTGGTAAATGTGCTCACTCCCAGCATGAAGACAAATTCAATGGATCATTGTCAATTATGCTTCCTTCTTCCTTTCTAGAAAATGTGACAAGCTGTTCCTAGAGATTAGAAGAGGCACTTAAGTGATAAATCTGAGGAAGCAACTAAATTTTTGTCTATGATACAACTCTAAAGTAATTTAAAAGTGACACATATAACAAAGTCTTCAGTGGTTGTTTATATGCCCAAAACCTTTTTACTGAAAATCTCAGCTTCATAAAGTTAGAAACATTAGTACTGCTCCTGTGTTTTCTCTTGGACTAGGGTCCTGTTATTATTTTATGAGGAAAAACTGATGAATACATGTGAAGGAAATTAACAGTCTGTCTAGCACTTTGTATAGTTAAGTGTTAAGTATAAAACTGAAAAACATTAGGTTTTGTTCAGGCTTAAGATTCAGATTCAAGTTTTAGGGACTAGATTTGTTCACTCTGGGCAGAAAGTCTTTACTACTTCTAATATTTTAGCCCATCTAGTTCATACACTTCTTCTTCATGATATCAAAAGAAGTCCTAGATTTTCAAAAAGATAAAAAAAGTCTTAAGCCCAAAATAATCAGACCTATCCATTGTAATTCAGTCTTTATATTTCACCAAAATCAAATAAAAATATAATGTGCTTATGTACATAACATGCATGTGTGTTTACATACATGCACATACTTATCACACAGTCTTAACAGCTATCCCCAGTTACTGAAACAGTGCTAATACCACCTCCCACATATTTAATAACCTGCTTGACCTTCACAAAAAAATGGCTGAAGCTATTAAGAATTTGTCACTAGGGAAAACAAAAATTTGAATGAAGATACAAGTGACTGAAAGTCTAATGAGAAATACATAAGCTCTGATGCTAAAGTTCCCAGAATAGGCCTAATTCCTCCACTGGTTTTTCCAGCTAATCACACAATTCCACACAAACCCTGTCACCCTGTCTATACATTCCAGGGTCCCCTCAAGTTACAGTCAGTTTGTTGTTTGCAAACAGAACCCTTCAATAGAGCCATGTATCCGTGAGGAATAGCTAAAGTGAGATTCAGCTGTGTAAAAGAAAATGGTAATTGCCCTTAAGTTTTGAATATGTATTTTAATTTCTTTAAGCTTCAATGTTCTGATCTGGAAAATGAACATAATAATACCTGCTTCAAAGAGGAGTATTATAAGGATTACATGTGATAACAGATTCTCCTTTATGTCAAGCCTACTTGTTTTGTCATCTCTTTCTTCACTACTCTCCTGTGTGTTTCTACCTGGTCAGCGTTGCATGCCTACAATGATCACTCTCTCATAGCAGAAGTGATATTCCTATTTGCTCAAACTACAGACTCAAAAATAATAGTTTAATTAAACTGAATTTTGAAAGCCCTAACCATTTTATACCTTGTAAATCTCCCTATCTGCCCAGAATGCTGATATTCCATCAGTATAATCTATACAGAATTGCTCTGCATCTTGCACAGCAGTGAGAATTATTATTTTTAGAACACTTGGGATTTTAAAGAGAACAACTTCTGGATTAACTACTTCCAGAGAAAGCACTCTCAATATTTGGAGATACTCTGGGCTTTCTGGATTTCATTTCCAAAGTCCTAACCATTTTATCCCAGCAATATTGTCTACCCCTGTCTCCCAGCTAGTACCAGAATTCACACAAAGCCAATGAAAATATGACTACTGACTTCAATATTTTCAGCATGTAGATGGATCCACCCACAATGTTTGCTTAAGTTTGAAAATAATTTTACCCTCTCCTAGATGGTTGCCAAAATACATTCCTGCCCGAAATCTTTGAGTCAGCGGCTGTATGTAGGCACAGTTTAATCTTCTGAATAAACTTAAACAAGTTAATTGACACTCTTTGGTCTGTGACTCACCATGTCATGTCAATTTATATAAATACTCCTTTGTCAGTCTACGGATTGAAAGGAGTGATCAGTGTGTCAACCATCACACTGGATGATTTTCTTTTACGTTTTATTTTTATTCTTTTCCACACTGTGTTTCATTTATGGTGAATGACCAATTCCATCACTTACACCAAAAGAGTAAAGTGAAACAGTCTCCTAAAATTCTAACTCCATTTTCTTCTTGCTCTAACTTTTGCCACCTTTTTCTAAAGGTTAATATTAAATAGGGTTTTTTAAAAATTTGTTTTATTTCACTTAGGAAATGAAAAGATCAGTACTGGTAGGGACACCTCCTTTGAGAAATGGCAATGAAAATGGACTGAGATTGTTTGCCTCAAGTAGAGGAATTGGGAAGTTTATTTAAATCATGGTGGAGGTGGGACTCAAAGGCATAATCATCACAGAATCTTTGAAACAGAAGAATATGAAGGAATTTTTTAGTTTTTCAAGGGAATTGCTCAAGGAGGAAAATATATTTATTCCATACACTTCATCCTGATTCTTAAACAAAAATGATCTTAGAATAGAAATAAGAAATCAGCAGGTAACTCCCTTTGTTTCAAGTCTAATATTTAGCAAAAAGTAATTTCTACTTATTATTTGATTTCCTGAATTCATTTCTATATTTACCTTCCAGACCACCACACACACAGAGAAGGTTCTCAACAAATATTTCTCAACAGGAAATAGGAATAAAAAAGTATATAAAAAATGACCTCATCTGTCATTTCTTCATTTAGCATGTTGGAATTCTAAGAAATGAAAAAAAAAAAATCAGTGAAATTCCTCATTACTACAAGTGACTAAAAGTAAATGATACAGAGTGGCCTGCAGATTAAATGGATTTTTAAAAGACATTTTGAGGGAGTCAACATAAAGAAGATATTCACTCTTAAATATTGGTATCAATAAGCATTTTAAACCACCTATTGTTTTAAACTACTGTGAAAAAAAGTTCAAAAGAACTAATTGCTCTGTGCAAAAAAAAAAATCTAAAGGAGATGGCAAAACACACATAATATATAATATGCAATAAAAGTAGGAGGTGGAAAAGGATGGCGGCATGAGAAGTGAGGCAGAAACCACCTCCCAAAACCACACATAACATGAAAACACAGCAAATACAACTAATCCTGAAAGAGCAACCAGAAAGAAGACTGCAACAGACAGCCTGGATCTGGAGAAAAGAGGGCCTCGCAGAAAAGGGTAAAGTAGCGAAGCCAAGATCCAGTGGGAACCAAGCCCTCCCCCTCCCCCAGCTCACAGGTGGGAGGAAGAGAAATGGAGCAGGAGGGAGTAGAAGCCCAGGGCTGCTAAACACCCACCCCTGGAGATCTGCTCTGGGAGCATGAACCCACATTACATGGTGCTCTGGAAAGCAAAGACAGGTGGAATACTTGGAGAGACTGAAATTCCAGCTGCTTGTGGAGACAAGGTACCCACAACTGGCCATTCCAGGACAAAAAAAAAAGGTGGGCACTTTGAAAGACTTCTCAACAGCAAGAGGGCTGCTAAAGGGGCAAGGATTACTTGCTGCTTAGGAGAAAGAAAAGGTGGACAACATTATCCTGGTGCCCTCAACCCAGCAGGTTGGTAATGTTCAGGAGCTTCAGGCATTCCATCCCACTGGATGACAATGAAGCCCAGAGGCCCCCCCAAAGTGACACATAGCCTGCTGCTCCTTTCTCCTGGCTGGCACATATTTTCAAATCTACTACCCCTGCCATAGCACCAGGCCAGCTACAGGGCAGCCCCACCTAAGGCAGCTACAAGGGTGTAAAGCAGATACTCCTCCCTGACCATTTGACCCACTGGCCCTGGCATTGGAGGCAGGCACTGCAGCTGGGACACATAAAAGTGCTCTTTACTCCGAGCAGGCATCAGTGCTACTAGACTGTAACCCCTACCAATGCTCTAGGTGCCGGGAAGCTCCAGAGAGTAGAACTTTTAGGCACCAGAGGGGTGGCCAACACAAAGTTATTATTCCATAGTTATCATTACAAATACAAAACAAAACAAAAATATATTGTGCAAACCAAAATTGCTCAAACACCAGAAAGAGGTCTATGTGAACCTGAAATCACAAACTTCTTGAAAAAAATTTCAAAATAAAAATCATAAACATGCTCACAGAGCTACAGAAAAATTTTCAAGATCTCAGTGAGGACTTCAAGAAAGAGACAGAAAGTTTTAAACTATAGAATCTGAAATGAAACATACAATGGAGTGATTTAAAAGCAGATTAAAGGAGGTAGAGTATATGGTAAATGAAATAGAAATTAGAGAAAAGGAATACAAGGAAGCAGATGCACAGAGAGAAAAAAGGATCTCTAGGAATGAAAGATTAATAAGAGAACTGTGCTACAAATCCAAACAGAACAATATTCGCATTATAGGGGTACCAGAAGAAGAGAAAAAAGGGGATAGAAAGTGTCCTTGAGGAAATAATTGCTGAAAACTTCCCCAGTCTGGGGAAGGAAATAGTCTCTCAGGCAATGGAAGTGGACAGATGTCCAAACACAAGGGACCCAATGAAGACAACACCAAGACATATAATAATTAAAATGGCAAAGATCAAGGAAAAGGACAGAATATTAAAAGCAGCCAGAGGCAGAAAAAAGATCACCCACAAAGGAGAACCCATCAAGCTAATATCAGACTTCTCAGCAGATACCTGACAGGCCAGAAGGGAATAGCATGACATATTTAATGCAATGAAATAGAAAGGCCTCAAACCAAGAATAATCTACCCAGCAAGATTATCATTAAAATTTGAAGGAGGGATTTAACAATTTCCAGATAAGCAAAACATGAGGGAATTTACTCACACAAACTATCTCTATGCTGTATTTTAAAGGGACTGCTCTAGATGGAAGTGCTCCCAGGGATAAATAGCTCTCACCAGAGAAAACAAAACCACAGTAAAGGAAGTAGACCAATTAATTCCTAAGCAAATGTAAAATTAAGTCAGCTAACCACAAAGTCAGTCAAGGGATACACAAAGAGTACAGAATATGACACCTAATAAATAAAGAGTGGAAAAGAAAGAAAAAAACGGTAGGAAAAAATTCCATCAGTTTGTGATTGAAATAGCATACTGAGTGAGTTAAGTTAGACTGTTAGATAGTAAAGAAGATGCCCTTGAACCTTTGGTAAACATGAGTCTAAAGCCTGCAATAGCAATGAGTACATACCTATTGATAATCACCCCAAATGCAAATGGACAGAATGTACAAATCAAAAGGCATAGGGTTACAGAATGGATTAAAAAAAACAAGACCTGTCTATATTCTGCCTATAAGAGACTCACTTCAAACCCAAATACATACACAGACAAAAAGTGAAGGGATGGAAAAAGATACTTCATGCAAATAATAGGTAGAAAAAGCAAGAGTTGCAATACTTGTATCAGATTCAAAAATAGACTTCAAAACAAAGAAAGTAACAAGAGACAAAGAAGGACATTATAGAAAGATAAAAGCGTCAGTCAAACAAGAGGACATGACCATTTTAAATATCCATGCACCCAACATAGGAGCACCCAAATATATGCAACAAATACTAACAGAATTAAATGGGGAAAGAGAATTAAATGCATTCATTTTAGGAGACTTCAACATACCACTCACTCCAAAGGACAGATTGACCACACAGAAAATAAGTAAGGAGACAGAGGCACGGAACAACACAGTAGAACAGAAGAACTTAACAGGTATCTACAGAACACCCCACCCAAAAGCAGCAAGATACACATACATCTCAAGTGCACATGGAACATTTTCAAGAATAGACCACATACTAGGCCACAAAAAGGTCCTCAGTAAATTCAGGAGGATTGAAAATGTACTGACCAGTTTCTCAGAACACAAAGGTATGAAACTAGAAATAAATAGTAGAAAGAAAACATAAAAGCCCACAAACACATGGAGGATCAACAAAATACTCCTAGATAATCAATGGATCAATGACCAAATAAAAACAGGGATCAAGCAATATAAGGAGACAAATGAAAACAACAGCTCAATGCCCCAATATCTGTGGAGTGCAAGGGTGGCCATTCTAAGAGGGAAGTATATTGCAATATACCGGCTTACCTCAAGAAAGAACAATCCCAAATGAACAGTCTAAACTCACAATTAATGAAACTGGAAAAAGAAGAACAAATGATACCCAAAGTCACTAGGAGGAGGGATATAATAAAGATCAGAGAAGAAATAAATAAAATTTATTAATTTATATTATTTTATTTATTTCTAAAAGAATAAAAAAATAAAAGAATCAATAAAACCAGGAGTTGCTTCTTCAAGAAAATAAACAAAACAGATAAACCCCTAGCCAGATTTATCCACAAAAAAAGAAAGTCTCAAACATAATCAGAAATGAAAAAGGAAAAATCACTAAGGATACCATAGAAATACAAAGAATTATTAGAGAATAGTATGAAAAATTATATGCTAACAAATTAGATAATCTAGAAGGAATGAACAACTTTTTAGGAAAATACAATTTATTTACTTTTTTAAGGTATCACTTATATACACTCTTATGAAGGTTCCACAAGAAAAACAATGTGGTTACTACATTCACCCATATTAGCAAGTCCCACCCACACCCCATTGCAGTCACTGTCCATCAGCATAGTAAGATGCCGCAGAGTCACTACCTGTCCTCTCTGTGCTACACTGTATTCCCCATGACCCACCCCACACACCATATGAACTAATCATAATACCCCTCAATCTCCTTCTCCTTTCCTCCCCACCTGCCCTCCCCATCCCTTTGGTAACTGCTAGTCCCTTCTTAGATTCTGTGAGTCTGATGCTATTTTGTTCCTTCAGTTTTGCTTCATTGTTATACTCCACAAATGATCTGGGAAATCATTTCGTATTTGTCTGTCTCTGCCTGACTTATTTCACTGAGCATAATACCCTCTAGCTTCATCCATGTTGTTGCAAATGACAGGATTTGTTTTCTAATGGCTGAATAGTATTCCGTTGGGTATATGTCCCACCTCTTTTTATCCATTCGTCTACTGAGGGACACTTAGGTTGCTTCCATACCTTGACTATTGCAAATAGTGCTGCTATGAACATAAGGGTGCATATGTCATTCTGAATCTGAGATCTTCCTATCTTTAGATAAAATCCTAGCAGTGAAATTCCCAGGTCAAATGGTATTTCTTTTCAGCTTTTTTGAGGAACCTCCATACTGCTTTCCACAATGGCTGAACTAGTTTACATTCCACCAGCAGTGTAGGAGAGTTCCCCTTTCTCTGCATCCTCACCAGCATTTGCTGTTCCTATCTTCTCAGTGTTGGCCATCCTAACTGGTATGAGGTTATATCTCATTGTGGTTTTAATTTGTATATCCCTGATAATTAGCAATGTGGACTATCTTTTCATGTGCCTGTTGGCCATCTGAATTTCTTCTTTGGAGAGTTGTCTGTTCATCTCCCCCAACAATTTTTTAATTGGGTTACTTGCTTTTTGGGTGTTGAGGCATGTGAGTTATTTATATATTTTGGATGTTAATCCCTTGCTGGATAAGTCATTTATAAATATATTGTCCTATACTGTAGGATGCATTTTTATTTGGCTGATGGTGTCCTTTGCTGTACATAACCTTTTTAGCTTGATGTAGTCCTGGTGGTTCATTTTTGCTTTCGTTTCTGTTGCCCAAGGAGGTGCATTTAGGAAAAAGTTGCTCATATTTTGTTTATATTCAAGATATTTTTGCCTTTGTTTTCTTCTAAGAGTTTTATGATTTCATGGCTTAGAATCATATCTTTGATCCATTTCAAGATTACTTTTGTGTATGGGGTTAGATAATAATCCAGTTTCATTCTCTTGCATGTAGCTGTCCAGTTTTGCCAACACCAGTTGTGGAAGAGGCTGTCATTTCCCCATTGTATGTCCATGGCTCCTTTATTGTCTATTAGTTAACATGTATGCCTGGGTTTCTATCTGGGCTCTTTATTCTGTTCCATTGGTCTACAGATCTGTTCTTGTGCCAGTACTAAATTGTCTTGATTACAGTGGCTTTGTAGTAGAGCTTAAAATTGAGGAGCATAATCCCCCCAACTTCATTCTTCCTTTTCAGGATTGCTTTGGGTATTCAGGGACTTTTGTGGTTCCATATGGATTCTAGAACTATTTGTTCTAGTTCATTGAAGAATGCCGTTGGTATTTTGATAGGGATTGTATTGAATCTGTAGATTGCTTTAGGCAGGATGGCCATTTTGACAATATTAGTTATTCCTATACATGATCACAGGATGGGTTTCCATTTCTTGGTGTCTTCTTTAATTTCTCTCATGAGTGTCTTGTAGTTTTCAGAATATAGGTCTTTCAACTCCTTGGTTAGGTTTATTCCTAGGTATTTCATTCTTAGATGCAATTGTGGATGGAATTGTTTTCCTGATTTCCCTTTCAGGTACTTCATCTATATACAGGAATGCAACAGATTTCTGTGTATTAATTTTGTATCCTGCAACTTTGCTGAATTCAGATATTAGATCTAGTCATTTGGAGTGGATTCTTTATGGTTTTTTCTGTACAATATCATGTCATCTGAAAGCAGTGACAGTTAAAATTCTTCCTTTCCAATTTGATGCCTTTTATTTCTGAGAGCCATGGATAGGATCTCAAGAATTATGGTGAATAAAAGTGGGGAGACTGGGCATCCTTGTCTTGTTCCTGATCTTAAAGGAAAAGTTTTTTGCTTCTCACTGTTAAGTATGATGTTGACTTTGGGTTTTTAATATATGGCCTTTATTATGTTGAGGTACTTGCCCTCTATACCTATTTTGTTGAGAGTTTTTATCACCAATGGATGCTGAATTCTGTTGAATGCTTTTTTACCATCTATAGAGATAATCATGTGGTTTTTGTCCTTGCTGTTGATGTGGTCTATGACGTTGTTGGATTTTTTAATGCACCATTCTTGTGTCCCTGTAATTAATCCCACTTGATCATGATGTGTGATCTTTTTCATGTAATTTTGAATTCAACTGGCTAATATTTGGTTGAGGATTTTTGCATCTATGTTCATCAGGAATATTGGTCTGTAATTTTCTTTTTTTGTGGTTTCTTTGCCTGGTTTTGAAATAAGAGTGATGCTGGCCCCAAAGCACGAGTATGGAAGTATTCCCTCCCCTTCCACTTTTAGGAAAACTTTAAGGAGGATGGGTATTAGGTCTTCACTAAATGTTTGATAAAATTCAGTAGTGAGGCCATCTAGTCCAGGGTATTTGTTCTTAGGTAATTTTTTGATTGCCAATTCAATTTCATTGCTGGTAATTGGTCTGCTCAGATTTTCTGTTTCTTCCTGGGTCAGGCTTGGAAGGTTGTTTTTTTCTAGAAAGTTTTGTTTATTCTAGGTTATCCAGTTTGTTAGCATACAATTTTTCATAGTATTTGCTAATAATTCTTTGTATTTCTGTGGTGTCCGTCATGATTTTTCCTTTCTCATTTCTTATTCTGTTTGTGTGTGTAGACTTTCTTAATTTCTTGATAAGTCTGGCTGGGGGGTTATCTATTTTGTTCATTTTCTTGAAGAACCAGCTCCTGTTTTCATTGGTTCTTTCTATTGTTTTATCCTTCTTGATTTTATTTATTTCTGCTCTGATCTTTATTGTGTCCTTCTATTACTGACTTTGGGCCTCATTTGTTCTTCTTTTTCTAGTTTTGTTAATTATTAGTTTAGACTGTTCATATGGGATTGTTCTTCTTTCCTGAGGTAGGGCTGTATTACATTATACTTCTCTCTTAGCAGGGCCTTCACTGCACCCCACAGATTTTGAGGTGTTGAATTATTGTTGTCATTTGTCTCCATATATTGCTTGATCTCTGTTTCAATTTGGTCATTGATCCATTGATTATTTAGGAGCATGTTGTTTAGCTTCCATGTGTTTGTAGGCTTTTTCATTTTCTCTGAGCAATTTATTTTTACTTTCATACCTTTGTGGTCTGAGAAGCTGGTTGGTACAATATCAATCTTTTTAAATTTACTGAGTCTCTTTTTTGTGGCCTAATATATGATCTATTCTTGTATATGTTCCATGTGCACTTGAGAAGAATGTGTGTCTTCCTGCTTTTGAGTAGAGTGATCTGTGGTTGTCTATTAAGTCCAACTGTTCTAATGTGTTGTTCAGTGTCTCTGTCTCCTTACTTATTTTCTGTCTGGTTGATTTTTCCTTTGGAGTGAGTGTTGTGTTGAAATCTCCTAAAATGAATATATTGCATTCTATTTCCCCCTTTAATTCTGCTAGTATTTGTTTCACATATGTTGGTGTTACTATTTGGGTGCATAGATATCTATAATGGTTAGTATCTCTTGCTGCAGTGACTGCTTTATCGTTATGTAATGTCCTTTTCTGTCTCTTGTTACTTTCTTTGTTTTCTAGTCTATTTCATCTGATACAAATAGTTCAATGGCTGTTTTTTTTCTCCCTATTTGTTTCATGAAATATCTTTTTCTATCCCTTACCTTTAGTTTGTGCATGTCTTTGGGTTTGAAATGAGCCTCTTGTATGCAGCATATAGATGGGTCTTGTTTTTTTATCCATTCAGTGACTCTATGTCTTTTGATTGGTGCATTCAGTCCATTTACATTTAGGGTGATTATTGAAAGGTATGTACTTATCACCATTGCAGGTTTTAGATTTGTGGTTACCAAAGGCTCAAGAGTAACTGCCCTACTGTCTGACAGTCCAGTTTAACTCACTTAGTATGCTATTACAAACAAAATTTAAAGGTTCTTTTTTCCCCTATCCTTTTTTTTTCCTCCTCCATTCTTTATATTTTAGGTATCATATTCTGTACTCTTTGTGTATCCTTTGACTGACTTTGAGAGTAGTTGATTTAATTTTGCATCTGCTTAGTAATTAATTGTTCTACTTTCTTTACTGTGGTTTAATTTCCTCTGGTGACAGCTATTTAGCCTTAGGAACACTTCCATCTATAGCAGTCCCTCCAAAATACACTGTTTGTGAGAGGTAAATTCTCTCAACTTTTGCTTATCTGGAAATTGTTTAGTTGCTCCTTCAAGTTTAAATGATTATCTTGCCGGGTAGAGTATTCTTGGTTTGAGGCCCTTCTGCTTCATTGCATTAAATATATCATGCCAATTGCTTCTGGCCTGTAAGGTTTCTGCTGAGAAGTCTGATGATAGCCTGGTGAGCTTCTCTTTGTACGTGATCTATTTTCTCTCTTTGACTGCTTTTAATAGTCTGTCCTTATCCTTAATGTTTAGCATTTTAATTATATTTCTTGGGGTTGTCTTCCTCGGGTCCCTTGTGTTGGGAGATCTGTTTATCTCCATGGCCTGAGAGACTATCTCCTTCCCCAGATTGGAGAAGTTTTCAGCAGTTACTTCCTGAAAGACACTTTCTATCCCTTTTTCTCTCTTCTTTTGTTACCCGTATAATGTGGATATTGTTCCATTTGGATTGGTCACACAGTTCTGTCAATATTCTTTCATTCCTAAAGATTCTTTTTTCTCTCTGTGCCTCAGCTTCTTTGTATTGCTCCTCTCTAATTTCTATTCTATTTACCATCTCCTCTACTACATCTAGTCTGTTTTTAAATCCCTCTAATGTATGTTTAATTTCAGATATTGCATTAGTTAATGATTGACTCTCACTCCTAATTTCATCCATGAGTTGTTGAATATTTTTCTGTATCTCCATGAGCATGTTTACAATTTTTATTTTGAAGTCTCTTTCAGGGAGATTGAGTTCAGTTTCACTTGAGCCTTTTTCTGGTGACTGTGGGAATTTGGTTTGAACCAGGTTTCTTTGATATTTCACATTTGTTGTTGCACCCTCTAGTGCCTAGAAGCTCTACTGTCTGGAGCTGTTCAACCCCTGGAGTGATGTCACAGGCGCATTGGATGAGGAAAGAGCTGTTTCCACTCTCTGGCTGCTGTGCCTGTCTCTACTGCCAAAATCAGTGCACTGGGTGCACAGGTATAAGCCTCCTTGCTTTGTGTTTGTAGCTGCCATAGGTGGGGCCTCCCTCTGGCTGGCCTGATGCCAGGGCAGGAACTTCTGGTTTGTGAGTTGGTGCCTGCTGGGAGGCAGGTGCAGCAGGCTGTGTATTATCATGGTGGACCTCGGTGCTGTGTAGCCAGCCAGGGGGATGGAACACCTAAAGCTCCTGAATGTTCCCAACCTGATGGGCAGAGTGTGCACAATTTTTTCCACCTGTCCTTTCTCCTGATCAGCAAACTCTATGCTATCCTTGCCCCTTTAGCAGCCCTTTTGCTGTTCGGAAGTTTCTCAGAATGCCTGCATTTCTTTTGTCCCAGAGCAGCCAGATGTGGATCCCTGCTTTCTACAAGTGGCTGGAATCTCAGTCTCTCCAAGAATTCTGCCTGTCTTAGTTTTCCAACCTCAATAATCTCCAAAGCACCATGTAATGTAGGTTCATGCTCCCAGAGCAGATCTCCAGAGCTGGGTGTTCAGCAGTCCTAAGCTTCCATCCCCTCCCTGTTCCATTTCTCTTCCTCCTGCTGGTGAGCTGGGGTGAGGGAAGGGCTTGGGTCCCGCTGGATCACAGCTATGGCACATTACCCTGTTCTGTGAGGTCTCTTCTTTTCTCAGCTGTATGCAGTCTGGTGCAATCTTCTTTCCTGTTGCTATTTTAGAATTAGTTGGATTAAATATAATGCTCATATTATACGTGGTTTGGGGAGGAGGTCTCTTTCTCACCTCTCACGTCACCATCTTTAATCTCCTCTCCTTAACAATAGAAATGTATATCATCTCATTCAGCACTCATCAAGAACAGGATTCTAATTTGAAAAACTATCAATTCCATATTGACATATAGTTGGAGTCTAAGCTTTTGCTATTATAAAGGTAACATAATAGAACAATTGAATAACATCTCTATACATTAATGTTTGTTTACCTAGGGCTTCATTCATGTAATTGCTAAGTCAGGAATAAATCAGTTTATAGACAATTGACATATGCCAAATTACCCTCCAAAAAGTTTAAGCTGATTTACCTGCCCATAGAAGGTTCATTAAAATAGTATTTCAAATACATGATAAGTTTTAATAAGCTCCACTTAAGGCTTTAATTCTTTGATCAAAACAATACAAAATATAAATGTAAAAATTATAAATGATAGCCTATGGAAAAAATACTCAATATTTTTTCTTGTGAATTGTTTAGGTATAACAACTTTTCCTTTTTGATTTATAAAAGTCTATTATCATGATACTTATTCATTATCTGACATTAAAGCAGCAAGTCCTTTCCACAATTTATCACTTGCCCTTTAATTTACTATTAAAAGAATTTTAAATTTTTATGTGGTCAAATAGATCTGTTATTTTATGGAGTTTATCTTTATCCTGTTAAAAATATAGTATTCCATTTTTCTGAGCTTATTAGGAATCACTATTTAACTTCAATGCCTTATCATATTAAAGCAGTATATTTTTATTTAACCTACTAAAGTGATAACTTTCATTAATACAGATCCTATTTAATCATTCATGCATATCTTGCAACCATTATCACTTTAGTAATTATTTATTTTTCTTTATACTTTTGAATTAAATATTTTAAAATGCATAAGAGTAGTATGTGAATATAAGAGTGAATAATTCAAAAGTGTATAATAACTCAGTGAATTTCTACAGATTGCATTAGCTTTGTAACCAGCACTCATATCAAGAAAGAAAAAATTACCAACACTAGAGAGGCTGTGTGCCTTGTTTCTTTCCAACCCTTATCGTCATGATGAGAAATCAATATCCAGATATTAAGATTATATTTTTTCTAATTTTTGTAGTCAAAGAAAACATTCTATTCCCTCACCAATAAGAGTAAAACTTTAAAATGAGTAAAGAGTAAGTAGAAAACCAAATTTGGCCCATAACCATGTTAAAAAATTGAGGAATTGTTTTCACAAAGCAAACACCAGGCCCAGAGAAGTTTACAAAATAAATTATACTAAATAGTTCAGGAACAGATAATCTCAATCTTAAATAAACTTTTCCAAAAACTAGAAAGAGGGAAATGTCAACCTATTTTACTGATACTGCAAATCTGAAAGCCAAGTATAACAATGGAAAATTACAGGCAGCTGAATTTGATGAACAGATAGAAAATTCTTAACCAAATATTCTAAACCATAGCTGAGAGTCTATGTAAAAGAAAATATATCATGTTCAATTTAGATTTATTCCCAGAATTTAACAATGGCCTGATATTAGAAAAGCTTATTAATTTATTTCAGACATTAACATATTATAGGAGAAAAGCCTGTCAATATTAGCAGATGCAAGAACAAAAAAATTTGATGGAATTTAATATATATTCATGATAGAAATTGAGTAAACCAGGAATTAGGAAGAAAAGCTTCATACTTTAAAAGGTGTGTTTATAAAACTCCTGCAAACATTGTGATCATAAATGCTTTTAAATAACAGAGCACTTTCTTTAATATTAGGAACACATTTAGCACATTACCACTCTTCATGATTATACTGGAGGATCTGGTCAGAAAAATAGAAAAAAAAGGAAGAAATAAAAGTATAAAGATTACAAAGAAAAACATTATTATTTTGAGAAAATAATACCAGTAATGCAAAAACCCAAAAGAAACTTAAGAAAATATTTGGGAAAAAAAGAAGGATTAGTAAATTGCCTAGATATTAAATCAATGTATATAATCCAGTTACATTTTTATACAACTTGGAAAATAATATAGAAAACATCACTTTTAAAGGACTCCATTTAAAAAATAACACAAACAAAAAGTAATCAGAAATAAGTCTACTAAAAACATGTTCATGTTTGAAATAGATAAAATTACAAAACTTTATTAAAGCACATTAAAAATGCACTATAAAAATGCAATATCAACAGCTACATGTAAGAGAATGAAACTGGATCACTGTCTAACCCCATACACAAAAGTAAATTCAAAATGGATTAAAGACCTGAATGTAAGTCATGAAACCATAAAACTCTTAGAAAAAAACATAGGCAAAAATCTCTTGGATGTGAACATTAGCGACTTCTTCATGAATATATCTCCCTGGGCAAGGAAAACAAAAGCAAAAATGAACAAGTGGGACTATATCAAGCAGAAAAGCTTCTGTACAGCAAAGGACACCATCAATAGAACAAAAAGGTACCCTACAGTATGGGAGAATATTTTTGTAAATGACAGATCCGATAAAGGCTTGACATCCAAAATATATAAAGAGCTCACGCTCCTCAACAAACAAAAAGCAAATAATCCAATTAAAAAATGGGCAGAGGTGCTGAACAGACAGTTCTCCAAAGAAGAAATTCAGATGGCCAACAGACACATGAAAAGATGCTCCACATCGCTAGTTATCAGAGAAATGCAAATTAAAACCACAATGAGATATCACCTCACACCAGTAAGGATGGCCACCATCCAAAAGACAAACAACAACAAATGTTGGCGAGGTTGCAGAGAAAAGGGAACCCTCCTACACTGTTGGTGGGAATGTAAATTAGTTCAACCATTGTGGAAAGCAGTATGGAGGTTCCTCAAAATGCTCAAAATAGACTTACCATTTGACCCAGGAATTCCACTTCTAGGAATTTACCCTAAGGATACAGCACTCCAATTTGAAAAAGACAGAGGCACCCCTATGTTTATCGCAGCACTATTTACAATAGCCAAGAAATGGAAGCAACCTAAGTGTCCATCAGTAGATGAATGGATAAAGAAGATGTGGTACATATATACAATGGAATATTATTCAGCCATAAGAAGAAAACAAATCCTACCATTTGCAACAACATGGATGGAGCTAGAGGGTATTATGCTCAGTGAAATAAGCCAAGCAGAGAAAAACAAATACCAAATGATTTCACTCATCTGTGGAGTATAAGAACATAAGAAAAACTGAAGGAACAAAACAGCAGCAGAATCACAGAACCCAAGAATGGACTAACAGTTACCAAAGGGAAAGAGACTGGGGAGAATGGGAGGCTAGAGAGGGATAAGGGCGGGGAAGAAGAAAGGAGGTATTATGATTAGCATGTATAATGTGGGGGGTGGGGGAGAGGGGAGGGTTTTGTAACACAGAGAAGACAAGTAGTGATTCTACAACATCTTACTATGCTGGTGGACAGTGACTGTAATGGGGTTTGTGGGGGGGGACTTGGGGTAGGGGAGAGCCTAGTAAACATATTGTTCTTCAAAAAAATAATAATTAATTAATTAATTATTTTAAAAAAATGCAACACCATAACATAGATTAGGATAGAAAAGGTCTATAGTTTAAACATGTCAGTTCTTCCCAAACTGGTATAAAGAAAGATACAGTTGAAATTTCAATAGGATTAATACAGAACTTGAAAATGAAGTAGTAAAATTAAAGTAGAAGAACAAGTATCCAAGAATAACCAAGAAGCTCATTAAAAAAAAAAAAAAAAGGAAGGGGGTAATCTGAAAAGCTTTCTCTTTCCAGATATCAAGGCCTATTTTCAAATTATGTTACATAAGATAGTGTAGCATGGAACAGGCAAATGAATAAATCAAAGGACAGAATGAAGAGCGTAGGAAGAGACAGACTCATGCCTTAGATAATCTTGGTTCATGAACAAAGCTGGCCTGTAGACCAATGGAAAAGGGGTGGGTTACTCAGTAACAAGGATATCAAATGCCTAAAATATTTGAATATTTAAAATATTTAATTATTATAATGTTCAGACATACATTAAAAATTTTTTTAAATAGTAAAAATCCTATATCCCTGAAATACTCACGTTTCTCCAGAGAAACAGAACCAACAGGATATGGAGAGAGAAATAATTTGTTTTTAAAAAGTGGCTCAGGCAATAGTGGAGTCTTGATAAATCCAAAATATGATGGGGGAAGTCAGAACACTAGAGACTCAGGGAAGAGGTGCAGTTTGAGTCCACAGGCTGGCAGAATTCCTTTTTGTTCAGGGAAGGTTAATTCTTTATTCTGCTAAGTCTTTCACCTGGCTGGATGAGGTCCACCCACATTATGAAGGAAGATTTTCTCAAAATCCACCTATTTAAACCTTAATCTCATCCAAAAAACACTTCAAAAAAACATCCAGGATGTTTGACCAAATATCTGCGCACTGTGGCCCAATCAAGTTTACACATAAAACTAGCCTTCACTATAGCCATCATCTAAATTTAACAACTGTTAATATTTTGCCATATTTGTTTCACCTGGATTTTTACCAAAGCATTTTAAAGTAACCTTATAGACATCACATTTCAAATCACATACCTCAGAATGCCTTTATAAAAATTAAGGATATTCTCCTCCATAACCACACTAACATTATCATGCCTAATAAAATGATCAATAGTTCACATATAACATCTTATTCCTAATCAAGATTCAATTTTCTCCAACTGTCTTAAAATGATGTTTATATTTGTTCAGAGTCAATTAAAAATTCACATTGACTTCAGTTGTTACAGCTCTTCAACTTCCTTTAATCTAGATAGTCCCCCAACTCACATTCCTCACAGAAGAAATGAACAGGTACTTGTGGGATTGTCCACATTTAAAACTTGACTGATTAAATCATATGTATTTTTAAGTTCTCCCTCTGTTGCCCTAATTTTCTATAAAAGTGAGATTTTAAGATTTACTTGATGCAGATTAAGTATTTTTTGCAAAAATACTTCATGAGAGATACTTTGAGCTTCATTTTGTATCACATATTGATATTCATCATGTCATCTCATTTCACTTGATCGCTGAATTAAGATGGTTCCCTCCACTATAGAATTATTTTTCTGCAAGTATTCAGCTAAGTATATGGGCTGTTACTTTGTAAACATGAAATTATGTCATACTTCATCAATGTTTTACCTATTGGTGTTTGCATCCACTGATGATTCTTGCCTAAATCAATTAAACATCAGGGCTGTAAAATACTGATTGTCTGACACTATCATTTCTTAGCTGACATTATCTGTACAGAAGAACTTCTTCTCATCAACTGGGGCTATTTGGTAATTCCAAACTAAAGTTCCTATCAGAAAGGCTGAATTGGCACTATTTATTTCCCTGTAATTACCTCTTTTTTTGAGTAAAGAATAAATAAATAAATAAATAAATGTAACAGTATATAATGATTTTTTAAGTAAATCTTGTTAATTTGGGCTTTGTTATTTGTTAATTAAAAAATTTTTCCTTTTCTGAGTATCCTTATAGAACAAGGAATTTCTATATACATAGTATTTTGTCTATATTATTTTCATACACAAATTGAAACCCTTCAAGATTGCTCCTGCATCCTTTTTGGCAGTCTTGGAATGCTTAATAGTCTTGTTCTTGGAAAGCTTCCTTGTTTTCTGCTACAAAAAGATGTCCTGTCTACATTGCCTGGCTCAAACCTGAAATTCTTCAATTTCTAAAAGGTTCATCTTCCTTTACCAAGGAATGGTATTTAGAGACCAAAATCTGGACACTTGCATTGCTCATTGATATTGTGATGTCATTTCTCTCGGCCTTTTCAGTGTACAGAACTAGATAATCTATATACTTAAAATCATGAGCTCATATTAATAGCTCCAATTCAAATTTAACTTTTTTGTTCATATATTTGAGTTACTTTTCTCTTATGCCAAAATTTTTTATTTTATTTTGTAATGATATCAATAGAACTTTCTTTCCTTATGAAAAACATAATTCCCAAAAATAATACTATTACTACAAATAATAACACTATTTTAAAACTTCGAGAATGTTTTCTGTTCTCAGACTATATCCCACTAAGAATATATGGTAAAAAGTTATTTCTACAACTATACCTTATGCAATACTCTAAGTTCCATTTTTTTCACACAATATTTATTAGTTCCCTACTTTGAGCAACAAATAATCAGCTAGTAAATTTTTTCTATTACCTTCCGTTGGTCCATCATTGCACATCAAACATCCTATTTGAAATATTAGCTTCATGTTTTGAGTTTTATTTTTACACTCTGAAGTATGTGTAGGCATCTACTATTCAGTTTCTCGGTTTTAAATAATATACATTGATTTCTAAATTGGCCTATGAAGCAGTTACCTTACTTCTCTCCTTCACTCTCTTGCTTTTCTCTTTTCTTCATATGTTCTTATTTCCACATTATCAGAGTTCATAACACTAACAGGCTATATTCTTCAACCCTTATGCCAGTAATTGTTTCAGATCATTAATTATATTCACTGTTCAACACCAATTCTTTCATCAAAGTTTCCCCACTTTTCACTCTGAAGATTCCTCAGGAGAACCTCACAAGTATAATAGTCCCTTAGATCATGCTTATCAAAACAGTTTTTCTCCAGTCTTGATCCCTAACGATAGCTTTGCTAGATACTATAGCATCAGCTCATTATTTCCTTGAACATCTAATAACTGTTGCCATACTCTTTCTTGATAAAATACTGCTGTTGAGATGTCAGGTGCCAAACTGCACTGATTTTCTTTGAAAGAACTTGATCCTTCTGTCAGAAAACCAGAGAAGTTTACCTTTAGTGCCTAATTAATCCTAGGATATACTCTCCAAGTTGACAATTCTATGTATGGATTCAGTCATCAGTAATGTCAAGAGAATTTCATTGAAATATATCTTGAAGTATTAGTTCTCCATGCTATTTCTTTTTTCTTCTTTAAGGTCTTTATATATTTATTATATTTTCTTTACCTTTCTTCTACATCTATTAATTTTTATTAGATTTTTTTGGTCTCTTTCTTCTATATCCATAGTTTTCTCGATCTTCCTTATTTCTATCATTTATATCCCTTTGCTGTATATTTATTCATCCTTGTATGTTAAATATTTATCTTCATTTATGAAGCAATGTTGTTTAAGATTTTTTTGAGTTTCCTCAGATGTCTTTTTGCACCTTCTTGCTGTTTAAGCCATTTCTTCTGAGATTCTGCATTTTTCTTCATAATGATTTTTGTATTCTTGAATGCTGTATTTTTATTTCTGTTTTCTTTTTTGCTTCAATTTTCTTGTGCTTGTGTCAGCATTTCTTTCATGTACTTTTATTTGCAAAACAAATTTGAATTTCATTATCTATTATTTTCTTATAGTACATCTGTGAGATTTGCATGTTAGGTTTAGCTTGTTTTTTATTTTTAATGAAGTTAGATATTCTTGGTATTTTCATTACAGGGAGGATTCTGTGGAGGGAGTTACAGGGAGGTGACTGAAGAGGCTTTTTGGGTTTCTCTTCTTGAAGTTTCCCTCTCCTGTTGCTACAACAAAGGGAAGTTGTTTTACTATATGATACCTTTTTGTGCCCAGGTACCTTTCTCTGGTTATTCATTCCTATCATCCAAAAAGGCTACTTGCCTTTTTAAACCACTGGTTGCTTCTTTCAAAGGACAACTCAAATTTCCAGGTTGCTTCTCTTTCTCTCCAAGAATTGGTGCCTTTCTAGAACTGCCACCTTCAGTCTTATGTACTTTGAAACCTGTTTCATTCAACTCCTTCATTATGAATACTCTGAAATGCCCTTTTTCACATTCACTCCCTTTAGTTCGGTAAGAGTGGGACTCTTTTCTCCTGAAAACAAATTCCTATACTGATGTTAGGATGCCTCTGTACTTCACAAGTTTCTGTACAATATTTCTTTGTAATATTAAAGGTCTGGTAACAACTCTGACTGTCTTGTGTGTTTTTTCCTAATTACATGCAGGCTGGAGTTTACAGTCTTCTTGTTCTTCCAGTTATACTATAGAAGCTATTACAGTTTTCATTTCCTCTCTTTTTACTATATGTGGGTTTTAGTAGGAAAATTCAGGTGATTCCAATGGAAGCTGCTGCCATTATCCCAAGGATCCTGAAACTCCTAGATTTTTTTCAGCTCAATTTAAATGAAAAAATCCATAATATTTAAAATATACATAGGTGATTAATTGTATGAATTTAGGATATGGAAAACTTTTTTAGTAAGACTCAAGAAATATAATCTGCTTGGGCTGCCATAACAAAATACCATTGGCTGGTGGTTTAAATCATAGAAATTAATTTTTTCACAGTTCTGGAAGCTGGAAATCCAAGATTAGGGGACCAGCATGGTTGGGTCCTGGTGAGGACTCTCTCCCTGGTTTTCAGATGTCCTGCTTCTCACTGTGGCCTCACATTCAGAGAGAAAGAAAATAAGATCTCTGTTCTTTTCTTACAAGGGCGCTAATACCATCACGAGCGCCCCATCATTGTGACCTCATCTTAACCTAATTAACTCCCAAAGACCCCACCTCCAAATACCGTAATATTGGGGGCTGGGACTCCAACATATGAAATTTCATGGGGAGAGGAGAGACAACATTCAGTCCATAGCAAAGTGGATGTCATATAAGAAGAGACTGATAAATTTATCACATTAAATTTCCAAAATTTTGCTCATCCAAAGATAGCATAAACAGACTACAAAAGAAAATAACAAATTGTGAGAAAATATGTCCAATACATATAACTGAAAAAAGACTCATATCCAAAATATATGAAGAACATCAATGAATCACTGGGGAAATGGCAAAAATTCTGACAGAAAAATAAGCAAAGACATAAAAATAGGTATTTCATAAACAAAATCCCATGGCCAATGAATACATTGAAAAGATTCTAAACCCCATTTTAATGTAATCTACATAAACCTCACTCATATAATCAAGGAAGTACTAACTAAACCACAATGAATATAAATATACACTCAGAAAGATGAGCAAAAAATATTTTCAATGTCACAGCATGCACAATAAAAAGAAATGAGCTATGAAGTCACAAAGAGCTAGAGGGTATTATGCTCAGTGAAATAAGCCAGGTGTATTAGTTAATAATTAGAAATTAGCAGGTGTATTAGTTATTTGGTACTTGAAGTACCAATTAGTATTTGGGACTTGAAGCTTAGTTATAGCTTCAAGTTCCAAATGATTTCACTCATCTGTGGAGTACAACAATAAAGCAAAACTGAAGGAACAGAGTGGAGTCACAGAACCCAAGAATGGACTAGCGGTTACCAAAAGGAAAGGAGTTGGGGAGGGTGGGTGGGAAGGGAGGGGTAAGGAGATTAAGGGGCATTATGATTAGCACACACAATGTAGGGGAGGCATGGGTAAGGAAGTATAGCACAGAGAAGACAAGTAGTGACTCTACAGCATCTTACTAATGACTGCAATGGGGTGCGTGTGGGGGATTTGATAATATGGGTGAATGTAGTAACCATAATGTTGCTCATATGAAACCTGAGCATAAGATTATCAATGATACCTTAATTAAAAAATTAAAGAACACACAATCTCTACAGAAAGTGCAATTACAAAAAGGGGAAATGAAGAGGCAGAACTGTGTATGTCTAGTCTTCATCCCTACATCATCAATTACTGAAGTTGCTCTCCAAGAGAGCAATAAGTGAGAAAGGTAGAAGGTGGGTGATTTGCTAATGACTGACTCTCTATTTGACCAGACTACTAATTGTCATAAATATACACACTCACTTTCCTTAACAATTAAGAAAAAATCCTTAGGTTTTATTAGGCAGGTGGATGTCCAACTAGACACCATACTTCCAAAGACTTCCCTGCAAGTCGGTGAGGAGATATAACTAAGTTATGGCCAATATAATTAGAATAGAAGTGATATTTGCCACATACTGATCAAGCCTTTCAATAGTTCTATACTCCGCTGCTCGGGAGAAGATGACAAGTTTAAACTTAGAGTTGTTGTCATCCAGAGGTAAGTGGCTCTGTTGTCTTCAGCTCTGTCACCCTCAAGTCACATGTATAAGCTACTGTATTTCAGGCTGTCTTAGTTATAGCTTCTTAGTCTTACTGAGGTGACACAAAATAAGTACCTGAAAGTGTGGTGATTTCAAAATGTAAACATAAGAGCATTAGATTAGTTATTAATTGGTAGGAAGCACTGGGAAAGATCTTCCATGATGATATTGGAAAGTTGATAATTTTTGTGCTATGACAAATTTATTGTCATCCTCTATAGGTGAAAAGGTAGATTATATGCCCACAGAGTTCTGTAATTTTAGCAGAATTTACTGGTGTGTGTTGGAAACTCCTTCCTACTTTCAATAAATTCCTACTCAGGCTATTATGAGAGAGGGCTATTAAAATATATATATAGATGGAGAGAAAGTCTCAGCTTTCAGAACCTGAAATTAAGAGTTTTCTACCAGAGAATGAGAGGCAATGGGAGGCAACCCAGCATGGAAAATCAATTAAACAGTGTTGTGATCCCATGAAGCCTAAGATTCCACATGGAATCCAGGTAGCCAAAATAAATTTGAGGTAGAAAATGATGGGTCAGACAAAATGCAATTTAATAAAAGAGGAACACTGGAAGTCTTAATGATTTTTTTAAATGGCATGTCTGAACATGTAAACTAGCACCTTACTAAGTCAAAGAGGGCCACTATGTTACCAAAAAAAAAATCATACGCTGGACCCTCAAAAGCATGGGACTGTTTCTTCCTCTGAAATAATCCCCTACAGCCACCCTAAATCAGCAGGAATTTGTTGAACTTCAAGTACTATTACTGATGTGGCTACAAAAGATAATGGAGTAATGTTTGCTCTCAGAGGGCACCTCCAGAGACCACACTGAATAAAGGGGGTTGTGCCCAGGGAGCAGAATCAATGTCAGAAAGAGGAAATTTCTTGAGACATGATCAGAGCAGGGAGTCAAGGCAAGTTCTTCTCAGCAAGATATGTTTATGGCTATAGTGCAGCGATTGCTGTGTGCTTCCTTGTTCTTCCCTCTTCCATATGAGTGTTATTTTAAGTTAACTACTTCAAATTTACCATTGGTTATTGGGTGATAGAAGGGCTGCACATAACTGCAACTGAATTGTAAGCCACAGGGCCACAGGAGCAATATTTTGATTTGGACACAGTCACTGTATGGGACTTTGGGTTGTCCCTCTTGGGAAGACTTGAGTATATTCTAAGCATGGAAGGAAGGGAGCACCTCGATGTGTGGGAACTCCGTGGAGCAGGCTCTGGCAATGACAGCTACTTGTCCAATAATTTCCATTTCTCCCTTCTTTAACTATAGAACTCCTGAATTATATTTGCCTATTTGTATTAGACAAAAGATTAATATCCAGGATTTACAGAGAATTCTTAAAAGTCAAAAACATAAATAAAGAACAACTGAATAGAAAAATAGGGCTTTTCTGGTTAAAGATGGGCAACTGAACCCAGGAATTACCCTTGAGTTCCCCACCCCACATGAGATCAAATAAACAATAGTGCAGGGATAACAAGCAGGGAAATAAGATGCAACTCACAAAGGCAACAGGATCAGCGGTCACAATAGTACTTTGGAAGCTAGAAAGCCATAGACAGCAGGTGACTGATATCGTAATCCTAAGTAAACTGAATCCTACACAAGCAGTGGAGAAATAGAAAAGCATCACTATTTATACTGCAAAATCCACAAAAGGCTTAAGATTGGCAGTGGAAGGTAGCTCAGGAGGTGAGGCTAAAGGTGGGGTTAAAATAGAGGATTACCTGAAAGTCAGTTTAGGGAACAACAGTTAGACTAGACAATCTCTACTCTCACTTCACACAGTAGGCAACTGCCCCCATACCCAGTGGATGCCCTGGCTTCTCCTTCCTCCCACCTGTTATCTCCCATCAGGGCTTCTACTAATAACTGAAGGGTTATCTCTGAAGAGGGTAAAGTCGAATGTCTCTGGACCAAGAGTGTATTATTGAGGACAGAAGAAATGTACAAAAATCAGGAGGATCATATGTGTTTACACTGTGAGTGCCGACAACTACTAACAGCTTTTATATAAAATCTTGGTCTCATAATACTGCTGTATCTTCTTGTGTTTATTTGTATTTGAGCTCATCTAATAAACACATGTGTGTATTAAAATATATTTGCTTTTGACCCAAACTGAGACTTTCTTTTTCCTTTCACATGCTGGCTTGTCTTTTTTTTTTTAAGTGATTTATCTTGCCTTATTTAAATCTTATACCTTATTTTATACATGATTTTAATGCTGCATTGACATTGTTTTTGTTGCTAGTTTTATTGTATACAAATATATTTTCTTTGCTTTTAGTTCTGTTTCTGTGAGATGTGTATCTTATTTCTATTCTTTATTTTTAAACTTTAAGAATTTGAAAGCTGCATTAAACTTGTATTATAGTTAAAATCAGAGTCAAAAGTGAAATGGCATAATTTCTGTATTGCCTCCCTCCTTCAAATATATTAAATTTCTGTGCCCAGTTTTTCTATTAACCTTCTCATGATCTGTGTTGGCCTAATCTAGGGTTTTAAATCCAGGTAATTGTTATTTCATCTTTTCTTTATATAACGTTTTTATTTTGAGAATAATTTTTATTGGTTTTGTTCATTTTTTAAAACATATTTATAACAATTTTTATATATATGTTTAAGTAGTTTATCAACCGGAGTCCAACCAAAAAAAAAAAAAAAGAAACCACACTGCAGTAAGACACAAAGGATTTAATACAGGAAATTAGATGCATTTAAATTCAATTAGAAACAGGTGAAAGGCAGGCTGAGAGGCCAAATAAAAGTGAAGTGACCCAGAGATAGCAAAAGCAAGGGGAGGAGGGGAGGAAGATGGCGGCGTGAGTAGAGCAGCGGAAATCTCCTCCCAAAACAACATATATCTATGAAAATAAAACAAAGACAACCCTTCCTAGAATAAAGACCAGAGGACACAGGACAATATCCAGACCACATCCGCACCTGAGAGACCCCAGCGCCTCGCAAAGGGGGTAAGATACAAGCACCGGCCAGGCGGGAGCTGAGCGCCCCTCCCCCCAGCTCCCGGCGGGAGAAGAATAGGCAGAGCGGGAGGGAGATGGAGCCCAGGACTGCCGAACACCCAGCCCCAGCCATCCGGGCCAGAGTGCAGGGCCCTCAATACTAGGAAAACAGGGCAGCAAGAACAGTGAGCAGGCACTGGAGGCTGGGCGACAGAGGACATAAGAAAAGCGCGCCACCATTCTCTTCCTTTTTTTTTTTTTTTTTTTTTGCTTTTTTCCTGTTTTGTTTTGGCGAGCGCTTTTTGGAAGTCTTAAAGGGATAGGGACCCCAATACTAGGGAAACAGGGCAGCAAGACCAGTGAGCAGAGGCCTGAGGCTGGCACCGGAGAATAAAGAAAAACGAGTGACCACCTTTTTTTTTAAATTAAAAAAACTTTTTTTTTTTTTTTTTTTTTGGTGGTCGTTTTGTTTTGGCGGGTGCTTTTTGGAAGTCTTAAAGGGGCAGGGCGGGACACTTAATCCAGAGGTAGGGAATCCGGGGATCTCTGGGCACCCTAACCCCTGGGCTGCAGGGAGCAGGCAGGCCCCTTACGGAGATAAATAGCCTCCCAGCAGCTCCTGCTCCAACGCGACTCCACCACTTTGGAGTAGCTGCCCGAGCCAGGCCACGCCCACAGCAACAGCGGAGATTAACTCCATAGCAGCCGGGCAGGAAGCAGAAACCCTGTCTGCGCACAGCTGCGCAGCACGAGCCACTAGAGGTCGCTGTTCTCCCAGGAGAGGAGGGCCACAAACCAACAAGAAAGGAAGTCCTTCCAGCCGTCACTCGTCCCAGCTCTGCAAACTATTCCTATCACCATGAAAAGGCAAAGCTACAGGCAGACAAAGATCACAGAGACAACACCAGAGAAGGAGACAGACCTAACCAGTCTTCCTGAGAAAGAATTCAAAATAAGAATCATAAACATGCTGACAGAGATGAAGAGAAATACACAAGAGAAATGGGATGAAGTCCGGAGGGAGATCACAGATGCCAGAAAGGAGATCGCAGAAATGAAACAAACTCTGGAAGGGTTTATAAGCAGAATGGATAGAATACAAGAGGCCATTGATGGAATTGAAATCAGAGAACAGGAACGCATAGAAGCTGACATAGAGAGAGATAAAAGGATCTCCAGGAATGAAACAATGTTAAGAGAACTGTGTGACCAATCCAAAAGGAACAATAACCATATTATAGGGGTCCCAGAAGAAGAAGAGGGAGGAAAAGAGATGGAAAGTATCTTAGAAGAAATAATTGCTGAAAACTTCCCCACACTGGGGGAGGAAGTAATCGAACAGACCACGGAAATACACAGAACCCCCAACAGAAAGGATCCAAGAAGGGAAACACCAAGACACATAATAATTAAAATGGCAAAGATCAAGGACAAAGAAAGAGTGTTAAAGGCAGCTAGAGAGAAAAAGGTCACCTATAAAGGGAAACCCATCAGGCTAACATCAGATTTCTCAACAGAAACCTTACAGGCCAGAAGAGAATGGCATGATATATTTAATACAGTGAAACAGAAGGGCCTTGAACCAAGGATACTGTATCCAGCACGACTATCATTCAAATATGATGGTGGGATTAAACAATTCCCAGACAAACAAAAGCTCAGGGAATTTGCTTTCCACAAACCACCTCAACAAAACATCTTACAGGGACTGCTCTAGATGGGAGCACTCCTAGAAAGAGCACAGCACAAAACACCCAACATATGAAGAATCGAGGAGGAGGAATAAGAAGGGAGAGAAGAAAAGAATCTCCAGACAGTGTATATAACAGCTCAATAAGCGAGCTAAGTTAGGCAGTAAGGTACTAAAGAGGCTAACCTTGAACCTTTGGTAACCACGAATTTAAAGCCTGCAATGGCAGTAAGTACATATCTTTCAATAGTCACCCTAAATGTTAATGGGTTGAATGCACCAATCAAAAGACACAGAGTAACAGAATGGATAAAAAAGCAAGACCCATCTATATGCTGCTTACAAGAAACTCACTTCAAACCCAAAGACATGTACAGACTAAAAGTCAAGGGATGGAAAAACATATTTCAAGCAAACACAGTGAGAAGAAAGCAGGGGTTGCAGTACTAATATCAGACAAAATAGACTTCAAAACAAAGAAAGTAACAAGAGATAAAGAAGGACACTACATAATGATAACGGGCTCAGTCCAACAAGAGGATATAACCATTCTAAATATATATGCACCCAACACAGGAGCCCCAGCATATGTGAAACAAATACTAACAGAACTAAAGGCGGATATAGACTGCAATGCATTTATTCTAGGAGACTTCAACACACCACTCACCCCAAAGGATAGATCCACCGGGCAGAAAATAAGTAAGGACATGGAAGCACTGAACAACACAGTAGAGCAGATGGACCTAATAGACATCTATAGAACTCTACATCCAAAAGCAACAGGATATACATTCTTCTCAAGTGCACATGGAACATTCTCCAGAATAGACCACATACTAGGCCACAAAAAGAGCCTCAGAAAATTCCAAAAGATTGAAATCCTACCAACCAACTTTTCAGACCACAAAGGCATAAAACTAGAAATAAACTGTACAAAGAAAGCAAAGAGGCTCACAAACACATGGAGGCTTAACAACACGCTCCTAAATAATCAAAGGATCAATGACCAAATCAAAATGGAGATCCAGCAATATATGGAAACAAATGACAACAACAACACGAAGCCCCAACTTCTGTGGGACACAGCAAAAGCAGTCTTAAGAGGAAAGTATACAGCAATCCAAGCATATTTGAAAAAGGAAGAGCAATCCCAAATGAATGGTCTAATGTCACAATTATCAAAATTGGAAAAAGAAGAACAGATGAGGCCTAAGGTCAGCAGAAGGAGGGACATAATAAAGATCAGAGAAGAAATAAATAAAATTGAGAAGAATAAAACAATAGCAAAAATCAATGAAACCAAGAGCTGGTTCTTTGAGAAAATAAACAAAATAGATAAGCCTCTAGCCAGACTTATTAAGAGGAAAAGAGAGTCAACACAAATCAACAGTATCAGAAATGAGAAAGGAAAAATCACGACGGACCCCACAGAAATACAAAGAATTATTAGAGAATACTATGAAAACTTATATGCTAAAAAGCTGGGAAACCTAGGAGAAATGGACAACTTCCTAGAAAAATACAACCTTCCAAGACTGACCCAGAAAGAAACAGAATATCTAAACAGACCAATTACCAGCAACGAAATTGAAGCAGTAATCAAAAAACTACTAAAGAACAAAACCCCCGGGCCAGATGGATTTACCTCGGAATTTTAACAGACATACTGGGAAGACATAATACCCATTCTCCTTAAAGTTTTCCAAAAAATAGAGGAGGAGGGGATACTCCCAAACTCATTCTGTGAAGCTAACATCACCCTAATACCAAAACCAGGCAAAGACCCCACCAAAAAAGAAAACTACAGACCAATATCCCTGATGAACGTAGATGCAAAAATACTCAACAAAATATTAGCAAACCGAATTCAAAAATACATCAAAAGGATCATACACCATGACCAAGTGGGATTCATCCCAGGGATGCAAGGATGGTACAACATTCAAAAGTCCATCAACATCATCCACCACATCAACAAAAAGAAAGACAAAAACCACATGATCATCTCCATAGATGCTGAAAAAGCATTTGACAAAGTTCAACATCCATTCATGATAAAAACTCTCAGCAAAATGGGAATAGAGGGCAAGTACCTCAACATAATAAAGGCCATCTATGATAAACCCACAGCCAACATTATATTGAACAGCGAGAAGCTGAAAGCATTTCCTCTGAGATCGGGAACTAGACAGGGATGCCCACTCTCTCCACAGTTATTTAACATATTACTGGAGGTCCTAGCCATGGCAATCAGACAAAACAAAGAAATACAAGGAATCCAGATTGGTAAAGAAGAAGTTAAACTGTCACTATTTGCAGATGACATGATACTGTACATAAAAAACCCTAAAGACTCCACCCCAAAACTATTAGAACTGATATCGGAATACAGCAAAGTTGCAGGATACAAAATCAACACACAGAAATCTGTGGCTTTCCTATATACTAACAATGAACCAACAGAAAGAGAAATCAGGAAAACAACTCCATTCACAATTGCATCAAAAAAAATAAAATACCTAGGAATAAACCTAACCAAAGAAGTGAAACACTTATACTCTGAAAAATACAAGTCACTCTTAAGAGAAATTAAAGGGGACACTAACAGATGGAAACTCATCCCATGCTCATGGCTAGGAAGAATTAATATCGTCAAAATGGCCATCCTGCCCAAAGCAATATACAGATTTGATGCAATCCCTATGAAACTACCAGCAACATTCTTCAATGAACTGGAACAAATAATTCAAAAATTCATATGGAAACACCAAAGACCCCGAATAGCCAAAGCAATCCTGAGAAAGAAGAATAAAGTAGGGGGGATCTCACTCCCCAACTTCAAGCTCTACTATAAAGCCATAGTAATCAAGACAATTTGGTACTGGCACAAGAGCAGAGCCACAGACCAATGGAACAGACTAGAGAATCCAGACATTAACCCAGACATATATGGTCAATTAATATTTGATAAAGGAGCCATGGACATACAATGGCGAAATGACAGTCTCTTCAACAGGTGGTGCTGGCAAAACTGGACAGCTACATGTAGGAGAATGAAACTGGACCATTGTCTAACCCCATATACAAAAGTAAACTCAAAATGGATCAAAGACCTGAATGTAAGCCATGAAACCATTAAACTCTTGGAAGAAAACATAGGCGAAAACCTCTTAGACATAAACATGAGTGACCTCTTCTAGAACATATCTCCCCGGGCAAGGAAAACAACAGCAAAAATGAGTAAGTGGGACTATATTAAGCTGAAAAGCTTCTGTACAGCAAAAGACACCATCAATAGAACTAGAAGGATCCCTACAGTATGGGAGAATATATTTGAAAATGACACATCCGATAAAGGCTTGACGTCCAGAATAAATAAGGAGCTCACACGCCTCAACAAACAAAAAACAAATAACCCAATTAAAAAATGGGCAGAGGAACTGAACAGACAGTTCTCCAAAAAAGAAATACAGATGGCCAACAGACACATGAAAAGATGCTCCACATCGCTAATTATCAGAGAAATGCAAATTAAAACTACAATGAGGTATCACCTCACACCAGTAAGGATGGCTGCCATCCAAAAGACAAACAACAACAAATGTTGGCGAGGCTGTGGAGAAAGGGGAACCCTCCTACACTGCTGGTGGGAATGTAAACTAGTTCAACCATTGTGGAAAGCAGTATGGAGGTATATCAAAATGCTCAAAACAGACTTACCATTTGACCCAGGAATTGCACTCCTAGGAATTTACCCTAAGAACGCAGCAATCAAGTTTGAGAAAGACAGATGCACCCCTATGTTTATTGCAGCACTATTTACAATAGCCAAGAATTGGAAGCAATCTAAATGTCCATCAATAGATGAATGGATAAAGAAGATGTGGTACATATACACAATGGAATACTACTCAGCCATAAGAAAAGGGCAAATCCAATCATTTGCAGCAACATGGATGGAGCTGGAGGGTATTATGCTCAGTGAAACAAGCCAAGCGGAGAAAGAGAAATACCAAATGATTTCACTTATCTGTGGAATATAAGAACAAAGGAAAAACTGAAGGAACAAAACAGCAGCAGAATCACAGAACTCAAGAATGGACTAACAGGTACCAAAGGGAAAGGGACTGGGGAGGATGGGTGGGTAGGGAGGGATAAGGGGGGGAGAAGTAGGGGGGTATTAAGATTAACATACATGGGGGGTAGGAGAAAAGGGAGGGCTGTACAACACAGAGAAGGCAAGGAGTGATTCTACAACATTTTGCTATGCTGATGGACAGTGACTGTAAAGGGGTTTATAGGGGAGACCTGGTATAGGGGAGAGCCTAGTAAACATAATATTCGTCATGTAAGTATAGATTAGTGATACCAAAAACAAAGCAAAAAAAAAAAAAAGGGCAGTTCCTGTGTGGTAACCTCCAATGAGTTCTACACAAGGGTATAAAGGGCATATAAAAGTGTAGGCAAAGGGTCTGTTTGTGTTTATACAGAGGATCAAAGCCTAATTGGGCTACCCCGAAAATGAAATAAGATACGATATGAAAAAGAACTTCCAACATCTGCACTCTCTGGAAGACTCATGCCAGAAGATGATCATCAAAAAACCCCAACAAAGATCCATGCACTGCTACACGTGTAGATGCACTCATCCCACCAGCTCCTGGACTTGCCATGGGAATGAAGGAGATATCTAAGCTGGCCTGTGCATACAGTAAAACAACAAATTTGACTGGATCTGTACTGTGGGAACTCAACCAAGAATTAGGAGAAGTGCAAATTTTAGCGCTCCAAAATCTTACAACTACAGACCATTTACTGTTAAAAGAACATAAGGGATGTGAACATTCCCCAGGAATGGGTTGTTTTAATTTGTCTGATTTCTCTCAGACTGTTCAAGTTCAGTTGGACAATATCCACCATATTATAGATAAGTTTTCACAAATGCCTAAGGTGCCTAACTGGTTTTCTTGGTTTCACTGGAGATGGCTGGTAATTACAGGTATGCTTTGGTTATGTAACTATACTCCTATTATGTTAATGTGTGTGCGCAATTTAATTAGTAGTTTAAAACCTATACATGCTGAAGTTACTCTACAAGAAGATATGTCAAAGAAATAATCAATCTGCCCATGTTTTCTTCCACCTGCTTCTTCTATAGCTTTTCTTCTTCCTTCCTAATTACAACCCTTAAATAGAATTCGTGCCTCATATCAAATTTACCGAGTATCATAATTCTTCCAAGTGGTAAAGATACCTCAAGACAAATGCTTGGCATAGAAGCTACAGGGCATAAATATGCAAAGAAATAAAAAGCTAACCTTTTCAAACAATAAGGCTTCTCTCTCACTTACCAACTTTACATTTCCCTGTATGGCCCCAGAAGATGACTGGTTAGCCAGAGACGGTAAGATTCCTCAAGGGAGGAACAACCTAAGACAGGCACAGTCGCAGGGGGGGTCATCAGGTGAGAAAGTGGGGATCAACAGAGGTGAGGCTTAGAACCTCACCCCCCAGTTCTGAGAGAAATCTTTTGCATACTTGGATGTTTTATTGCCCTTGTCTAGCTTGGATTAACACATAGTCTACAGGCACAGACCTGATCATCTACCTTTGCTCTCTTACAACACTAAACTATGTTTCTACCTTTATCTTGTATCTACCTACCATTTCAGCATTTTATTAAAAATAATAATAATAAAGAGAGAAATGTGGTATCCACATATAAATCAAGTATAAAAACGAAATGAGTATTCATATTTGAACTGACTGTTTATAGTTCATAATGCATGAGCAAAACCAAAAGTTTCTGTGATGACTGCCCTTGTAATGTTCACTATGTAACTTACTCATTATGTAAGAATTTGTTCTCCATGTAAGAACTTGTTTGTTATGCCTCAGAAGATTGGAGACTGACGAAAATTAGGCTTGGGGTGGATTAATGATTGTGCATTGAGCATTGACTCCCCTATACAGAATTTTATTGTCGTTAACAACCATTTGATCAATAAATATGAGAGATGCCCTCACAAAAAAAAAAAAAAAAAAAAAAAAAGGACAGACTTCCAATGGTAAAATAAATAAGTAACCGGGATGTAATGTATAGCATAAGGAATATAGTCAAGATATTGTAACAGCTTGGTAGGGTGATAGCTGGAACCTAGAACTATGTATATAAATGTTTTATCACTGTGTTGTACACTTGAAACTAATGTAATGTAATACTGTGCGTCAACTACCCTTCAATAAAAAATAATTATCTAAAATAAAATAAAAAAAAAAAGCAAGGGGAAACTAAAGAGAAGGAGGCAGAGATACCGGCCTAGGTCACCCATGATAACTGTGATAGGCCTGTCCAGACAGAACTGGAGCACCAAGAGATGGAGCTCTGCCAGGTGTACTGCAGAGGAAGGTACTTTCCTTCATTCTTTAATCCTCCACTAGGGCCTATCATTGGCAAAATTTTAGCCAGAAGCCAGCTGGCAAGGGGGGTTGACAAGAGTCAGACCCCTATGACATATGGCAGAGCAAGGAGAGGGCAAGGGATGGGTCTGAGAACTTTCACTGTCCACTTCCTTCAAGTACTCAGCATCCATTCTCATCATTGTACTCATATTTAATAGGCTCCATGTTTCCACCTAACATGAAGCACCCATTCACTGTGTAAATATAAACAATCTCATCCTCTTTCTAACAAGAGGAGACACTAAAAACCATCAGTCCTTGAATCAAGTTCAAGTTTAGAATCTCCAAGATAAGCAGTGTTTGTCACTCAGGTATGGATACAGTTCCCTATAGACATGCCTTATGAATTAATTTAGTGCTAACAATACACCTAATACAAAATAACAGTGGATGAAGAGGGGAGACAGCAACTGAGTAATAAATACCTTAGGATATATACACAGCTACTATAATTTTGGATCTGTCCCTAGTTCCAACTCCGTATCTATGTTTCTTATTCTCTGCCATTTTGTTGCCTTGCCCTCAGCAGTGTCTCAGTTGGTTGGCATTTTTAACTGGTGGGATAATCTAAATCTTAATTCTTGAAGTGTCTTGAGTCCTTAGTGTCCCTACCTTTATTAGGCTTTCTTTCTTTCTTTCACTGACATTTACTATCAGACACGGAATCACTAAGAGGTTTTCCAGTTAATCACCAGGTTGTTGTAGAAATGACATCAACTGCTCCCACTTTTAAAATAATCCAATTGTCCCCTTTGTAATAGGGATCAATCTCCAAGTTCCTTCTCTATTTATTAATTATGTGGTTTGAAGGCCCCAAATACCTAAGTGGCTGTCTGAACTTCTAGTTTGATGGGGTTATTGTCACTTCCTCTAGTGGGAACATCCCAATAAAAAGCTCACTACTACAGGACTCTTGTGGCAAAATAAATCCCTTGGCAGAAGCAATGTAGGGAACACCTTCACGATGCAAATGCTTTCTCTAAGTCCTCAGCTGCTGTTGCTTTCAGCAGTGATATTTTGAGTAAGGAAGGAAAATCCAAAATCAGAATAAGTATCTATTCTAGTGAGGACAAATTATGTCCATGATGGAAGAGAGGCAATATAATTAACCTACCACTAGAAGGTTAGCTAGTCTCCCTGGGAAGTGAGGATCAGGTCCTCAGACTGGCTTGGCTTCTGCTAGGTTGGGCAGCGAGCACTGGCAGTACGGTATCACTGCTGATGAGGGGAAGCCCAAGGTGTTGAATCCTTGCAAAGCTTCTATCCTTGCCACCACAGCCATTTTATACATTGGTATATGCCTGGGGAAAGAGGCTAAGCAACATTTATAAGTCAGGTAATTCAACTAATTATTTAAAGCTTCCTCTGCAGAGGTGATATCTGTATGAGAAATTACATAAGACACAGTATCTTCCAACCCTGTACCCATTACAAGAGATCCATCCACATACATCTTCTCCAAACCCCCTCTCCTTTGATCATGCAATCCTTTTTTTCCAAGCTCCTGATTAACAAGCCAGGTTATTAGTTGCCACCCATGGGTAAGTTCCTCAGATCATGCCTTCTTCCAGGAAAAATGGAAAATTATGTATTATTGTCTGGTATTTCCCTTCACCAGATGGTTACCTCTCAGTGGGCATATAAAATACCAATAGATATTTCCAGCTGGTACCAGCTTATCCTTCAGAATTCTCTATAAACAAGATCTGAGATTTTTTTCTTTATATGTCAGCTATTCACAAGAAACTCTCCATGAGGCCATAGGTGTGGAGAGCAGTCATGACAATGCAGCCTGCGTAGGTGTCATAAGAGCCTGAGCCACCTGTCCGTGCAGTTGTGTTGTTCCTTCCATACCTTCATGAATCTAACCAAGATTATAATATTTAAATTTCATAAAGGTGATTGACCCTGCACAATCTTATGGATAAATCTTATAACACCCAATGCATGGTGGGCATCTCAGGTTACATAGTGTCTTGTGGTTTATCTAGCACTCAGCCTCTACCAAGTACCAACAGCAAGTCAGGAACTGCCTCTCATAATGAAAGAGTTATCAGCACAAGAATTTCCCTCCAAACCCTAGGGAACTGTGTCATGAATCTTTCAAAGTAGCTTGCCAGAGGTTCCATATGGCATCCATATTTATCACTGATAACCTGGAGCACAACTGAACCTGACAGATGATAAGAAGCTTGCAATAGGCTGAACTTGTTGCAGAGCAGTCTTTTGCTCTGTTCCCACTCAAAACATGCACATTATGGGTTACTCAAAAAATGGATCATAGTATCACTCCCAAAAGGCTTCCAGGGAAATCTGCCAAATGTTGTACTACTTTCTTAATGGTATGTAGTATGAAGTACAACATTTTACCTTCCACTCAGGAAAAGCTAACAAAACATGCCTAAGACCTTTGGACTCCCAAAACTTACTGAACTGGCAGGCCCCTGAACAGGGTTTATCTCTCAAACTCTAGCACATATGTACCCAACTAAAGCATCGTGCTATTTTTCAACAGTCCAATCTGAATGATGTCATCAATATAGTGCTCCCAAAGTATGACATTCTGAAAAATGTTCAAATGATCAATGTTGGAGCCATTTGCCATGAATCAGTCATTCATCTCAGAGAGTTCTAAACACTTCTTCCCATTGCATCTTGGTATCAGAGTCAGCAAGAACAACACAATGCAGTTAAGCACTAAGTGAAACAACATCCTACTTACATAAAGAAGAGACGGAGCAAGATCAGCTTCTATAGAAGGAAAAGGTCCCCCATGGCCAGCAGGTCTCTCCCTGTAACCAACATAGAGCATTTTGTCTATTGCACCCTTGTTGTGCCACAGCAGAAAGACCCTGCCTCCCCGTCCCAGAGGATGGATATAACAGTAGGGTTGGCAAGGTACCATATGAGGCACAGGCTTCAGGCAAATTCAAAAGAGCATTCTTTGAGGCTGAAACAGGGAAAGATATTCCCACACTGGGCAATAGGCCTAGAATAGGCTATGTGGACTATTAATTTATCTCCTGGCAAGGAAGTGTTCCAAGTCCAAGGCCCACATGTACATGGCTGAGTGGGGATGGAATGACTGAGTATGTGAAATCGCCCTTCCCAACAATCAGTCCCTTACTAGACTACATGAGTACATAGATTTGCAAGAATTCAAAGCAGTGATGGCACACTTCTATTCATGTCAGGTGAAAATGAATATTCTTATTATTGCCAGTTTCTATGATGTGGTAGATTTCTTGCAAACATGGATGTAATAATTCCCCATATCCCTACAGGGCACCCTTCAGTGAGTACATGTATTTCCCCACCCCCTGAACCTGAACTGGCCTTGTAACTTGCTTTGACTGACAGAATGCAGTAGAAGTGATGCTGTGAGACTTCTTAATCTAAGACTCAAGAAGCCTAGATGCTTCTGCTCTCACCCTCCTTCTACCTAAATTCTGACTTGTGAAGAAACCATAAAAAGGATGCCAAGGGATATGAAAACCTTTTCTTTTACTGTTTTGGAAGTAAAGGTAAGTTCCAGGGGTTTCTCTTGTCCCACCTATCATAACAGTGCTCACTGCACATATAAGGAGGAAATACAGAGATTTTTTTATAGTGACCAAGAATTTATTCCAACTCTGCATTCAGGATCTGAGAAGATCTTTCTAGGCTGGGTCTGTGGGTCCATTGGTCCCTTTGTGAGATGAAATCTTGTAAGACTTCTCACACAAAGAAGTGTCATTTCTCAGAGCTCAATCACATAGGTAACTATAATGGGGCTGGAAAACACGCAGAAGATTGCAGACATCTGTTAAGTAGTAAATACTCCGTCAGGATTGTGTTCTACCTTTTGTTGGAAGAAAAGAAATAGCTTTAGTTTTACTCATTTGCAGGTAACTTTGTTGGTTTGGTTTTGTTTATTTAGATATTTTATGGCATTTTTTCTTTAGCTTTGTTGCTTAAATGTTTCCCAAGGTGACTATAAGTATAGATTTTTTTCCATTGATTTTTCTGGGAACATAACCTGCTCCCATAAGTCTCTAATTATTTTCTACCTAGTTGTTCTCTGAAAGTTGCTGTCTTTGGATGGTCATGTCATTAGTAGAGAAAATGAAGGTGGGAAAAACTAAGGGGCAGAGGTAAAAAACATTTATGCTGTGCAGATCAGTAACAAAGTAGAGAAAGAATACTTTCTTTTGTTTGGCTCAGACCTTGAATTTCTGAGTCCATCAACAGAACAGGAAAATCATAAATCATCTTTCTGCCTCTCTTTAAAATAACAAGACAAAATCTAAATGTACCATAATGTCAAGCCAGACTGGGTTTTCTTAACTCTAGTTCTATTTGACTTATAGGAAAAGAAGACTTTTCATAGTTTCGAACTATAAGTTGTTTGTTGTGTGCACTTTTCAGTTTTGTAATGAGTTTTCAGTTTGTTCCATGTTTTCCTTAGTTTTGTGGAAGGCTGGAAGAAGCTACTTAGACATGTGCCTTCTTAATCCAGAATACAGCATATTAATTTAACAATCTTTGATCACATCATATCCTCAAAGCTGATGAGAGTACACTGGCACTTTAGGAACATGAGATTTGTAGCAGCTGAAATATCCTGCCCTGTGGCAGTGACAGTTTCACTAAATACAGGACTGTATTTAAGGTTCACTGGCTCTCATATGCCTTCTGTAATATGTCAAAGATGTTCCAAAGCCTCCTCATAAATATTACTTTGACTTGTAGTCTCTTCACTGCCTACAAGTTTCCCAATTCAGCCCTAAATCCTACATATCACCAGCACAATACACAAAAGAAAAAAAATAGAAAGAAGGGAGTGAAAAGAAAATGAATGGTTCAGACTGAATGTTACTATTTAAAGAGGTTTGCAGAACTTATTTCCTTACTGAAAGATAAAATACATGTAGAACAAAGCAGTTTTTGACCCATCCATTTCCATTTTCTCTTTCTATCCTCCCTATGTTATGTCTATTTTCTCATTTGAGCAATTCACAGAAAATAAAAAGAGCCTAGAGACAGAAACTATCATAAGCTAAAGCAGAATGAATCATGCAAATGTGTGCTATTGTATATCTGACAGAATCCAGAGCTGTCCACTGTATCCTAGCACAGCAACATGAACATTTTCTTAAGACTAAAGAGGGTACAGACTTTCTTTTTATGATTTGTTTATAATTCCTGCACACTGACTGGTAGTTATATGTTTGTGTACCTCAGACATATCAAGTAAAAATAAGTACCTGTCTATAGCATATCTTTTATATTTCCCTGATAACTAACACATTTTTGAAATAAGAATAATATGTAAAATACTAGATAGCTGCTCATTTTAACATTGCTTCTCCCCTGGGGTAGAAAAGAAAATTAAGTTTTAACTGCAAAGTTCTCTTGTTTTCTATCATTATTCACCATGTCATCACTCAGGCAAGTGGCTCCAAGTATAAGAAATGGTAACAAGTCAGCTGTAATATATCTTTACAAAAAAATGATTAAGCTAGCCATAATTTTTCTCAAGGAGCACAGTTCCTTTTGCATGAGAGTATTAGGATATGTGGTAGAATAAGAATCTTCAAGAAAGAATATTTTCAAAACATAAATGTTATTTTCTACACTACGTGTTAATATTTTCAGAGTATTACAGATAGGACTGGGTGAGGGGATCCCAGATGGTTGCACAGGAAGTCCCTGAACTCATCTGCTATCATGAACACACCAAACCTATATGTATGTATAGAGCAATTCCTCCTAAAGAACTGAGGGCTGACTGAACAGCTTCTGCAGAAAAAAGATAGAGAAGCCACACAGAGAACAGCAGAAGACACAGAGACATGGTAATGATGGGAATTCCACCCCCAAGCTAGAAACTACAGTAGGGAGAGATATCACTGAGAGAGCTGCACAGAGATTTGGCCATACGGACCCAGAAAGAAAGAAAGAAAAAAAAACATGGTTTAAAGAACAACAAGAATTCAAGTGAAATCAATTCCATTTATAATTGCATCAAAAAATAAAGCCATTTACTAACCGTAGAGCATCTGCCAAACTGTGTTATGGGGAGGATGTTGATGAAACTCTCTCTCTGGGATTGAAGGTGTTGATGGGCACCATTGTTTATGTTCCACTTTCATTGAAACTAAGAACCGGTTCTTGGAAAAGATGAATTAAACTGATAAACCTTTAGCTAGACTCATCACAAAAAAAGAGATAAGGTTCAAATATATGAAATCAGAAATGAAAGAGAGGTTAAAACCAACACCACAGAGAAACAAAGGACTGTAAGAGTAAGAGACTACTATGAAAAATTATATGCCAAAAAGTTGGACAACCTAGAAGAAATAGGTAAATACCTAGAAACTACAATCTTCTAAGAATGAATCAGAAAGAAATAGAAAATCTGAACAGACTAAATTGAATCTGTAATTTTAAAAACCCTCACTAAAAGTCCAGAACTTCACAGGTGAATTCCATCAAACATTTAATGAAGAGCTGATATACATTCTTCTCAAATTACCCCAAAAATAGAGTAGGAAGGAGTTCCTCCAAATTCATTCTATAAAACCAGCGTTAATCTAATACCAAAAGCAGACAAAGACACCACAAAAAAAGAAAATTATAGGCCAATACCCCTGATGAACACAGATGCAAAAACCCTCACCAAAATATCAGCAAACTGAATTCAACAATACATTAACCAACAATAAGTGGGATTTACACAAGGGATGCAAGGATTCTTCAGCATCTGCAAATTAATCGACAAGATACACAATATTAACAAAAGGAAGGATAAAAATCACATGATCATTTCAATAGACGCAGAAGAAAATTCAACATCCATTCATGAAAAACTCCCAACAAAGTGGGTTTAGAGAGAGCATATCTCAATGTAATAAAGGCCATATATGACAAACCCACAGCTAACATCAAACACAATGGTGAAAAGATTAATGCTTTTCCTCTAAGATCAGGAACAAGATAAGGGTGTCCATTCTTACCACTTTTATTCAACATATTACTGGAAGTTCAAGTCACAGCAACTAGGCAAGAAAAAAATGAAAAGCATCCAAATTTGTAACGAAGAAATAAAACTTTCACTATTTGTAGATGATATTATATATAAAAAATGCTAAAGAGCCTATCAAAGTATGTTAGAACTAATAAATTAATCCAGTGTTATTGCAGGATACAAAATTAATATACACAAATCTCTTGCATTTCTGTATACTAATCACAAAGTAGCAGAAAGAGAAATTAAGAAAACAATCCCATTTACACTTGCATCAAAAAGGATAAAATACTTAGGAGTAAATTTAACCAGGGAGGTGAAAAACCTGTACTCTGAAAACTATAAAACGGGTGAAAGAAATTGAAGACCACACAAATAAATGTAAAGATATACCATACTCATGGTTTGAAAGAATTAATATTGTTAAAATGTCCATACTACCCAAAGCAACCTACAAATAAAAGGCAATCTCTAGCAAACCCAAGCATCTTTAACAGCATTAAAACAAATTTTATCAAAACTTATATGGAACCAAAAAAGACCTGGAATAGTCAAAGCAATCTTGGGAAAAGAGATATTATGCTTTCTGATTTCAACCTATACCATGAAGTAATAATAATCAAAACAGTATGGGACTGGCACAAAAACTGACACATAGATCAATGGAATAGAATATAGACTCCAGAAATAAAGCCACACCTACACAGTCAATTAATCTATGGCAAAAGAGGCAAGAATAAACAATGGGTAAAGACAATCTCTTCAATAAATGATGTTGGGAAAACAGGACAGCTAAAAATGCAAAGGAATGAAAATGGACCACTTTCTTACAATATATACAAAAGTAAACTCAAAATGGATTAAAGACCTAAATGCGAGACCTGAAACCAGAAACTCCTAAAAGAGACATAAGTAATAATCTCTTGTACATCAGTCTTAGCAATATTTTTCTCAATCTGTTTCCTCAGGCAAGGAAAACAAAAGCAAAAATAAATAATTTGGACTACATCAAAGTAAAAATCTGCACAACAAAGGAAACCATCAACAAAACAGAAAGGCAACCTACTTAATGGGAGAGGCTATTTGCAAATGATATATCTGAAAAGAGTTTAATATCCAAAATACATAAAGAACTCATAAAACTCAATACCAAAAAAAAATAATCTGATTAAAAAATTGGCAGAGGACCTAAATATAGACATTTTTCCAAAGAAGACATGCACATGGCCAACAGGCACATGAAAACATGTTCCACATCACTAATCATCAGTCAAATGTAAATTAATACACAATGAGATACACCTCAAAACAATCAGAATGGCTAGTATCAAAACACAAGAAATAACAATTGTCGGTGAGGATATGGAGAAAAAGAAACCCTTGTGCACTATTGGTGAGACTATAACTGGTGCATACATCATGGGAAAAAATATGGAGGATCCTCAAAAGGTTAAAAATAGAAATATCAAAACACCTAGTAAGTATATTTCTGGGAATTAACCCAAGGTAAATAAAAACAATAATTCTAAAAGATATATTTATTCACTTATATGTTTATTGTAGCATTATTTACAATGTCCAAGACATGAAAACAACCTGTATCCATCAATAGATAAATGCATAAAGACATGTGATATATGGATATAATGGAATATTACTCAGCCACAAAAAGGATGTCATCTTGTCATTCACAACAACATGGATGAACCTAGATGATACTATGCTGAGTGAAATAAGCCAAAGACAAACAACATATCATTTCACTTGTATGTGAAATCTAAAACGAAAACAAATGAACAAATAAGAAAAAAACTGAAACAGATCTCCTAAATATAGAGAATAAACTGGTGTTTGCCAGAGGGAGGAGGGTGGGGAGACAGGGGAAATAGGTGAAGGGAAGTAAAAGATACAAACTTCCAATTAAAAAATACATTAGTCACAGGTATGAAAAGTACAATATAGGGAATATAGTCAATAATACTGTAATAACTTTGTATGGTGACAGTAAGTATATTTATGGTGAGCATTTTGTAGTGTATTTGTTGAATCACTATGTTATACACCTAAAATGAATACAATATCATAGGTCAACTATACTTCAATTAAGAAAAGAATATAGGACTGAAGATGAAAAGCTACATAATAAGAGAAACACAGATTTTAAAAAGTATGAATTTTTATTGACCTATTGTCTAGAAAGTCACTGAAAATTTGAATATATTTACCAGAATATTGATAAGGGATGAGAATCATCTGCCATTTTCTACTTTCTTGTGAAATATATAGTTATTATAATTCTTAAGTTCAGTATGACTACTGCTCAAATCTATAATGCAATTTTCTAACTTCTTCAAAGTGAATATACTTGTATCTTACATTCTTCTAAAGGACTTAGGGCAGACTAAGAAATTAATTTAACAAAATTTTATGCCCAAAGTTTGGAATAAAATGGGATGTAAACACAAGTAACCTTGTATGATTGACCCAACTTTCTAACCAAAATGATAAAAGGAATTTATAAATAGGATAAAAGCAGCCAGCACTGGAAAATAGGCAAGGGGCTCTTTATATCATAAAATTTAAGAAATACATCAGTATGGAAGGAGCCAAAAGAAAATAAGACACTTAAGGCTACATAAAACTTCTTTTTCTGAGAAAGTACTGCTAAATTTAAGATTGTAAGATGAGGGTTTATTGGAAACATTTAACTCCCTACTAAAATTAAAAAAAAAAACAGAAATAGAAATACCTATCAACTATTTTTTAAAATTTTTTATTAAGGTATTATTGATATACACTCTTACGAAGGTTTCACATGAAAAAACAATGCGATTACTACATTTACCCATATTGTCAAGTCCCCACCCATAACCCAATGCAGTCACTGTCCATCAGTGTAGTAAGATGCCACAGATTCATTATTTGCCTTTGCTGTGCTACACTGTTTTCCCCGTGATCCTCCACATCATGTGTACTAAACATAATACTCCTTAATCCGCTTCTCCTTCCCTCCCACACCCCTCCCCTTTGGTAACCACTTGTCCCTTCTTGGAGTCTCTGAGTCTGCTGCTGTTTTGTTTCATTGTTATACTCCACAAATGAGGGAAATTACTTGGCACTTGTCTTTCTCTGCCTGGCTTATTTCACTGAGCATAATATCCTCCAGATCCATCCATGTTGTTGCAAATGGTAGGATTTGTTTCTTTCTTATGGCTGAATAGTATTCCATTGGGTATATGTACCACCACTTTTTTATCCATTCATCTACTGATGGACACTTAGGATGCTTCCATATCTTGGCTATTGTAAATAGTGCTGTGATAAACATAGGGGTGCATATGTCTTTTTGAATCTGAGAAGTTGTATTCTTTGGGTAAATTCCAAGGAATGGGATTCCCAGGTCAAATGGAATTTCTATTTTTAGTTTTTTGAGGAACCTCCATATTGCTTTCCACAATGGTTGAACTAGCTTACATTCCCAACAGCAGTGTAGGAGGGTTCCCCTTTCTCCACATCCTCACCAACATTTGTTATTCTTAGACTTTTCGATGCTGACCATCCTTACTGCTGTGAAGTGAGATCTCACTGTGGTTTAATTTGCATTTCCCTGATGATTAGTGATGTGGTGTATCTTTTCATGTGTCTGTTGGCCATCTGAATTTCTTTTTGGAGAACTGTCTCTTCATATCCTCTGCCCATTTTGTGATCAGTTCATTGCTTTTCGGATATTGAGGCATGTAAGTTCATTATATATTTTAGGTGTTAACCCCTTGTCGGATATGTCATGTAAAATATATTCTCCCATACTGTAGGATGCCTTTTTGTTCTGTTGATAGTGTCATTTGCTGTACAGAAAACTTTTAGTTTGATGTAGTCCCAGGAGTTCATTCTTGCTTTCTTTCCCTTCCTCAAGGAGATGCATTCAGGACGAAGTGGCTCATGCTTATATTCAGGAGATTTTTGCCTATGTTGTCTTCTAAGAGTTATATGGTTTCATGACTTACTTTCAGGGCTTTGATCCATTTTGAGTTTACTTTTGTGAATGGGTTTAAACAATAATCCAGTTTCATTGTCTTGGATGTAGCTGTCCAGTTTGGCCAACACAAGATGTTGAAGAGGCTGTCATTTCCCCATTGTACATCTATGGCTCCTTTACAATATATTGACCATATATGGTTGGGTTTACATCAGGGCACTCTAGTCTGTTCCATTGGTGTATGGGTCTGTTCTTGTGCCAGTACCAAACTATCTTGATTACTGTGGCTTTGTAAAAGAGCTTGAAGTTGGGGAGTGTAATCCCCCCAGCTTTATTCTTCCTTCTCAGGATTGCTTTGCTACCCAGTGTCTTATGTGGTTCCATATGAATTTTAGAATGATTTTCCCTAGTTTGTTGAAGAATGCTGTTGGTACTTTGATAGGAATTGCATTGAATCTGTAGATTGGTTTAGGCAGGATGGCTATTATGACAATATTAATTCTTCCTATTCATGAGCATGGGATGTGTTTCCATTTATTGGTATCTTCTTTAATTTCTCTCATGAGTGTCTTGTAGTTTACAGAGTATAGGTCTTTCATTTCCTTGGTTAGGTTTATTCCTAGGTATTTTATTCTTTTTGATGCAACTGTGAATGGAATTGTTTTCCTGACTTCTCTTTCTGCTAGTTCATTGGTAGTGTATAGGAATGCCAGAGATTTCTGCATACTAATTTTGTATCCTGCAACATTGCTGAATTCAGATATTAGATCTAGTAGTTTTGGAGTGGATTCTTCAGGGCTTTTATGTACAATATCATGTCACCTACAAACAGGGACAGTTTGCCTTTTCCCTTGCCAATCTGGATGCCTTTTATTTCTTTGTGTTGTCTGATTGCCGTGGCTAGGACCTCCAGTACTACATTGAATAGAAGTGGTCAGAGTGGGCATCCTTGTCTTGTTCCTGATCTTAAGGGAAAGGCTTTCAGCTTCTCGCTGTTAAATATAATGTTGGTTATGGGTTTGTCATATACGGCCTTTATGATGTTGAAGTTCTTGGCATCTATACCCATTTTGTTGAGAGTTTTTATCATGAATGGATGGTGAATTTTGTTGAATGCTTTTTCAGCGTCTATGGGGATGATCATGTGGTTTTTGTCCTTCCTTTAATTGATGTGGTAGATGATATTGATGGATTTTTGAATGTTGTACCATCCTTGCATCCCTGCAAGAAATCCTACTTGATCATGATGGATGATCTTTTTGAATTCAGTTTGTTAATTTTTTGCTGAGTATTTTTGCATCTATGTTCATCAGGGATATTGGTCTGTAATTTTCTTTTTTTATGGTGTCTTTGCCTGTTTTTGGTATTAGAGTGATGCTGGCCTCATAGAATGAGTTTGGAAGTATTCCTTCTTCTTCTACTCTTTGGAAAACTTTCAGCAGGATGGGTATTAGGTCTTCACTAAATGTTCGATAAAATTCAGCAGTGAAGCCATCTGGTCCAGGATTTTGTTCTTAGGTAGATTTTTGATTACCAGTTCAATTTCATTGCTGGTAATTGGTCTGTTCAGATTTTCTGTTTCTTCATTGGTCAGCCTTGGAAAGTTGTATTTTTCTAGAAAGTTGTCCATTTATTCTGGGTTATCCAGGTAGTTAGCATATAATTTTCCATAGTATTCTCTAATAATCCTTTGTATTTCTGTGGTGTTCATAGTGATTTTTCCTTTATCATTTCTGATTCTCTGTATGTGAGTAGACTCTCATTTTCACTTGACAAGTCTGGCTAAGGATTTATCTATTTTGTTTATTTTCTCAAAGAATCAGCTCCAGCTTTCATTGATTTTTCTATTGTTTTATTCTTCTTGATTTTATTTCTGCTCTAATCTTTATTATGTCCCTCCTTCTACTGACTTATGTTCTTCTTTTTCTAGTTTTGTTAATTGTGAGTTTAGACTTTTCACATGAGATCGTTCTTTCCTCAGGTAGGCCCTAATTGCAATATACTTTCCTCTTAGCATTGCCTTTGCTGAATCCCACAGATTTTGTGGTGTTGAATTATTGTTGTCGTTTGTCTCCATATATTGTTTGATCTCTGTTTTTATTTCATCATTGATCCATTGGTTATTTAGGAGCATGTTGTGAAACCTCTATGTGTTAGTGGGATTTCTCATTTTCTTTGCATAATTTATTTCTAGTTTCATACTTCTGTGGTCTGAGAAACTGGTTGGTACAATTTCAATCTTTTTGAATTTATTGAGGGTCTTTTTGTGGCCTAGTATATGATCTATTACTGAAAATGTTCCATATGCACATGAGATGAATGGGTATTCTGCTGCTTTTGGGTGTAGAGTTCTGTAGATGCCTGTTAGCTCCATCTGCAATAATGTGTTGTTCAGTGCCTCTGTCTCCTTACTTATTTTCTGTTTGGTTGATCTGTCCTTCAGAGTGAGTGGAGTGTTGAAGTCTCCTAGAATGAATGCATTGCATTCTACTTTCCCTTTTAATTCTGTTAGTATTTGTTTCACATATGTAGGTGCTCCTGTGTTGGAGACATAGATAATTATAATGGTTATATCTTCTTGTTGGATTTACCCCTTCATCATTACATAATGTTCTTCTTTGTCTCTTTTGACTTTCTTTGTTTTGAAGTCTCTTTTGTCTGATACAAGTACTGAAACTGCTGCTTTTTTTCCTCCCTATTAGTTGCATGAAGTACCTTTTTCAAACCCTTCACTTTTAGTCTGTGTATGTCTTTAGCTTTAAAGTGAGTCTCCTGTAGGCAGCATATAGATGGGTCTTGTTTTTCTATTCATTCAGTGACTCAATGTCTTTTTTCTTCAATTTTTTTAAAATTTTGGTATCATTAATGTACAATTACTTGAACAACATTATGGTTATTAAACTCCCCCCATTATCAAGTCCCCCCACATACCCCACTACAGTCACTCTCCATCAGCATAGTAAGATGCTATAGAATCATTATGTGTCTTCTCTGTATATACTGCCTTTCCCGTGACACCCCCTACATTATGTGTGCTAATCATAATGCCCCATTTTCCCCCTTATCACTCCCATACCACCCAGCCACCCCAGTCCCTTTCCCCTTGGGAACTGTTAGTCCATTCTTGGGTTCAGTGAGTTTGCTGTTGTTTTGTTCCTTCAGGTTTTTCTTTTCTTCTTATACTCCACAGATAAGTGAAATCATTTGATACTTGTCTTTCTCTGCCTGGCTTATTTCACTGAGCATAATACTCTCTAGCACCATCTATGTTGTTGCAAATGGTAGGATTTGTTTTCTTCTTATGGCTGAATAATATTCCATTGTGTATATGTACCACATCTTCTTTACCCATTTTCTACTGATGGACACTTAGGTTGCTTCCATTTCTTGGCTATTGTAAATAGTGCTGCGATAAACATAGGGGTGCATCTGTCTTTTTCAAACTGGGCTGCTGCATTCTCAGGGTAAATTCCTAGGAGTGAAATTCCTTGGTCAAATGGTATTTCTATTTTGAGTTATTTGAGGAACTTGCATACTGCTTTTCACAATGGTTGAACTAGTTTACATTCCCTCCAACAGCGTAGGATGTTTCCCCTTTCTCCACATTCTCGCCAACATTTGTTGTTGTTTGTCTTTTGGATGTTGACCATCCTAACTGGTGTGAGGTGATATCTCATTGTGGTTCTAATTTGCATTTCTCTGATGATTAGCGATGTGGAGTATCTTTTCATGTACCTGTTGGCCATCTGAATTTCTTCTTTGGAGAAGTGTCTGTTCAGTTCCTCTGACCATTTTTAATTGGCTTATTTGCTTTTTGTTTGTTAAGTTGCATGAGCTCTTTATATAATTTGGATGTCAACCCCTTATCAGATATGTCATTTATGAATATATTCTCCCATACTGTATGATGTCTTTTAGTTCTACTGATGGTATCTTTTTCTGTATAGAAGCTTTTTAGTTTGATTTAGTCCCACTTGTTCATTTTCTCTTTTGTTTCCCTTGCTCGGGGAGAGAGGTTCATAAAGAAGTTGTTCATGTTTATGTCCAAGAGATTTTTGCCTATATTTTTTTCTAAGAGTTTTATGTTTTCATGACATACATTCAGGTCTTTGATCCATTTTGAGTTTACTTTGTGTACTGGGTTAGACAATAATCCAGTTTCATTCTCTTACATGTAGCTATCCAGTTTTGCCAATACCAACTGTTGAAGAAGCTGTCATTTCCCCATTGTATATCCATGGCTCTTTTATCATATATTACTTGACCATATGTGCTTGAGTTTATATCTGCACTCTCTATTCTGTTCCACTGGTCTATGGGTCTGTTCTTCTACCAGTACCAAATTGTCTTGATTACTGTGGCTTTGTAGTAGAGCTTGAAGTCAGGGTGCATTAAATCTGCCTGACATATTCTTCCTTCTCAGGACTTCTTTGGCTATTCTGGGTCTTTTGTCATTCCATATGAATTTTAGAACTATTTGCTCTAGTTCATTGAAGAATACTGTAGGTATTTTGATAGGGATTGCATTGAATCTGTAGTTTGCTTTAGGCAGGATGGCCATTTTGACAATATAAATTCTTTCTAGCCAAAAGCATGGAATTAATTTCCATTTGTTAGTGTCCTCTTTAATTTCTTTCATGAGTGTCTTGTAGTTTTCAGGGTATAGGTCTTTCACTTCCTTGATTAGGTTTATTTCTAGGTATTTTATTCTTTTTGATGCAATTGTGAATGGAATTGTTTTCCTAATTTCTCTTTCTGCTAGTTCTTCATTAGTCTAGAGCAGTGCAACAGATTTCTGTGTATTAATTTTGTATCCTGCAACATTGCTGAATTCAGATTTTAGATCCAGTAGTTTTGGAGTGGATTCCTTAAGTTTTTTTATGTACAATATCATGTCATCTGCAAACAGAGACAGTTTGACTTCTTCCTTGCCTATCTGGATGCATTTTATTTCTTTGTGTTGTCTGATTGCTGTGGCTAGGACCACCAGAACCATGCTGAATAAAGGTGGGGAGAGTGGGCATCCTTGTCTTGTTTCTGATCTTAAAGGGATAGCTTTCAACTTCTCGCTGTTAAGTACAATGTTGGCAGTGGGTTTGTCATATATGGCCTTTATGATGTTGAGGTACTTGCTCTCTATACCCATTGCATTGAGAGTTTTTTTCATGAATGGATGTTGAATTTTGTCAAATACTTTTTCAGCCTCGATGGAGATGAGCATGTGATTTTTGTCCTTTTTTTTCTTTCATGTAGTGGATGATGTTGATGGGTTTTTGAATGTTGTACTGTCCTGGCATCCCTGGAATGAATCCCACTTGATCATGATGTATGATCTTTTTGATGTATTTTTTAATTTGGTTTGCTAATATTTTGTTGAGTATTTTTGCATCTATGTTCATCACGGATATTGGTCTGTAATTTTCTTCTTTTGTGATGTCTTTGCCTGGTTTTGGTATTAGAGTGATGTGAGCCTCATAGAATGAGTTTGGGAGTACTCCTTCCTCTTCTACTTTTTGAAAACTTTAAGGAGGATGGGTGTTAGATCTTCATTAAATGTTTGATAAAATTCATCAGTGAAACCATCTTGCCTAGGGGTTTTGTACTTAGGTAGTTTTTGATTACCAATTCAATTTCTTGGCTGGTAATTGGTCTATTCAGATTTTCTGCTTCTTTCTGGGTCAGCCTTGGAAGGTTGTATTTTTCTAGAAAGTTGTCCATATCTTCTAGGTCATCCAGTTTGTTACCATATAATTTTTCATAGTATTCTCTCATAATTCTTTGTATTTCTGTGGTGTCTGTAGTGATTTTTCCTTTCTCATTTTTGATTCTGTTTATGTGTGTAGACTCTCTTTTTTTCTTGATAAATCTGGCTAGGGGTCTTTCTATTTTTTTTATTTTCTCAAAGAACAAGCTCCTGCTCTCATTAATTCTTTCTATTGTTTTATTCTTCTCAATTTTATTTATTTCTCTTCTAATCTTTATTATATTCCTCCTTCTACTGACTTTGGACCTCATTCATTCTTCCTCTTCTAGTTTCATTAATTGTGAGACTGTTCATTTGAGATTGCTCTTTTCTGAGGTAGGCCTGTATTGCAATGTATTTCCCTCTTGGCACGGCCTTCGTTGCATCCCACAGATTTTGTGTTGTTGAATCATTGCTGTCATTTGTCTCCATATATTGCTTGATCTGTGTTTTTATTTGGTCATTGATCCATTGATTTTTAGTAGCATGTTATGAAGTCTCCATGTGTTGGTGGGCTTTTCCATTTTTTGTGTGTAATTTATCTAGTATCATACCCTTGTGATCTGAGAAGCTGATTGGTACAATTTCAATCTTTTTGAATTTACTGAGGTTCTTTTTGTGGTCTAGTATATGATCTATTCTTGAAAATGTTCCATGTGCACTTGAGAAGAATGTGTATCCTGTTGCTTTTGGATGGAGTGTTCTGTAGATGTCTGTTAGGTACATCTGTTCTAATACATTGTTCAGTGCCCCTGTCTCTTTACTTATTTACTGTCTGGTTGATCTTCCTCTGGAGTGATTGGTGTGTAGAAGTCTCCTAAAATGTATGCACTGCATTCTATTTCCCTCTTTAATTCTGTTAGTATTTGTTTCACATATGTAGGTGATCCTGTGTTGGGTGAATAGATATTTACAACAGTTATATACTCTTGTTGGACTGACTGCTTTATCATTATGTTATGTCCTTCTTTGTCTCTTGTGACTTTCTTTGTTTTGAAGTCTATTTTGTCTGATACAAGTACTGCAACTTCTACTTTTTTCTCCCTGTTAGTTGCATGAAATATCTTTTTCCATCCCTTTACTTTCAGTCTGTGTATGTCTTTGGGTTTGAAGTGAGTCTGTTGTAGGCAGCATATAGATGGGTCTTGCTTTTTAATCCATTCATTGGCTCTATGTCTTTTGATTGGTGCACTCAGACCATTTACATTTATGGTGATTATCGATAGGTATGTACTTATTGCCATTGTAGGCTTTAGATTTGTGGTTACCAAAGGTTCAAGGGTAATTCCCTTAATATTTAACAGTCTAATTTAACTCACTTCGTGTGCTCTTACAAGCACAATCTAAAGGGTTTTTTTCTCCTCCTTTTTCTTCCTCCTCCATTCTTTATATATTAGGTATCATATTCTGTACTCTTTGTTTATCCCTTGATTGACTTTGGTGAGAGTTAATTTAATTTTGTTTTTGCTTAGTCATTAATTGTTCTACTTTCTTTACTGTGTTTTTTTTTTTTATCTCTGCTGACAGCTATTAAACCTAAGGAACACTTCCATCTATAGCTGTCCCTCCAAAATACACTGTAGAGATGGTTTGTGTGAGGTAAATTGTCTCAGCTTTTGCTTATCTGGAAATTGCTTAATCCCTCATTCAAATTTAAATGATAATCTTGCCAGATAAAGTAATCTTGGTTCCAAGCCATTGTGTTTCATTGCATTAAATACATCATGCCACTCCCTTCTGGCCTATAAGGTTTCTGCTGAGAAGTCTGATGTTAGCCTGATGGGCTTTCCTTTGTCTATGATCTTATTTCTCTCTCTGGCTGCTTTTAATAGTCTGTTCTTATCCTTGATCTTTGCCATTTTAATTACTATATGTTTTGGTGTTGTCTTTCTTGGGCCCCTTATGTTGGGAGATCTGTGCATCTCTATGGCCTGAGAGACTATCCCCTTCCCCAGATTGGGGAACTTTACAGCAGCTACCTCCTCAAAAACACTTTCTTTCCTTTTTTCTCTCTTTTATTCTTCTGGTACCCCTATAATACAAAGATTGTCCCATTTGGATTGGTCACACAGTTCTCTCAACATTCTTACATTCTTAGAGATCCTTTTTTCTCTCTGTGCCTCAGCTTCTTTGCATTCCTCTTCTCTAGTTTCTATTTCATTTATTGTCTCCTCTACTATACCTAGTCTGCTTTTAATACCCTCCATTGTTTTCTTCAACGATTGGATGTCCAACCAGAATTCATTCCTGAGTTCTTGAATATTTTTCTGTACCTCCACGAGCATGTTAATGATTTTTATTTTGAAATCCCTTTCAGTAAGATTCATGAGGTCAAAGTCATTTAAATCTTTCTCAGGAGTTGTATTCATAATTTTACTTGGAACCAAGTTCCTTTGGCATTTCATATTTGTTAATGGCTCCCTCTTGTTTCCAGAACCTCTACTCTCTAGAGCTGCTCAGCCCCTGAAGCAATGTCGGGCATCACAGGGGAATGGTATTGGTTCCTGGGAGGAGGCAAGAGCTGTTACCTGCTTCCCGGCTGCTATGCCTGTCTCCACTGCCTGAACCAGTGGCTGAGCACACAGGTATAAGCCTCTATGCTTTGCGTTTGTGGTTGCTGTAGACAGGTCTTCCCTCTGGGTGGCCTAACACCCCGGTACGGTTTGCCAGTTTGTGACCCAGGTGGGGCTGACTAGGAGAAAGTTGCAGTAGGCTGTGTGTCATGGAGGAGGTCCTTGGTGCTGTGTAGCCAGCCAGGTACCTGGAGCTCCTGAAGATCGTGAAAGCTCCCAAACTGCTGGGCAGAGTGCACCCAGACAATTTTGTCTACCTGTCCTTTCTCCTGAGCATAAAGTTCTGTGCAATCCTTGCCCATTTAGCAGTCTTCTTGCTGTTAGGAAGTCTCTCAGACTGCCTGCCTTTCTTTTGTCCCAGAGAAGCTGGATTTGGATTCCTGTTTTCCAGAAGCAGCTGGAATCTCAGTCTCTCTGGGAATTCAGCCTGTATTAGCTTTCCAACCCCCTAATCATGAGATTACCATATAAGCACCATGAAATGTAGGTTTGTGCTCCCAGAGCAGATCTCCGGAGTTAGGTATTCAGCATTCCCAGGCCTCCACTCCCTCCCCACTCTTTCTCTTCCTCCCACTGGTGAGCTGGGGTGGGGAAAGGACTTGGGTCCTGCTGGACCACAGCTTTGGTATGTTACCCTGCTCCACGAGGTTTCTTCTTTTCTCCAGGTGTATACAGTTTGGCACAGTCCTCTTTCCTGTTGCTCTTTCTGGATTAGTTGTATTAATTATATTTTCATATTATATTCAGTTTTAGGAGGAATCCCCTGTCTCACCTCTCATGCTGCCATCTTTAATCCTCTTAACCTATCAACGTTAATACAGCAATCTAGAAAGACTAACTTTAAAGTAATTGGTAAATAAATATTATTCAATAATAGAATCTACTAGATAAGTCTTCACTGAATAAAGAACAGTCACATAATTAAAACAATAAATGCCAACGTGAGATTTGAAAAAATTATATATTCATTTCTAATGTTAGGAAAGACAGGATTAAACTAAGGATAGAAGAAGGTTTCATTAACACAATCAGGATAACTATATAAAACCAACCAAGCTATATATATGAGAAAAAACTAGCAGTTATATCATAAGTAAAGAAATAGTAAAAGAATGCTCACACTTTTATTAGTATTTTTTAAAGTCACAGCCAATGAAGTACAAAAGAATAAAATTTCAAATATAAAATATTCAAATTATCACCTACTCTAAATATCCAAGAAATCAGATAAAATCATTTCAAAGTATTAGCCAATGAAATAAAATAACTAGCTAAAATTATGTATAAAAATTTGATGAGCACCAGTGATTGAAGAAGAAAATTTTTTTTCAAATTTATGAAAAAGAAAAATCTACTTAGGAAATCCAAGGTAATTGGCTAAAAATGTTTTTACTAAGAGAATTTAAGGAAGTGATGTGTAATAAAATGTATATATATAAAAACAAAACACTTTCTATATACCTGAAATAATTATTAAACATTACTGCAGAAATTCCCAGGTATTTCATGCAGTTAATATATGCTTATGTAATTCCACAATGTCTCAAAATGGCAATAATCTAGAAGTTTGAAGCATTAACTAAAAAGGACAAAAAAGAATAGGGCTATGGAAAATGAAGGCAGACAAAGAAAATCACAGAACTGTGGAACCTGAAAAGCAGATGAACCAGAAAAAAAAAAAAGATAATAGCCCCAGTGCTTCTAGGAGACGAATCCAAGAAACACAGCCTGCACTCTCTAAGGTCAGCCAGGAACAGGTTCCTCTAAAGTAGAAGGAACAAGTGGAGATAATTAGTCTGACAAAATGGGGAAGTGCTATATGTCTACTCCACCACCCTATGCATGTGAGAAAAGCCTTAATTGTGAAAACGGAGTCTAGGGTAAACAATCTGGGGTCAAGAAGGTAAAGAAGTTTAATACATACCTGAAAAAAGAACAAGATGGTGCTCAGAAAGACTCATGGAAAATTGAAATATAATAAGACAAATGAAAGTGAAATATAGAAGGATGGGAAGATAAATTTGAGGAAAACTTTCATAAAAGTGAAGATATGGAAAGAAACAAAAAGCATCCAGATCAGATTAGTTAAACTGTCACTATGTTTAAGGAAGAAGTTAAACTGTCACTGTTTGTAGATGACATGACATTGTACATAAAAAACACTAAAGAATTCACTCCAAAACTACTAGATCTAATATCTGAATTCAGTAAAGTTGTAGGATACAAAATTATTACACATAAATCTGTTACATTCTTATATACTAATGATGAACTAGCAGAAAGAGAAATCAGGCAAACAATTCCATTCACAATTGCATCAAAAAGAATAAAATACCTAGGAATGAACCTAACAAAGGAGATGAAAGACCTATACCCTGAAAACTACAAGACAGTCATGAGAGAAATTAGAGAAGATACCAGTAAATGGAAACACATCCCGTGCTCATGGATAGGAAGAATTAATATTGTCTCAAAATGGCCATCCTCTGTAAAGCAATCTACAGATTCAGAGCAATCCCTATCAAAATATTGACAGAATTCTTCAACGATCTAGAATAGTTCTAAAATTCATATGGAACCACAAAAGACCCCAAGTAGCCAAAGCAATCCTGAAAAGAAAGAATGAAGTTGGGGGGATTACAGTCCCAACTTCATGTTCTATTACAAAGCCACTGAAATCAAGACAATTTGGTACTGGTATAAGAGCAGACCCATAGACCAATGGAACAGAATGGAGAGCACAGATGTAAACACAAGCGTATATGGTCAATTAATATGTGATAAAGGAGTCATGGATAAACAATGGGGAAATATCAACCTCTTATACAGCTGGTGTTGGCAAAACTGAAAGCTATATTCCAAGACAATAAAATTGGATTATTGTCTAACCCCATTCACAAAAATAAACTTGAAATTGATCAAAGACATGAATGTAAGTCATGAAACCATAAAACTCTTAGAAGAAAACATAGGCAAAAATCTCTTGAATATAAACATGAGAAACATTTTCTTGAATGTGTCTCCTTGGGCAGGGGAAACAAAAGCAAAAATGAACATATGGGACTACATCAAGCTAAAAGCTTCTTTACATCGAAGGATAACATCAGCAAAAGAAGAAGGCACTGTACAGTATGGGAGAATATATTTGTAAATGACATATCCAACAAGGAGTTAACATTCAAAATACATAAAGAGCTCACATGCCTCAACACACAAAAAGCAAACAAGCTGATTAAAAAATGGGCAGAGGATATCACCAGACACTTCTCCAAAGAAGAAATTCAGAGGGCCAAGAGGCACATGAAAATATGCTCCACATCACTAATTATCAGGGAAATATAAAATAAAACCACAATGAGATATAACCTCATAACAGATAGGATGGCCAGTATTGAAAAGACTAAGAATAACAAATGCATCCCAACCCACCGGGGAGAGAAAGAAAAAGGGAGCAGGGAGTGAGTGGAGGCCTGGGACAGCTGAACACCTAGCCCTGGATATTTGCCCTAGGAACACAAACCTATGTTGCATGGTGCTCTGCTGATCAGTGGGGTTGGAAAGCTAAAACAGGAGGAGGAGGAATAACTGGAGAGACTGAGATTCCAGCTGCTTTTGGAAAACAGGCATCCACATCCAGCTGCTCTGGGACAAAAGAAAAGTGGGCAATCTGAGAGACTTCCTAACAATGAATGGGCTGCTAAAGGGGCAAGGATTGCACAGAGCTTGCTGCTCAGGAGAAAGGACAGGTGGAAAAAATTTGTCTGGGTGCACTCATACCAGGAGGTTAGAAATGTTCAGGAGCTTAAGGTGCCCCATCCTCCTGGCTGATAAATGGGAACCCTCATACATTGCTGGTATGAATGTAAATTAATTCAACCATTGTTGAAAGCAATATGGAGGTTCCTCAAAAAACTAAAAATAGAAATACCATTTGACCCGGGAATCCACTCCTAGGAATTTACACAAAGAAAGCAACTTCTCAGATTCAAAAAGACATATGCATCCTGTTTACTGCAGCACTATTTACAGTAGCCAAGATATGGAAGCAACCTAGGTGTCCATCAGTAGGTGAATGGATAAAGAAGATGTGGTACATATATACAATGGAATACTATTCAGCCATAAGAAAGAAACAAATCCTACCATTTGCAACAACATGGATGGAGCTAGAGGATATTATGCTCAGTGAAATAAGTTAGGCAGAGAAAGACAAATACCAATGATTTATTCCATTTGTGGTATATAACAATGAAGCAAAACTGAAGGAACAAAATAGCAGCTGACTCACAGACTCCAAGAAGAGATTGGCAGTTAGCAAACGGGAGGGGTGAGGGAGGGTGGGTGGAGAGGGAGCGAGAAGGGGATTGAAGAGTGTTATGATTGCACACATGGTGTGTGGGGGTGAGTCATGGGGAAGACAGTATAGCTCAGAGAAGACAAATAGGGACATCTGTGGCATCTTACTACACTGATGGGCAGTGACTGCAATGGGGTATGTGGGAGACACAATAATATGGGTGAATGTAGTAATCACATTGTTTTTTCATGTGAAATCTGCATAAGAGTGTATATCAATAATCCCTTAATTAAAAAAACCACCCTTTTCTGCAAATGTGAAAAGCATCTTGATAATTGCTGAAACCAAGTGTATGTCTGAAATTTTACAGTAAAATAAACAACTTTCCATTTCAAAAAAAAAAGAAACAATAGGTAGAGAACATAAAGGGGCTACTCTAAAAAGTAAAGAAAAAGAGGCCATTATCTTTAGGAAGAAATAGTCATCTTAAATAGCAATCAAATAAATGCAAATTATATAGTAAGATGCCTTTTTTAACTATCAATTTCTGAAGTATGTTTATTTAAAAACTATGAAAATGCAGGGCAAATAACATTCTCATTATCTTAGTTGACAGTATAAATTGGTAGAGAGTAATCTGAAAATATGTATAAAAAGCTTAAAAGTATATATTTGATCCAACTACTACTATTCTGATAATTTATTCTAAGCAAATAATAATATATATAAAGATTACACACAATGATATTTATAATATAGATTATAATTTTAAAAATGGGGCAACATATTAAAATGAAGATTGCCCAAATAAATAGAGGATCATTCATGAAATGGAATACTGTATTGTCATTAACAATTAAGTAACAGAGATAAAAGATGGTGATGTGAGAGGGAAGGCAGAGGCCTCATTCTGAAACCACATATAATACAAAAATATAGTTAATACAACTAATCCTGAAAGAGCAAAAGGAAAGAAGGATGAGACAGACAGCATACACCTGAAGAACAGAACAGACTTCACAGAACAGGGTAATGTACCAAAGCCATGATCTGGCAGGACCCAAACCCTTTGGTCATCCCAACTCACCGGGAGGGAGAAAGAGAAATGTAGCAGGGAGGGAGTAGAGGCCTGGGACAGCTGAACACCTAACCCTGGATATCTACCCTGGGAGTACGAACCTATGTTGCATGGTGCTCTGCTGATCAGTGGGGTTGGAAAGCTAAGACAGGAGGAATAACTGGAGAGACTGAGATTCCAGCTGCTTTTGGAAAACAGAGATCCATGTCTGGCTGCTCTGGGACAAAAGAAATGCAGGCAATCTGAGAGACTTCCAAACAACGAAAGGGCTGCTAAAGGGGCAAGGATTGCACAGAGCTTTCTACTCAGGAGAAAGGAAAGATAGACAAAATTGTCTGGGCACACTCACACCACTAGGTTAGGAATGTTCAGGAGCTTAAGGTGCCCCACTCCCCTGGCTGGCTATGCAGGGGGCCCCCCATGATGATTTTCAGCCTACTGCACCTGCCTCCCAGCAGGCACCAGCTCACAAACTGAGAGTTGCTGCCCTGGCATCAAGCCACCCAGAGGGAAGCCCCCCATACAGCAGCTACAAATGCAATGCACAGAGGCTTATACCTGTGTGTATGGCCCAATGGTTCTGGCAGTGGATACAGGCATAGCAGTGGGTAAGTAGGTAACAGCTCTTTCTTTCCCCCTAGGCACCAGCATCGCTCCCCTGCAATGCCTCACATCTCTCCAGGGGCTGAGCAGCTCCAGAGAACAGAGATTCTAGGCACTAGAAGGCACCACATACAAATATGAAACGTCAAAGGAACCTGATTCAAACCAAAATCCCACAAACACCAGGAAAAGGATCAAGTGAAAGTGAACTCATCAATCTTCCTGAAAGAGATTTCAAAATAAAAATCATAAAAATGCTCATGGAGATACAGAAAACTATTCAAGAACTGAGGCACAAATTCAGGACAGAGAGCCGATCATTACAAAATACAATGGAGGGATTAAAAAACACATTAGTTACAGTGGAAGGGAAGATAAATGAAATAGAAATTAGAGAAGAGGAATACAAAGAAGCTGAGGCACAGAGAGAAAAACGGATCTCTAGGAAAGAAAGAATATTGAGAGAAGTGTGCGACAAGTCCAAACAGAACAATATTCATATTATAGGGGTACCAGAAGAAAAAGAGAGAAAAAGGGATAAAAAGTGTCCTTGAGGAGGTAATTGCTGAAAACTTCCCCAGTCTGGGGAAGGATGTAGTACCTCAGGCTATGGAGGTGCACAGATCTCTGAACACAAGGGACCCAAGAAAGCAACACCAGACATATAATAATTAAAATGGCAAATATCACAGACAAGGAAAAATTATTAAAAAGAGCCAGAAAGAGAAAAAAGATCACAAACAAAGGAAAACCCATGAAGCTATCATCAGACTTCTCAGCAGAAACCCTACAAGCCAGATGGGAGTGGCATGATATAGTTAATGCAATGAATCAGAAGGACCTTGGACCAAGAATACTCTACCCAGAAAGGTCATCATTTAAATTTGAAGAAAGGGTTAAACAATTTCCAGATAAGCAAAAGCCAGAGAATTTGCCTCCCACAAACCATATCTACAGTGTATTTTGGAGGGACTGCTACAGATGGAAGTGTTCCTAAGGCTAAATAGCTTTCACCAGAGGTAAAAAAAAAAAAAAAAAAAAAAAACACTAAGAAAAGTAGAACAATTTAATTATGAAACAAATGCAAAATTAAATCAACTACCCCAAACTTACTCAAGGGATAGACAAAGAGTACAGAATATGAAATCTAGTATATAAAGAATGGAGGAGAAAGAAAAAGTTGGAGAAAACAAAAAGAGCCTTTAGATTGTGTTTGTAATAGCATACTAAGTGAGCTAAGTTAGAGTCTAAGATAGTAAGGAAGCTAACCTTGAACCTTTAGTAACCACAAATCGAAAGCCTGCAATGGCAATAAGTACATACCTATCAATAATCACCCTAAATATAAATGGTCTCAATACACCACTCAAAAGACATAGAGTCACTGAATGAATAAAAAAAACAAGACCCGTCTATGTGCTGCCTACAATAGACTCACTTCAAACCCAAAGACATAAACAGACTAAAAGTGAAGGGGTTGAAAAAGGTATTTCATGCAACTAATAGGGAGAAAAAAGCAGCAGTTGCAGTGCTTGTATCAGACAAAATAGATTTCAAAACAAAGAGAGTAAGAAGAGACAAAGAAGGACATTACATAATGATAAAGGGGTCAGTCCAACAAGAGGATATAACCATTATAAATATATATGCACCCAACATAGGAGCACCTACATATGTGAAAGAAATACTAAGAGAATTAAAGGAGGAAATAGAATGCAATGTATTCATTCTAGGAGACTTCAACACTTCACTCACTCCAAAGGACAGATCAACCAGACAGGAAATAAGTAAGGAGACAGAGGCACTGAACAACACATTAGAACAGATGGACCTAACAGACATCTACAGAACTCTACACCGAAAAACAGCAGAATACACTTTCTTCTCAAGTGCACATGGAATATTTTCAACAATAGATCGTATACTAGGCCACAAAAAGAGCCTCAGTAAATTCAAGAAGATTGAAATTGTACCAACTAGCTTCTCAGATCACAAACATATGAAACTACAAATAAATTACACAAAGTAAAAGAAAAATCCCACAAACACATGGAGGCTTAACAACATGCTCCTAAATGTCCAATGGATCAATGATGAAATAAAAACAGATGTCAAGCAATATATGGAGACAAATGACAAGAATAATTCAACACCACAAAATCTGTGGGTCATGCTAAGAAGAAAGTATATTGCAATTTGGGCCTACCACAGGAAAGAAGAGCAATCCCATATGAACAGTATAAACTCACACTTAAGGAAAGTAGGAAAAGAACAACAACTGAGGTGCAAAGTCCGTAGTAAGAAGGACATAATAAAGATCAGAGCAGAAATGAATGAAATTGAGAAGAATAAAACAATAGCAAGAATCAATGAAAGCAGGAGCTGCTTCTTCAAGGAAATAAACAGAATAGATAAACTCCTAGCTAGACTTATCAAGAAAAAAAGAGAGTTTACACACATAAACAGAATCAGAAATGAGAAAGGAAAAAATCACTAGGGGTACCACAGAAATACAAAGAATTATTAGAGAATATCATGAAAAATTAAACGTTAACAAACTGGATAACCAAGAAGAAATGGACAACTTTTTGGAAAAATACAACCTCCCAAGACTCACTTAAAAATAAACATAAAATTTGAACAGACAAATAACCAGCAAGGAAATTGAATTGGTAACCAAAAAAACATCTATAATTAAAATGCCTGAACCAGATGGTTTCACTGCTGAATTTCATCAAACATTTAGTGAAGACCCAATACCCATTCTCCTTAAAGTTTACCAAAAATAGAAGATGACAGAATACTTCCAAACTTATTCTATGAGGCCAGCATCACTCTAATATTAAAACCAGGTGAAGACACCACTTAAAAAGAAAATTACAGGAGGGGTGGAAGATGACGGCGTGAGTAGAGCAGCGGAAATCTCCTCCCAAAACCACATGTATCTATGAAAATATAACAAAGACAACCCTTCCTAGAATAAAGACCAGAGGACACAGGACAATATCCAGACCACATCCACACCTGAGAGAACCCAGCGCCTCACAAAGGGGGTAAAATACAAGCCCCGGCCCGGCGGGAGCCGAGCATCCATCCCCCCAGCTCCCGGCAGGAGAAGAATAGGCAGAGCGGGAGGGAGACGGAGCACAGGACTGCCAGGCACCCAGCCCCAGCCATCCGGGCCGGAGCACAGACATAGTACGTGCCCAGGGGGCCCCGGATGCTAGGGAAACAGGGCAGCAAAAACAGTGAGCGGGCACCGGTGGCCTGGCGCCGGAGGACACCAGAAAAGCGCGAGGCCATTTTTTTTTTTTTGCTGTTTTGTTCTGGCGAGCGCTTTTTGGAACTCTTAAAGGTATAGGGCCCCCAATACTAGGGAAACAGGGCAAAAAGACCGGTGAGTAGATGCCTGGGGCTTCCGCCAGAGAATAAAGAAAAACGAGCAGCCACTTTTTTTTTTTTTTCCTTTTTTTTGTGGTCGTTGTTTTGTTTTGGTGGGTGCTTTTTGAAAGTCTTAAAGGGGCAGGGCGGGACACTTAATTCAGAGACTTAATCCAGAGGTAGGGAATCCGGGGATCTCTGGGCACCCTAACCCCTGGGCTGCAGGGAGCAGGGAGGCCCCTTACAGAGATAAATAGCCTCCAGGCCGCTCCCGCTCCAACGCGACTCCACCAATTTGGAGCAGAGGCCCGAACCAGGCCACACCCACAGCAACAGCGGAGATAAACTCCATAGCAGCCCGGCAGGAAGCAGAAACCCTGTCTGCACGCAGCTGCCTGGCAAAAGCCACTAGAGGTCGCTGTTCTCCTGGGAGAGGAGGGCCACAAACCAACAAGAAGGGAGGTTCTTCCAGCCGTCACTCGTCCCAGCTCTGCAAACTATAAAGAGGCTAACCTTGAACCTTTGGTAACCACAAATTTAAAGCCTGCAATGGCACATAAAAAACCCTAAAGACTCCACCCCAAAACTACTAGAACTGATATCGGAATACAGCAAAGTTGCAGGATACAAAATGAACACATGGAAATCTGTGGCTTTCCTATACACTAACAATGAACCAACAGAAAGAGAAATCAGGAAAACAACTCCATTCACAATTGCATCAAAAAAAATAAAATACCTAGGAATAAACCTAACCAAGGAAGTGAAAGACTTATACTCTGAAAACTATAAGTCACTCTTAAGAGAAATTAAAGGGGACACTAACAGATGGAAACTCATCCCATGCTCGTGGCTAGGAAGAATTAATATCGTCAAAATGGCCATCCTGCCCAAAGCAATATACAGATTGGATGCAATCCCTATGAAACTACCAGCAACATTCTTCAATGAACTGGAACAAATAATTCAAAAATTCATATGGAAACACCAAAGACCCCGAATAGCCAAAGCAATCCTGAGAAAGAAGAATAAAGTAGGGGGGATCTCACTCCCCAACTTCAAGCTCTACTATAAAGCCATAGTAATCAAGACAATTTGGTACTGGCACAAGAGCAGAGCCACAGAACAATGGAACAGACTAGAGAATCCAGATATTAACCCAGACATATAAGGTCAATTAATATTTGATAAAGGAGCCATGGACATACAATGGCAAAATGACAGTATCTTCAACAGATGGTGCTGGCAAAACTGGACAGCTACATGTAGGAGAATGAAACTGGACCATTGTCTAACCCCATATACAAAAGTAAACTCCAAATGGATCAAAGACCTGAATGTAAGCCATGAAACCATTAAACCCTTGGAAGAAAACATAGGCACAAACCTCTTAGACATAAACATGAGTGACCTCTTCTTGAACATATCTCCCCGGGCAAGGAAAACAACAGCAAAAATGAACAAGTGGGACTATATTAAGCTGAAAAGCTTCTGTACAGCAAAAGACACCATCAATAGAACAAAAAGGAACCCTACAGTATGGGAGAATATATTTGAAAATGACACATCCGATAAAGGCTTGACGTCCAGAATATATAAAGAGCTCACACACCTCAACAAACAAAAAACAAATAACCCAATTAAAAAATGGGCAGAGGAACTGAACAGACAGTTCTCCAAAAAAGAAATACAGATGGCCAACAGACACATGAAAAGATGCTCCACATCGCTAATTATCAGAGAAATGCAAATTAAAACTACAACGAGGTACCACCTCACACCAGTAAGGATGGCTGCCATCCAAAAGACAAACAACAACAAATGTTGGCAAGGCTGTGGAGAAAGGGGAACCCTCCTACACTGCTGGTGGGAATGTAAGTTAGTTCAACCATTGTGGAAAGCAGTATGGAAGTACATCAAAATGCTCAAAACAGACCTGCCATTTGACCCAGGAATTGCACTCCTAGGAATTTACCCTAAGAATGCAGCAATCAAGTATGAGAAAGATCAGTGCACCCCTATGTTTATCGAAGCACTATTTACAATAGCCAAGAATTGGAAGCAACCTAAATGTCCGTCAATAGATGAATGGATAAAGAAGATGTGGTACATATGCACAATGGAATACTACTCAGCCATAAGAAAAGGGCAAATCCAACCATTTGCAGCAACATGGATGGACCTGGAGGGTATTATGCTCAGTGAAACAAGCCAAGTGGAGAAAGAGAAATACCAAATGATTTCACTTATCTGTGGAATATAAGAACAAAGGAAAAACTGAAGGAACAAAACAGCAGCAGAATCACAGAACTCAAGAATGGACCAACAGGTACCAAAGGGAAAGGGACTGGGGAGGATGGGTGGGTAGGGAGGGATAAGGGTGGGGGGAGAAGTAGGGAGGTATTAAGATTAACATGCATGGGGGGGTAGGAGAAAAGGGAGGGCTGTACAACACAGAGAAGGCATGTAGTGATTCTACAACATTTTGCTATGCTGATGGACAGTGACTGTAAAGGGGTTTATAGGGGAGACCTGGTATAGGGTAGAGCTTAGTAAACATAATATTCATCATGTAAGTGTAGATTAGTGATACCAAAAAAAAAAAAAAAAAAAAAGGGCAGTTCCTGTGTGGTAACCTCCAATGAGTTCTACACAAGAGTGTAAAGGGCATATAAAAGTGTAGGCAAAGGGTCTGTTTGTGTTTATACAGAGGATCAAAGCCTAATTGGGCTACCCCGAAAATGAACTAAGATATGATATGAAAAAGAACTTCCAACATCTGCACTCTCTGGAAGACTCATGCCAGAAGATGATCATCAAAAAACCCCAACAAAGATCCACGCACTGCTACAGCTGTAGATGCACTCATCCCACCAGCTCCTGGATTTGCCACGGGAATGAGGAAGGAGATATCTAAGCTGGCGTGTGCATACAGTAAAACAACAAATTTGACTGGATCTATACTGTTGGAACTCAACCAAGAATTAGGAGAAGTGCAAATTGTAGCGCTCCAAAATCTTACAACTACAGACTATTTACTGTTAAAAGAACATAAGGGATGTGAACATTCCCCAGGAATGGGTTGTTTTAATTTGTCTGATTTCTCTCAGACTGTTCAAGTTCAGTTGGACAATATCCACCATATCATAGATAAGTTTTCACAAATGCCTAAGGTGCCTAACTGGTTTTCTTGGTTTCACTGGAGATGGCTGTTAATTGTAGATCTGCTTTGGTTATGTAATTGTATTCCTATTATGTTAATGTGTGTGCGCAATTTAATTAGTAGTTTAAAACCTATACATGCTGAAGTTACTCTACAAGAAGATATGTCAAAGAAATAATCTTCCCATGTTTTCTTCCACCTGCTACTTCTATAGCTTTTCTTCTTCCTTCCTAATTACAACCCTTAAATAGAATACATGCCTCATATCGAATTTACCGAGTATCATAATTCCTCCAAGTGGTAAAGATACCTCAAGACAAATGCTGGGCATTGAAGCCACAGGGCATAAATATGCAAAGAAGTAAAAATCTAACCTTTTCAAACAATATGGCCTCTCTCTCACTTACCAACTTTACATTTCCCTGTATGGTTAGCCAGAGACAGGTAAGATTCCTCAAGGGAGGAACAACCTAAGACAGGCACAGTCGCAGGGGGGCCATCAGGTGAGAAATTGAGGATCAACAGAGGTGAGGCTTAGAACCTCACCCCCCCATTCTGAGAGAAATCTTCTGCATACGTGGATGTTTTATTGCCCTTGTCTAGCTTGGATTAACACACAGTCTACAGGCACACACCTGACCATCTACATTTACTCTCTTACAACACTAAACTATGTTTTCTACCTTTATCTTGCATCTACCTACCACTTCAGCATTTCATTAAAAATAATAATAATAATAATAATAATAATAATAAAGGGACAAATGTGGGATCCACATATAAATCCAGTATAAAAATCAAACGAATATTCATATTTGACCTGATTGTTTATAGTTCATAATGCGTGATCAAAACCGAAAGTTTCTGTGATGACTGCCCTTGTACTGTTCACCATGTAAGAACTTATTCACTATGTAAGAATTTGTTCACCATGTAAGAACTTGTTCATTATGCCTCAAAAGATTGGAGACTGACAAAAATTAGGCCTGCAGTGGATTAATGATTGTGCATTGAGCATTGAGTCCCCTATACAGAATGTTATTGTTGTTAACAACCATTTGATCAATAAATATGAGATTCCCTCTCAAAAAAAAAAAAGAAAGAAAGAAAATTACAGACCAATATCCCTGATGAACATAGATGCAAAAATACTCAACAAAATATTAGAAAATCAAATTCAAAAATACATCAAAAAGATCATCCATTATGATCAAGTAGGATTTCTTGCAGGGATGCAAGGATGGTACAATATTTGACAATCCATCAACATTATCCACCTCAAAAAAAGAAGGACAAAAGCCACATGATCATCACCATTGATGCCGAAAAAGCACTCAACAAAATTCAACATCCATTTATGATAAAAACTCCCAACAAAATGGGTATAGAGGGCAAGTACCTCAACATAATAAAGGCCATCTATGCCAAACCCACAGCCAACTTCATAGTTAACAGCAATAAGCTGAAAGCTTTCCCTTTAAGTTCGGGAACAAGACAAGGATGCCCCCTCTCCCCACTTTTATTCAACATACTTCTGGAGGTCCTCACCACAGAAAGACAGACAACACAGACAAATAAAAGGCATCCAGATTGGTAAAGAATAAGTTAAACTGGCACTGTTTGCAGATGACATGATATTGTACATAAAAAACCTTAAAGAATCCACTCCAAAACTACTAGATCTAATACCTGAATTCAGCAAAGTTGCAGGATACAAAATTATTACACAGAAATCTGATACATTCCTATACACTAATGATGAACTAGCAGAAAGAGAAATCAGGAAAACAATTCCATTCAGAGTTGCATCAAAAAGAATAAAATACTTAGGAATAAACCTAACCAAGGAAGTGAAAGACCTATAATCTGAAAACTACAAAACACTCGTGAGAGAAATTAAAGAAGATACCAATAAATGGAAACACATCCCATGCTCATGGATACGAAGAATTAATATTGTCAAAATGGCCATCCTGTGTAGAGCAATCTACAGATTCAATGCAATCCCTATCAAAACACCAACAGCATTCTTCAGTGAACTAGAGCAAATTGTTCTAAAATTCATATGGAACAGAAAAGTACCCCAAATAGTGAAAGCAATCCTAAGAAGGAAGAATAAAGCTGGGGATATTATTCTCCCTGACTTACAGCTCTACTACAAAGCCATGGTAATCAAGACAATTTGGTACTGGCACAAGAAAAGACCACAGAACAATGGTACAGAATAGAGGGCCCTGATATATACCCAATCATATATGGTCAATTAATATATGATAAAGGAGCCATGGACATACAGTGGGGAAATGACAGACTTTTTAACAGCTGGTGTTGGCAAAACTGGACAGGTACATGCAAGATAGTGAAACTGGATTATTGTCTAACTCCATACACAAAAGTAAACTTGAAATGGATCAAAGACCTGAATGTAAGTCATGAAACCATAAAACTCTTAGGACAACATAGGCAAAAATCTCCTGAACATAAACATGAGCAACTTTTTCATGAATACATCTCCTCATGAAATGGAAACAAAAGCAAAAATGAGTAACTGGGACTACATCAAGGTAAAAAGCTTCTGTACAGCAAATGACACCATCAGCAGAACAAAAAGGCATCCTACAGTATGGGAGAATATATTTGTAAACCACATATCCGACAAGGGGTTTATATCCAAAATATACAAAGAGCTCACATGCCTCAACAACCAAAAAGTGAATAACCCAATTAAAAAGTGGGTGGAGGTTATGAACAGACAGTTCTCCTAAGAAGAAACTCAGATGGCTAACAGGCACAAGAAAAGATACTCCACATCACTAATTATCAGGGAAATGCAGACTAAAACCACAATGAGATATCACATCACACCAGTTAGGATGGCCAGTATTGAAAAGACTAAGAACAATAAATGCTGGTGAGGGTGCAGAGAAAGGGGAACCCTCCTACATTGCTGGTGTGAATGTAAATTAGTTCAACCATTGTGCAAAGCAATATGGAGGTTCCTCAAAAAACTACAAATAGAAATATCATTTGACCTGGGAATTCCACTCCTAGGAATTTACACAAAGAATACAACTTCTCAGATTCAAAAAGACATATGCACCCCTATGTTTACTGCAGCACTATTTACAATAGCCAAGATATGGAAGCAACTTAAGCGTCCATCAGTAGATGAATGGATAAAGAAGATATGGTACATATACACAATGGGATACTATTCAGCCTTAAGAAAAAAACAAATCCTACCATTTACAGCAACATGCATGGAGCTAGAGGACATTATGCTCAGTGAAATAAGCTAGGTGGAGAAGGACAAATATGAAATGATTCCCCTCATTTGTACAGTATAACAATGAAGGAAAACTGAAGGAACAAGACAGCAGCAGACTCAGAGACTCCAAGATGATACTAGCAGTTACCAAAGGGGAGGGGTTGGGGAGGGCAAGTAGGGAGGGAGCAATAAGTGGATTGAGGGGGTATTATGATTGGTACACATGGTGTGGGTGTGGCGGGGATTATGGGGAAGACAGTGTAGCACAGAGAAGGCAAATAGGGACTCTGCGGCATCTTTCTACACTGATGGACGTTGACTGCAATGGGGTATTGGCAGGGACTTGATAATATGGGTGAATGTAGTAACCACATTGGTTTTCATGTGAAACCTTCAAAGGAGTGTATATCAGTAACACCTTAATTAAAAAAATCAAGTCACAGAATGATGTTCAGTGATTTAAAAAATTAGTCTCAATAATACTAAATAAAAAAAAGAAATGATATAAGAGCATATATAGTATGATCCCAAATTTATTTTTTACTGGTATGTTTAATAAAAAGATTAGAAATATATTTATAAAATACTAGCAGTGGTTATGTATGTTTGCTTTTTGTATGCCTGAACATTCTAAACTTTTCACAATAAACTTGTAATTTTTTGTAGTTAAGACTAAATTATTGAATTAGTACATAAGGAAAACTTTTTTCCAAATTTTCATTTTCATTATTCCTTTGTATACTGTGCCCTTTCTATTGCCTTTCCTTCTCAATCACACTTTTCTATTGTAAAGTCTTTATGCTACATTCCTATGTTTTAAAATGAAGAACTCATTGGAAAAGAGAAGTGGTACACACATTTGTATTATCGTTGCATGTATTTCTAGTTATTTATATTTGTAAATTATCCACAGCATTGAAAGTTAAGAAACATAAATTCCTGACTTTTAAAACATGTCTTTTTGAAATAATCCTATTGCAGCATATTTTACATTTCCTATAACTACAAGAAATTTCTAAGTCAATGTTTGCAAACTAAACTGCACATCAGAACCACCGCAGAACTTTAATAATTACTTGTGTCCACCCCAGAATGTTCTAAGTCAGTAGTTCTGGGGCCTATTTAGAAATCTGTACATCTAAGAAGTTCTCAGATGATTCTGATAATAAGTCAGTTCAGGTAAATGCAGGTTAGGGTGATTAATAATTCCATTCCTTGAACATGTCCCACCTTTCACCTATGAATAATAACATCAATAACTCCAGGCAAACCGTAAAGTCAAGTGAGTATCTTTGAAAATTCCCGTAATTGAAACTCAGTTCATCTAAAGGAAATTTAGACTGTCATCTGTCTAATCACGATTTCTTCTAAAAAGTTACTCAGCAAATTAGGATATTCCACTTCTACATCTATGAATATTCTACAAAGAAGTATCCTATCGTATCCTTAGAACAGAATTATCTGGTAACAAAAGTCTGTTTTTGGCCATTAGTGAAGAAAATAGCCATGATCTGACATCCATACTATTCCAGAAGTAGATTGTTTCCATTATTTTTATATTGTAAGAAAACTGCATGCAAAAGTTAGTGCAAATGAAAGGCCTCAGAGAAATCTTACTCTAAATCAAGAAAAAATAATTACTTTTTTTGATTTCATAAAACTCTGTGGGTTAAAATTAAGAGAAGCATAATGTTTGAATGCAATTAGGAGAAATGTTTGCATGAAAAAATTCCCCCAGAAAACCGAATTATTTTCCTTGTATGCAGTCATAATTTCTAATATTATTAGAACTTTAAAGTCTAATAAAAAATTCTGTGCAATGTTGTGCATTGATGTCTTTCCAAAGAAACAGTCATGAGGCTAGATAGTTTTTAATATATTATAAAGGAATTAGAGCAATAGCACCTTATTTACTAGATGCTTATTTGATTTAAGTTGGACTAGAGCAGTAGGAACTTAAGAGAAATTTTTACCAGCTGTCTGAGACTAAATGACATGCATTCTAGAACTCTTAAACGTGGGGTTAATAGAAGGTTTGAAGTTTGTGGAGAGAGATAATAATAAAGTTTAAAAGAAACTTTAAGAGAAAAAATTTCAGTCAAATATGATGTCACTGTTTCACTGTTCAGTAGAACTAATTGTTAAAAAAAAAGCAAGAAGCTGAAAGTTGAATTTATTTATGATGGTGTCATTCATTTGCAACTGTAGCAGCTAGAAAAGTGACTTAATTTTATTGTGTCATTTAGAAAAAATTAAGACCAGAAGGAAGATCCAGCCTGATGTTCTGGAAAGAACATTAAAGTCAAGTGATCTGAGAGCTTGCTTCCTGTCTCCCACAAACTTTCTGTTTGAACTTGAGAAAATCATTTACACTGATGAGCATTTATTTAGTAATCATGTGTACAGGAAGGATGAGGGTTCAAAGCTTGGATTTTTGAAGCAAGCTGCCGGATTTGACTCTCAGCTATGCTACATACAGGATGCGTCATCTTGTACAAGTTCGTATTTTTCTGCCTTGGCTTCCTTGTGTGTAGGATGGAAATAATAATAGCACTTATTTCACAGAGCTATTGAGATAGTCAATGATTTTTTATATGTTAAGCATTTAGAAGAATCCCCAAAACATAGTACTTGTTTTAGCAATTACATAATGAGAACTTTGATCTAGAGCTCAGTGGTTTTCAAATTATTTTAAGCTATGGGACCTTGGTTCAAATGAGATGCCACACAGATGTCTAAGTAATAAAACAGATGGAATTAGAGAGATTTTGATTGGACAGGCACAGAGGAGTTGAGAATCACACCTTCCATCTTTCTAATGCTTCCCGGTGACCTCACTGGACAACATCAAGAAACCACAAAACGATGGAACATAATTCAAAAACAGTAATGAGCACTTCCAAATCTGTCACAGGTTGTGCATCGGTTGGAATTGTGGCTAGTCACAGAAATCTGACAACAGTGGTTTAAACACAGGTGGATTTATTCTCTAATCTAGAAGTCCAGCAGTTGGCAGCTCTCTAATGCCATCAGGAAAGTTGCCCCATCTGTCCTCTAGAGCTTCAGTCATCATATTCATGATCCAGAGAGAACACTACAGGATGGGGAAATGGGGAAAAGTAGCTTTCCAATAAGCCTCACCCAACATTTTCTGTTAACATCTCCATATTCACCCCAAATACAGAGGAGGGTGACAAGTATAATCTTTATTTGGATGTTTCTACTTAGTATTAAGTAAGGGTTCTGTTACCACTGAAGGACAGCATGGATTACACTACACAATCACCTTCTACAGATTAATTTTAAAGTATCATTGTCTTTTATGAGTAAAAGGAATGTTAAAGGCTACATCAAAATCTGACCCTTAATTTTTATATGGCTTCTGAGGAAGTATATTAATCCCCCTGCTGATTAAAATAATTCTTAATGAATGCATACTAACAAGTTTTAGAGTATTTTCATCTTGGCCAAGGGAGTAAAATGCTAAATAGATATCCATCTACATAATGAAAGTTAACTTGAAATTATAAAGTAAATAATGTAGAGATGGAGTATAGCATAATGTCCAGCACACATCTGATTTATAATAAATGATAATTCTGTTTACCCTTTATTACTCTGAACTTCAGTTTATTCATCTATGTCATGAGAAATTTAAGCCAAATGATACCTGAAATTTCGTAAAACTAAAACATCCTGTGAGACAATAAGAAAATCCCAGAAGCTAGAAAATAATTTAGGGACAAGGGCCTCAGATACCATCAAAAAGAGGTATTAGGCATGTGACCTCAGAAATCTAAGCTCTTTAAAGCAGACCAGAGATACTACCAGAATATGACTAAAGCCAATTAGTCATCAAAGGTAAACTTCTTTGGGGAATATATTTTACCCCATTGCCAACCTAAATTTATAGAACTGGAAAAAAGAGGAAAAAAATATCTCCCCCACACAATTCATTTTACCTAACTCAGCTAATTAGAAATGATCAATTCTATCATTACATACTTTGAGCCCCTACTTTTACAGGGGTCACTGCAATTTATAGGGCTTCATGTGAAATAGAAGATTGTGTCTGCGCTAGATGGTCTTGAAGCATGGCAAGCAAGAGAGTGTTGCATCAACAAATATTCACTGAGCTTCTACAGCATGTCAGTTTTACCCAAGGAACTGGTATTAAATGTTGAAAGATCCAGGGCTTGATATCCAGGTAGGTCTTGCCATCAAATGTTATGCCCAAGGTCACTGTACCCTTGCACAATAATGTTAGTACTCAAATCCTGCCCTAAAACATTATCAACTAAATAGCACTTCCTGTTTCACAGGTCTTTTATTCTTGTCAACACTTAAGACTGACTTAATTTCTTTAGACCAAAGAAACCTCTATTCATGTGCAGAACAGTCCTTGGTGAGTCTTCATAGGATGTTTGTTGTTCTTACTAGTGGTAGAAACAAAGTATCTTGCTGAAGTTTCTCTTTAAAGCACATATGAAAATCAACCTCTGGAATTTGTAAGAACATCTAACTGGAAAAAAAAGTATCTAAATCTTGGAAAAAAACCACTAAAAAGTCAAATTTTAGTTAAAAAATCGAAGTGAAAATTGAGATATTTGCAAGCTCAAAAGATGGGAAACATAGTTTGTGTGTTATGCTGAGCTTAGATTTTCTAATTATCTGCTTTCTATAACAACCTCTCTCCTTTTTTGCCTTGAATTCTAATTTTGAGTCTCCAGGAAATGAAAAACATGCCAAGCTGAATGAACATGATAAATGTCTCAAGCTAGGTACTAAATCTTAGAGTCTTCCCCTTCCCTAATACAGCACCCTTAGGAGGCTTAGCAGGTGTCTTTATAACTGTCCTTTGTTTTTTATTGTGTGTTTTATATTTTAAAATTAATACTTCAATCTCTAAACAAGTTTGTAGTGTTGTTATTTTTGTTTGGTTAGCAATACCCTGGGTATGGATATGATTTATGCCTGGGGAACGGGGACCAGACCTAGAAGAAGAGCAGGGTGCCCCATATACCAAAATAAGTAGATCATGTTATCAATAAAATTTCTTGGTATTGCCTGCTATCATGCACTGGACAAATCTAAATACCTCCTGAGAGCTACTCAGCTATCAAATTTATGGACTAAAATGTTAGCACTGCATTTTCTAATCATGCACAAAACTTAGGAGACTGAGTCTATGATAGAAATATAATATATATAAACAAAATTAATATATTTTGTTTCCTATCCAGAAACAAAAATGCCTAAAAGCTCAGAACTAGTTTTTGTCAAATTCTGGTTTTGAAATTATGTTTCCTCTAGAGTTAGAAGGAAAAGTAAATTCTTGGAGAAAGAGAGGTGCCAAAGAAATAACCCAAAAGGAAGCAGTTAGTAATTCAATGACAAGTGCTAGCACAAAAGGTCTCCATGCAGGATATGGCTTGAAGATATGATATTGCTAAATGAAAGCTGGAGTGCCATTGAGTAAGGCTGAAATTAGCTTCAAAAGGAAGATGGAAAGGTGTCTGAGAAAAAGACTTAAGACTAGTAACCAATTGAGTACCGTGTTTTGGAGAAAAAAATTATTGTATTCTAGGAAATTAAAGCAAATCATATTATATGGATGCATGCTGATATTATGATATATGTTTCAGCATAAAGTATATAAATTGTTTTATAAAGAAGTCTGGATTCCAGTTCCCTGGAATGAATATTTTACATGGGTTTTTCCTGAGACTATGATTAAATATAATGAGACAATTCAGAATTGGTAAAGTAGGAGCCAAGAGAAAGGGCTAGATTCAAGAGAAAGACAACAAAGAAAACTGCTATAAAGAAGTAATGAAACAAAGACTCAATGTTGCTCTTTATATTAAGGGTCATATTTCATTATCTTTCTAACTCTAAAATACAGGCCCATGGCAACAGTAAAACATAGAAATACTTAGAAACAAAACAAAAAAAATCAGCTTAAACAATATCATACTGCAGGCAGGAAGAAATTAACAAAGTCAAACAAGTATTCCAGGAGTATCACTATGCACCAAGAACATGACTTGGCAGTACAGCACAGGAAAGTCCTGCTGTGCCCTGCTTTTCTAGGAAATGCCAGAATAAAGTATTCAGAGAGGAGGGCATGAGGCCCACATCTACATTGAAGTCCAGTGCAACTGTCCATCACCTAAGTTGTTTTATTATAAATTGTGCTTAATTAGGAAAATTAAGATTCTTTAGAAACCATTGAGAAAAATGAACATTTTATGTAAAAGATCAGGCTTCTTTTACACATTCACTAGGATGATCTGTGAAGAGCACTGATCTTGGAATCGGCCAACTTGGTTTGGCATGCAGCTTTAAACTAAAGGTCATCATAGTAACTATTGTCCAGAGTTGTAGTTTCTATGAAAATTGTAGTTTCTACAGTTTCTCATAAATTCTGGGTAAAAATGTCCATACACATCCCTCTTTATTTGCTAAATTAAAATTTGCACATCTTATTTGATGAAGAAAGAGGAGGGGAGGAGGAAAAGAAAGTCTTAACTGAGGTAAGTATGGTAATTCACTTGTTAAACTTCTCAAACAAGAGTTTATAAACATTATGTTTTTGTCTTGGAATAGTAAGATGGATTTCACCCACTTGCATCACAACACCATTTTTCCTTTGAAGGAATATCTCTAGTGTTAAGACTGCTGTGTTAATAAGAATTTCAAAGATTGAGGAAAATACAGTTTTAAATAGACCTAAGTCACTTAAATATATGCATTGTGTTACTAAAGTTCTAACTTGAAAAGAGGTTGTGAAATGGTTACTTGTAGCAAAAATTATTTCATATTTCTGTTGGAATAATCATCTAATTCTTTATCTTGAGAAATGACTATGATACAGAGAATTTAGAACACTATAAAGATAGCATATTACCAAATGCCATTTCCTTAGGGTATCCAAAATATCTCTTTTCTCCTAATGAGGGAAAAGAACTCAAGTTTTACAATACTTGTAAATCAAGCAGAATAACAGTGTTAAAGATAATAGTAGAAATCAGAGTTTTCATTTTCCTTTATATGTAAAGCTGACCCTTGAATAATGCTGGGGTTGGGGTACTGACCCCAGTGTGCAGCTGAGAAAACACATATAACACTAACTCCCCAAAAACCTAGTAACTAATAGCCTGCTATTGTCTGGAAGCCTTACTGATAACATAAACAGTTGATTAACACATATTTTATATATTCTATGTATTACAATAAAATAAGGTAGGGAAAAGAAAATGTTCTGCAAATTGTCAGAAATTTCTAAAAACTTTTCTAATATATTTACTGAAAAGAATCTGTGTATAAGTGGACCTGCATAGTTCAAACCCATTTTGGTCAAGAGTTAACTGTTTAAGAAAAGGACATATCCTTTTCTGATACAATGAGTCCAATCTAGAAAATGTCATCAAAGGACCAGAAAAGTATTAGAAGGTCATCAAAAAAGAAATATAAAGGTAATATCCTGGCAGAAGTAGATTTCTCTTATTAAAGTTTAAACTCTCTTCTCTGGCAATTCTGTGAATTTTTAAGTTCATTACCAGAACAGGGGAATCTGGGGCTTCCACTGAGTAGATGAGATGGCCCATAAGCTAAACAGGATATAGATAGATACACAGATTCATAGACACACAGATATGTAATTTATTATTGTTTTATAACTAGATAAATTGGAGTTATAAACTCCTCTTCTATCAATGTCACTGATTATGTTACAGGTTTAACAAAATAGCAGAGCTTCTGCCATGGATGATGAAAATCATTTTGTAATATGTAAAATATGTTGTAGCATATCTAGTTTTAAGTTATTTAAAACTAGGTTTTAGGTTAAAATTTAAAACTAGTATTTAAGTTAACTCCTACACACTGAATTTTGAAAATAAATAGAAAAAGGATAGAAATAATTTCCTTTGGCAAAGGCAGTGGTAACAAGGCCCTTAAAGTCTGGGAAAAGCAAGGATGAGGAAAGTTCTTCAAAACAACAAGACAAAATAAAAGTGCAACCTGACCATAAAACATATTAAAACTTTGTAAAAGAAGAAAGCAATGCTGTCAAAATAAAAAAAAGAATGGTTCATCAAACATGAATTGTAATTACTCAAGTTCAGAAGGTCCAGACAGTTTAGGTGTACAAATGACTGGTTATAATGCTGAGACATTTGGTATAAGTCTATAGCAGGTCTTAAGAACTTTTGAGTCGGGGGCGGAGCCAACATGGCGGCGTGAGTAGGACAGTGGGAATCTCCTCCCAAAAACATATATACTTTTGAAAATACAACAAACACAACTAGCCCTAAAAGAGAGACCAGAAGACGCAGGACAGTGGCCAGACTGCAGCTACACCAGCGAGAACCCAGCGACTGGTGAAAGGGGTAAGATCCAAGCCCCGGCCCTGCGGGACCCGAGCGCCCCTCCCCCCAGCTCCCGGCGGGAGAACAATAGGCTGAGCGGGAGGGAGACGGAGCCCAGGACTGCCGAACACCCAGCCCCAGCCATCCGGGCCAGAGCGCAGACACAGTATATGCCCAGGGGGCCCTGGATACTGGGAGAACAGGGGGTAAGACCTCAGAGCGGGTGCTGAAGCTGATGCCCCTGTGACAAAGAAAAGCGGGGGCTTTTTGAAAGTCTTAAAGGGACAGGGACTTAACAGCTTGACGGAAACAACCCAGGTCACAGTACAGCAGCTGGAAATTACAGGGAAAACCGGGTGCACTAACCCCCTGGGCAACAGCTCTGAGACCCCTCACGGAGGCAAACAGTCAAGCAGCCCCCCCATCCATCACCCCACCGGGCGCTGCGAAAGCAGAGAAGCAGCCTGAGACAAATTCCGCCCACAGAAAGGGAAATTTCTCCCTCCCGGCCAGGCAAGACACAAAGACCCACTCTACACGCAATTACCCAACACAAGCCACTAGGGGTCGCAGTTGCCCCAGTAAAGAAAGGCCAGTAGTAAGTGAAAATTTTGGCCCTCCCAGCTGACAGTCAATAGCACCTGTCAACATGAAAAGGCAAAAAAATATGATTCAGACAAGACTAACCCAGACAGCTTCGGCATCTGCTACATCTTCCCCTGAGAAGGAATCTGGGGAGATAGATTTAGCCAGTCTACCTGAAAAAGAATTCAAAACAAAAGTCATAACCATGCTGATGGACTTGCAGAGAAATATGCAAGAACTAAGGAAGGAGAATTCAGAAATAAAACAAGCTCTGGAAGGACTTCAAAACAGAATGGACGAGATGCAAGAGACCATTAATGGACTAGAAAACAGAGAACAGGAATGCAGAGAAGCTGATGCAGAGAGAGATAAAAGGATCTCCAGGAATGAAAGAATTTTAAGAGAGCAGAGTGATCAATATAAAAGAAATAATATAAGAATCATAGGCATTCCAGAAGAAGTAGAGAGAGAAAAGGGGATAGAAAATGTCTTTGAAGAAATAATTGCTGAAAATTTCCCCAAACTAGGGGAAGAAATGGCCTCTCAGACCACAGAGGTACACAGAACTCCCATGACAAGGGATCCAAGGAGGGCAACACCAAGACACATAATAATTAAAATGGCAAAGATCAAAGACAAGGACAAAGTATTACAAGCAGCCAGAGAGAAAAAAAAGGTTACCTACAAAGGAAAACCCATCAGGCTATCATCAGACTTCTCAACAGAAACCCTACAGGCCAGAAGAGAATGGCATGATATACTTAATGCAATGAAACAGAAGGGCCTCGAACCAAGACTACTGTATCCAGCACGAATATCATTTAAATATGAAGGAGGGATTAAACAATTCCCAGACAAGCAAAAGTTGAGGGAATTTGCCTCCCACAAACCACCTCTACAGGGCATCCTACAGGGACTGCTCTAGATGGGAGCACCCCTAAAAAGAGCACACAACAAAACACCCAACATATGAAGAAGGGAGGAGGAGGAATAAGAAGGGAGAGAAATAAAGAATCATCAGATTGTGTTTATAATAGCTCAACAAGCGAGTTAAGTTAGACAGTAAGACAGTAAAGAAGCTAACCCTAAACCTTTGGTAACCACAAACTTAAAGCCTGCAATGGCAATAAATTCATACCTTTCAATAATCAACCTAAATGTAAATGGACTGAATGCACCAATCAAAAGACACAGAGTAATAGAATGGATAAAAAAGCAAGATCCATCCATATGCTGCTTACAAGAGACTCACCTCAAACCCAAACACGCGCACAGACTTAAAGTCAAGGGATGGAAAAAGATATTTCAAGCAAACAACAGAGAGAAGAAAGCAGGTGTTGCAATTCTGGTATCAGACAAAACAGACTTCAAAATAAAGAAAGTAACAAAAGACAAAGAAGGACATTACATAATGATAAAGGGCTCAGTCCATCAAGAGGATATAACCATTATAAATATATATGCACCCAATACAGGAGCACCAACATACCTGAAACAAATATTAACAGAACTAAAGGAGGAAATAGAATGCAATGCATTCATTCTAGGAGACTTCAACACACCACTCACTCCAAAGGACAGATCCACCAGACAGAAAATAAGTAAGGACACAGAGGCACTGAACAACACACTAGAACAGATGGACCTAATAGACATCTACAGAACTCTACATCCAAAAGCAACAGGATACACATTCTTCTCAAGTGCACATGGAACATTCTCCAGAATAGACCACATACTAGGACACAAAAAGAGCCTCAGTAAATTCCAAAAGATTGAAATCCTACCAACCAACTTTTCAGACCACAAAGGCATTAAACTAGAAATAAACTGTTCAAAGAAAGCAAAAAGGCTCACAAACACATGGAGGCTAAACAACACGCTCCTAAATAATCAATGGATCAATGACCAAATCAAAATGGAGATCCAGCAATATATGGAAACAAATGACAACAACAACACTAAGCCCCAACTTCTGTGGGACGCAGCAAAAGCAGTCTTAAGAGGAAAGTATATAGCACTCCAAGCATATTTAAAAAAGGAAGAGCAATCCCAAATGAACGGTCTAATGTCACAACTATCAAAATTGGAAAAAGAAGAACAAATGAGGCCTAAGGTCAGCAGAAGGAGGGACATAATAAAGATCAGAGAAGAAATAAATAAAATTGAGAAGAATAAAACAATAGCAAAAATCAATGAAACCAAGAGCTGGTTCTTCGAGAAAATAAACAAAATAGATAAGCCTCTAGCCAGACTTATTAAGAGGAAAAGAGAGTCAACACAAATCAACAGTATCAGAAATGAGAAAGGAAAAATCACAACAGATCCCGCAGAAATACAAAGAATTATTAGAGACTACTATGAAAACCTATATGCTAACAAGCTGGGAAACCTAGGAGAAATGGACAACTTCCTAGAAAAATACAACCTTCCAAGACTGACCCAAAAAGAAACAGAAAATCTAAACAGACCAATTACCAGCAACAAAATTGAAGCGGTAATCAAAAAACTACCAAAGAACAAAACCCCCGGGCCAGATGGATTTACCTCGGAATTTTATCAGACATACAGGGAAGACATAATACCCATTCTCCTTAAAGTTTTCCAAGAAATAGAAGAGGAGGGGATACTCCCAAACTCATTCTATTAAGCTAACATCACCCTAATACCAAAACCAGGCAAAGACACCACCAAAAAAGAAAACTATAGACCAATATCCCTGATGAACGTAGACGCAAAAATACTCAACAAAATTTTAGCAAACCGAATTCAAAAATACATCAAAACCATCGTACACCATGACCAAGTGGGATTCATCCCAGGGATGCAAGGATGGCACAACATTCGAAAGTCCATCAATATCATCCACCACATCAACAAAAAGAAAGATAAAAACCACATGATCATCTCCATAGATGCTGAAAAAGCATTTGACAAAGTTCAACATCCATTCATGATAAAAACTCTCAGCAAAATGGGAATAGAGGGCAAGTACCTCAACATAATAAAGGCCATCTATGAAAAACCCACAGCCAACATTATATTGAATAGCGAGAAGCTGAAAGCATTTCCGCTGAGATCGGGAACTAGACAGGGATGCCCACTCTCCCCACTGTTATTTAACATTGTACTAGAGGTCCTAGCCACGGCAATCAGACAAAACAAAAAAATACAAGGAATCCAGATTGGCAAAGAAGAAGTCAAACTGTCACTATTTGCAGATGACATGATACTGTACATAAAAAACCCTAAAGACTCCACCCCAGAACTACTAGAACTGATATCGGAATACAGCAAAGTTGCAGGATACAAAATCAACACACAGAAATCTGTGGCTTTCCTATATACCAACAATGAACCAACAGAAAGAGAAATCAGGAAAACAACTCCATTCACAATTGCATCAAAAAAAATAAAATACCTAGGAATAAACCTAACCAAAGAATGAAAGACTTATATTCTGAAAACTACAAGTCACTCTTAAAAGAAATTAAAGGGGACACTAACAGATGGAAACGCATCCCATGCTCATGGCTAGGAAGAATTAATATCGTCAAAATGGCCATCCTGCCCAAAGCAATATACAGATTGGATGCAATCCCTATGAAACTACCAGCAACATTCTTCAATGAACTGGATCAAATAATTCAAAAATTCATATGGAACCACCAAAGACCCCGAATAGCCAAAGCAATCCTGAGAAAGAAGAATAAAGTAGGGGGGATCTCACTCCCCAACTTCAAGCTCTATTATAAAGCCATAGTAATCAAGACAATTTGGTACTGGCACAAGAACAGAGCCACAGACCAATGGAACAGACTAGAGAATCCAGACATTAACTCAGACATATATGGTCAATTAATATTTGATAAAGGAGCCATGGACATACAATGGCGAAATGACAGTCTCTTCAACAGATGGTGCTGGCAAAACTGGACAGCTACATGTAGGAGAATGAAACTGGACCATCGTCTAACCCCATATACAAAAGTAAACTCAAAATGGATCAAAGACCTGAATGTAAGTCATGAAACCATTAAACTCTTGGAAGAAAACATAGGCACAAACCTCTTAGACATAAACATGAGTGACCTCTTCTTGAACATATCTCCCCGGGCAAGGAAAACAACAGCAAAAATGAACAAGTGGGACTATATTAAGCTGAAAAGCTTCTGTACAGCAAAAGACACCATCAATAGAACAAAAAGAAACCCTACAGTATGGGAGAATATCTTTGAAAATGACACATCCGATAAAGGCTTGACGTCCAGAATATATAAAGAGCTCACATGCCTCAACAAACAAAAAACAAATAACCCAATTAAAAAATGGGCAAAGGAACTGAACAGACGGTTCTCCAAAAAAGAAATACAGATGGCCAACAGACACATGAAAAGATGCTCCACATCGCTAATTATCAGAGAAATGCAAATTAAAACTACAATGAGGTATCACCTCACACCAGTAAGGATGGCTGCCATCCAAAAGACAAACAACAACAAATGTTGGCGAGGCTGTGGAGAAAGGGGAACCCTCCTACACTGCTGGTGGGAATGTAAACTTGTTCAACCATTGTGGAAAGCAGTATGGAGGTACATCAAAATGCTCAAAACAGACTTACCATTTGACCCAGGAATTGCACTCCTAGGAATTTACCCTAAGAATGCAGCAATCAAGTATGAGAAAGATCAGTGCACCCCTATGTTTATCGCAGCACTATTTACAATAGCCAAGAATTGGAAGCAACCTAAATGTCCATCGATAGATGAATGGATAAAGAAGATGTGGTACATATACACAATGGAATACTACTCAGCCATAAGAAAAGGGCAAATCCAACCATTTGCAGCAACATGGATGGAGCTGGAGGGTATTTTGCTCAGTGAAACAAGCCAAGCAGAGAAAGAGAAATACCAAATGATTTCACTCATCTGTGGAATATAAGAACAAAGGAAAAACTGAAGGAACAAAACAGCAGCAGAATCACAGAACTCAAGAATGGACTAACAGGTACCAAAGGGAAAGGGACTGGGGAGGATGGGTGGGTAGGGAGGGATAAGGGGGGGAGAAGTAGGGGGGTATTAAGATTAGCATCCATAGCGGGGTGGGAGAAAGGGGAGGGCTGTACAACACAGAGAAGACAAGTAGTGATTCTACAACAGGTTGCTATGCTGATGGACAGTGACTGTAAAGGAGTATATAGGGGGGACCTGGTATAGGGGAGAGCCTAGTAAACAAAGTATTCGTCATGTAAGTGTAGATTAATGATTAAAAAAAAAAAATGCAGTTCCTATGTGGTGACCTCTAATGAGTTCTACAAAATGATATAAAGGACATATAAAAGTGTAGGCAAAGGGTCTGTTTGTGTTTATACAGAGGATCAAAGCTTAATTTGGCTACCCCGAAAATGAACTAAGAAACGATATGAAAGAGAACTTCCAACATCAGCACTCTCGGGAAGACTCATGCCAGAAGATGATCATCAAAAAACCCCAACAAAGATCCACGCACTGCTACAGCTGTAGATGCACTCATCCCACCAGCTCCTGGACTTGCCATGGGAATGAAGGAGATATCTAAGCTGGCCTGTGCATACAGTAAAACAACAAATTTGACTGGATCTATACTGTTGGAACTCAACCAAGAATTAGGAGAAGTGCAAATTGTAGCGCTCCACAATCTTACAGCTACAGACTATTTACTGTTAAAAGAACATATGGGATGTGAACAGTGCCCAGGAATGGGTTGTTTTAATTTGTCTGATTTTTCTCAAACTATTCAAATTCAGTTAGATAATAACCATCATATCATTGATAAGTTTTCACAAATGCCTAGGGTGCCTAACTGGTTTTCTTGGTTTCACTGGAGATGGCTGGTAATTACAGGTATGCTTTGGTTATGTAACTATACTCCTATTATGTTAATGTGTGTGCGCAATTTAAGTAGTAGCTTAAAATATATACATGCTGAAGTTACTCTACAAGAAGATATGTCAAAGAAATAATCAATCTTCCCATGTTTTCTCCCGCCTGCTACTTCTATAGCTTTTCTTCTTCCTTCCTAATTACAACGAATTCTTAAATAGAATTCGAGCCTCATATCAAATTTACCGAGTATCATAACTCCTCCAAGTGGTAAAGATACCTCAAGACAAATGCTGGGCATAGAAGCCACAGGGCATAAATATGCAAAGAAATAAAAAGCTAACCATTTCAAACAATAAGGCTTCTCTCTCACTTACCAACTTAACATTTCCCTGTATGGCCCCGGAAGATGACTGGTTAGCCAGAGACGGGTAAGATTCCTCAAGGGAGGAACAACCTAAGACAGGCACAGTCGCAGGGGGGTCATCAGGTGAGAAATTGGGGATCAACAGAGGTGAGGCTTAGAACCTCACCCCCCCTGTTCTGAGAGAAATCTTCTGCATATGTGGATGTTTTATTGCCCTTGTCTAGCTTGGATTAACACATAGTCTACAGGCACACACCTGATCATCTACATTTGCTCTCTTACAACACTAAACTATGTTTTCTACCTTTATGTTGTATCTACCTACCACTTCAGCATCTTATTAAAAATAATAAAGAGAGAAATGTGGTATCCACATATAAATCAAGTATAAAAATCAAATGTGTATTCATATTTGAACTGACTGTTTATAGTTCATAATGCATGAGCAAAACCAAAAGTTTCTGTGATGACTGCCCTTGTACTGTTCACCATGTAACTTATTCACTATGTAAGAATTTGTTCTCCATGTAAGAACTTGTTTGTTATGCTTCAGAAGATTGGAGACTGACGAAAATTAGGCTTGGGGTGGATTAATGATTGTGCATTGAGCATTGACTCCCCTATACAGAATTTTATTGTTGTTAACAACCATTTGATCAATAAATATGTGAGATGCCCTAACAACAACAACCAAGAAAAAGTACACACTTCCAATTGTAAAATAAATAAGCAACCGGGATGTAATGTATAGCATAAGGAATATAGTCAAAATATTGTAACAACTTGGTATGGTGATAGCTGGTACTTAGAATTATCATGTATATAAATGTTGAATCACTGTGTTGTACACCTGAAACTAATGTAATGTAATACTGTGTGTCAACTACCCTTCAATAAAAAATAATTATCTAAAAAAAAAAAAAAAAAAAAAAAAAAAAAGAACTTTTGAAAATGGGGAAAACAACCAAATCTTATCACATTACAGTCATGCTCATATGAGATCTTCAAAGGTGGGATTACAACATGGACATACAAGAACCTTGGGAAATGCAAATGAAGCAATGAAGAAAGAAAATACATAAAAGAGAGGAGCAGACATAACTGGAACAGATGCCACAAGGAAAAAATAGTTGTTTGTCAGTAACAGGTGAACTAAGTCAACAAAGACAGTGTTAGAAAAGGAGAATCTCTGGAGTTACATTGATTTGGAGAGAAGTGAGTTAGTGACTTATTAATATTCACAATCATGCATACATAATGTCCAGGTCTTGCCTAAATTTGCAGAGTATGGCTCTGACTCTTATGGAATATACAATTCAAGTTATCTGTAGTCAAAAATTGAGGACAGTTTACAAATACTTGCAGTTCTATCCCTCAGGACCTGACAGGTAAGAGATGGCCCAACAGGGCTACTCAATAACAATGTACTGAAGAAAAAATTTACAAGGCATAGGCAAGTTAAGAAACAAGAAGGAGAAAAATCTCAGGACTAGAAACTGTAAGAAGCCACTGCACCTCCTGAAAAGGGAAAAATGTGGTTAGCAAAACTAGCAAGATACGTATGTGTCAGGGGGAAACTCACCTTAACAGCTATGGCCTTAGGGATAGGAACAAAGCCTCAGGAGAGCCACTGAAGCAAGGATAGAGGAAAGTAGGAAGGGGGGATATTATATACCAGGGCTTCTTTGTCTTCCCATTGTCTGATTTCCTGCATGTACCTCCCATTGGCAGCACTCAACTGGAAACCCAAAGGCAAAGGGACTCATCGTTTCCGTGTTTGGAGGCAGCCCCCCGTGCATAGAGCAAGATAGAAAACGAAAGTATAAAGTGGATTGATCCCAAGAATCAAGTGGAGAATAGCACAAACAGCCCATTTCAAACATCTCCAGAGTTGCTTCAGTGGTTTGCTGAATTAAGAAAACATTTGGGAAAAAACAAGGTCCATGTAGCCCATCATTTATTTTATGCATTGTTCAAAACCAACAAACATAATGAGAAAGTTGAATGGCAGTGTACAGATATAGAATGCTAAGTACATTTTTAAGAATGGAGGATTGAATGCACCAAGGATAAGAAAGATGATTAAAAAGAATGAGGAATTATAATATGGACTGACACTTTCATTTTTGTACTACAGTCAAAACAATGACATAGAATGAAAATTTAGATGCACAAATGAGTTACACAGGGATAGAATGGGCCCAGGGAAAACACTAACAAGTGACAGCCTTGGTAATAGTGAGTCCAGGGCAACAGAGAACACTACAATAATCCCCACACTGAAAAAAAAAAAAGGACCAGAAAACTGGTAGTATTTTACATCCAACTTAGCCAGATTTAGTATTTACAAAGTGATAAAGCACTGAAATAAGTTTTTATGAAGTAATATTAAAACACAGATTGAGCAGCACAGAACAGTCATGAAATTATTAGACATGAGGTCAGGACATTAAAAGAATAATGGCAGGATTAAAGATGGCGGTGTGAGAGGTGAAACAGAGTCTTCCTCCTAAAACCGCATATAATACGAAACTATAATTAATACAAGTAATCCTGACAGAGCAACAGGAAAGAGGATTGCGCCAGACTGCATACACTTGGAGAAAAGAGCAGACCTCATGGAACAGGGTAACGTACCAAAGCTGTTCCCCAACCCCAGCTCACTGGTGGGAGAAAGAGAAACAGAGTGGGAGGGAGTGGAGGCCTGGGACTGCTGAATACCTAGCTCCGGAGATCTGCTCTGGGAGCACAAACCTACATTTCATGGTGCTTTCATGAGACTCTCGTGATTACAGGGTTGGAAATCTGGGACAGGCAGAGTTCCTGGGGAGACTAGGATTCCAGCCACTTGTGGAAAGCAGAGATCCATATCCAGCTGCTCTGGGACAAAGCTTATACCCGTGTGCTCCGCCCACTGGTTCAGGCAGGGGAGACAGGCACAGCAGCTGGGAAGCAGGAAACAGCTTTTTCCTCCCCCCACGCACCAATCCCACTCCCCTGCAACCCCTGACATTGCTTCAGGGCCTGAGAATCTCCAGAGAGTAGAGCTTCTGGACACTAGAGGGCGCCATATACAAATATGAAATGCCAAAGGAACCTGGTTCAGAGTAAAATTATTAATACAACTCCTGAGAAAGATGACATCAACCTCATGAATTTTCCTGAAAGGGAGTACAAAATAAAAATCATTAACATGCCCATGGAGGTACGGAAAGATATTCAAGAACTCAGGAATTCAGGAATGAATTCCGGTCGGAGATCCAATTGTTGAAGAGCACAATGGAGGGTATTAAAAGCATATTAGATACAGTGGAGGAAACAATAACTGAAATACAAATTAGAGAAGAGGAATGCAAAGAAGCTGAGGCACAGAGAGAAAAAAGAATCTCTAAGAATGAAAGAATGTTGAGAGAACTCTGTGACCACTCCAAACGGAACAATATTCGCATTATAGGGGTACCAGAAGAAGAGAAGAGAGAAAAAGGGACAGAAAGTGTCTTTGAGGAGGTAATTGCTGAAAATTTCCCCAATCTGGGGAAGAGATAGTCTCTCAGGCCATTGAATATTAATGCAATGAAGCAGAAGGGCCTTGAACCAAGATTACTTTGTCTGGCAAGATTATCATTTAAATTTGAAGGAGGGATTAAACAATTTTCAGATAAGCAAAAGCTGAGAGAATTTACCTCCCATGAACCATCTGTACAGTGTATTTTGGAATGACTGCTATAGATGGAAGTGCTCCTAAGGTTTAATAGCTGTCACCAGAGGTAATAAAACCAAATTAAAGAAAGTAGAACAGCTAATTACTAAGCAAATGCAAAATTAAATTAACTCTCCCCAAAGTCAATCAAGGGACAGACAAAGAGTACAGAATATAATACGTAATATATAAAGAATGGAGGAGGAGAAAAAGAAAAGAACCTTCAAATTGTGTTTTTAATAGCATATTAAGTGAGTTAAGTTAGACTCTTAGTTAGATAGTAAGGAAGTTAACCTTGAACCTTTGGTAACCATGAATCAAAAGCCTGCAATGACAATAAGTACATACCTATCGATAATCACCCTAAATGTAAATGGACTGAATGTACCAATCAAAGGACATCGGGTCACTGAATCACTGAATCACTGAAAAAAAACAAGACCCATCTATATGCTGCCTACAAGAGACTCACTTTAAACCCAAAGACATAAACAGACTAAAAGTGAAGGAATGGAGAAAGATATTTCATGCAACTAATAGGGAGAAAAAAGCAGGAGTTGCCATACTTGTATCAGACAAAAGAGACTTCAAAACAAAGAAAGTAACAAGAGACAAAGAAGGACATTACATAACAATAAAGGGGTCAATCAAGCAAGAAGATACAACCATTATAAATATCTATGTCTCCAACACAGGAGCACCTACATATGTGAAACAAATACTAACAGAATTAAAGGAGGAAATAGAATGCAATGCATTCATTCTAGGAGACTTCACCACTCCACTCACTCTGAAGGACAGATCAACCAGACAGAATATAAGTAAGGAGAGGAGACAGAGGCACTGAAGAACACAGTAGAGCAGATGGACCTAACAGGCATCTACAGAACTCTACACCCAAAAGCAGCAGAATACACATTCTTCTCAAGTGCACAAGGAACATTTTAAAGAATAGACCACAAAAAGAGCCTCAGTAAATTCAAAAAGATTGAAATTGTACCAACCAGCTTCTCAGACCACAAAGGTATGAAACTAGAAATAAATTATGCAAAGAAAATGAAAAATCCCACAAACACATGGAGGCTTCACAACATGCTCCTAAATAACCAATGGATCAATGATGAAATAAAAACAGAGATCAAGCAGTATATGGAGACAAATGACAACAATAATTCAACACCGCAAAATCTGCAGGACGCAGCATAGGCCATGCTGAGAGAAAAGAAGATACAGGCCTACCTCAGGAAAGAAGAACAATCCTGCTCAGGAAAGCAGTCTAAACTCACAATTAACAAAATTAGAAAAAGAAGAACAAAGGAGGCCCAAAGTCAGTAGAAGGCAGGACATAATAAAGATTAGAGTATAAATAAATAAAATCATGAAGAACAAAACAATAGAAAGAATCAACTGAAGTAAGAGCTGGTTCTTCAAGAAAATAAACAAAATAGATAAACCATTAGCCAGACTTATCTTGGTCTGTAACTTACAGACCAAGAAAAAAAGGGAGTTTACATACATAAACAGAATCAGAAATGAGAAAAGAAAAATCATGACGGATACCACAGAAATAAAAAGAATTACTAGAAAATACTATGAAAAATTATATGCTAACAAACTGGATAACCTAGAAGAAATGGACAACTTTCTAGAAAAATACAACTTTCCAAGGCTGACATAGAAAGAAACAGAAAATCTAAGCAGACCAATTACCAGTAATGAAATTGAACTGGTAATCAAAAACCTACCTAAGAACACAACCCCTGGAGATGGCTTCAGCACTGAACTTATCAAACATTTAGTGAAGACTTAATACCCATCCTCCTTAAAGTTTTCCAAAGAGTAGAAGAAGAGGGAATACTTCCAAACTCATTCTATGAGGCCAGCATCACTCTAATACCAAAACCAGGCAAAGACACCACAAAAAAAGAAAATTACAAACCAATACCCGTCATGAACAAAGATGCAAAAATACTCAACAAAATATTAGCAAACCAAATTCAAAAATACATCAAAAAGATCATCCATCATGATCAAGTAGGATTTATTCCAGGGAAGCAAGGATGGTACAACATTTGAAAATCCATTAACATTATCCATCACATCAACAAAAAAGGACAAAAACCACATGATCATCTCCATAGATGCTGAAAAAGCATTTGACAAAATTCAACATCCATTCATGATAAAAACTTTCAACAAAATGGGTATAGAGGGCAAGTACCTCAACATAATAAAGGCCATATATGACAAACCCACAGCCAACATCATACTTAAAAGCAAGAAGCTGAAGGCCTTTCCTTTCAAATCGGGAACAAGACAAGGATGCCCACTCTCCCCACTTATATTCAACATAGTAATGGAGATCCTAGCTATGGCAATCAGACAATACAAAGGAATAAAAGGAATACAGATTTGCAAGGAAGAAGTCAAACTGTCACTGTTTGCAGATGACATGATATTGTACATAAAAAACTTAAGGAATCTACTCCAAAACTACTGGATCTAATATCTGAATTCAGCAAAGTTATAGGATACAAAATTAATACACAGAAATCTGTTGCATTCCTATACACTAATGATGAACTAGCAGAAAGAGAAATCAGGAAAGCAATTCCATTCACAATTGCTTCAAAAAGAATAAAATACCTAGGAATAAACCTAACCAAGGAAATAAAAGACCTATACTCTGAACTACAAGACACTTATGAGAGAAATTAAAGAAGATACCAATAAATGGAAACACATCCCGTGCTCATGGATAGGAAGAATTAATATTGCCAAAATGACCATCCTGCCTAAAACAATCTACAGATTCAAGGCAAATCCTATCAAAATACCAACAGCATTCTCCAACAAACTAGAGAAAATCAATCTAAAATTCATATGCAACCAGAAAAGATCCCAAATAGCCAAAGCAATTCTGAGAAAGAAGAATAGAGCTGGGAGCATTATACTCCCCAACTTCAAGGGCTACTACAAAGCCATAGCAATCAAGACAGTTTGGTACTGGCACAAGAACAGACCCATAGACCAATGAAACAGACTAGAGAGCCCTGTTGTAAACCCAACCATATATGGTCAATTAACATATGATAAAGGAGCCATGGACATACAGTGGGGAAATGACAGCCTCTTCAACAGCTGATGTTGGCAAAACTGGACAGCTACATGTAAGAGAATGAAACTGGATTATTGTTTAACCCCATACACAAAAATAAACAAACTCGAAATGGATCAAAGACATGAATGTAAGTCATGAAACCATAAAACTCTTAGAAGACAACATAGGCAAAAAATCTCCTGAATATAATCATGAGCAACTTCTTCCTGAACATATCTCCTTGAGAAAGGGAAACAAAAGCAAAAATGAACTCATGGGACTACATCAAACCAAAAAGTTTCTATACGGCAAAGGACACCATCAACAGAACAAAAAGGCATCCTACAGTATGGGAGAATATATTTGTAAATGACATATCCCACAAGGGGTTAACATCCAAAATATATAAAGAACTTACATGCCTCAACACCCAAAAAGCAAATAACCTGATTAACAAATGGGCAGAGGATATGAAGAGACAGTTCTCCAAAGAAGAATTTCAGATGGCCAACAGACACATGAAAAGATGCTCCACATCACTAATCATCAGGGAAGTGCAAATTAAAACCACAATTAGATATCACCTCACACCAGTATGGATGGCCTGCATCAAAAAGACTAAGAACACCACATGCTGGCACTGATGCAGAGAAAGCGGAACCCTCCTACACGGCTGGTGGGAACGTAAGCTAGTTCAACCGTTGTGGAAAGCAATTTGAAGGTTCCTCAAAAAACTAAAAATAGAAATACCATTTGACCTGGGAATCCCATTCAGATCAAAATACCATTTGATCTGGGAATTTACCCAAAGAATACAACTTCTCAGATTCAAAAAGACATATCCACCCCTATGTTTATCACAGCACTTTTTACAATAGCCAAGATATGGAAGCAACCTAAGTGTCCATCAGTAGATGAATGGATAAAGAAGAGGTGGTACATATACCCAATGGAATACTATTCAGCCATAAGAAAGAAACAAATCCTACCATTTGCAACATCATGGATGGAGCTGGAGGACATCATGCTCAGTGAAATAAGCCAGGCAGAGAAAGACAAGTGCCAAATGATTTCCCTCATTTGTGGAGTATAACAATGAAGCAAAACTGAAGGAACAAAATAGCAGCAGACTCAGAGACTCCAAGAATGAACTAGTGGTTACCAAAGGGGAGGCATGTGGGAGGGTGGGTGGGGAGGGAGGGAGAAGGGGATAGATGGGTATTATGTTTGAGGTATGGGTGGGAACTTGATAATATGGGTAAATGTAGTAACCACATTGTTTTTTCATGTGAAACCTTCATAAGAGTGTATATCAATAATACCTTAATAAAAATTTTTTTTAAAAAAGCATAAGGGCAGTTAACACAAAGACCTTTGTAAATACACAGTTTTTATGTTTGCAAGTGAATGCTCCTGTACCTAAAATAATACCTGAAAGCAAGCAGCAGAAATTGTAAAGCATGGAAATTAATATGCCCATATAAACATCTATTCAGGTTAATTAACCAGTGAGTTTTAGTCCTGAATTACAGGACATAACATAGCCAGGCTCAGAGTTACTTGAAGCTAGAAGACAAATAAATTCAATGTGTTCTTCAGTGTTTCGGCCTCCAGTTTAGCTCCATAAATTTCTACTGAGGGCTATGTAATTGACTATTTTCCAGAAGCTAGAGGCAGAGATGAATAAGCCACAATTACTACCCTCTAGGAAGCCACAGGGCTTTAGTGGGGAAATGGACACATAAACATATTGCCTTTTTCTCTAAAAGCCCAATTGAAAATGGTTGTGATGAGATGGGAAGGGCACAAAAATGGCTAGGGCCAAGGAGCACGAATATCTAAACCAGACTCTGCCACAGCCACCTTCCTCAAGTTCCCTGAGGGAGATTTATGGATAAAGAACATCTGATGAGGAAGAACCTTACTGAAAGTTTTGGCAAGCAAATCAAATCCCATTGCAGAACATTAGAAGTATATCAGAATTAATGAGGCTTCTTCTGCTCAGCCTAGGTAGGCCTGAGTCCTCCTTGTAACCTAGAAAAGATTTTCAAAGCAGGTGAGGGAGACAGAATAGCTACCAACTCCCAGAAGGAAGAAGAGCTTAGTTCTCCATATACCACCAGATTAGACATAACATCCTGGACAAGCAAACCACACACATGAGGAAGAACTACCCTGACAGGGTCTCATGACATAAAACCCCTTTCTCCTCATCATGGCATTTCCAATCCTTAGTACCATAACTGAATAAATACCCGTTTTTGTTACCTATTGCTGCGTAATGAACCACCCCAAAATCTAATGGCTTATAACACCGCGGTTTTATTTTCTCTCACAATTCTGCAAGTTGACTAGACTCAGTGGGGCAGTTCTCCTCCTTCACGTGATGTTGGCTGGGACTGCAGTTACTGGAGGGCTCTCCTGGGCTGGAGCTCCAAGATGGCTCACCCACATGGCTGGCAGTTGATGCTAACTATTGGCTGGAGCTCAACTGAGGCTATTGTCTGGAACACCTGCATCCTTCCATGTGGCTGGGGCTTTGCACAGCATGTCAGCTGGTGTTCAATAGAACACATCCCAACAGCATGCATTTGATTTGAGCTGCCACTGTTCTTAAAGTCTAAGGGCCTAGAACAGATACAGTGTCACTTTTACCTCATTTGAATGGATAAGCACTCATAGGGCTGCCCCAGATTCAGGAGTAAGGAAAATAAACTAAAATAGGTTCACTACAACCCTTGAATATAAACCCTTGAATATTTCTATTAGCACACCCAAGAATGATGTAAGGACAGTGGTGAGGTGGTGATGCAGATGGTAGCCATGAGTTCCCTCTAGAGGTCAGCATCTTTTATCCAGTGACCATGAGTGGCATATAAGTAATGTCAACTGGCCAATATTGTCAGCCAGTTAGGAATTGGGAAAGTTGCCTAGTTTCTGACTGACTAAATATAAATCAGAATTTGCAAGTAGAAGAATATAAAATAAAAAGGAGTCAAAGGAAATGGATGCTCCCAATGAGATGAGCTCAGGGAAGTAAGTTAAGGGAATCTTGTGGCAGGTCCAAACTTACTTCATCCAGAAATTGGAGTTCAGTTGAGATTAAATTAAAATGTTATATAGTAAATATGTTATTTAGCAAAATGCCTTTTTAGATATTATGAATAGAACTATGGAATGTTTCTCCTGGTTTGGGCCATTGTCTACTTATTGTAGTCACTTTTTTAGGATTCCTATCCCTCTGTGTCCCTAAGAGATGGGCTTCCAAATATTTTTATTGTAACCTTGACAGGAAACATATTTTGGATCCTAAATACATTATGATTTGAAGTGCCACTCTTCTTAAAGTCAAAAACATATGATTTCATGAAACCCTTACTATGCAAAAATAAATTCTGATATACTTACTGTATCTCAAAAAATAGTGGTATTGGTCATAACTCATCACTTAATTTCCTCATTTACACCCTTTTCAGCATATGTTGTGCCCAAACATATGAATATGGTAAATTCAGTGTCTTATAATTTAAATTTTTGGTTTTGTCATGCTTCTGGATATTCAGATAAGAATATCTGAATATTCTTCAAACTTCAACCAGATAAGCATGCTTATTATTTAAAAAAATAATAAGCTAGTTTGTCTAATCAAAGGGGTCTGTAGACAACATTGTGTTACAGAATATGAAGGAATGAAGATGAAAGAAGTTGGAAAAAAACGTTGAGCCAAATGTGCTTTTTTCCCTGTTTGAACTTATTTACATTTCAAATGTAAGCCAGTTTAAGAAACACAAAAATAACTTTTACTATTTCAAACTCATTGTACAAATGATCATATATATTTCATTAGTCAGTTTTAATTTTTTTTATTAAAATGATTTGTTTTTAAATTTTCTACCTTTAAATGTGTTTCTATTTTATTTGTCAGAGATTTTCTGGGGAAGCAATTGTCCAATTTTATAATGGAAGCCAAACAAGAAGATCAGCTTTCCAGTGTAGAGAACTGCCTTCAGAGGCAATGTGTGTTTTATAAAGAGAGGGTCATCTGTATTCCCTAGCTGACAGTTTACGGCTAGTAGGTGCTCTTTGGGACTACTTTTCTGCTATTACCTCAATGTCAATTATTTGAGATTAGTTTATTTGGATGGAAGGCAGAGACTGAAACAAATAATTTCTAATGGCTGAAACTGAAGTAGTCAGGCAGTTCCAGACAGCAGCCAAGGCTGTAACTGCCCAGTTCCCACGGACATCAGTGTGAGTAATAAAACTAAATCCTCTGGAGATACTTTGAAACTTTAGCCTCCAGTATCTTTGGAAATGTTTCACAGTGAAATTGTATTTTCAATTCCACAACCAATATTTGTCTCAATCACCTCCATCACATTCTCCCAAACAGCAATAGTTTCTAACTCTTCATTTACAGTGATCAGTATATATTAACAGTGCATGGTGAAGGGTAACTCAGGCATCCGCTTCTGATTTACTCTAAAAACAGTGCTGTAACAGCTCTTTCCCTTGCTCAGTTGACAGAGGAACTGTGCAAAGTCTTTACAAAAGGTTCTAAGCCCAACCTGAAGAAAGTTCAAAAAGGATGACTGATAATCTCTACAGAATTGCATTGATTCTTAAGACTTACATGAACCTCACTCTTTTTCATGGGCAGAGGAAGGAGAAAGAGGAGAGAAAGAACATAAATGTGGCACCTCTCTCTCTCTTTCCAACCCTCTTTGATTTTAACTTCTTTAACCTTTTCCCCCAAAAGGACCTGAACCACTGCCACAACAAAATAATATGTGCTCCATGCCTATTTAATTTCTTAGTACTCCTCTGTGCCTCATCTAATGAGGAGGTATTCAGGACACTTACCCTATAGGGGGAGTGTAAGGATTATTGAATGTGAATTGCTTAGAAGAGTGCCTAGCATATAGTAAACATTAACTGTGCTTATGGCTCTTTATGCAAGATTTTGATTGATATGCAACATAGTCCAGCCCTGGTCTTCTTGTGAGCTGGTAATTTATACCATACCCACCTCCTACTCTACCTATCCCTTTTCCATTCACACAGAGTCATTAAATCTTTTATCTAGAATTCTAAAGTGGTAGGTGAAACTAACAGAGTTAATGCTATCAATCACTAATAGGAGATATATATGTATATACAACCTTTGGAAATTACCTACCTCCAGAAATGACGCTGAGGATGGTAGTAGTGGTGGTGGCTCACATTTACTAAGTACCACCTGTTGTTCAGGCATTGTGCCCAAACATTTGATATAAGTATTCCTGCATCTTTTTTACAGATAAGAAAACTGAGACTTAGGTTTTATAAACTGCTTCTACCTCCCTCTTTCTTGTGTCTTCAAGATCAAGTTTTTAATGTATTTACTTTATTCTACTTCCTTAATACCCCTGACTTGCTGATTTAATCAAGCCCCACCTCATCACTGAAATGAAACAAAATAATTTTTGGCCTCCTTATTGCTAAATCAAATTAGCCTGTTCTCCCCTTTTCTTGCTTGATCTCTCCGTAGCAAGTGATACTGTTGACCACTCCCTCCTGTGAGAAAATGCCTCTACCCTCAGTTTCCATAATCCCACATTCTCCTGGTTTGGGCCATTGTCTACTTATTGTAGTCTCTTTTTTAGGATTCCTATCCCTCTGTGTCCCTAAGAGATGGGCTTCCAAATATTTTTATTGTAACCTTGACAGGAAACATATTTTGGATCCTAAATACATTATGATTTGAAGTGCCACTCTTCTTAAAGTCAAAAACATATGATTTCATGAAACCCTTACTATGCAAAAATAAATTCTGATATACTTACTGTATCTCAAAAAATAGTGGTATTGGTCATAACTCATCACTTAATTTCCTCATTTACACCCTTTTCAGCATTCTGCCTCAACATTATGCTTTCTCTTGCATGTGACTCAAACAACCCTGAAGCGACCAGTCTGCTCGGTCACAGTCATCTAAACATGTCACGTGCTGACTGCAACAAGCAACAGACTAGGTAATAGTCCTGGTTAAACTCAAATAAGCTTAAGAGAGACTTATAAGTAAGTCTCCAGAATATTTTTTTCTATGATGCTACAGGTGTCAAAAAGATATTTTGCTAAAAATTTTTAATTGAATAAAAAATATTACTTTGGGAAGGGGGATTTAAGTATTACAGAAGAGATATCCTTTCTGATTTTGAATCAACCAAACCATCTACTACCAAAAAAGATGCTTTTAATATTAGAATAAAATATCACACTAGGGTTATTTTCTAATTTTAATATTTCATTGCCTGATTTTATTCCTAATGGGAAAGTAAACAAATAGGTGCATGAGTTGTCATCATTTAAAGCATCACTGTCTATTCATTAATTTATTCACTCAACAATTGCTGTTTAGCATTTTCCATGCATGGGTTATTGTGCTTGAGACCACAAAGTATACAAAGATAAATCAGACATGGACTTGTCTCTCAAAGGTGTTACATGTTATTCGTTCATTCATTAACATTTTGAAATATTTTTTACTACTTTCCTGTCTCCCAAACATTCACGGATATATGACTCATTAACTTCTTAATTCAAAATCAATGATTTTTAATCATGTCCATTAACTGTTACTAAAAATTCAAATCCAACACATCATTTCTGTGGGTTTTTTCCTTTGGTTTTTTTTTTTGCATAAAACTCAAGAGTTCTTTTCATTCTGAGTAAGCTTTATCTGTTATCAAACAATTAATATTTAGATCCAAATGGGTGAATAACCAAATGGCTATAATCCAGTTGTGTTACATGCATTCAATAATAACCACCAACTAGACTTTAAAACTAGATAACAAAGTCCCAAAAAAGAGGACTTTTGTCTATTTTTATGACTTGCTTTCATGACTTTAGCAAAATTCATTATTTAGACAACAACCTGCTATTCACTGATTTCTAATCTCAAAGAAAATGAGAGATTATGTTTTATCCTCTCAGAGCCTGCTGGGTATCAGTATTTTTAATCTAGTAGAATTATTTTCCAGTCAAGATACATAAGCTCTTACAAAGTAAATCAATCATGCAAGATGTTAATATCTGGTCCTGTAGGCACTTTAGGAGTGACTGTGCCATGAAAGTGGTGACGGAAAACAGGATTCATGCTGTGCTATTGGCCCAGTAAGACATGCCAGGTCGATCTTATCCCAAGTGATTTCTCTTTTTGTTTGGAATGGCAGCCAAGTATGGCATCCCAAATTGGTAGAAAGGAATCTTAGTCTAACAACATGTCAAGGAAAGGCTGAAGATATACAAGCCCTACAACACAGCTATTCCACTTTGCAATATGCGTGTTATTGCACATGTGCAAAGAAAACTTGCAAGTGTGAAGATGCTCCTCCCAGCACTATTTGTAATAAAGAAAAGCTAAAGAAACTTAAATCCAGCACACACACACACACACACACACACCTGCAGGATAAGGAGATTCTATTGTATGAATATTGTAAAATAAATAACCTAAATCTACATATATCCGTAAGCATAAATGACCACTGAATGACAAAAATAGTACAATTTGGAGTGATACATACAATATGATATCACATATGAAAATTTTAAAAGCACAGGATGGTATCAGAGTGAGGTAAATTATAATACATACATAAAGAGATACTAACTTTAGAAGAAAAGTTTCTTCTAAATAAAATAGGAGAGAAGATAAAATAGAAGTTGCTTCTAGATAAAGAGGAAAGGATGGGAAGGGAGTAATTTCATTTGTACTTTTAATAGTCTTTAAGGATACTGAATATATGTGGCCAAATCTTGACATTTATTAAGTATGGGTTGTAGATAATTTGTAATTTTTAGTTCATCTTCTTTGATCTTCCTTATAATTCAAACATTTGTGATTTTAAGCTATTTTTTTTTAATGACAAAAGTGACATGTAAACATGGGTCAGATCTGAACCAAAGTCAAAATCTAGTGTAAGAAAATTGTGGCTGGAGTCATCAGATGGTCTTCATCAATCTCACCAAGTTGCCGCTGCCAAGTATGCTTCCAGGTAGTTTGCCAAGCTGGAAGCTGACCCCAGATGAGGGCACTCAGTGGGCAGTGGTCACGGAGGCTGGGCAGGTTGGGCAGGATACCCTTCAAGAGTGCTGACAGCACCCAGGATGGAAAACTGGAATCCTAAGGAGGAATCTCATGAAAGAACACTGCCAGGACTCTGACAGGCAAGGAACCAAAGACAACAGGCTTATAAAAATAAAATATAAATTGAGACTGACCACACCCAGTGTTTTGAGTGACATTCCTGATTTTCTACATAACTTTGTCAAACTATATAAAGTGTGGCATTGTGCCACGTAAGCGCTTCACATGCGCTGTTTTATGGTATTCTCATGTCTAGGTTTGATATTATTTAACTTTATAAATAAGGGTGCTGAGGCTTTGTTACTGAATGTTGAAACTGCAGTTTAAGCCTAAAGAAAGGAAAGGAAGGAAGGAGTAATAGGAAGAAAGTAGTAAAAGGAAGGAAAGGAGGAAGAAAGTCCTCACAATACATTTCAGTAAAAGGAAAGTTTAAAATATTCAGGAAAAAAAAAAGTCAAGTAGTATAATGCCAAGAAAGTTTCTTTTTTTTTTTTCTGCAGCCAAATCCATTGCTGTTACAAGTAGAAATGTTGACCAACAGTCCCTCTGCCTTAAGAACTGTTAGAAACTATCATTATGCAATCAACTCTCTTGATTCTATTTCAAAGACTATGTAGTCTTTTTCATGCCTTAAACTGAAAATAACAGATGAATAAATATAAAACTGAACTAAAAGGAAAAGAATAAGTGATTCCACAGATAAAGTTGATTTAAATCAACATTCAGATGGCGAAGTAGGGAGAACACTGAACATATACTAGTCCAATGAGAATTTTATTTTTACACTTATGTTTAACTTTCTAGTCCTACAATGAAAAGCCAGTTTGACATTTTTAAAAACAAAAGGCAGTTTTTAAAAGCTATGGTTGGCTTGCATTTTTGTCAGTGTCTGCTATTCTCATGAGGCAAAATGCAGTGTAGACCAAAAGTCTGAATGACTGAAGATCCTTTGGGGGTACGGTTATTCAGGCAACTTGAAAGAAATATGAGGTGGGGGGAAGCAAAGTAGGGAATAGGTTCTAAGAAAAATACCTAAATCATAAGTGAATTATGTTTAGCTTTATAGGAAATACATTTTTAATTAAAAACACTTTTTAAAATTATAGAGAACCTTTATTATCATACTGAAGAACTGAGCATACTTTTGTTGTCAACAGTTGAAAATAAAATATCTTTCTATAAGAATAAACGACAACTCCTAAATCCCTTTTCACTGAGCACCCTCCACCTCCAACTCAAGGGAGAGCCAATGAATTAAGTAAACATAATTGAGACCTAAATCACCCTTTAAGTAACAGGAAATGGAGTCTTTTTATGATTCTGGCAAGTCCAAGGTAGAACAGAAAAGAAACCTTATGATCTTCAGTGAAAGTATGGGCCCCACTGTCTCAAAGCTGTGCTAACTGTAAAAAGAGCCTTTCCCCCAATATAGATTTCAAATCCATTTTCATGATGATGAACATATGATTAAGCTGGGACACCACAGTAGAATAAATATTGTTTACAAGGGAAGTGTTAGACAAAATGCCAAATTTATAAAGCAGTTGAACTTTTTTTAAAAGGTTACATGACTCTTGGACTTGTCAGCTACATGGAGGTGATGAGTCAGGTTATGTGAAGAATTTGTGGGGAAGTTTTGTGAAGAAAACTCTTTGAAGCTGCAGAGAGAATAAGCAACCACATAAAACAGTAAATATTTCAGGGAATTTCAGGTAAGAGATATCCAGAAATGGAGGAGGACTTCACATAACCCATAAAAATGCTCCACAAAAGAAAGCATCAGTTTCAAACATCTGCTGTGACCAGACCACACAGAGCCATCTTTTGTCAATGTAGTCAGAATGAGAACATTTCTGCTCCCCTTTAACTAGCCATCCCCCCTCCTTTATGCCTACCCTGCTCATAAGCCCAGCTGGGACAGAAACAGTAGCCAGTAATTAGGGACAGAAATAAGGTAGAAGTGACTGAACATTCTCCTTTCCTAGCAGGCATAAGAATAACATAGGATCATGATGCCACTATAGAAAAGCAAAGCCAAGTACCCTCTGCTTTTCCCCAAGATAAAAAAAAAAAGAAAAATGAGAATAGCCTTCCTTATAAACCTCTAATTATGTGGTTATATTTTAAATAATTGTCTTTATGCATTTATATAAAGTGAGTTTTTCATTTTTCAAGTTATCATTTATAAATCTATTTTATTTAGTCTTTGTTGAATCCCCAAGCATCAGTTAATGGTTCTGTTAGGAGAGCAATTCTTGTATTACTCTCTGTGTCAGTAGTAACATGATTACCATGGGGATCAAAAAGGGTTTTTTCATTTATTTTTATTTATTGCCTATGAACTAATGTTGAAGTTAAGAGCAAAAATTTGAAGAATCAAAACACTGTCACATTATTTTACACTGGCCCATCTTTTCATGCCTAATGATGCCACACTTGCAATAGAGTGCAAAATGTGAGCCAAAAATATTAAATTTCTTCATTACTTACTAAATGGAAAAAGTAAAGGGGTCAAAGACCCCATTGCACATAATACTGAGAATTCAAATTAGGAATCTATAAAACAGCAGTCTAACAAGTAAAATTTGTGAACTTTCACTAAAAGTAATTAACTAACAATATATAAATGTTGACAATGTTCTTTTTTGTGGAGAACTTTAATATAAATCAGTTGGCATTAAACTTTGACGGTGCTAATTTCAGAAGAAATTTATTTATTGGATTAATTTTATTGTGATCTGATTCAATTTACTTTCCATCTCAAATTATTATTATTCTAAACACAATATGCAGCACTTGAAAAATAATTCCATTCTTATTATAAAATGTTAGTATCCTGCAAATTCTTCTAGATTCAATTACCAAAATCTAAGTAGTCTCTAAAAGAATATTCTATTCTTGTAATGGTGTTGTAATGATACCCACCTACTTGCCATCAGACAAATTTTAAACATTCCACCTCAACTAAAATTCACAGTGAATTTATCTATTCTGTCATTTTTCACTTCACAGACTTTAAGTGAAAAGTTGACACACAACAATTAATCATTTCACTATGAGCAGACGCTTTGCTAGGCACGAGAGCAGTGATACTAACGTTTAGGACTTACCTTCTTCTTACAGGCTGTGGGGAGAAGCCTGTAGTCCTACAGAGGATTCGGACTGGGTCTTTGTGAAAAAGCCTTCTCTCGTTTCTAAGTCTTGTAAAAGTTGAAGATTTCCTACAATAAGGCAAAATAAAGGGTATCTCCTCCAAGTAAAGAGTAACAAGCAGCATCAGGCTAGATGTTGACTTAAGTGTGCTTGGCTCTGATTCTGCTAGTTCAGAGATGCCCTGTCAGACTGCAAAAAGCTCAGAAGACGGGGTTAACAGAGCTTCAAATAGCTCTAACCACATCAACCTAAATCTTCAGAATGATGATGTTGCAAAATCTGCCTTCAACAAAGCACAATATTAGGCTTTATAATCTGTGTAGGAGGTAAATGATGACTCTTGCTAATTAATATGTAGTAAGCAGGTATCACACATGTGCAGTCATCTGGGAATCACCATTTCAAAATAACCAAGCTGTAATATGTCTACTCATTGCAAGGAGACTCTGAATGTGAAAAGTCAGGGTCTGTAAAGATAGGACCCACAAAGTGTTGCATTCAGGAAATAAATAACTGTACTAATGCAATCACTTTTCTAATAATATCATTAAAAATTAATATAAATAAGACTGTATATCAATGATACTTCAATAAAAAAAATTCTACCAAACTGAGATACAGTAGTTCCCCCTTATCCTCAGAGGGTTAGACCCCCCCCAGTGGATGTCTGAAACTAGAGAGGGTACTGACACCTAAATATACTGTTTTTTTTCCAATACATACATAGCAATGATAAAGTTTAATTTATAAATTAGGCACAGTAAGAAATTAACAATAACTAATAAAAAATAGAATTGTAACAGTACACTATAATAAAAGTTAAGTGCATGTGGTTTCTCTCTCAAAGTATCTTACTGTACTATGCTCACCCTTCTTGTGATGATGTGAGATAATAAAACGCCTATGTGATGAGATGAAGTCAGGTGAGTGACAGAAGTAGGCACTGTGACACTGTTAGGCTATTATTGATGTTCTGATGATATATCAGCAGGGGAATCATCTGCTTCCAAAAGTGGGTTTACTGAAATCAAGGAAAGCAAAACCTCAGAAAGTGGGGACTACTCTACATTCAGGTTAACAATCACTCTTAGAATGTAAGAGTTCTAGAAAAGCTTAAGATACATGTACAGGGTATGATCATTCATTTTGTCTCAAATAAGTTTAATAAATGACCTTTTTCAATACCAGAAAAATAAATTGAGGGGTGCAGGACTTCTTTGAGTCCTACTCTGCAAAACAAAGAGATCATTTAAAAAAAAACTGAAAAGCAGTTTCCACCATCTTAGAATGTGAAGACAATCTTCTCTCTGATGAATGAAGTGGATAATGCACCCTTAGGATCACAAATAAACAAACACCATATTATTCTGTCCACTGAGAAGCCCTAGATCATATTTTCCAGCAGCAAGTCTACAACAGAGCTCAAAAAAAAAAATACATGAGGAAATCCAGAAGATTCCTCAAACAGAAGAATTCACACCAATAGAAAAAAGATGAAATAATCTTAAAAGAATTTTTAAAGTTCAGTAGATTCAGAATATTCACAGATAATGAGGAAGCAATATATTTGAGAAGATAGGAGATTATTTTCTCTAATGAATGGAAGAACTGAAAACTAATCTTTGGAAATCTTCAAAGGAAAAAATATGCAGTCACAATATTCAATACAGAATTAGGTCATTTAAGCTAGAATTTAAGAAGAATCATCAGAACAGAGCTGAAAGACATAAGGAAATGATACTCCTCCCAAATGAAGTCAGAACTCAAATCCCCTTAAGTTTGGATTCACTTACTTATATTTGACTCGACTAATCAGACGTGTACATTTGAGACTTGGATTTGAAAGTGAGCCAAGAAAGAAATTAGTCTATTTGTGCAACCTGTACTTTCTCTGGCCTGAGTAGTTACGAGAGGCATTGGTATTTGGTGGTGGCAGTTGAAGCAGGAATGCTTTCCAGCAGCTGCCCGACGGTCTTCCTGGGGCATGAGGGGCCTTGGAGGTCCAGAAAGGGCTGTTCTCACCTCCACTGCACAGACACGGCAGTTTGCCTGTCGGGCATATTCTCTGATGCAGTTTTTAGGGAAAAAAAATTTCTGCTTAGGACTGAGAACCATGATTACAAATGGTAAGCCAAAATGTTGGCAAATTTCATTATTATCTAATAAATATTGTCTGTCAATAACAGTAATAATTTTTATGTTTAACATTGGATAAAATTAAATATCTTAGAAGTCCATGCCTTTAATTATCTTAGCAAAATACATATGTATATTTAATATCTATTAAAATCACAACAGTAGTTCCCTGACTCATGAAGTAAGGGCTGCAAAGCAGGAAGGACCAAAGAGAAGCCCCTGTAATTGTCTCCAAAAACCCATTTTCCAATATTCTTTGTTCCAGGTCACTAAGCAATCAGCCAATGTCTGTAACTCAACATATCTCAAATCATCTCACCGTCCATAAAATGTGGACAAACCAGGTGTACTTCCAAAAGCTCTATTTTCTTGAAGGTTTTTACTTCACCACACCTTTAAGGACACTCCCCAAGGAGATATCATGCAGAAGCTATCCACTTCTGTCTGACAATGACAAACCAAGCAGATCCAGCCATAGACTAGGCCCACTCCTCCTCCTCCCCCACCAAGTAGTTAATAGGAAACTTCCTGTGAGGCTACAGGTATGAATGGAGAAGGACACCGTGAAGAACAGATACAGAAGGAGTCTGAACCAACGTTCTTGCAGGTTATCATTACATCTAGACCTGCTAAAGCCAAGCCTTATAGGAACGGTTTCCATCTCATAATGTAATGCTGCTGTGCATGCAGGCTTCTGTTTCAATAGCTCAGATAACACAGTTACTAGGTGTTCCACGGTCAGGTGTGCTGTCTCCACCCAGGCCCAGGAGCAACCCAGGAGCTACTTTTCAAATGGAGGATGGCTGTGAGCCAAAGAAAGAAGAGCTTTACCCTAAAATTCTAATGGCATGCAATGCTATTCTTTCTCTGGTTTTCCAGTGACTTCATACAGCTTCTTTTTTGCCTCACGCATTTCCAGCAAAACTGCATCTATTAGGTTTTTTTGTTTTGTTTTGTTTTATTTCTTTGCAATCTTTTTATCATTTTGTTAACATTAATCTACAATTACATGAAGAACATTATGTTTACTAGACTCTCCCCTTCACAAAGTCCCCCTGACAAACCCCATTACAGTCACTGTCCATCAGTGTAGTAAGATGCTGTAAAATCACTACTTGTCTTCTCTGTGTTGCACAGCCCTCCCCATGCCCCCCACCCCCCACATAATACATGCTACTCGTAAGGCCCCGTTTCTTTTTCCCCACCTTTATCCCAACCTTACCAACCATCTGCCACAGTCCCTTTCCCTTTGGTAACTGTTAGTCCATTCTTGCGTTCTGTGATTCTGCTGCTGTTTTGTTCCTTCAGTTTTTCCTTTGTTCTTATACTCCACATATGAGTGAAATCATTTGGTACTTGTCTTTCTCTGCCAGGCTTATTTCACTGAGCATAATACCCTCTAGCTCCATCCATGTTGTTGCAAATGGTAGGATTTGTTTTCTTCTTATGGCTGAATAATATTCCATTGTATATATGTACCACATCTTCTTTATCCATTCATCTACTGATGGACACTTAGGTTGCTTCCATTTAATGGCTATTGTAAATAGTGCTGTGATAAACATAGGGGTGCATCTGTATTTTTCAAACTGGGATGCTGCATTCTTAGGGTAAATTTCTAGAAGTGGAATTTCTGGGTCAAAAGTTATTTCAGTTTTGAGCTTTTTGACGAACCTCCATACTGCTTTCCACAATGGTTGAACTAATTTACATTCCCACCAGCAGTGTAGGAGGGTTCCCCTTTTTCCACAACCTTGCCAACATTTGTTGTTGTTTGTCTTTTGGATGGTGGCGATCTTTACTGGTGTGAGGTGATATCTCATTGTGGTTTTAATTTGCATTTCTCTGATGACAAGCGATGTGGAGCATCTTTTCATGTGTCTGTTGGCCATCTGAATTTCTTCTTTGGAGAAGTATCTGTTCAGCTCCTCTGCCCATTATTCAATTGGATTATTTGCTTTTTGTTTGTTGAGATGCGTGAGCTCTTTATATACTTTGGATGTCAACCCTTTATTGGATCTGTCATTTATGAATATATTCTCCCACACTGTAGGGTACCTTTTTATGCTATTGATGGTGTCCTTTGCTGTACAGAAGCATTTTACCTTGATATAGTCCCACTTGTTCATTTTTGCTTTTGTTTCCCTTGCCCAGGGAGATATGTTCATGAAGAAGTCACTCATGTTTATGTCCAAGAGATTTTTGCCTATGTTTTTTTCTAAGAGTTTTATAGTTTTATGACTTACATTCAGGTCTTTGATCCATTTTAAATTTACTTTTGTATATGAGGTTAGACAGTGATCCAGTTTCATTCTCTTACAGGTAGCTATCCAGTTTTGCCAGCACCATCTGTTGAAGGGACTGTCATTTCCCCATTTTATATCCATGGCTCCTTTATCGAATATTAATTGACCATATATGTTTGGGTTAATGTTTGGAGTTTCTATTTCTGTTCCACTGGTCTATGGCTCTGTTCTTGTGCCAGTACCAAACTGTCTTGATTACTGTGGCTTTGTAGTAGAGCTTGAAGTTGGGGAGCGAGATCCCCCTGACTTTATTCTTCCTTCTCAGGATTGCTTTGGCTATTCGGGGTCTTTGGTGTTTCCATATGAATTTTTGAAATATTTGTTGCAGTTCGTGGAAGAATGCTGTTGGTAATTTGATAGGGATTGCTTCAAATCTGTATATTGCTTTGGGTAGGATGGCCATTTTGACGATATTAATTCTTCCTAGCCAAGAGCATGGGATGAGTTTCCATTTGTTAGTGTCCTCCTTAATTTCTCTTAAGAGTGTCTTATAGTTTTCAGAGTATAGGTCTTTCACTTCCTTGGTTAGGTTTATTCCTAAGTATTTTATTCTTTTTGATGCAATTATGAATGGAATTGTTTTCCTGATTTCTCTTTCTATTGGTTCATTGTTAATGTATAGGAAAGCCACAGATTTCTGTGTGTTCATTTTGTATCCTGTAACTTTGCTGTATTCCAATATCAGTTCAAGTAGTTTTAGAGTGGAGTCTTTAGGGTTTTTTATGTACAATATCATGTCATCTTCAAATAGTGACAGTTTAACTTCTTTACCAATCTGAATTCCTTGTATTTCCTTGTTTTGTCTAATTGCCATGGCTAGGACCGCCAGTACTATGTTGAATAACAGTGGGGAGAGTGGGCATCCCTGTCTTGTTTCCGATCTCAGAGGAAAAGCTTTCAGCTTCTTTCTGTTCAGTATGATGTTGGCCGTGGGTTTATCATATATGGCCTTTATTATGTTGAGGTACTTGCCCTCTATACCCATTTTGCTGAGAGTTTTTATCATGAATGGATGTTGAATTTTGTTGAATGCTTTTTCAGCATCTATGGAGATGATCATGTGGGTTTTGTCTTTCTTTTTGTTGATGTGGTGGATGATGTTGATTTTCGAATGTTGTACCATCCTTGCATCCCTGGGATGAATACCACTTGGTCGTGGTGTATGATATTTTTGAATTCGGTTTGCTAATATTTTATTGAGTATTTTTGCATCTATGTTCATCAGGGATATTGGTCTGTCATTTTCTTTTTTCGTGGGGTCTTTGCCTGGTTTTGGTATTAGGGTGATGCTGGCTTCATAGAATGAGTTTGGGAGTATTCCCTCCTCTTCTATTTTTTAGAAAACTTTGAGGAGAATGGGTACTATACCTTCTCTGTGTGTCTGATAAAATTCTGAGGTAAGTCCATCTGGCCCAGGGGTTCTTTTCTTGGGTAGTTTTTTGAATACTGCTTAAATTTCTTTGCTGGTAATTGGTTTGTTTAGATTTTGTGTTTCTTCCTTGGTCAGTCTTGGACTGTTGTATTTTTCTAGGAAGTTGTCCATTTTTTCTAGGTTTTCCAGCTTCTTAGCATATAAGTTTTCATAGTAGTCTCTAATAATTCTTTGTATTTCTGTGGGGTCCGTCATGATGTTTCCTTTCTCGTTTCTGATTCTGTTGATGTGTGTTGATTCTCTTTTTCTCTTAATAAGTCTGGCTAGAGGCTTATCTATTTTGTTTATTTTCTCAAAGAACCAGCTCTTGGTTTCATTGATTTTTTCTATTGTTTTATTCTTCTCAGTTTTATTTATTTCTTCTCTGATCTTTATTATGTCCCTCCTTCTGCTGACTTTAGGCCTCATTTGTTCTTCTTTCTCCAATTTTGATAACTGTGACATTAGACTATTCATTTGGGTTTGTTCTTCCTTCTTTAAATATGCCTAGATTACTATATCCTTTCCTCTTAAGACTGCTTTCGCTGCATCCCACAGAAGTTGGGGCTTTGTGTTGTTGTCATTTATTTCCATATATTGCTGGATCTCCGTTTTAATTTGTTCATTGATCCATTGTCTGTTTAGAAGCATGTTGTTAAGCCTCCATGTGTTTGTGAGCCTTTTTGCTTTCTTTGTACAATTTATTTCTAGTTTTATACCTTTGTGGTCTGAAATGTTGGTTGGTAGAATTTCAATCTTTTTGAATTTACTGAGGCTCTTTTTGTGGCCTAGTATGTGATCTATTCTGGAGAATGTTCCATGTGCACTTGAGAAGAATGTGTATCCTGTTGCTTTTGGGTGTACAGTTCTATAGATGTCTATTAGGTCCATCTGCTCTACTGTGTTGTTCAGTGCATCTGTGTCCTTACTTATTTTCTGTCTGGTGGATCTGTCCTTTGCAGTGGACGGTGTGTTGAAGTCTCCTAAAATGAATGCATTGCATTCTATTTCCTCCTTTAGTTCTGTTAGTATTTGTTTCACATATGCTGGTGCTCCTGTGTTGGGTGCATATATATTTATAATGGTTATGACCTCTTGTTGGACTGACCCCTTTATCATTATGTAATGTCCTTCTACATCTCTTATTACTTTCTTTGTTTTGAAGTCTATTTTGTTTGATAGTAGTACTGCAACACCTGCTTTTTTCTCCCTGTTGTTTGCATGAAATATCTTTTCCCATTCCTTGACTTTTAATCTGTGCATGTGTTTGGGTTTGAGGTGAGTCTCTTGTAAGCAGCATATAGATGGGTCTTGTTTTTTTATCCATTCAGTGCCTCTATGACATTTGATTGGTGCATTCAGTCCATTTACATTTAGGGTGATTATCGATAGGTATGTACTTATTGCCATTGCAGGCTTTAGATTCATGGTTACCAAAGGTTCAAGGTTAATTTCCTTAGTATCTTAGAGCCTAACTTAACTCAGTATGTTGTTACAAATGCAATCTAAAGGTTCTTTTCTGTTTCTCTTCCTTTTTCTTCCTCCTCCATTCTTTATATATTAGGTATCATATTCTGGATTTTTTGTCTATCCCTTGATTGACTTTGGGGATAGTTAATTTTGCATTTGCTTAATAATTAGCTGTTCTACTTTCTTTACTGTGGTTTTATTACCTCTGGTGACAGCTATTCAATCTTAGGAACACTTCCATCTATAGCAGTCCCTTCAAAATAAACTGTAGAGGTGGTTTGTGGAAGGTAAATTCTCTCACCTTTTGCTTATCTGGAAATTGTTTAATCCCTCCTTCAAATTTAAATGTTAATCTTGCTGGATAAAGTAATCTTGGTTCCAGCCCCTTCTGCTTCATGGCATTAAATACATCATGCCACTCCCTTCTGGCCTGTAATGTTTCTGTTGAGAAGTCTGATGTTAGCCTGATGTGTTTCCTTTGTATGTGGTCTTATTTCTGTCTCTGGCTGCTTTTAACAGTCTCTCCTTATCCTTGATCTTTTCCATTTTAATTACTATGTGTCTTGGTGTTGTCTTCCTTGGGTCCCTTGTGTTGGGATATCTGTGGATCTCCAGGGCCTGAGAGACTATCTCCATCCCCAGATTGGGGAAGTTTTCAGCAACTACCTTCTCAAAGACACTTTCTATCCCTTTCTCTCTCTCTTCTTCTTCTGGTGTCCTATAATGCGAATATTGTTCTGTTTGGATTGGTCATACATTTCTCTCAATATTCGTTCATTCTTAGAGATCCTTTTTTCTCTCTGTGCCTCAGCTTCTTTGTATTCCTCTTCTCTAGTTTCTGTTTCATTTATCATCTCCTTCACCATATCCAACCTGCTTTTAATACCCTCCATCGTGCTCTTCAATGATTGGATCTCCATCCTGAATTCATTCCTGAATTCTTGGGTGTCTTTCTGTACCTCTATTAGCATGTTGATGATTTTTATTTTGAACTCCCCTTCAGGAAGTGTCACAAGGTCCATATCCTTTAAATCCTTCTTGGAGTTGTATTATTAATTTTACTCTGGACCAAGTTTCTCTGGCGTTTCATATTTGTATATGGCGCCCTCTAGTGTCCAGAAGCTCTATTCTGGAGCTGCTCAGCACCTGAAGCAATGTCGGGGGTCACAGGGGAATGGTATTTGTGCCTGGGGGGAGGAAAGAGCTGTTCCCCACTTCCTGGCTGCTGTGCCTGTCTCCACTGCCTGAACTAGTGGGCCAAGCACACAGGTATAAGTTTTTGTCCCAGAGCAGCTGGATATGGATCCCTGCTTTCCACAAGTGGCCAGAATCCCAGTCTCCCCAGGAACTCTGCCTTTATTAACTTTCCAACCCCGTAATCAGAAGAGTATCATGAAAGCACCATGAAATGTAGGTTTGTGCTCCCAGCACAGATCTACAGAGCTAGGTATTCAGCAGTCCCAAGCCTTCCACTCCCTCCCTGCTCAGTTTCTCTTCCTCCCACAAGTGATCTGGGGTGGGGGAGGGTCTCGGGTCCCACAGAGCCACAGCTTTGGTACGTTACCCCATTCGGTGAGGTCTGCTCTTTTCTCCAGATGTATACATCTGGAGAAGCCGTCCTCTTTCCTGTTGCTTTCTCAGGATTAGTTGCGCCAACTATATTTTCTAATTGTATACAGTTTTAGGAGGAAGCCTCTGTCTCTCCTCTCATGCCGCCATCTTTAATGCATCTATTAGGTTTTAAGGAGTATGTTGCAGAGCAGCTTGCACCAGCCTGGAACACCTGCAGAGCCCTAATTATAACCAGGATGATCTCAAAACTAGTAGCATTACTAGATATACAGTAAATGGGTTCATAAACATGGTTAACTAAGTTTATGTCACCTTCAAACTCCAGAGATGCATGAAGCAGTATGCCTCATTATGCATATCAGGTGCTCCAAGGTTGAGAACAAGCCTGTCACTTCAGATACTGTCTATATAAAGAATTTCTTGATATGGCCTAGAATGCAGCATTCCAGAAATGTCACCCATGTGGCAGACCTCTGACATTTTCAAGGAGTATTGCTCACCCTCTGGCATACCTCATTAAGGTATCTTAGGTTTTGCTACTTTATTCTTGCCATGCAATTGTCATACTCATCAGTGTAATAAACCTGTGTAATGTTCTGTTGGTTACCAAGGTGATCAGGACCTTCTGATCTATATCACAAGATAAAGAGAGAACAGAAAAACAGCCTAGGGCAAGTCAGTAAAATTATACCATTGCCTCTGTCATGGAAATGCAAACAGCTTAAGATTTTATTAATTGATGGGAGTTGAAAAGAGAGCATTTGCCAGGTCAATAACTGCATATCGGTTTCCACAGACTGTGTTAACTTGCTCCAGTAAAGGCACCACATTTGGCATTTCAGCTGTGGCTCCCAAGGTCATGCGCGGGTCCCAGACTGTATGTGGAACTAGTCTGGTTTTCCATGCACCACCTGGATTTTGAGTTAAATTTTCAATTAATGTCAAAGAGTTGAGTTAAATGTAAATAGGATACTGTAGGAATCACTCTGTGTATCTCTCAAGTCTTTGATGATAGGACTAATCTCTTCTAATTCCACAGGGATGCAGGATTGCTTTACATACAACTTCGGTGAGGGTTGTTGGAAACAACTGCAGGGGCTTCCATTTGGTCCTCCCTGCTTTAATAGCCCTTACTCAATGGGTCAGGGAACCACCATTGTGATTTTGGTAACTATTAAATATACATATATATTCTGGGGCCAGGAAAATAGCAGGTCATGTTTGTGGTCTGTCTAGACATACTGAGAGATAGAACAGACCTAAAATTCCCCTCATCTCTTGACCTGCATAAGACCCTACTCCAATGTTCAGTAGTTCATAGGTATATTTTGGGTCTTTAAGGATCAACAAAAATTTAAAGCCAGTATCTATTAAGTCCTAGAGAGTCCAAGTTTTTCCTTCTTCCTAGCACTCAGTCACCTAGGTTTCTTGCTGAGGCTTCTCTGGTAATGGGTGCCACATAATCTACAATGATTAAGCACTGATATATAACATCAAACACTTCTGAGTCATTTATTCCCTTTGGAATCAAGAAATTTAATTCTAATGTGCAAGCTCAACTTTACCCTTAGTCTATAGAAACTAACTGCCACAAAGCTATTCAAGGGTGTTCGTGTTCTCCTACCCAAAGTGGGGATTTCTTAATTATTTTTTTATTTTATCCAATGTACATCACAGTGGTTTAACAGTCTCCCTTCCCCTCCCTCCTCGCCACCGCCCACTCCTTCCCCCTTGGTAACCACTAGTCACTTCTCAGTGTCTATGAGTCTAATGCTGTTTTGTTCCTTCTGTTTTGCTTTGTTTTTGTATTCCACAAATAAGTGAAATCATATGGTATTTGTCTTTCTTCACCTGGTTTATTTCACTGAGCATAATACCCTCTAGATCATCCATGTTGTTGCAAATGGCAGGATTTATTTTCTTTTTATGGCTGATCCAATGTGTTTTTTAATACTTTGACAAAGTAGAGTTCTCCAGGCCCTTACAGGGTTGTCGCTAAGGGAGGTGGGTGTTGAACACACAGCACATGTAAATCCACTACAGCATTTACATGTCTCTGAGGTTTGGACTGTTTCCCCTCTAGATGCTATGTCAAGAGCCCTGACCTGTCTAATTCCACTAATATCAGGTGTTATGTAAAGTCAGATTTATGGAAACAGAAAGAGTGGTGTTCACAGGGGCTGGGCAGAGGGTGAAAAGAGGAACTGTTTAGTGGGTGTTGAGCTTCAGCTTTGCAAGATGAAAAAGTTCCGGACATCTGTTTCATAATGATGTTCATATACTTAACACTACTGAACTGGACACTTAAAAATCGTTAAGTAATAAATTCTATGTTACGTGTTTTTTACCATAAGATAGAATAATCTCAGTTTTTGATAATGTAACCTTATGTCCATTCCCAGGTGATTTTAAAAAATGCAATAAATGCCAAATCCAGGAAGACTGCACTTCTGCCAAATTAGCCAGATCAAGCCTTGTATTTCTATCTCCTTGGTTTAATATTCCCATTCATGTTAGCCAGCCTCTTCCTGATGAACATCAATGATGTTTTTTAATTTTGATATATATTTTATCTTCTCCTAATGATCTTATACCCCCCAGGTCTAGGCTATCTTGGTATCTAACTCTTATACTTGGAGGCAATGAGAGTAGATGAAGATAAGCCAGGAAGAGAACTGCTATCACGTTGAGAGAAAACTGCCACAGACAGAGAGATGCAAAACGTTTTTATATTGAAGAGGGTTGGTTCCCTCGGATGGCAGAGGTGGCCTGCCTCTGCAAGCAAGAATGTACCAGGGGAATCCATGTCTCCTGAAGAGTCCCTATCTCTGAGACCTCTTCCTTCCCCACCAATGTCTTTACTTCAGCTTTTAGAAACTTGGCATATAATTGTAACTACAATTCTGCAATCATTGTCAGATAGACCTTGGATGTGGTCCTGAGTCATATCTGCCCTGCACCTACAGCAGATGACAGATAGCTTCAGACTTGCAAGGAGGTCTGATAGTCTCCATATTTCTTCTCAAATGTATATTCATAGCTTTCAGTATCCCCATTTAACCTACTTACATCTCTAGGGACATAAAAAGGAGGAGCCAATTGATGCCTCAATCTTCACCATTACTGTCTTACAGCCAGAGAAGCTGAGTGCTACAACCACTTGATCTGATTCCTACTAATTTGTGGTATATCAGTTGCATCGACATCACCTGGGAGCTTATTAGGGCTGTAGCCTCTTAGACACATCACAGATCTACTATAGCAATAACAGCATCTTAACAAGAAACTGAAGTGGTTTGTATGGATATTAAAATTTCACAAGCACTGTCCTAATTCCTAGCCTCCTTCAGGCACTACTGTTGAAAGTTTGAGTAATCGTGACACCCCGGCATGTCATAGATTTATCTGTGACTCATTTTCCTCTTGCAAGAAAATAAGCTCTGTATTTCTTGATTTTATGGGCAACCCATTCTCAGTTGCCATTTTGACAGCCTGTTTTCTGGAACTACTTCTGGTAACAATTACTCTATCAGTCAGGGTGCTATCAGTCAGGGAAGAAAATAGATGACAAAAAAAATGTATAATAATTTAAGGATGGCAATGAAAGGACTATTCACAAAATTTGAATACTGACAGAATATATTATGAAATTGTTAAAGTAAACACACATGCACATACATATTGTTAGCCCCACTTAACATTACTCTTAACACTACATGTAATTTTTATATACCACTTTATTATCTATGCTCCTACTTTGTTCCTATAGTTGAGGTAAGGAAACAGTAAAATACAAAATCAAGACAAAGTAGAAAATAGAATGGAAAAGAAAGGAACTAAAATACAGAGTCAGAAATGAGAAAACGAGACTATTAGAAAAAAAATTGCATGCCGTATACTTTGGACCAAATATGGCTATAAAGTTCTAGCAATTAACAAGGAAATGTGCACAAAGCTGTCTTCAGGAGGAACAGCTTTTCCTACTTAAACACCAGAAATAAACATCTGTTATTCAAAGTAATGGTCATAGTTCTGAACAATGACTTTACCTCATAAAAATGACAAGTATCTAAAGTTTGTGGATTGAAAGATAAAATCACAATGAAACTTTAAAGGCACTGTTCAGCATGTAAATATTTGTCCCAGTGTCAAATACTTAGCAAGTGTCAAATACTTAACAGCAAAAAAAGAAGTGTAAATACAAATCCATAGTCCCTCATCTCAAATTCTTAGAGCAACATGTGTTTTGCATGTGCTTTAAAAGTATTTTAATTTCAGAATTCTAATACAGGGCATACAGCATGTATTAGAAGACATTCTCAGGGGGATCTGAAGCAGAAGTTCATAATCAAACATCAATATGTCTGTAGTGAAATACATGAATATTCACATGCAGTGGGATAAAAAAGGTCTATAAATGTCCTTATTTCAGCCTAAGGTAAGTTTTATCACTAAACATCAAAGAATTTAGGGTTCTACTTTGTTTTGTTTTTGAAATTTTGGATTTTAGAATTGTAATTAAGGGATTATGGCTCTACATCTCTATTCTTTTAACCAAACATAGATTAGATTTACCAATATTTTATTTGGGGGAAACAGGATAGAAAATAACTGCAAGTGTTTAGAGTATTTCCAATAAACAGTACTCTTACATTGTAGAAGAAGACAATCATCCTGATAATAATCAACAGAGAAACCCTCCCCAGGTGTCATAACTCAAGCTCTGGTAGAGCGGACTATAAGAAATCTTAATTGCCAGTATCCTGTCTCTGTAGATTGTGTGAAGGTATGGGATGAGATGAATTTTCTTTTTTTAGATCTCTAGACACAGAGGAGATAATTTGGACCTGATGCAGTTACAACTACATATCATCTAGGGGCCTTGCACCTTTGAGTTAGATTAAGTGATAGGATGAGATCTTCGGGTTGTCTCCTGTGAGAAAGGTTGAGTATTTTCTGTGTTTAGAAAGAATGCCACAAAACTATTTTGCATCAAATGGGAAAAGTAAGTGCCTACCAACATTTATTGCAGTGTCTCCTCCATTTTTCTATTCCTCTGTTGCAGCAATGTTGGAGGACCCAAGTTCCAAAAGGCAGAAAGACAGATGTAAGCGGGATGAGAACAGGGCGGGGCCCACCAAGAACTCAGGGAGTTAATCAGATAAAGCCAGAGAGCCAGAAAGTACTCAGAGTTAACACCCTTTGCACTGTGAGTCCATTCCACATGCTCTGAATCTGGGCTGACCTTGACACTTGTAACATCTAGCTAATGCAGGTAAGATAGGGCAGAGACATGGGACAAGTATCATGATAAAATATTCCTGCCTATGATGAAAAATTCCAAGATATAAATAGTACAGTAAGAACAAGAGGGACTCCATCTTAAGGCTAAGATTCCTTTTTAAAAAACAGTTAGGAGGTAAGATTCCTAACACATTCTTTGGTAATCAGCCAACAGGCTATCTTAAGGCAAGGCAAGCAATCTTAACTGATATGTTCCCAGTGCTTGGGGGTAGCCACTACCTTGGAACAAGAAGTTTACCCTACAGAATTATCTGGAGGACTGACAATGGATAGTGACATATTGTCTCTCATGGGAGATAGACATCATGAGACCACAAGTCAAGCCTATGCCCAACAACCCTCACCCCTGCCCTCTGCCCATTCTTGAAAGCCTTAAAAGACAGAATTTAAGGGGACATCCTCTCTGAGGTTGCCCACTTTGCCTTTCTTCAAGTGTGTCACTTCGGGTAAGTCCTGAAGTGCCCTACTTCAGGTAAGTAGGGAGAGGCTACTGAGAGCTCTAATTTGGGCTTGACAAGACTGCAGCTATACGATCATACTCCTTAGTAGCCTGCCTGAAAAATCTCTTTTCTTTACCTTTGGGAAGTTCTCAGAACACACTACCACTCCATCCAGTTCTCTGAAGCTCCCCCAAATCCTAGGGTGGTAAGGACTTAGCTCCCACACCATGCAGAATTCAAGCAGACACTGGATGCCAGGTGACAGGCGTTGGGAGTCGGCAGAGGATTATGCCCTATGCTAAGTAGGAGTTCAATGAACTTCCCTTTCCTCCCTCTGTTTCTTTCTCACTGCTTTATTCAAGCAAACCTGCCTTTGTCTACCTTGACTCTGACCCATTCCTCCCTTACAGTGTATTCAAATAAAACTTGCTCTGCTTCACTACTGTCTCTGCCTTTCAATTCTTTCTTGTGTGTGGTGAGGAAAAAACTGAGGAGAATAAACTCAACCCCCCGAACACCTTAAAATGAAGGAGTGCCATTATTTCATTTCACAATGATCTTTAAATAAGGGAGAAATAAAGCTTTACCATGAATGCCTTGTAGGCTTTGAGAACTGCTATACACCAAACCTGTGTATCTCCTATTCTTTCCATATCCAAACAGAAACTTCATGGTGCTAAAACACTAATATTTGGGGTTGGTCTATCTTTATTAATATTATACAAGAAAGATAAGAGAACAAGGAAAAATCTGAACTGATTAAGATAACATTTCTTCTAGGAACATAGGGTTGGGGATGAAAAAGAAAAGTCAAAGGAGTGTCACATGGTAATTCAGGTCTGTGCAAAACCATTGCTGCTGGTAGTAAACTGTTATAATATTCCAATCAAATGATCTGGAAGAATCTATTAAAATTTAGAATACACATTCTGATGTAGAAATTCCAGTCAATAATCTCTTTTACATAATACTTTATATAAAATATAAAATACATGTAAGAAAATACACAAGACAAAGATTCATAGCTTAATAGTTCATCAAAAAGAAAACATTTTCAACACACCAGAAACTTTCCTTATGATTCTCCCACTCACTATCCTTGTGCTCAACTCCAAAATATTTTACTATCTAGGATTTTGTGATTATCACTTCTTGCTTTTCTTTGAAAATCAATTAATATACTCTAACATATAAACAAGGAAGGGGGGCAGAAATCAAATGATCTTATCATGAAATGACAAAAAAGCTAAAATTCAACATTGTTTCAAGATATAAATTCTCACAAGTCAGGAATAATAGAGGATCTTCTGAAACTAATAAGGGGTGCTTACAAAAATCTACAGCAATCAACATGGTTAATGGTAAAATATTAGCAGCTTTCCCTTTGAGATTAGGAATGAGATAAGCGTGACACTTCTGTACAGCAAGCAAGTAACCTTGGCCTATATATGACTACCACACTCACGCAAACCAAAGAAACAAAGGTTTAAGAATTAGAAAGATGTATTGGAGCCAAGATGGCAGCGTGAGTAGAGCAGCGGAAATCTCCTCCCAAAACCACATATATCTATGAAAATATAACAAAGACAACTCTTCCTAGAATAAAGACCAGAGGACACAGGACAACATCTAGACCACAACCACACCTGCGAGAACCCAGTGCCTCGTAAAGGGGGTAGGATACAAGCCTCGACCACGCAGGACCCGAGTGCCCCTCCCCCAAGCTGCCAGTGGGAGGAGAGTAGGCAGAGCAGAAGGGAGAAGGAACCCAGGACTGCTGAACACCCAGCCTCCGCCATCCGGGCCAGAGCGCAGAAACAGTGCATGCGCGGAGGGCCCTGGATACTAGGGAAACAGGGCAGCAAGAACAGTGAGCGGTACCGGAGGCCTGGTGCCGGAGGACATAAGAAAAGCGAGTGGCCATTTTTTTTTTTTTCTGTTTTGTTTTGGCAAGTGCTTTTTGGAAGTCTTAAAGAGATAGGGACCCCAATACTAGGGAAACAGGGCAGCAAGACCGGTGAGCAGATGCCTGAGGCTGGCACCAGAGAATAAAGAAAAACGAGCGGCCATTTTTACTTATTTATTTATTATTATTTTCTTTTAATTTAAATTTTTTTTGTGTGTGTGTGTGTGGTCATTGTTTTGTTTTGGCGGGTGCTTTTTGGAAGTCTCAAAGGGGCAGTGTGGGACACTTAATCCAGAGGTAGAGAATCCGGGGATCTCTGGGCACCCTAATCCCAAGGGCTGCAGGGAGCTCGGAGGACCCTTATGGAGATAAATAGCCTCCAGGCCGCTCCCCGTCCAACGCGACTCCACCATTTTGGAGTAGCAGCCTGAGCCAGGCCACGCCCACAGGAACAGCAGAGATAAACTCCATAGCAGCCGGGCAGGAAGCAGAAACCCTGTCTGCGTGCAGCTGCGCAGCACAAGCCACTAGAGGTCGCTGTTCTCCCAGGAGAGGAGGGCCACCAACCAACAAGAAGGGAAGTTCTTCCAGCCGTCATTCATCCCAGCTCTGCAAACTATTCCTAATACCATGAAAAGGCAAAACTACAGGCAGACAAAGATCACAGAGATAACACCAGAGAAGGAGACAGACCTAACCAGTCTTCCTGACAAAGAATTCAAAATAAGAATCATAAACTTGCTGATAGAGATGCAGAGAAATACGCAAGAGATATGGGATGAAGTCTGGAGGGAGATCACAGATGCCAGAAAGGAGATTACAGAAATGAAACAAACTCTGGAAGGGTTTATAAGCAGAATGGATAGGATGCAATAGGCCATTGATGGAATTGAAACCAGAGAACAGGAACGCACAGAGGCTGACATAGAGAGAGATAAAAGGATCTACAGGAATGAAACAATGTTAAGAGAACTGTGTGACCCATCCAAAAGGAACAATATCCATATTATAGGGGTACCAGAAGAAGAAGAGAGAGGAAAAAGGGATGGAAAGTATCTTGGAAGAAATAATTGCTGAAAACTTCCCCAAACTGGGGGAGGAAATAATCAAACAGACCACGGAAATACACAGAACCCCCAACAGAAAGGATCCAAGGAGGACAACACCAAGACACATAATAATTAAAATGGCAAAGATCAAGGACAAAGAAAGAGTTTTAAAGGCAGCTAGAGAGAAAAAGGTCACCTATAAAGGAAAACCCATCAGGCTAACATCAGACTTCTCGACAGAAACCTTACAGGCCAGAAGAGAATGGCATGATATATTAAATGCAATGAAACAGAAGAGCCTTGAACCAAGGATACTGTATCCAGCACGACTATCATTCAAATATGATGGTGGGATTAAACAGTTCCCAGACAAAAAGACCTGAGGGAATTTGCTTCCCACAAACCACCTCTACAGGACATCTTACAGGGACTACTCTAGATGGGAGCACTCCTAGAAAGAGCACAGCACAAAACACCCAACATATGAAGAATCGAGGAGGAGGAATAAGAAGGAAGAGAAGAAAAGAATCTCCAGACAGTGTATATAACAGCTCAATAAGCGAGCTAAGTTAGGCAGTAAGATAATAAAGAGGCTAACCTTGAACCTTTGGTAACCAAGAATTTAAAGCCTGCAGTGGCAATAAATACATATCTTTCAATAGTCACCCTAAATGTTAATGGACTGAATGCACCAATCAAAAGGCACAGAGTAATAGAATGGATAAAAAAGCAAGACCCATCTATATGCTGCTTACAAGAAACTCACCTCAAACCCAAAGACATGTACAGACTAAAAGTCAAGGGATGGAAAAACATATTTCAGGCAAACAACAGCGAGAAGAAAGCAGGGGTTGCAGTACTAATATCAGACAAAATAGACTTCAAAACAAAGAAAGTAACAAGAGATAAAGAAGGACACTACATAATGATAAAGGGCTCAGTCCAACAAGAGGATATAACCATTCTAAATATATATGTACCCAATACAGGAGCACCAGCATATGTGAAACAAATACTCACAGAACTAAAGGGGGAAATAGACTGCAATGCATTCATTCTAGGAGACTTCAACACACCACTCACCCCAAAGGATAGATCCACCGGGCAGAAAATAAGTAAGGACACGGAAGCACTGAACAACACAGTAGAGCAGATGTACCTAATAGACATCTATAGAACTCTACATCCAAACGCAACAGAATATACATTCTTCTCAAGTGCACTTGGAACATTCTCCAGAATAGACCACATACTAGGCCACAAAAAGAGCCTCAGAAAATTCCAAAAGATTGAAATCCTACCAACCAACTTTTCAGACCACAAAGGCATAAAACTAGAAATAAACTGAACAAAGAAAGCAAAGAGGCTCACAAACACATGGAGGCTTAACAACACGCTCCTAAATAATCAAAGGATCAATGACCAAATCAAAATGCAGATCCAGCAATATATGGAAACAAATGACGACAACAACAACACTAAGCCCCAACTTCTGTGGGACACAGCAAAAGCAGTCTTAAGAGGAAAGTATATAGCAATCCAAGCATATTTTAAAAAGGAAGAACAATCCCAAATGAATGGTCTAATGTCACAATTATCGAAATTTGAAAAAGAAGAACAAATGAGGCCTAAGGTCAGCAGAAGGAGGGACATAATAAAGATCAGAGAAGAAATAAATAAAATTGAGAAGAATAAAACAATAGCAAAAATCAATGAAACCAAGAGCTGGTTCTTAGAGAAAATAAACAAAATAGATAAGCCTCTAGCCAGACTTATTAAGAGGAAAAGAGAGTCAACACAAATCAACAGTATCAGAAACGAGAAAGGAAAAATCATGACGGACCCCTCAGAAATACAAAGAATTATTAGAGAATACTATGAAAACCTATATGCTAAAAAGCTGGGAAACCTAGGAGAAATGGACAACTTCCTAGAAAAATACAACCTTCCAAGACTGACCCAGAAAGAAACAGAATATCTAAACAGACCAATTACCATCAACGAAATTGAAGCAGTAATCAAAAAACTACCAAAGAACAAAACCCCCGGGCCAGATGGATTTACCTCGGAATTTTATCAGACATACAGGGAAGACATAATACCCATTCTCCTTAAAGTTTTCCAAAAAATAGAAGAGGAGGGGATACTCCCAAACTCATTCTATGAAGCTAACATCACCCTAATACCAAAACCAGGCAAAGACACCACCAAAAAAGAAAACTACACACCAATATCCCTGATGAACATAGATGCAAAAATACTCAACAAAATTTTAGCAAACCGAATTCAAAAATACATCAAAAGGATCATGCACCGTGACCAAGTGGGATTCATCCCAGGTATGCAAGGATGGTAAAACATTCGAAAGTCCATCAACATCATCCACCACATCAACAAAAAGAAAGAAAAAAACCACATGATCATCTCCATAGATGCGGAAAAAGCATTTGACAAAGTTCAACATCCATTCATGATAAAAACTCTCAGCAAAATGGGAATAGAGGGCAAGTACCTCAACATAATAAAGGCCATCTATGATAAACCCACAGCCAACATTATACTGAACAGCGAGAAGCTGAAAACATTTCCTCTGAGATCAGGAACTAGACAGAGATGCCCACTCTCCCCACTGTTATTTAACATAGTACTGGAGGTCCTAGCCATGGGAATCAGACAAAACAAAAACATACAAGGAATCCAGATTGGTATAGAAGATGTTAAACTGTCACTATTTGCAGATGACATGATACTGTACATAAAAAATCCTAAAGACTCCACCCCAAAACTACTAGAACTGATATCAGAACACAGCAAAGTTGCAGGATACAAAATTAACACACAGAAATCTGTGGCTTTCCTATACACTAACAATGAACCAACAGAAAGAGAAATCAGGAAAACAACTCCATTCACAATTGCATCAAAAAAAATAAAATACTTAGGAATAAACCTAACCAAAGAAGTGAAACACTTATACTCTGAAAACTACAAGTCACTCTTAAGAGAAATTAAAGGGGACACTAACAGATGGAAACTCATCCCATGCTCGTGGCTAGGAAGAATTAATATCGTCAAAATGGTCATCCTGCCGAAAGCAATATACAGATTTGATGCAATCCCTATGAAACTACCAGCAACATTCTTCAATGAACTGGAACAAATAATTCAAAAATTCATATGGAAACACCAAAGACCCCGAATAGCCAAAGCAATCCTGAGAAAGAAGAATAAAGTAGGGGGCATCTCACTCCCCAACTTCAAGCTCTACTATAAAGCCATAGTAATCAAGACAATTTGGTACTGGCACAAGAACATAGCCACAGACCAATGGAACAGACTAGAGAATCCAGACATTAACATAAACATATATGGTCGATTAATATTTGATAAAGGAGCCATGGACATACAATGGTGAAATGACAGTCTCTTCAACAGATGGTGCTGGCAAAACTGGACAGCTACATGTAGGAGAATGAAACTGGACCATTGTCTAACCCCATATACAAAAGTAAACTCAAAATGGATCAAAGACCTGAATGTAAGCCATGAAACCATTAAACTCTTGGAAGAAAACATAGGCAAAAACCTCTTAGACATAAACATGAGGGACCTCTTCTTGAACATATCTCCCCGGGCAAGGAAAACAACAGCAAAAGTGAACAAGTGGGACTATATTAAGCTGAAAAGCTTCTGTACAGCAAGACACCATCAATAGAACAAAAAGGAACCCTACAGTATGGGAGAATATATTTGAAAATGACACATCTGATAAAGGCTTGACGTCCAGAATATATAAAGAGCTCACACACCTCAACAAACAAAAAACAAATAACCCAATTAAAAAATGGGCAGAGGAACTGAACAGACAGTTCTCCAGAAAAGAAATACAGATGGCCAACAGACACATGAAAAGATGCTCCACATCACTAATTATCAGAGAAATGCAAATTAAAACTACAAGGACGTATCACCTCACACCAGTAAGGATGGCTGCCATCCAAAAGACAAACAACAACAAATGTTGGCGAGGCTGTCGAGAAAGGGGAACCCTCCTACACTGCTGGTGGGAATGTAAATTAGTTCAACCATTGTGGAAAGCAGTATGGAGTTACATCAAAATGCTCAAAACAGACTTACCATTTGACCCAGGAATTGCACTCCTAGGAATTTACCCTAAGAATGCAGCAATCAAGTATGAGAAAGACCAATGCACCCCTATGTTTATCGAAGCACTATTTACAATAGCCAAGAATTGGAAGCAACCTAAATGTCCATCGATAGATGAATGGATAAAGAAGATGTTGTACATATACACAATAGAATACTACTCAGCCATAAGAAAAGGGCAAATCCTACCATTTGCAGCAACATGGATGGAGCTGGAGGGTATTATGCTCAGTGAAACAAGCCAAGCGGAGAAAGAGAAATACCAAATGATTTCACTCATCTGTGGAATATAAGAACAAAGGAAAAACTGAAGGAACAAAACAGCAGCAGAATCACAGAACTCAAGAATGGATTAACAGGTACCAAAGGGAAAGGGACTGGGGAGGATGGGTGGGTAGGGAGGGATAAGGGGAGGGAGAAGAAGGGGGGGTATTAAGATTAGCATGCATGGGGGGCATGGGAGAAAGGGGAGGGCTGTACAACACAGAGAAGGCAAGTAGGGATTCTACAACATTTGCTATGCTGATGGACAATGACTGTAAAGGGGTTTATAGGGGGGACCTGGTATAGGGGAGAGCCTAGTAAACATAATATTCGTCATGTAAATGTAGATTAATGATACCAAAAAAAAAAAAAAATGGCAGGTCCTGTGTGGAGACCTCCAATGAGTGCTACACAAGGGTATAAAGGGCATATAAAAGTGTAGGCAAAGGGTCTGTTTGTGTTTATACAGAGGTTCAAAGCCTAATTGGGCTACCCCGAAAATGAACTAAGATACGATATGAAAAATAACTTCCAACATCAGCACTCTTGGGAAGACTCATGCCAGAAGATGATCATCAAAAAACCCCAACAAAGATCCATGCACTGCTACAGGTGTAGATGCACTCATCCCACCAGTTCCTGGACTTGCCATGGGAATGAAGAAGGAGATATCTAAGCTGGCCTGTGCATACAGTAAAACAACAAATTTGACTGGATCTATACTGTTGGAACTCAACCAAGAATTAGGAGAAGTGCAAATTGTAGCACTCCAAAATCTTACAACTACAGACTATTTACTGTTAAAAGAACATATGGGATGTGAACAGTCCCCAGGAATGGGTTGTTTTAATTTGTCTGATTTCTCTCAGACTGTTCAAGCTCAGTTGGACAATATCCACCATATCATAGATAAGTTTTCACAAATACCTAAGGTGCCTAACTGGTTTTCTTGGTTTCACTGGAGATGGCTGGTAATTACAGGTATGCTTTGGTTATGTAACTATACTCCTATTATGTTAATGTGTGTGTGCAATTTAATTAGTAGTTTAAAACCTATACATGCTGAAGTTACTCTACAAGAAGATATGTCAAAGAAATAATCTTCCCATGTTTTCTTCCACCTGCTACTTCTATAGCTTTTCTTCTTCCTTCCTAATTACAACCCTTAAATAGAATTCGTGCCTCATATCAAACTTACCGAGTATCATAATTCTTCCAAGTGGTAAAGATACCTCAAGACAAATGCTGGGCATAGAAGCCACAGGGCATAAATATGCAAAGAAGTAAAAAGCTAACCTTTTCAAACAATAAGGCTTCTCTCTCACTTACCAACTTTACATTTCCCTGTATGGCCCCAGAAGATGACTGGTTAGCCAGAGACAGGTAAGATTCCTCAAGGGAGGAACAACCTAAGAGAGGCACAGTCGCAGGGGGGTCATCAGGTGAGAAACTGGGGATCAACAGAGGTGAGGCTTAGAACCTCACCCCCCTGTTCTGAGAGAAATCTTCTGCATACGTGGATGTTTTATTGCCCTTGTCTAGCTTGGATTAACACATAGTCTACAGGCACACACCTGATCATCTACATTTGCTCTCTTACAACACTAAACTATGTTTTCTAACTTTATCTTGTATCTACCTACCACTTCAGCATTTTATTAAAAATAATAACAATAAAGAGAGAAATGTGGTATCCACATATAAATCAAGTATAAAAATTGAACTGACTGTTTATAGTTCATAATGCATGAGCAAAACCAAAAGTTTCTGTGATGACTGCCCTTGTACTGTTCACCATGTAACTTATTCACTATGTAAGAATTTGTTCTCCATGTAAGAACTTGTTCGTTATGCTTCAGAAGATTGGAGACTGACAAAAATTAGGCTTAGGGTGGATTAATGATTGTGCATTGAGCATTGACTCCTCTATACAGAATTTCATTGTTAACAACCATTTGATCAATAAATTTGAGAGATACCTTCACAAAAAAAAGAAAAAAAAAGTATACACTTCCAATTGTAAAATAAATAAGTAAGCGGGATGTAACGTATAGCATAAGGAATATAGTCAAAATATTGTAACAACTTGGTATGGTGATAGCTGGTACCTAGAATTATCATGTATATAAATGTTGAATCACTGTGTTGTACACCTGAAACTAATGTAATGTAATACTGTGTGTCAACTACCCTTCAATAAAAAATAATTATCTAAAAAAAAAAAGAATTAGAAAGAAAAATAAAACTGTCATTATTTGTAGATAATTGTACATATTTTTAAATATTCAAAATAATCTTTACATAAGTTTTTAGGATCACTAATACTTTGCCAAATTTATAAGATAAAAAAATTAATATATATCAACTTGCATTTTTATACCAGCAACAAACAATTAGAAAATTAAAGTTTAAAGATAACACTTACCATTACATTAAAACATAGGCAGTACATAGAATATACAAGATCAAGAGTGAAACCTAATATAAACTATGGATTTTCAGTAATAATGATGTGTCAGTGTAGGTTCATCAGTTGTAACAAATGAAACATTCTTTGGGAGATGTTGGTAATGGGGGAAGGCTGTGGATATGTGGGGGTAGAATGTGTATGGGAATCTCTATACTGTCTGCTCAATTTTGCTTGAACCTAAAGCTGCTCTAAAAATCAAAGTTTATTAATAAAAAACACATATGCAGTATTTAAGAATAAATCTAATAAGAGAAATACAAAACCTCTATGGAGAAACTTCATTGAAGAACATTGGAAGAACTTGAATAAGTGGAGACATACCATAAACATGGATTGGGTAGACTTAATATAAAGTCCTTAAATCGCTTCAATTTGGTCTATAGATTCAATGCAACACATATCCAAACTCCAAGCCCCACTCCACTTCACTCCCACTATAGTATTTAAGCAGATTTTAAAATTCACATGAAAGTGATAAGGGAAAAAAAGAATAATCCAGGCACCTAGGAAGAAGAAACATCTGGGAGAAGTTGCCCTACTAGGTGTCAAGACATAATTCATAGATAGTAAGACAGTTTCATATTGAAGCAAGGACCAACAAACAGACCAAAATGTCATAAAAGAGAGGCTAGGCTACATACACAAGTGGACATTTCTAGATAATCCAGTGGAGAAAGATGGTCAACACAGCTGGTCAATTTGGTGTCTAACTGGGAAAGCACCATTGCATTTCTATCTTCATATTACACAATATCAAATCCAATTGGGTGAAGACTTAATACAAAAGGATAAATAAACAAAATATTAATATAGTATATATCTTTGTTCAGAGTAAAGAAGGATTTCTTAAACTGGTACTAAAAGCAGTAATCATAAAAAAGATTGATAATTTAGACTAAATTAAAATTAAGAACTTCTTTCCTCAGAAGATACCTAATGAGAATAAAACTGTAAGCCAGAATGTGGGAGAATGTATGCACAACACATATAACCCAAATTACTTGTGTCTGAAATACATAAAACTTGATAAAGAAAACACAAAATCTAATAAGAAAATGGGACAAGACTACAAATTGTTATGTACACAATCACATCATGATTGTTGAAGGGAAAGGAAAATGCAAATTACTGAAGATCTGCAAATATGCTCAATTTCACTGGTAACAGAAAAATGTAGGAGTAAAAGAATGAAGACATTTCAAGTTTCAAAATAACACATACAATGTGGTAATATTTACCTGAACCCTGAGAATATGTTAAGTACATGTGTGTGTTATATACATATATATTATTATTATTATTATACCTATCACAAATCTCAGAGCAGAAAACATTACCAGGTCATGCAATGGATATACCACGAAAAACTCAGCAATTATTTTGTACAATTTTTTGCTTGGACATCTCTAGATATAAGGAACTCAAGGAAATCCATTCAATCTTTGAACAACTCAAAGTTCTTGTCTATCCTGTTTTTTCTAATTGATTTGTTTCATTTTTAAATTAATATGTCTCCTCACTGTTTTCTCCACTTGAATTTGTTTTAGAATGAGTCAAATCCTTTTTTTTCACCCAAAAAAAGACTTTAAATTAAAATAATGATTTAATTTTTTGTTAATTCACTAGGTGGTGAACTCCCTACTACATGTGGACAGAAGGAATTCGTTCCAGGATATTACGGAAGGTATATGCATTACATGATTTCCCATGACACTTCTAAGACTCTATATCACATAATTCAAGCAATACCCAAATTCCTCACACTACTTTCTTGGGAAAACACATCCTTTGAACACAGACTGCGCCGCCCACCTCCTGCACCCACTCCAGCAGCTGCGCACAGATGTGGCAGCAATGGCAGCAGCGGCTTGCTGGGCAGGAAAGGCGGAGCCCCGCACCCAAGGCCGTGATACTCAACCAGCCAAGGACTTGCTCACTTGCGTGGACCTGAGAGCAGGCGCTCCAGGCCTTGGGGCTCTGCGGACCTTACCGAGCCTCTAGCCCCTCTGGCCATGAAGCAGGAAATGCACCCAGTAAGAAGCGAAATGTGCCGCCTGTCTAAGATACCAACCACAGTCACCGCTTACTAAGGGCGTATTTCCGAGACTCCCTGTGGATGCCTGAAGTCGCGGACGGGGCTGACCCTCTATATACTGTGTGCCTTATACTACTGCCTATGATAAAGTTTGATTTATAAATTAGACACAGTAAGCAATTAATAATAACTAATAATGAAGTAGAATAAGTACAATCTATTGTAATAACAGTTCTGTGAATGGGGTGTCTCTCTCAAAATACCTTACTGCGTGGAACTCCCCCTTCTTCCTGCGATGAGGCAAGATAAAGTGCCTGTGGGAGTAAAGCGCCTACCTGACGTGATGATGTAGGTCAATGACGGAGGCTTTGTGACGTGAGTTAGGCTATTACCGAACTTTGACGATTGGTCAGAAGGAGATTCTGGGCTGCAGCTGCTGACTGCGGGTGACTGAACCGCAGAAAGTAAAATCGCAGGTAAGGAGGGGCTGCCATAAGGAGTTTCAGATTAGCACAAAGAGAAGAGTGATGTCTTGCCAATGGGCTTCAGCTCCTGGCAAGTTCGCTATGGATTCAATGTGACCAAAGAAATTGACAGCAAAACGTTTTTGGGGTGAAAGGGTTATACTCAACTTTATTTCCAGGTGGCAGGTCAGTCACTAGAATCCTGTTCACTCAGAGCGAGTCTGCATGCAGCAAGCCATTCTCTGCCTCTGGACCCCTCTGTCCACACATTCGTCCCACATAGTTGTCCCACAAAGCTGTCCTCTGGGCCTTTCTGCACAGTCGTCCCACACAGCCATCCTCTGAGCCTCTGCCGTCGGTGCTGCCACCACTCCAGCGTCTGCTCTGCTCTCCTGCAGCCCTGCCACCGTGTCATGCCCAGAGCAGTGGGTGGAGCTCTTCATATAGAGTCAACAGCCATGTATTGCCCACAGGTGTGCAGTGAGCTAGTCAACCAAGGCCAGGTGAGAATCCTGGCCACAGGAACTCTCATTTTATCCACAAGTGTACATGGCTGATTAGCAATTTTTATAATGATGGCATGTTACAGTGACAGTGTTTTGGATAGCTGGGCTAAATAAAATATAAAAATTAGTTTTGCCTATTTCTTTTTACTTTTCAGTGGCACTCCTGGAAAATTTTAAATCACACATGTTACTTGCAATGTATTTCTATTTGTCAGCTCCTAGAGACTAAAGGAGGGTTCACGACCTGATACTTTTTAAGGTAAATATTGCTCACAAAAGTGCTCTGTCTTTTACAATATTAAAATTTAAACTTTTTTGCCAACTTTGAAGAATCATCAGCATTTTCATTAAATTGAGAGTTTTTAAAAATTAATTTTGCTTTTCTTGAAAATCCAGGAAATTGGGCACTTTGGGGGCTCCTTTATTACATGGCAGCCATTGTCTGGAGCTGAATAACTCCTGACTTTTTAGACCATGTTTGCCATTTCACTACAGCACCCAGCATTTCCTATGTTAGGCTATATTTCCTTAAACATCAGCTATATTTACTTATGTTACCGACCTGAACACTATAGGCTTTCGAATTTGTAAGCCCAGTCTTTAAAGACCACTGTTTGGTATTCAGTTTAAAGGTGGGAAGGAATCTTTGTTGTGTTTCAGGGATAGAAAAGGTGGACTTAAGTAGTGTATTGTTCTAGTGGCCCCTTTTCTGATTCAGCTGTTAAAAAGTAGAAATCTCTATTTGCACGTTGTGAAATCACCTGTGGGAATAATTACTGTCAATCAGATCAGTTAAATGAATAAAGTAGATGAGGGTTTCTATCCACTTACTGAAACAGAGGATGTTGTTCAAAAGGTGTTTGGGGATCCCACATCCTGAGATCAATAGGGAGTAGTGATACATGTGTATAACAGAAAAGAATTCAACATTAAGTGGTTTGTTGATTCTTCCTGAAGAGAAACCAAATGGCAGTCACCCAAGCCTTAGGAAAAAAAAAGTCAAAGGAAGCTACAATCAAAACAAACAAGGAAGTCTTAGGCAGGTGGTGTCCAAAATCAGAGAAGCAAGCCCTCATTCCCATTTGGTAATCAGTTTATAATGTAGCCACCAGGGGAATCCTAAAACTTCCAAACATATTGGTATTACAATTACCTTGTAGTCAAGAGGGTTTGATAATAGCCCTTTATGTACTCCGTCCTTCCCAACATTTGTTTCTCCCTAACTACCAGTTGACCATTTGAAGAGCTGGTTTCAAGAAAGGCAGCCATTGTACATTGTTTTTTGGCTCCACACTCTCGCTGACAAAAGTACTGAGGAAACATTATGCAAATCTATTGTTTTCTAAAGCCATAAAACCATCTGGTCCTAGCGGTTCCTTTTTTGTAGCTGACTTCTGGAAGCCAGCATGGGTTTAACTTCCTCTGTCCTTCCTATTCTAGCTGCCAAACCACTGTTGACAAAACACAGGTGTTTTTAAGTTCCTTATTTTTGACTGAGCTTTCCATCCTGATCCTTGCTGTATTTACCTTTGTTCTATTTCTTAGGATCACCTTATCTTCAGCATTTACATGTTAGTTTTCATACATCACATCGGTTTCTTTTGAAAACCTTCTGAGTATTTCCAAACTTAGTCAAATATTTATTACCATATCTGAGACAGAAAGCACAAAAGGAAGTCACAAAAATGACCTTCATAGTAAAACCTGAGGGCAGAACCGTAACATTCAGGTGACAGTATCAACATGTTACAAAATATCAGCCATCATCTGAGGGATTTTAGGTTTTCAAAATCAGTCTCTGACCCCACTCATAGGTCCACACATTTTGAATAACAGATATTAGGAGATCTAAGACTGTTGTCATTTAGTAGGCTCAATAAGCAGATTTAATTTTTAAGATCACTATATAAAATTATACTCTATCATTCTCATTTGCTGTGAGAATTTGGGATATTTCTTTTAATATGTCACTATTTTAGCATGCAATTATTCTTCCTTATCACAGCAATCACAGCAATTTCTGCACCTACTTAAGGAGTGGAACTTTATTTCTGCCCATAGAATTTCTCCAACATAAACTATGGAGGCTGAAGCTGATCATAGCATACAATCTGAATGATGCCTCTTCTTAGCCCCTAGTACTCTGAGGGCAGCTGCCAGATTAGAGTAGTTGAGGTTGTCCCCTAATCTTCTATCTGTTAACATGAGCAGGAAGCAAAAATGAAGTTCTCTTGTTTCAGTGATTAAAAAAGCAAAGAGACATATGCTACAATATTTATTTTCTATGACATTTAAAATGTTTCCAACACTTAAGGGCTATTAAAACCATTGTAAACAATGTTAGATTCACTACATTGTCCAAGTACTAGAAGAACAGGTTGAACCTTCTGTGTGCTCAGTTGCAAATTAAAGTCAACCAGAGAAGAATTTCTGATGGTTTTTGGTGATAATAAAGGACAGATAATTTTTAACATAGAAGCATAAGCAACTGTGGTTTGATTATTACTTTTTCTTGGTTCCCCCTGCTTGAACATTTTGGTTAAATAAGCTTGATTATTGAAACTTTTAATGCCTGATATTTCTTTAATTTCTATACTCTGCTCTGTACTAAGATTATTGTGAAAATTGCTGATGCAAGAAGAGGGTATGATAGCAATATGAAGAAAATGTGAACTTTGGTTAATGTCAGAATCCTGGGAGTTGCCATGAGCTAAAAAAAGAACTAGTGGGAGGAGGATGTGGCTCATCACTCAAAGACTTATAGCTCTGCTCTGGCAGCCACATCCTGCCTGTGGCTAGGTCAACCCAAGTACCACATCTTACTGTTTTCTTGATTGATAAAACACCACCTGTTACTGAAGAAGGGGTCTCTCTTTGTAATAAACCAATGTCATCATGAAATGTTAAAACACATTTAGGGTTACAGGAAACTTAGGGTTTTGTACATTATATATACATGTGAAAATGTTTGTGTCCAAGATCTGTTCATGATTAATGAAAAATAATATGCCATCACAAAAGGGAATTTGAAAAAATATATAAAGGTGCAAAGAAGAAAAGTAACTCAAAGTCACATCCTCTGATACACTGAAAATAGCAATTTTTTTGGAGTATATATGTGTATATATGTGAATATATGTATTATATATATATATATATACATGAATGATTTTGATTTTACAAGTATATGATATATACTCATGTATTTACAAGGTGGAAATCATGTTATACGCAATTACCACAATCATTTTAAGTATGAACAAAGTTTATTCTCATTTTTTTCACTTAATATTAGATTGTAGAATTTTCCATGTTATGTTCTTTGAAAACACTTTGAATGTCTGAATGATATTCCATTATATCAGTGATTCTCAAGCTTTAGCATGCATCAAAATTATCTTGAAGGCTTTGTGGATGTGGGACAACCACCAGAGTTTCTGAATAAACAGGTGTCAGGGAGAACCAAGAGTGTGCATTTCTAGCAATTTGCCCCGTGATGCTGATCTTGCTGGCATAGGGACTACACAATGTGGACTAGATTATAATTGTATATTTGGATTATTCATCATAAATAACACTAGAATGATAATTTGTATGCATGACAATGTCCATAAGATAGGTTTCTACAGTGGAAATAACTGACTAAAAAGTTACAAACCTTTGGAGACTGTCAATATATACGCCAGACTGATCCAGAAAACCTGCACCAATTTATACTGTATGTGGATGCCCCTCAGTCTACCAAATCCTTCTTGTTACTTAGTATATTTTATGTTTGACAAGTATTTAGTCAAAACAACATCTTATTTCCATTCACATTTCTTTGATTACCAGTGAAGTAAAATATTTCATCATATTTTCAGTATTTGTTTGAATGAACTATGAACAAAACCCTATGGCTGATTTCTTCAAGCTATTGGGATCTTAATATTTTAGTTATATATTTCTAGAATCCCTTTGTATTTTCAGGTATTTTCCCCAATTTTTCTCTTTCTTATGGTTCCATGCTTAGCATTTCCTTCCCTAACCATTCTGGAATTTCTTGACTTTTCCTTTCCCCTACCTCCCTTTCTCTCTCTCTCATGCCTGCCCACCTGCCTGCCTTTCTCTCTCCCTCCCTCGCTCCCTTTCATGTTGCATACAAGTTGAAGTGAAGCCCAATTAATTAATTAATTACCCAGCGCCATTTATTAAATCACCATCACTTTTCCTATTCAAGTGTAATGCATGATCACATTTAAAAGTTAATTTGCAAGCTGGAAAATTAGTTCTTAGTTGGTATTTGTAGGAAATGTGACCTGAATATAAAATACTGTTTTCAGTAAGCACAGCAGGAAACACATGTATGACATCTAATGAGAAAAACAGAAATTGAGCCATTATAAAGCAATGATAGCTCTAATTTCAATATGCATCCTGGCTTAAGCTTAGGTTTCTAACCAGCTGTTTAGAGAGTTTCCTTATTTTGCTCTTTGCCTTAAAGATAATGTTCTCAAAAAGACAAAAATATATTCTCATTGGCTTCAGGAAATATTGACAGTTGAGTGTGACTCCCAGAGTTTAAGGCAAATAGGAACTCTTATTTAAAAATCTCAATGCATTGTTGCTCAAACATATTTTTATTGTCTGGCCTTACTTTTCTAGCTCCTTGTCATTTGATCTGCCACACACTAGGCTGTTCTCAGGACATTATAGTAAACTTTTCTCACTCATCCCACCCCTGCTCAAGAATATATCAGTACTGCATCCATGAGGTGTAACTGGGTAAAATGGACGCTTGATATTTGCTTTGACAAAGTCAAATTTTGTTTACAAATGTATAAATCCCTCCGATAAGTAGCTGTCAACAATTCTTTAATATTACTGTGCTCCCTCCATCAAAAGCATGCTGCACTAGCAGAAAAATACCCTACAAAATCTAATCTCTGAAACAGTGACAATTATTCAGCACTTTTTCAGTTAGCTTCTACAATAAGTATAATTATCCTTAAAACACTGAGTCTCAGTGATACAATGATAGCACTGAGGAAAAATGCCAGACCTTCAGACTGTGAACCAAAGTAATACCAATTTCCAGGCCCTGAAAAATAAATGGCAAAGTAATAAAGTATTTTTCCAACTTGATTTTTCTGAGAACTCACAGCTTATGGGTTCTGAAATGGGGAGCATGGTTATTAACAAAGACAAATAATGCATATGTAATTCAAAGTCAATTATATTTTTAAAATATATTTAGCAGTTCTATTTGAGACAACTTTAAAAATTTTTTCTAGTAATTCTGGCACTATAAAGATTAGGTAAGGCTCAGTTTGGATTTTGTGGAAATTATTCCAAATTGCTCATCCTGCCCATTTTGTCCAGTGCTTTCTTTTTCCTGCCTTTGTGTTGATAATAGCAATATCATGGCTGACATTTTTTATATTTTCCCCACTCACCTAACCACTGTCACTCATATGAATCAAAGATGAAAAATATACTAATAACGTGCTGCCACTTCCCAATTCTGGTCTGATGCTGGATATCACCAATAAACTGCAACATATTTTCTTTTAATATTTGCTATATCTCTTTCACAACACTTCTAAAGTCAGAGAGGTAACTAAACATCTCAAAGGTCATCCCTGAGCCTCACTGTGCGAAGCTACCTTATGAATCATTTCTGTTCAACACTAAGTGGATTGAAGGAAGTAATAATGTCCACAAGAGTGGGAGGCAAACTAAGAATTTGTGGAGGATCCTAAGAATCTATTCAATCTGCAACAGGTTACCTGCTGATGGGTGCTAAAATAATGAGGATTTCAGGAGCCCTGGTTGCTAGTGTTACAATAAGGAGCTCTGTGCACAGTTTTGGACTAAATGAATTCCAAGTATGGAGTTCTCCCTTAAAGAAGGCTACATCATCATGGAAAATTAAACCCTAAGAGGAAGCCTCTTTCTTTTGAATGGCACAGCTTTATCTACCTCTTCCTGTGAATATTTCTAAGTAATGATAGCCATTATATCTACTTAGGCGCGTTTTTATCAGACACACCTTATAAACTGTTTGTCCAAATATAGTATACCCATCTAATATTAAAATTTGATAATAAAATGAAAAATAAGCATATACAATTATGTATGTGGCACAAATACATTTGCTTTCTCTCTGAAAGTTTTGAAATAAGAAATATTTGATCAATTGCTAAAATACATAGAACCACATCTTTTCTTCCAGAGGAAATAATATTGCAACAGAAAGAACATGGGCACATGGCAGCTACTCTTACACAGAGTACCCAAAAATTCCTGGCACAGGCATTCCCACAGGAACAGGACAGTGGAGGAATACAGTGTCTTAGAGATTTGCAAGAGTATTTTGGCTCCTCTCCTTCATTTGGCTCTCTACACTGTGGTCATCACTAGTATTTTTTCCAGGAGCTATTATGTCTCTTTCACAACTCTAGATTTCTGAGATAGCTAAGAGGGTTACTTATAGATGTATAAAATATTTAGTTTATTCCCAGGCAACTTTTTAATTAAAATGGAACTCATATTCTCTAATTTCCTTTTTTTTTAATCCTCACCCACTTACCAACTGTCACAATCTCGATCACAGTTGGCTGATATTTGGCAGTGGATTCTACTCCTTCCATCTGGCCTTATCACAGCCATTACTAAGAGATCACAGAATACTTCCCTATCAACCTTAGAACCCTCTCAACACAGAACTCTGAACAGGTTTTCTCACCTATTCCTGTGGGTGGAAGAGATGAAACCTAGTTAACTCCCTGAACCATTCTGAACCATGGTGTATACAAGAGATGTTACAAACTTGACTGTATAACAGAATTACTTTGGCATAAAAGGATACCTGGATCTAAACTAAGTCTATCAAATGAGAATCTTCAGGAGTGAGGGTCCTAGAATTTATATTTTAAATAATTCCACCACAGTGATAACATGCAGCCAGCCCTGTACCTGTTCGCCGATTAGCATTTGGAAGACATTGTTAAAGAGGAGAAAGATTAATCAATTTGTTTAAGATTATTGAACCTCATTTGTTAATGTCTATAAACAGTATCACAATACTTTACTCCATGAGTTCTTTGAAAGACAAAATGACATCAAGTACTTGGATTCACTAATATCAGAAATGAAAGTGAGGAAATCACTACACATTTAATGGGCCTTAAAGGGATAATACAAGACTATTGTGAACAACTCTATGCCCACAAATTTGATAAACTAGAAGAAATGGACCAATTCTTGAAACACAATTTGCCAAACTCACATAAGACTAAATAGACAATCTGCATGTCCTACATCTATTAAAGAAATTGAATCAATAATTAATAGTCTTCCAAAACAGAAAGCACCATGCCCAGATGGATTCACTTGTCAATTCCATCAAACACTAAAGAAAGAAATTATACCAATTCTCTACAATTTCTTTCAGAGGAAGCAGAGAAAATACTTATTAATTCATTCAATGAGGTCAAGATTACCTTAATTCCAGAACCAAAGACATTAGAAAAAAATACAGACCAATATCTCTCATGAACAAAGATGCAAAAATTCTCAACAAAATATCAGTAAATTGAATCTAACATATATATAAAAACTACACACCATGATCAGGTGGGATCCCAGACATGCAAGGCTGGTTCAATACTGAAAAATCAATTAATGTAATCCATCCATCAATTAGCTAACAAGGAAAAATTACATGATCATACAATAGATAAAGACATTTGACAAAATCCAACCCTCATTTATGATTAAAAAATAAAAAACCTTTCAGCAAGCTATGAATAGAGGGTAACTTGCTCAACTTCATAAACAACATCTATAAAAAAACTACAGTTATCATAATGGTGAGAAACTAGAAGCTTTCCCACAAAGACAGGAATAAGGCAGGAATGATGTCTCCTTTCACCACTGCTTGTCAATATCATACTGGAAGTACTAACTCATGATTTTAAAAAAAGAAAAAAAAGTTATACAGATTTGGAAGGAAGAAAGAAAACTGTCTTTATTCACAGATGACATGACTGAATATGGAGAAAATTTTTAAAAAATCAACCAAAAAACCCTTCTGGAGCTAATAAGCAATTAGAGCAAGGTTTGCAAGATGCAAGGTTAGTACACAAAAATCACTTTGCTATGTACCAGCAATGAACAAGTGAGATTTGAAATAAAAAAAGATTATCATTTACATTAGCACCCACAAAAAAAATACTTAGGTATAAATATAACAAAATATGTAAAAGGTCTATATGATGAAAACTACAAAATTCTGATGAAAGGTATCAAAGAAGAACTAAATACATGGAGAGGTATTTCATATTCATGGATAAAAAGACACAATATTGTCAAGATGTCAGTTCTTTGAAACGATATATAGATTCAGTGCAATCTTAAGAGTCGAGCAAGTTATTTCATGGATATTGACAAACTGATTCTAAAATTTAATGTAGCAGAAAAAAAAGAATAGCCGGCTCAATATTGAAGGAGAATAACAAAGTCTGAGGAGGACTGCTACTACCCAGCTTCAAGACTTACTATAAAAGTACAGCTATCAGGACAATGTGGTATTGGTGAAAGCATAGACAAACAGATTAATAGAACAGAATAGAGAGCCCAATAGAACCACATATAGTCAAGTGATCTTTGACAAAAGATCGAGCTCAATAAAGTAAAGATAGTCATTTCAACAAATAGTGCTGGAATAAGTCTACATCCACATGCAAAAAAAAAAGAATCCAGAGATAGACTTTACACCCTTCACAAAAGCTAACTCAAGATGGATCATAGAACTAACATAAGATACAATAATACACTACCCTAGAAGGTACCATAGCAGATAATATATATGACCTGGGTTTGATGATGACTTTATAGGTACAACACCAAAGACATGATCCATGAAATAACTGATAGGATATACTTGATCAAAATTAAAAACATCTATTCTGTGAGAAACTCTGTCAAGAGAATGAGAAGAGCCACAAACTGGGAGAGGCAAATACTCTTTATTTGTAAAAAGGCAACTGATAAAATACTGTTATCCCAAATATACAAAGAATGCTCAAAACTCATCAAGATAAAAACAGACAACCTGACTGAAAGATATGCAGGTACTAAAATAAGCATATGAAAAGATACTCCACATTATATGTTATTAGGGACTTACATATCGAAATGATGAGATACCGCTACACACCTCTTGGAATGGACAAATCCAAAATAATGACAATAATGAATTCTAGTGAGGATTAGGGCAATAGGAATTCTCATTCATTTCTGGTAGAAGCCAAAATGGTAGAGCCACTTTGGAAGATAGTGTTGCAGTTCTTAAAAAACTTAACATTCTTTTACCATATGAGCCAGCATATTTACCCAAATGAATTGAAAACTTATGCCCACACAAAACCTGCACACAGATGTTTATATCAGCTTTGATCATAATTGCTAAACTCAGAAGCAATCAAGATGTCTTTTAGTAGGTGAATAAATAAACTGTGGTACATTCAGGCAATGGAATATTATTTGGCTCACATACTCACACACAAAATGAGCTACCAAGCCATGAAAAGACATGGAGGGAACTTAAATGCACACTACTAAGTGAAATACGCTAATCTGAAAAGACCATATGATTCTAAATGTATGACATTCTGAAAAGGCAAAACTATTGGAGACATTAAAAGGATCAGTGGTTAACAGGGACTGGGGGAAGAAGGGATGAGTAGATGAGTACAGAAAATTTTTAAGGCAAGGAAGTTCTTCGGTATGAATGGTAGATACATGATATGTATTTGTCAAAATCCACAGAATTATGACACCAAAAATGAACATTAGCACAAACTATGGACCTTGGATGCTAATGATGTGTCAAAGTAGGTCACAGATTGTAATAAATGATTCACTCTGTGAGGATGCTGGAAGTGGGGCAGATTCATGTGCTGTACACGAGGAATATGGGAACTCTTTGTACTTTCCCCTTAATTTTCTGTGAACTTAAACTGCTCTAATAAATAAAATTTATTCATTTAAAAAAGGGTTGACAGGGGTGTGGCACTTTGAACCCTCACACATTGCTGGTGGGAATGTAAAATGGTGCTTGCTTTAGAAAACAGTTTGCCAGTTCCTCACAATGTTAAACACAAAGGTACCAGAGATCATAGAATAATGGCCCACAGAGATGTCCACATCCTAACCCCCAAATTCTGTGAATACATTACTTTACATGGCAAAAGAGACTTTGCAAATATGATTAAGTTAAGGTTCTTGAGATGTGAACATTAATTACCTTGGGTCATCCTGAGGAAGCAAATGTTATTACAAGTAAATTTAAAGGGAAAGGGAAAAATGGGTAGAGAGGGCAAGTACCTCAACATAATAAAGGTCATTTGTGACAAACCCACAGCCAACATCATACTTAACAGCGAGAAGCTGAAAGCTTTTCACCTAAGTTTGGGAATAAGACAGGGATGCCCACTCTCCCCACTTTTATTCAACATAGTACTGGAGGTCCTAGCCACAGCAATCAGACAAAACAAAGAAATACAAGGCATCCAGATTGGTAAAGAAGAAGTCAAACTGTCAATATTTGCAGATGACATGATATTGTACATAAAAAACCATAAAGACTCCACTCCCAAACTACTAGAACTAAAATGTGAATTCAGCAAAGTTGCAGGATACAAAATTAATACACAGAAATCTGTTGCTTTCCTATACACTAATGATGAACTAGCAGAAAGAAAAATCAGGAAAACAATTCCATTCGCAATTGCATCAAAAAGAATAAAGTACCTAGGAATAAACCTAACCAAGAAAGTGAAAGACCTATATCCTGAAAACTACAAGACACTTCTAAGAGAAATTAAAGAGGATACTAATAAATGGAAACTCATCCCATGCCCTTGGCTAGGAAGAATTAATATTATCAAAATGGCCACCCTGCCCAAAGCAATCTACAGATTAAATGCAATTCCTATCAAAATACCAACAGCATTCTTCAACAAACTGGAACAAATAGTCTTAAAATTCAAATGGAACCACAAAAGATCCTGAATAGCCAAAGCAATTCTGAGAAGGAAAAATAAAGCAGGGGATATCTCACTTCCCAACTTCAAGCTCTACTACAAAGCCGCAATAATCAAGACAATTTGGTACTGGCACAAGAACAGACCCATGAACCAGTGTAACAGAATAGAGTGTCCAGATATTAACCCAAACATATACGATCAATTAATATATGATAAAGGAGCTATGGATATGCAATGGGGAAATGACAGCCTCTTCAACAGTTGGTGTTGGCAAAACTGGACAGCTACATGTAAGAGAATGAAATTGGATCATTGTCTAACCCCATACACAAAAGTAAATTCAAAATGGATCAAAGACCTGAATGTAAGTCATGAAACCATAAAACTCTTAGAAAAAAACATAGACAAAAATCTCTTGGACATAAACATGAGCAACTTCTTCATGAACGTATACCCCAGGCAAGGGAAACAAAAACAAAGATGAACAAGCTGAAAAGCTACTGTACAGCAAAGGACACCATCAGTAGAACAAAAAGACATCCTACAGTATAGGAGAATATATTCATAAATGACAGATCTGATAAAGGGTTGACATCCAAAATATATAAAGAGCTCACAAACCTCAACAAACAAAAAGCAAATAACCCAATTAAAAAATAGGCAGAGGAGCTGAACAGACACTTCTCCAAAGAAGAAATTCAGATGGCCAATAAGCACATGAAAATATGCTCCCCATTGCTAATCATCAGAGAAATGCAAATTAAAACCACAATGAATATCACCTCACACCAAGAAGGATGGCCACCACCCAAAAGACAAACAACAACAAATGTTGGCGAGGTTGTGGAAAAAGGGGAACCCTCCTACACTGCTGGTGGGAATGTAAATTAGCTCAACCATTGTGGGAAGCAGTATGGAAGTTCCTCAAAAAACTCAAAATAGAAATACCATTTGACACAGGAATTCCACTCCTAGGAATTTACCCTAAGAATACAGGAGCCCAGTTTGAAAAAGACAGATGCACCCCTATGTTTATCACTGCACTATTTACAATAGCCAAGAAATGCAAGCAACGTAAGTGTCCATCAGCAAATGAACGCATTAAGAAGATGTGGTACATATACACAATGGAATATTATTCAGCCATAAGAAGAAAAACAAATCCTACCATTTGCAACATGGATGGAGCTAGAGGGCATTATGCTCAATGAAATAAGCCAGGCAGAAAAAGACAAGTATCAAATGATTTCACTCATATGTGAGGTATAAGAACAAAGAAAAAAACTGAAGGAACAAAACATCAGCAGACTCACAGAACCCAAGAATGGACTAACAATTACCAAAGGGAAAGGGACTGGGGAAGATGGGTGGGAAGGGAGGAACAAGTGGGGAAAAGGAGCATTATGATTAGCACATATAATGTAGGGGGTGGGGGACACGGGGAAGGCTGTACAACACAGAGAAGACAAGTAGTGATTCTACAGTATCTTACTATGCTGATGGAGGACAATGACTCTAATGGGTTATGTGGTGGGGACTCGATGATGGGGGGAGTCTAGTAACCATAATGTCGCTCATGTAATTGTAGATTAATGATGCAAAAAATAAATACTAAAGGAAAGGAAGAGGCAGGTGAGTACATGAAACAGATGTGAGTTCTAGAAGCAGCAGAAATCAGAGAAAAGGTGGAAGATACAGCATTGCTGGCTTTAAAGACAGAGGATGGAGACCGTGAGTAAGGAGTTTAGGCCTTCTCTGAAAGGGAGAAAAGCCAAGGAAAGAGATTCTCCTCTAGAGTTTCTAGAAAGAATGTATGCCAACCCGTTTTAGATTTCTGACCTCCAGAATTTAAGGTCATAAATTTGCCTTGTTCTAGGCAAGTAAGTTTGTGGTAATTTTTTACAGTGGCAGTCGGAAACTAATATACCATATTACCCAGCAATTCTACTCTTTGATATATACTCAAGATAATTGAAAACATATGTGCATGAAAAAATGTGAATGTTTGCAACAGTATTATTTATGAAAGTCAAAAAGTGCAAATAAGCCAAATGTCCATCAACTGATGAATGCATAAACAAAAGTGATTATCTATACAATAGAGTATTATTCATCAATAAAAAGGAATGAAGTGCTGACACGTGCTACAGCACAGATGAATTCTGAAACTGTTATGCTGAGTGAAATTAAGCCAGGCACAACAAGTTACATACTGTATGATTCCATTTATATGAAACGTCCAGAAAAGACAAGTCCATAGAGACAGGAAGGAGATTAGTGATTACTAGGGGCTGGAGGGAGAAATAGAGAATCATGGCTAACGGGTACAAGGTCTGGGGGGTGTAGGGTCACGAAAATTTCCTAAATTAGATAGTGGTGGTAGTTGAACAGCTCTGAGAATATATTAAAAAACTGAGTTGTACACTTTAAAAGGAGAATTTTATGGGATGTGAATTATATCTTGTTAAAGCTATTATAAAAAAGTAATGCACCTGATATCTAAATTTTTACCAAGACATTAATTACATACTAAGTTAATTCCAAAAGATAGACATCTTTAGATAAGGCATGGTAAAAATTGCATTCTCTTTACCAATTTAAATAACGGAACATTATATCTGAAAATAAGTATTATTTTATTTCACCCGAGTCCAAAGAGGTGGAATGATTTTTCCAAGGTTACAGAACCAAGAACATGAAATCGCAGTTGAGAACTGCACAGGGTTCTGCCCTTCACTTTTTCTAAATCAGCTTTAAAATTTGGAAATGGCCACCACCATTTGAGTTAAGGAGCTTCCTGAAAGGAGATAGAAAACAAAATTGGAGGGCTTCAGGTCAGACATAAGGGGGAAAAAATCAGAAGAAATGGAAAGCTAGATGAAAAATAAATGTTAAAAACTCCTAACCAGAATTCCTTTCTATTGAGCCAGAATGGGTTAGTGAGTGGGAAAAGGTGGCGATTTATGGGGAAGTACTATGCAGGAGCTATTAAAATAGGTGACACAAATTGTCTTCATTTTGTGGGACATTTATGGGTTTTAAATATTTGTCTCACATGCTACAGATTCTCAAATGGCATTCGCAGCTTCATTTTGTACCTCACCAGACCCTCTATTTTCTTCTCCCTCTCCTGGTATTTTCTCTTTTCTTGTGTCTCCTCCATTTTCAGTGTAAATGAGATGCTTCAGATTTTCAGTATTTCCTATGCTGTTTTGCATATTGTGAGCCTGAGCTTGTCTTCCCTGGACAAGCATATTTCCTCTCTGATCAGGGCCACTTTCCTAAGTGAGACCCTTTCCGTTCACCAACATCCTGCTGCTCTACCTCCTTCTCTGGGACAGTATCTGAGTCACAGACACTAACATTCCCTCCACTTCTTTATTATGTAATTGTCTCTTGGAAATTTATAAAGCAGGAAAAAGTAAAATAAATGAACATGTGATGAAATTTTCTAGAAAAACAGCCTGAAATTCCCCAGAGAAAGAAAGAATGTGAATATTTGGGATAATGGATTAAGAAAATGTTGATAAAATAAGACAGCAAACAAGGGAGAAAAGGATTTAGAGATTAAGGGAAATGAGATAAAATAGAGATTGTGGTACAAAAATAAATTACATTTTAATGTGCATATTTCTCAAAAGATAACTTTTTATAACTAAGTATCCTCTCAAAATAATTTTCTAGGAAAGCTTTCAAAAGTGCTTTGTATGTGAAAAGTTTGCAAGATGGCAAAGCAAGGTCAAAACATGACATGAGAGTTAAAGACATGCTATTTAGTAAACAAAAATACTTCCCACTTGCATTCATTCTCACAGATTCTTTGGGAAATTAACCCGAATCCTCTTTAATATAATTGGGGTTTTAAATTTCAAAATGTATGTTTTATTAATTCTCTCCTGTTTTCTCCACAATGTCTCATCTTCATTATACAATTTCAGTTAAAGCCTCCACATCTGAAAAGATAAAACCTTTCTCAAAAAATTTAGAAGATAAATTACCATGAGTGGTGGACACTCAACACTATTTTAATAACTGATTTTGAAGAGGTATTTGGAGTTGGGGTTTGGGACTGGGAAGTTGAGCAGAAGTCGTCAAACAGGAACTATTAAAAGTTGTCAAACAGGAACTATTAAAAGCTACATGAGTTACCACGCAGTCTGAAGGTACATCATCAAATGGGGGAAACAGTAGAGAGGAGCATTATTGAACACTTGAAGTATTTTCCATCTTCAGGACTGGAATATAACATAAGCAGGTTATCGTAAGAGGAGTATCTGCCATCCGTGTGGAGTTGAGCCTAGGGGTCTAAGAGTGAGCCTAAGCCTATAGTTTGGTATTAGGGTTAGAAGCTGTGATCAGTCCAAACCTGGTGATTGAATAACCACACACTTTCTTCCATTTGCAAAGATTTAAAGGCATGGGTCATTTAGCCCTATCTTAATTTTATAAAAATGCACATGTTCTTGATGTTCTAGAATGGTGTTGTTACTCTAATTAGCACCTTATTTATTTGTAGATCAAAAGCTATATCAGGTCTGAACAAAACAGTTTATATTTATAGTTCAAAGATCAAATCTAGGGGCAAGGCTTACTACATCTTTTTACCTATATTCTGAGAAGTTCAAACCATTTTTTAGTAGTTTATTTATGTATTACTGAAGGAAGAGATGGTAAAGGGCTTGCCTTGTACCTTCTCTCAGAGTGGGAGGAAGTTTGTGTATTTTCCTCCACGAGTGAAATGAAGGTTAAAAAAGAGAAAGTGAGCTACAAAAAGGTCAACATACTGGGAGGACATAACCCTTCCTTTTTCTTTTTCTTTGTCTTAGATTGCCTTGTTACTATCCACTTGGAGAATCTCCCTAAAACTTTCACTCTTGTCAGCCTCCCTTCAGAAAGAAAAGCAGACCACAGTTTCTTGGTTTTGAGCTTTGTGGGCTCACTTCTGCTTACACTATAGCGGGACTGGCAGGAGGTAGAACCAAGCCTGCTTCACACAGCCAGGGTGCTATGAGTCTCTCAAAATTTCTCTGCCAAATCTGTGGGAGTTTTGGAGGTCAGCAAAACTAAATAAATGTGGATCCACCAGAGCAGATTCCAGATTCTTCGATCACTAGTTCACCTCCATATACATTTTGAGGTACAAAGCAATTAATTCATCTAGGAAGAGCCATTGCATTTGCTACAATTGGCTATATAAGATACTAATTGACAATAAGATGTTTTGGGGATTTCAATTAAATACTGTTGCATAATTTGTTGGCCCAGGCTATCTCACTGAAATGTGAGGAAAATCAGTGAAAATGTCTAAGCCTCAGTAAGGAGAGATCTTACTTTTGGCTAGTAAGGCTGCACTTCTTTGTGGCTAGACAGGTTACAATGTGCTAAAGAATATTTATATAACGCAGGATGTAAGTTTTGAGAGGGCCATTTATTTGTTTTATTGCTACAGGAAGCATACAAATTAAATATTACTGGCTGTTTGAACCACTGGATTAGTAAGAGATTTATGTACATTGTTACCTTGCACTGCTTTCATTGAGGGCTATAAGGAAATTAATTTCTAATAATGCATAAAACAGGTACATTTCTTAAAAACATTAAATACTAAAAATCATTTTTAAAGGCCTTTTTTTTGGAGAACATAGGAAAGGCTGAAAAATTCTGATTTCTCTTTTTTTCAGGAGTTTTTAGTTTTAGTTTTAGTTTGATTTGATTTTATTGAGAGTTTGAATGTAATGTTTAAAAATACCTGAAAATTTATGCAAATCAAAATTACCGCTAAGGATCATCAATAATTGTGTGTGTGTGTGTGTGTGTGTGTGTGTGCGTGCGCGTGCATGCGCACACCAGAAAAAGAGAGAAAGAAAAGGAGGGAAAGAGACTAGAGCCTCATGCACACGTATTAAGGTATTTTAAACTAGCCTGTCATTTTTAGACTATAAGTGTTTTCTTCTAAAGAGGACAAAAAAGTTAAGACTAATAAATAAAAATAACAACAACAAAAAAAACCCCTAAGTTTTATTGGGTGGTAATAAGTCTATTTTCTAAGAAATGAAGTCAAGTTACTCCAATATTAAATAAATAATCATGGAGATGCATTAAATAGTCAGTACAAAATTTTAGGAAAAACTCTCTTCTCTGACTCTTATCCCAAAACACTAGTCTCCTATTTCGAGAGATGATTACAGAAGTGATAATACCAATTCTTTCCTGAAGCAGACTGGTATATTGATGGCTGTTTAAAAGAATAAAAAGAAAAGAAAAGAAAAAAGAAAAAAAAACAGAGATATACTCCCCAGAGGGATGCTTCCATTTTCATTCAGCACCTCACCATGTCAAAAGATTGACTGGACAGGAAATCTGACCTATGAGTGACCTTGGAAAAGCCAAAAGAAAGTGAACTAATGCCAGGACTTGCTATTTATCTTACATATCATTAAAATATTCCTACCTAAAATATTGAAATATTACTACCTAATCTGGCAGTAACTCTAATAAAAATAGCTTTGCATTAATTAATTATCCTTTGGCAACTAAGCATAAAATGTATTTTCAGTTTCTTTATATGAAAATACTTGATGTAAGAATTTGTAATTTTAGCTAATGTTCCCCTTTGTCAAAGAGATTTTTTCAACCATCTTAATTTGTTCTCCAACACCTAACATTTTTATTGTGATAAGCCCATAATTTTTTCAGCCTCATTGTTATTCCTAGGAAAGGTGAATGTGGCAGATGTAATAATAATAATAATAATAATAATAACAAAAATTTTAAAGTAAAGACAAAGTTCCAGACAAAGAGAATAAATAGTTTACTGAGCTTTGTCAGGTGTTAGGCCCTTTTTTGGGTGTCCTGCAAATCTTTACTCATTTAAGTTTCACAAAAATTCTATAAGATAGATTTTATTTTTAATTCACATTTTAGATATGAGAAAACAGAGAAACAGATATTAAGTGACTTGCGCAAGGTCACTTGGAAGTCCCACACTGTACACTTTCTAAGTTGGGTTCCTCCCACATGGCTTCAGCCTATTCCTGTTCTTTATGAGGACACTTTTCCTCACTGTGTCTATGTAGTATAGCTTCTGGAAAGTTCAAGTGTACATCTATTTCTTCCAAAAACTGCTATAAAGAATTGAGATACAGTACATGATGCAGTCTCAAACCATATAATGTAACCTGGTATAAGCTTAAAGCTTTGCATTCTCTATACTTTCTTTACTGACCTTTCATGCCAGATCACCTTTCTTAAAATCCTGGACTCAGGATAAGGCCTTCCTTTGTATCAGCTATCAAGGTTCCCAATGAAGCCAAGTCTAGTCAATCTCCCTCTGTGTTGGGCCAAACTTGTCAAGGTCACTCCATTTAGCCTGTTTTCCTTGACACCTCCTTGTGTGATCTCCCCTAGATTTTTATTAGTGAGCTAGCAGTCAAATGCACACCACAGAACAGCAGCAGTAACACTACCCAGGAAACTCTTAGAAATATAGCTCTTTAGTCGCACCCGAGACCTACAACTCCTGGGCACATTATGGGTGAGAAGCACTACTCCAGGATGTGGTCTGCCTTTGATAAACAGACCTCCGTCCCTAAAACAGTGGTTTTCAAACTCTAGTGGGCATTAGAATCAATTGGAGATTACAACACAAATTTCTGGATTCCACTTGAAAGGGTCTGAGTCAGTAGGTCTAGGGATGGGCAATCAAAAATGTATATTTCTGAACAAGTTCCCAGATGCTGCTCCTGACTATGGACCACACTTTGGAAACCACTGCTCAAACTCTTCCCAGATTCTCTCCTCTTCTGTATTCAAAACGTTTCTATAAAGTTGTGAATTCTCCCTACATTGTGTTAAAGAGAACATGCTACCTATAGTGATTTAGATATGAAACTATGCTATGAAACTACTGTTTAAGAAGAAATTGTAAGTTGATGAGAGGCAGCATATATAAGGTGGGGAAATGGGGTTGGATGTCTAAGATCTCTGCCTTTCTCCTGATTTCTAAACTGTTGTTTCTTTAATATGGTAGTTTCCTAGGACAATTATAGTTCCATATTTAACTGAAATGTTCACAATTGCAAACAAGGTGGGGCAAACTATATTTGGAGGTCCCTATTATAGGAGCTTCTAAACTATTAACAGTGTAATAAAGAGAAGTTCAGCTAAGAAATTCATGAAATTATTTGAAGATCATGGCATAAAAGGAGAATTTGGGATGAAAAAGAGAGCAACTAGAGAATAGTAAATTATTTGTGTGAGTCTTTACTAGGGAAAAGTTTAGGGAGCTTCTCATCCTAAATTATTTCAGAAATTGACTTTTTCAATTTCTAAATTGTACAGAAGTAGAACTACAGGTTGTCCTATACTAAATCACTAAGTAAATATAAATAATTCACCTGATTGTCACAGACTTACAAGATTAGAAAAATTTAAGGTGTGCAATTGTGGAATATTTCCCAGAATGTTCAAGCTTTCAAATGTTCAAAACCAGAATGTTCAAAAACAGCTGGTTATTTTCCAATGTGATAATCATTTATAACAAGTCTCCAGAGAGAATACTGAGAACTACAAATTACTAACTCTCTCTTCCATTTCAGAGAGTTAGAATTTAAAATAAAGCATTAGAGCATTGAACATATAAAGCTACATATATTAATAAAAAAGCTTATGTTGTGTGTTTAAGAGAGCTGGTACTTATTTGAGAAAAATGAGGACCAGTAATTCTGTAATTTATTTAGATTTTAATATATCTTTCTGTATCAAATACTATTAAAATTCATTGAGTCATTGAGGGGTATTATGTTTAGTACACATGGTGTGGGGGATCACGGGGAGAACAGTGTATCACAGAGAAGGGACATAGTGGATCTCTGGCATCTTGCTGCACTGATGGACAGTGACTGCATTGGGGTATGGGTGGGGACTTGATAATATGGGTAAATGTAGTAACCACATTGTTTTTTTCATGTTAAACCTTCATAAGAGTGTATTCAATCATACCTTAATAAAAAATTTTTAAAAAAATTCATTGAGTCACCCAGTGGTGATAGCCATGGTTTTACAATGGGCTTGAACAGGAATTACAGAATAATGATAAATACACTCATCTCTGTAGTCCTTTTTTAAATTAATTAATAAATAATTGAGAGGAAGTGGTCCGTAGTTAAATCTCCCAATGTATAAAAGGTGTAAACTTTTTATTGCAGCAAAATTGAAATTCTAAGCTAAAGGAGATAAACTGCAGAAATCTCTTTTGGTATGAGAAAGGATAAAAATGACAAATGAATATCTATTTAAGAAAATCCAGAAAGAAAGTGCTTATGGAAGACTAATCCATACTTTACTCATGGAATGGCAAACTTGGAGACAGCAATGATCCAGATAAAGGGCTAGGCAATCATTATAAACCCTTTTTCTGAAGACACTGGTTCTCTGTGATATCTTGCCGGAGGTGAGTGGTAGGAGGTGGGGGGACCCAAAAGCTCGTTATTCTTAAAAGAAAATAAAAGAATAAAAAATTGGATAGTGCACAAACTCATAAACAAGGACACAAAAGAAATTAAGCCCAACAATGGGAATCTGAGAGCATTAAGAAGATAGCAGAACTCTTTAATTAGATTAGAACCCAAAGATAAAAGTTTCAACCTGCGAAAATGAGAAACTGGCATGAGATGTAACTCTTTGAAATGTGAAGTAAGTAAACATAAAAATGGGTGGAAAAGAGTTATTTTACACAATGGGGAGATAGATTATATTGTACTCCGAGAGTTAGAACAAGCTAAGAAGAAATGAAAACATTCTGAAAAGTGTCTGATACCACTGTGCATAGTGGTCAGAGATGACTTTCTTTCTAAGGAGGGATGGATTTTTATTGACAGTTCCTAAATCTTTGGAGTAAGAACATCCATGGATGACCATACGGTCTCCTGGAAGCTTATTTACCAATAAAATATTAAGTTGGATATACCATGCCAACTATTTTATATTATGGTTCCTACTGCTCTGTAAAAGTAGCTCACTTTCTGATAAATGCAAGAAATAAAATTTTCCTTATTCTCAGTTCTCTGCCCCTGTCTTTTGGGTATTTGTGTCTATCTCCTATTTGATTTCTCTACTATCCTATTGCTTGCTTTTTGTTTCTTGTCTTCCTCTTTTCTGCTTTATTATATGTTCAACAGCAATGTCTTCTAGGCCTCTTGTCATTCCATCATTGCTACTGTCTGTTTCTTCCATCTCCAGCATTCTAGCCATACTGCGTCTTGTCTTTCCCCTGGTTTTCTCTCAAACCTTTCTATATGATGTTTTGGAAATACTCAGGGGAAGAAAGTTGGGCAAAAAAATGGTATTATAGGAAAAGGCATATAAGATAAAGCGTTAAGGTAAGAAAGGAGCGTTGTAAATTTAAGCAGAATCTGTTGTGTCTGTAATTATGGGACATAGAGACACCAGTACAATGGTATTCTATCTTTATTTCCCCCACTTCACACTATTCCAGTGCTTAGCCATGCCCCTTTGAATTTAGAAGCCTAGAAAGATGATGAATCAAAGAAAAATATCCATAGTGATCTGAAAAATTTATTAAAATACTTCTCTTTTTTTCCAACTACATATCTCTGAGACTGGGTTTTCTTCATACATTTGCAATATATACTACCAGTTCTTCAGTAAGTGCAGCCAGGTATTGTAACACATTGAATGCAGAAGCATATGAGAATTCAGCTCTTTTTCTATTAAGAAAATAAGCAAATATATGAAACACTGATGCTTTTCCCACTTTTTTTTTTGGAAAATAGAATTTTCATGACAATACCTTATGTTAAAATGTGTTTATTATGACTATCTTAACATATATTAATAAAAAATTTGTTTTTAAAGTTTTAATTTATAATATAGTAAATAATGATAGCTGTAACTCAGAAAAATAAAAGGTTTTTGAAACCTTCAATAATTTTGAACAGTATAGTTTCTTCATAAATTATATTTGGTTGTTTTATATTATCCAGTGAAAACAATAGCTTGTTTAGTATAATATAGTTTAATATCTAAGCCATTTTCTTAAATAGGAAATATTTTACATTTCTTAGCAGTGATCATCAGCTACTGAGAAACCTAGTCTATAGTTTTGCATTGAAAAGTTTTTTGTGTGTATTTGATGATGAAAAAAAAGCCCTCTTGAGGCGAACCTGTGAAAATCCTTAATAAACATCTTAAACAAAATATTTGAGCTCACAAGTAACTAAAGGAAACCTCCCATGTCTCCAAAAGTAGGAGAAATTGAAAACCAGTGTTATAATCAGGCCCTGGCGATTTGGCAGTCCTAGAGGTTTCGCTAGGCTGAGTAACCAAGAGACTTGGCCTTTAAAGGCCACATGAAGTCCTGGGCACCTGTGAGTTGATAAGTTGGAATGAGGCTGACTCATAACTACGACACATGAAGGAAGGACATCATCTACAATGAAAGTGTGAACTTCATTAAAATCTCTCCAAGTTGAAAATAGATATAACAAAAGCACTTGGTGCCATTTTTGGCTCTAGTCGGGAAAAAACAAAAACAAAAATCAACAAACAAAAAATACCCCCAAAAAAACATCCTATCCACAGGCCTATTTTAATAAAATTAGGGATTTAATTTCACACAGTTTCCATGGTCTAGAAAATCAATATACAAAGCATTTCTCCCAATATGGTAATGTTTTTAAGTTTAGTAGATGCAAACCCAAACTTCTCTGTAAGGTTAAAACATCAAGCCATTCATCCAGGATTCTAATAGATAAGGTCTGTCAAAGATGATTTTCTGGTTCAAAATTACAAAACGTCTGAGGAAAAATATCCATGATGAGCCAAAGTTAACAAGAAAATAAATGGCAGACATATACTCCTGAAATATTCAGATGAAAGACTTATCTGATGTCCCATAATAATGTTTGAAATTATAGTAGGGATAAAAGGAGAAATTGAACACATGGGAGAGACATATTATCCAAAATAATAAACCAAGAGAAAGGTGAAAAATAAAGTATGTAATGAATGATAAAATACTTGGAAGTGGGATTAGGTTAAAGCAGATTGAAAAGAACATAATGGAGTAAAGTATATGTTTCAAGAAATTAGAATGAGAGACATGAGGAAAAAGAAATAGGAAATGGGAAAGAGAAAAAAGTGACATGAAACATAAAATGGAAGGACCAGCATATATCTAAGTGGGCATACAGAAGGAGAGAAAAGGAGAATGGGAAAAGACATTCATAGCAAGGTGAATCAACAGAGAGGAGGACACATAAAAATTGATACTTTAAAAAAGAACTATATGACAGGAGAGTTAATTATGTATTTGTATTCCAATATATTACAAATTTAGATAAAATGGATAAATTGCTGGAAAAAAATGCATCTTACCAGAGCTGTCTCAAGAAAACATAGGCCTATAGGAGTATAGACCTATAACAAGTAAAGTAATTGAAAGAGTAGTTAAAAATCTACAAACAAAACACTAGGTCACATGATTTAACAGTAAAGTTCTTTCAAAAATTGTGTAACAGGTAGTCTTTATCCCATGAACTCTGTTCCATATAATAAAAATAAGAAAAAAAAATCCCAATTAATTTTATAAGACTATAATAATCTTGGTAAAAAAACTAGAAAAAAAGATAATAAAAAATAAGATTATAACTTAGCTCATATATAGATATAAAAATCCTTTAAAAATATTAGCCAATTGAATCCAGAAATAATATAAAACTATACACACATATACTCATATATATACTCTCATATATATATATATACACATACACAAATATATAAAATGTTTAAAATCACAGAAGATATATATATATACATATATAATGACAAATCTGGACTTACATATACACACACACAAATAAATAAAATGTTTAAAATTGCAGAATATTATATATATATATATATATATATATATATCATGACAAATCTGGGCTTATCTCTGAAATACAACGTTGTTTTAACATTAGATCATCTATATAACCCATTCATATAATAATTTTCTATAATTATAATTTCATGGAAAAAAATCACATAAATATCAGAACAGATGAAGATCAAACATTTAATAAAATTCAATATTCATATGTGATAATAAACTCTCAGCAAACTACAAATAGAAAGAGATTTCCATAACTTAACGAACAGTATCTATCAGTTTTGCAGCATGCATAATATTGAATGGTGAAACTTAGATTTCTTTTTTTGAAATAAGGAACAAGACAAGGACATCTGCTTTTAATGATTATTTTTACATTTTTTCCCCAAAGGTTTTAGCCAATATAAGAACAAAATTAAAAATTAAGGCATACAGCTTAAAAAAGAGAAATTGCAATTGTTCTCCTCAGACATTATGTATTATACATTTTTGTATTTTTAAAAATTACTAAAATTAAGGAAAGCTTAGCAAAATTGTTTGATATAAGATCAAGACAAAAATTTAATTTGTAAGTTTCTTATCGTGATAGAGATGCTTCTATTGGACTAACCCTTCTGCTTATAACAATTATAAATTCTTGGAAAACTTTTTAAAGAACGCTTTTGAAAAGAGATGAAAAATAGAAACATTTGGAGTGATCTCAAATTCTGAAAGAAGGGACCTGCCCTGGGGCAAATTAGCATTTATATGGCTTTTCACCTCCAGGAACTCCCAGATGCTCTCTTGCGCAGCATCTAGAACTAAATCAGAAAGCTGCAGGCTCACTGCTCTCCTACTGTCTCTTCCTGAACGATGTGTCATTCCTTAGAGGTCAGGCTACTTGGCTACCCTAAAATCTCAGCCCTGTGATGGGCTTAAGGGAAGTTCTGATTCTGTAGTTTATCCCTCATTTACTTGTTGTTAAGGTAAAGGCACCTCTCCTTCCAGTTGTCTACAACCTCAGTGGAGGCAGAGCTCTCCCCCTACCCTACGATTTAGCAAAGCCCCGTCCAGCTGCTTGCAGGGCGGTTCTCAGACCAGCTCCCACTGGGGGCCAGATTTCAGGTGTTGGCAGAAAAACTGCTTACAAACATTTTCTTTTTAAAGTTATTTTTAGGTGGGGTTCATTCATGCTCAGTGTTATAAACTATTCTGTTGTATGAATCTATCAAATTTTGCCTATTCTGTGTTCAGTGGACATTTGAGTTGTTTCCATAGGCAAGCACAAAATAAGGCAATCAAGATTTTTTTTTTCTGTGAAGGACTTATATTGTCTTTGAGTATGAACCTAGGTGTGAAATCTCTGGTGTTCAGGAATATGTACATTCAAACTGAGGAATTAATGCTAAAGCTTTCCAAAGTCCTTATACCAATCCTTTTTCAACCATGTATGATAGATCTACTTGCTCTACATCTCTGCACAAGGCTTTATGATACTTTATAATTTTAAACCATTCTAGTAAGAGGAATCTCATAATTACAATTTAAATTTTCTTGATGATGAAGGTGGTGAAAAATCTTATCATATGTGCACTGGTCACTTGTCATTCTAAATTTTTAAAGTGCCATCTCTCGCCCATTTTTCTGTTAGTTTGTCTTCTGTCTATATTTTCTTACTAGTCTTATCTGTAGCAGATATCTTCCTCAACTCTTTGAGTGACTCTCTTAATGGTATGTTGGTGAACAGCATTTTGATGTAGTGCTACTTATTAATATTTATTGTTCTTGTTTTAAAAATATTTCTCTAAACTCAAAATCTTTGAGGCCTTTTCCTTCAAGAATATCTTGGCTATTTTTGGCCCTTTGCATTTCTGTATAAATTTTAAACTCAACTTGTTAAATTGCATTTTAAAATATCTTCTGGCATTTTTATTGGCTGATTTTAAGAATTTTTTCCTTTGATTTTCATGAAGTTTACTCTGATGTTTCTACATGTGACATTTTTGATATTTGTCTTGTCTTGTGTATTATACTTCTTAGATATGTAGCCATAGGTCTTTTAATCAGCTTGGCAAAATTTTCAGTCAACTCTTCAAATACTGGTTCTTTCCCAGTTTTCTCTCTTCTGGCATCAATTGCATATATCTTATAACTTTTCACTATGTATCCATGTATCTCTTTATCTGTGTTTTTCTGTATTTTTTCTCTTTTGGTGCTTTAGTTCACTAACCTTTCATCTGTGCTGAACTGATCTGCAGAGTTTTAAAATTTAATTATTGTATATTTCAGTTCAAAAATTTCTTTTAGATTTATTTTTATGAATTTTTATTTTCTGGTAAAATTCATCATCTTTTCTTCTATTTTCTTAAATGTCATAATCATAGGAATTTTAAAACCTCTGTCTGAAAACTCCAGTATATATTTCCAGTGTGTCTGTTTCTACTGTTTTTTTAACTATTGTTTTCTGCTCACTTGAATATATTTCTTGGTATACATTTTATTTTTATACAGTATTTTTATTGAGTATATATACAATAATTTTATTGAATGCAGAGTATTTTTTATGAAATTTTCTAAAAATAATTTAAGGAACAGAATGATGCTATCTTTCTCTATAAAGGATTTACTTTTGCTTTTATCAGTTAAGGAATGTGGGGCAGATAACCTTTGTATAACTGAGGTTTAAATTGACTTGAAGCTGGGCATCATTTTATGAATTCTGTTCTATTACTGGCTAGCAATCACACATAAAGTGAACCCCTTCAGTCATCCAAATTGGAAGCCAAAGTTTCTTCCAGGGCCCGTTTTTCTTGGAGAACTTACTATTTAATTTTTTTCTCCTTCCCTCCATCTGTACCCACTCTGTGAAATTGCCTAAAGCTTTGCTTAGTCTCTTGGCCTCTTGGTCACTTTCCACCTAGTTTACCTTCTACGTCACTATTACACTCACCATCTTGGAATGTGGATAGATGCTTAGGATTTGGCAAATACTTTGAGGCCAAAAGCTAAGCCGGATGTTAGGCTCACTTCAGCCCCTGACTCTCTCAGATCTTAGCTCATTAGGTTCTCACGACTTTATGAGCTCTTCAATTGCTTCCAGTTTTTCTAGTTTTTGTTTTGTTTTGTTTTTGTCTGAGAAACTTATTATTATAGTAATAAGAACTCACACAATCATGGGAGAAATGGTGGAATGAAGATTCCAAAGGGAGAAATTGAAGAATCAGAAACAAGTCGCTAACTAGCTCTCCTGAAGCCAGGTGCTTCCAGCCACTGGAGTGTTGATGAAGAGGCCTACAGAAGGCCATGGCTTCTGGGCCTGATGGGAGCTTAGGATCACAAGCGATCATCAGGATGGCCTCCATGAAGAGAAGCTAAATGTAGCAGGGAAAAAAGGGCAAGGTGGACCACAGACAGCTCTCTATCTATTTCTACTGTATCTAATCATGATAATTTCCAAAGCAAAATGGCAGCTGCTTCACTTCTGCCTTCCAAATCTCATACAAAGTTCTCTTTGGTCAACCCTAACTGGAACGGTACAGGGAAGGGCATTCTGGGAAACAGATCTAGCCCAGCTGAGTTAATATAGTACCTACCCACCAGAGTTGACAATTTACCCACAAGGAAATCAAACGGCCAGTAAGCATACTAAAAGATGCTGAACTTCACATTTACTCAGAAAAATGCAGTTTGCAAACACAATGAGATACTCTTCCACATGCATCTGATTGGATAAAATTAAAAGTGTTAATGAAGATGACATACATTGGTGTAATTGGTTCAGCCACATTACCAAACACACTGGAATATCAAATAAAATTGAAGATGTACATACCTTTTTTTTTTCAAAAAAGAAACCTGACTTTTATTTTTATTTTTTATTTTTTTTGTGAGGGCATCTCTCATATTTATTGATCAAATGGTTGTTAACAACAATAAAATTCTGTATAGGGGGGTCAATACTCAATGCACAATCATTAATCCACCCCAAGCCTAATTTTCGTCAGTCTCCAATCTTCTGATGCATAACGAACAAGTTCTTACATGGAGTACAAATTCTTACATAGTGAATAAGTTACATGGTGAACATTACAAGGGCAGTCATCACAGAAGCTTTCGGTTTTGTTCATGCATTATGAACTATAAACAGTCAGTTCAAATATGAATATTCATTTGATTTTTAAACTTGATTTATATGGATGTACATACCTTTTAACCAGTTATTCTGCTATTAGATATACACTATCTATACATGTACACAAAGAGAAGCTTACCAAATGCTCATAGCACCATTGTTTTTAATAGCAAAACAAAAACAAAAGAAAATTGTCTGTTACTGAGACTACAGATAAACATCTACCTATTCATATGATTAAACCTATACAGTAATTAAAATGAAAGAACTAAAACTAAACGTATGAACATGAAAACAATATTGAAAAAGCTGCTAAAGAATATATGGAGTATAATAGCGTTTTTATAATTCTTGCATATGTAGTAGAAATACAAAACATTAAGAAGAGTGATATCAAATTCAGGTGAATGCAATAAGGGAGTGTTCACAGGAGGCATCAATTGTACTTGTAATGGTTTCTTTCTTTCTCTTGGTGATGGCTGTCTGGGTGCTTGTTTTAGTCTCCCAGTGCTTTTTTGTCTCTAAATCTAATTCTTAATAACTGAAAAAAGGAACTTGGTCTTGCCAAATATATTCCATCCCACCTGCTCATGGAAGTTATCCTCACCTATTCCACAGGCCAGAGCATCTTCCAAACTTTAATTCTTTTCTCTCTTTATTCAAAGTTTTTCTCTCGCTTTATATAAAATTAGCCATAGTTGTTACATATTTTTAAAGGCATGGTTAAGGCTGAGCTCTATTTTTTAAATTGGGTAATACTATCTTTTTGGTGACTTTTACATTATTAAGTACATTTGCTTTTGATGTATTTTTCTTTACTCAGGTCGTGTCTTATTTTGGAACTGACTTCAGAATAAGAAGAAAGGGGCATTTACTCAAAAGAATTTAGAAGATTTATATCTTCTTAATGTTAAAAAATGGAGAGTGTTTTCTCACTGGAATTCCAGTAGCGACTGAGAAGGCAGAGCAACGGGCAGGGCTGGTCCACTTGAGAGAACCCATTGGCAGAGGGGGCTGTGACCCGAGGACCAAACGGGGCCTCCAGGCCTTAGAGGCTGATCAAAGGGAAGAGAAGAAGCAAAGTAAGCAAGATGGTAGAATGCTGTGGATTGTGTGAAAAGATCCTCCCTCAGAACCAGCCTATCATATATTCGGTAAGTTCACTAAATCATAAAATGCTGACTGAGGTCAAAACTTTGAGGAAATAGTGAAGGAGGTGATATTTGCATCAGGGCTTGACACAGCAGAGAACTAGAATAGCACACAGAGACAGAGCTCAGAGGCACAGAGAGATGTGAGAAAACAAGAAGAACAAACATTCTAGAGAGAGTTTTGAACTGCTACTAGGCCTTCAAGTAGAAACCAGGCCATGTTTATTCAGATTTCCAAAGGCTGGGGGCACCACTGTTGATACCTGTATTACATTAAAATATATTCAAAACAGGCTGACCTATTTCCATTCCTTTCAATACAGTTTGCAAATAAAATTGAAATACAGTGCTTGTTTTCAGAAGAGTTGCTTCAGAGCAACCAAATCCAAATAATACATTTAATTGTGTACCTTCTACATAGGTCTTAGCTGAAGAAAAATGGTGATAGTCTCTCAGAGAAAAACATGTATTAAAGACAAATGCACGTACACTTTCATTTTTATATCTAAATATATACTGAGAATGCCTTTTGGCAAGTAGACGTAGGTTTTTGCCTCTCCCTTGAAGAAATGTAGACGGTAAACTTGTGTGATTCCCAATAGGGCAACAGTCTGTAAGTAAAACATGTAATACTTGAGAGGTTTTTTATTAAACACTTTTTTTTACTCTCTACACTTAATAATATTTCAACAACAATAAGCATGTATGTTGATGATAATTTTCACTGAAACAGTTTCTTTGCCTTCTTATATTCTATTTCTTGTGAATTAATAAAAATAGTTCTACTTTGTTTTAAATTTATAAAGTATTTGTATTAGAAAAACAACTATGATAGAGTTACAGAATAAGTAAAATTTCATTGGCTTAAAATAGTAAGAACTGTATTAAAAATATGATTTTCTTGTTTTTAGGCAGCAAAATTTGAGTGATTTTTGTTTTTGTATGTAGTATTTGTTCCTTTCTAATTCCTTAATGTTAAAATTGCCTCAAAGTATATTTTGCTATTGATGGCTTTCAGTGAGAGAAGGAGAAAGTTGAACCTCAAATTTCTTGGTTTCAATGACTTTTTTGCTAAGCAATATAAATGTTTATTTTTTATCAGAAATTTCATGGGTGGCAAAATTAGAACAAACCTTCTCAGTATTAGTGTTTAAAGAATGGAAGCCTCTGGAGTCAAGATTTTGTGATTCAAAACCACCAGTTGGGTAATCTGCTTAACATCTTTGCCCCTCAATTTATTTATTTATAACAGGAGAATATAACAATTATATTGTTATATATAAATATATATATTATATATATATAATGCATGGCTGAATGCAACAGGTATGTAGAACTCACAGCATAATGCTGGACACATATTAAGACTCATTAGTTGATAGCTCTTTTATTGTTCTTTTTTTAAAAATTTTTATTAAGGTATGATTGATATACACTCTTACGAAGGTTTCACATGAAAAATCAATGTGGTTACCACATTTACCCATATTATCAAGTTCTCACCCATACCCCAATGCAGTCATTTTATTGTTCTTAAATGATGTAGTTATCACAGGTGATGAAGGTCTAAATATAAATGCATATAAATACATATATATGCATATAAGCGTTCTTCAAAATACTCCTTAACACAATACACACTGTGTTAAGGAGGCAACCTAGAAACAGCACTGGACCAGGTCCAGATTGGCTTGCTGTGAGCTACTTTGTGACAATCTACTTTTTGTAAAGATTCAGCTTCTCCACGTCTTACATTTTCTATTTGTAAGATGAGAGTTTAGATGAGAGGATTTTTATGATACCATTTCAGTCTTAATAGTCAATGATTCATTTTTTTAAAGGAATATACCTGTAATATCAGACAGGAATATGTAGAGTCACAGATTAAAGTGAGTCTCAGGAAGGAAAAATAAAAGGCTGAAAAGAGAGTTTCTCCCACCAAATTCACTGAGCAACAAGAATTCAGCAACAGATTCTAATGTAATTGAAAAAGCGTTGTTAGGATTGGATGTTCATGTCTTCCAAAATTCAAATGTTGAAATCCTAACTCCCAGTGTGATGGTATGAAGAGATGGGGTCTTTCGGAGGTAATTAGGTTATGAGGGTGAGGCCGTCATGGATGGGATTGGTGCTATATAAGAAGATACACTAGAGCTTGCTCCCTTCTCTCTCTCTCTGCTCTCCACTACAGGAGGATACAATGAGAAGGATCTTCAAACCATGAAGGGAGCCCTCCCCGCACACTGGAATTACTGGCTTCTTCAACCTGGACTTCCCAGCCTCCAGAACTGTGAAGAATACACATTTAAGCCACCCAGTCTATGGTATTCTGTTATAGCAGCCTGAACTAAGACAAGATTAAATTTTCCCAACCTATGAATTCCTTCAGTCAGTTAATTAATTGCAATTAAAGAATACCTACTATGTGTCCAACATTGTAGGAAGTGCTAGAAATACAGAAATAAATATTTGCTCTCTGTGTATTTAGTGGGATAGGCATACAACTATAATCTGTGTAAAATAGACTCTTTCTTATGTGATATAGTCCATTCACATACCTCTAGAAGAGATGCTGAAGAAAGAAACAGGCCCTCCCTGGAGATGGGGAACTTTAATTCCAGGTTGTATATCTCTTATATATTATCTACTTCTCAGTTTTCCTCTTTTGTAAAATAGGGATAATTTCAGTATCTACTTTATAGAACATGAGAGGATTTAACAGGTAAAGTGGTTAGTTAGTTCTCAATAAATACTAGATGTTTTTAAAATTCAAAAAGTGGGCAACGTATTTTACTGGTTAGGAGCTTAGTTTTGGAGTTGAATAGATGAGTTTTGAATATCAGCTTTGCCATTTACTATCTGTGTGTCCTCAGAATAGTCCTTAACCCCTAAGTAATCCTCATTTACAGGGTGAAAATTATGACTGTTCTTCTTTGGTTTGCTAAGATGATAAAATTGTAAAATGCATGTAAAGTACTTATTGAATTGCCAGTCTATTTTTTGGTGCTTAATAGTGCTGGCTTTTGTAAAATAAATCATTAAAGATACCACAAAATATGTCCTCATAACAAGTACACATATGTGTCATATTACAGGACATCTTAGGTCTGGTATTTTAGAGGTGGAACCTAAGACAGGGATTCATGTTCTAGTGATTTTCTGGGCAAGTGCCCTTAGGACAGCAGAAGGGAGAAGCCGGATAGGTAAGTGGAACAAACTAACCAAGTATGTAGTATAGTTAGGCACTAGCTTCAGTCTGATCCCTTCTGGGAATTTCGAAGCACAGATTGAATCATAGTTAGTCCCACATAGTGACAAATGGGCCAGCTATGGTACTGCTATATCAGTCTGTCACTGGTAGACTTCTTGAAGGAATGGAGAGAGAGAGGGGGCAATGGTGAATTATTAGCCAACAATCCAGTAAAGGGTGATGGAGACAGATTGGTAAAGGCAACAGCAGTGGGACACCAACAGCATGCACTACAAAGACGAAGGTGAAGATATAAGGTAAAAGGTCCAGGTGTACCATTATTAGTGAAGTTGACTGCTTAGTCGTTTAACTTGCTGGAAGTCAAGGAAAACAGGGTTTTAAAGATTTTCTTGATTTATAAAACAAATATGTTGGATGTCTTCTGTTTGGCTCTCTGGAGCCATTCTGTATACTTCTCTGCTTTGGGCTCTATGCCCTGGAAGCTGGAATGTATGAACTGAATCAGTGTTCTCTTGATTTTTGGCTTTTGACTGGTTTGAGCTGATGGGGTCACTGGAAAGAGAATAATCAGCAAAAAGAATGCCATTCCTATGGGATTTATGATGCTGGCTGTGTGCCTACCCTGAGGGTCACAGGACCTTCCGGGAGCCCACTCTCAGGGTTTGGTAATACTCCCTCTTGTCATTTTAGATGGAAGAGTAGCTGTGACACTTCGCTATTACCAGCTTCACGGTAATGCACACATCCTGCCCACACCATTGTAAAGAATTTCCTCATGAAGCTTCCTTCAAAGTACTTAAATTAAGTTTGCTACCTGTTTTCTGAAGTGACCCTGACTAATATAGATGGTATATCATTTCATTACAAAAATGAATATTTTCCTTACACTAAATTCTAGACACAACTTACTACATGAATAAATTCTAACTTAAAATGCATTGAATATGATATAACAAATATTTGAAATGTTCTTCATATGGCCATTTCTTTGGAAGCCTTTCATAATACTGAATTATAACTAATTGAAGTTATTACTATACAAAATTAAAATAATATATCCCAGGAAATTAGCACATTCACAGTAGCCTTTTTACCTTATGCCTGTGTGCAAATGAGTATCAGACTGAAGAATCTGGCCTTCACAAAAAATCAGTCAAATTCTAAATCCGTTAACTCCTCCTCAGAATTTAGAGGAAAAATATCTTACCAAAAAATCCACACTTCTGGTTTTAAAAATCTAAAGAAATATACACAATGCCTCTCCCCCATAAATGGTAAGCAATACTGACAGGAACTAAAGACCCAAATAAATGGAGAAATATGCCATGTTCATGGATTGGGAGACCTAATGTAAAAATCTTCCCAAAATTAATCTAAAAATTGAATGCAATCCTAATTAAAATCCCGGTGGATTTTTTTTGTAGAAATAATATTGAAATGCAAATAACCAAGGCAACCTTGGAGACCAAAAAATTGGAGTAATCTGCTCTACTCAATATCAAAGTAATAACAGAACTACAATAATAAAGAAAGAAGAATATTGGTGCAAGGATGGGTGAAGGGATTACCAAATCAGAATAAAGTATGCAGAAACACTGCAGAATAGTAGCAAAATGACTGTCTTTTCAATAAATAATGTTATGTTAATTGGATGTTTTTTTCCATGTGGAAAAAATAAAGCTTAACCTCTACCTCATACAATAAATAAAAGTCAATTCCAGATGGAGTGTAGAATAAATATGACATGTAAAAGAATAAAGTGTCTAGAAGATGCCATAAAGATTATCATTATAAAAGTGAGATAAACAAAGATTTCTGAAAGCAGAAAACGTGCTGGCTAGAAAGGAAAGATGGACAAGTTGGAGTACCTTAAACTAAGAATATGAAAAGACATCATTAATAGAGATGAAAGATTAAGTTACAAAGTGTGAGAAGACATAGCCAACAACAGGCTGGTATCTAAAATAGAGTTCTAGACATCAGTAAATAAAAGACAGTTCAATAGCTATATGGCAATAGACTTGAAATGTCATTTATAAAAAAGAATACTAATATAGCCAAAAAACATGAAAGGTGCTCATTATCACTAGACATCAGATGTTCATTGTCACTAGACATTCATTAGAACTAGAAAGTAAAAACATGATTTTGGCAGGTGTGTAGTGGTTAGCCACCAGAAAACAAAACAAAACAGAAAACCAAGTGTATAGTGAGAATTTGGAGCAACAGGAGCTACTATAAATTGCTGGGGGGGGTACAGTGTTAAGTTGTTACAGCCACTTTGGAAGGTTGTTTACTAGGATTTGCTCAAGTTTATCATAAATATTCTTCATAATTCCACAATTTAACTCCTGCCTTTTAAGACCAAAAGAAATGCGTACATGTGCCCCAGATGAAAAGTTAAGTAATATTCACTGCAGCATTATTGGTAATACTCCTCAAACTGGGAACAACCAATATTTTCATCAACAATAACGTATTTCAATAAATATACATACATAATAATACTATTGAGTAATGCAAATGAAAAAAAGTTTCACACATACACAAAATAAGTTGAGTGAAAGAAGACGGATACATAATGTTAATATTGTTTGATCCCATTTACATAAACTTCAAATTGGAAAAAACTTATCTATGTTATTATAAGCCCCAAATATGGTTACCTTTAGGGACAAGAAAGGGATCAATACTAGGGAGGGAGTCCAAGATGGAAGGGGGGTGATTCTGGGCTGCTGGTAATGTTTATTCCCTGTGTCTGTCATGTTTACACAAGTGTGCTAGCTTGGCAGTAATTCATTAAGGTATACACTATGACTTTTTCACTTTTCTGCATGTATGTTGTACTTGAGTAGATTTTTTAAAAAAAATTATACAGATTCAAATAGAGGAAGAAAGTGATCACCAAATTGTAGTAGTCAATTTTAAAACTTTGTGGTGGCAACTTGTACTAAAAGGACTTTTTAGGAAATCTAATCAATTTTGTAATATTCCTACTAAGTCAGGTATATCTGTTTACATGTTATCCAGTATTATATATGTGCTATGCAATATATTCTCTACATTGCTTTAATATGTCTCTTCATAGGTACAAGAGAAAAGGAAAGGAAATGGAAATTTTGGGCCATATATACTATGTAAGGCACAATGATAGGGGCTTTACAAGTTTTTTTTTTTAATCATAAGAATACCATGATAGTTATTATTGTTCACATTTTTCAAATTAAGAAGTTGAGACTTGTAAGCTTGAAGTAACCTGCTCATGAAAGTAGCTAGTAATGTCAGAGTTTACTTGCATATCAGATTATTTGGCTCCATAGCCTGTATAGCCTGGACATGCAACAGCGTGACACAGAAAGAGTTGAACTTCTCCGTCTCTGCGATAACCACCATTTTATTAAGTGTACTATAAAAGGTTGATTTTAACATTATGCAGAATTATAAAAAAGGTAAAGTTCATTGTTTTGATTCCTTTTCTCTTGAAGATCAAAAACTACCACCTTCCAGTATGCTTGTGTTCTCTTTTCTCTCTCTCGAGTCAAAACAAGAAATTAGTGATGCTTTTACACCTTGGTCACTCAGCTAATCAATCAAAGTGTTGCAGCCTTAAGGTCCTGAGGTTCAAGGGTATGAAAAGAAAAAAAAATGGGTTTGGTCAGCTGGCCTTGATCATAGTGGTTTAATCCAGACATGGGAAAGTGTTTTGCTAATCTAGGGGTATTAAATGTTTTGCTTGAGTACCTCCTAAAGTAATTTTTTAGAAGCATAGTTTCAGTTGCTAGCTAAAGTTTTATATTGAAGTTTAATAGTTAAACATGATTATAAGTTCTAGCAAGTTGTATATTGGCTAGTGCATTAAATAGTTTTCATCAAAACATTAGAGCAGCAAATTAAACTTATTTAATTTAGAGGAAAAGTATCTGCCAAAGAACTTAATTGGCAAAGCCAGTTCTTAATTGTGAAACCAATAATCTAAATTAGGCTTTTCTGTGAGGAAAAGAAAACCTTATTTTGTTTTTCAATTACAATAAATATGTAAATGTGCATCCCCAGCTCTATATCCCCTCACTTCTGAAATCTAAGGTATGTAAGTAATATATAGTTTTGGGGAGATAGATGAAGTCACAGGAGCTTAGCATCAGTCTTTTACCTAGATAAGAAAGGGTACTTTCCTCTCCCATATTTTTACTAAAGCCTTTCTAGCGTTAACGCCTTGTGATGCTTCCTTAGCATCACTTCCTGTTTCTTTGGCACCACCAAAGTTTTCACACCTTGCTATAACCACCATACTAATTTCAGATGAATGAGGGGAAGGCAAAAGATCTGTGAAGAGAGATACGAGAAGAAGAAGTGACAGATCATGGAAGATTCTCACAGGTCAGTTTTAAAATAATATGAAACTTTGAGGATCTGGACAACCCAAGTCCTCTGAAAAGTGTTTCTATCAGCATAAAAACCTTCTTCTACCTCCAGGGCTGTCCATTTCACCACTTTTGCTTCTGAGTCACTCCATATTCAGCCAGATGCCTGGAGGGAAGGGATTTCCACTGGTCTCTTCCCAAGATTCTTCCCAGGCAGAGTCCAAAGCTGAGAAAATTTGTTATTCTTAGTTTCCCCTTGCTATTTATTACTCCTTGGTTGCCTATAATGGAACTTTAACCCAACTGCAAAACAAAATGGGATGATTGATAAGAATATATTGGGATCTCAGGGACCATAAGAGCTATCATGCAGTGGAATCAGGAAATGGAATACTAGCCATCTTTCTTCTGTCTTTCACCTCTGTTCTTCTCTGCATGTCTGATTCATATTTCTTTCTTTTTCTGTAGAAACCCTTTCTCTGCTTTCCTGATCTATAGAGTAGAATAACATGGCACTGAAAATGCCTCAGTATAAATATGACCTGTCTTCCAAAGAAAGACTGAATCCAATTCTTTAAAGAAAAGAATCTGATGAAGGGGAGGTGACATACTATACCCGGTCTTGATCCATAGAAATATGAGCCCATGATACTGCGTGAATCATGGGGATGAGTTAGGTTTGAAATGAGGCTTCAAAACAGATAAAACATCCAGCATGCATCCAATGCCTTCTACAGCTGGGCAGAGTGCTTAGACCAGGACAGATCTCAGTTCTGAGTTGAATAAATATATTTCCTATTTGACCCAGGAATTCCACTCCTAGGAATTTACCCTAAGAATGCAGCAGCCCAGTTTGAAAAAGACATATGCACCCCTATGTTTATTGCAACACTATTTACAATAGGCAAGAAATGGAAGCAACCTAAGTGTCCATCAGTAGATGAATGGATAAAGAAGATGTGGTACATATACACAATGGAATATTATTCAGCCATAAGAAGAAAACAAATCCTACTATTTGCAACAACATGAATGCAGCTAGAGGGTATTACGCTCAGTGAAATAAGCCAGGCAGAGAAAGACAAGTATCAAATGATTTCACTCATCTGTGGAGTATAACAACAAAGCAAAAACTGAAGGAACAAAACAGCAGCAGACTCACAGAACCCAAGAATGGACTAACAGTTACTAAAGGGGAAGGGACTGCAAAGGATGGGTGGGAAGGGAGGGATAAAGGGGAAAAGGGGGCATTACAATTAGCACACATAATGTAGTGGCGGCGGGGGGACATGGGAAAGGCAGTATATGCAGAGAAGACAAGTAATGATTCTATAGCATCTTACTATGCTGATGGATAGTGACTGTAATGGGGTATATGGGGGGGACTTGATAAAAGGGGGAGTCTAGTAACCATAATGTTGTTCAAGTAATTGTACATTAACTATATCAAAAAAAAAGTTTAAAAATATATATATTTCCTGTCTTGGGTATATTTTCACATTAGTCTATCCATAAAGAGACTAAATGATGTATTCTGAAACTTAAGAATTGCACATGATAGAAGGGGCATTATTTAGTTATTGGAAATGGGGTAGGAGTGAGGCCATCTGCCCATGAAATCACATCATACTTACTCCTAGGGTGGTAATTTCATTATGGAGGTGAGAGGAGACTCATTCGAAGTGCTGGAAGAAGAGAGAGGACTTTTTAAAAACTGTATGCTTTCAATAAAGTGATTTGGTTATTTCCTTGCACTGTTTCTCTATCCTAGGGGTCTACAATTCTGACCAGCAGATATTCTGAGGGCCTACCCATATGCTCTCTGAATCTTTGCCTTTTCCTGGCACACAACCCCTTATGTGCTTTTCACCTGCATCTCTGCTGCAGTTCTGTCCTCAGACTTCCCTGGCATGTGCCTGAGATGTGCCCAGGAATTTACATCTCCAGCAATGACTGGTGAGTCAATACACTCAGCTCCCTGGTCCCTGAGGGGGACAGCTTGGAGGTGTGACTCTTAAGTCTGCAAGAGGTCCCTGCAGTATTGAGCAAAAGTCAACATCCTTGGATCTTCACTTGACATCTCACCCTTACCTGGCTTCCTTCCTTTTCCTGTCACTTGCCCTACTCTTCTTTGGAAACTCTGTAATAAATCACTTTTTACATGAATCTTCATCTTAGGGTTTACATCTGGCAAACCCAAACTTAGATAACTGATTATCTATTACAATTACCTGGGAAGTTGGTATATCTGGGAGAATGGAAATTATTCATTTAGGCTATAAATGAGAAAAACTAAGTGATTTTTTTTACTCTGGAAAGTTAAATAAAAAACTTTATCTTTGAATGATTATGTGATATGTTCCTACTAAGTGATGTATTGCATATTATGTGTGTGTAGGCACATGTACATGTATGAGAGACAAATATGGGTGCATATAAGGCATTCATTCATATTTACAATAACTGCTGACCTTGAATTAGGAAATAAATATACATTGTAGGTATAAGTCAGGGTTTGTCACAAAACCAATAGGAGAATATATATATATACTTTTGTGTGTGTGTGTATAAAGAGATTTGTTTAGGGAACTGGCTGACACAAATGTAGGCTAGTGATACTGAAATCTGTAGGACAGACTGACTGGAGGGAAACTCAGGCAATTGCTGATGCTTTGGTCTTGAAGCAGAATTCCTTCTCCAGAGAAAACTGCTTTGGCTCTTAAGGCCTTCAACTGATTGGATGAGGCCCACCCACAGAGTTGAGGGTAATTCTTCCTTAATTGAGTATAGAATTACAATAGATGTTAACCACATCTACAAAATACCTTCACAGAAACACCTAGACTAGCATTTGGTTAAATAATTGGGTATTATAGCCTAGTCAGGTGAACATAAAGGACTACGTAGCATACTGTGGGATTAACAAAGTAAGAGAAAGAGCTTGTTTTGTTGTATAAAAATAGTACCAAAACATGTTATTCACAGGAACTGTTTTTCATTTATGCAGCATAGTAACTGGTTATGCTAACTTCTTATAAAAGGCAGTGTTTCACAAAAATAAACTCTATATTTGCTGAATGTCTCTATATAAATATATTCATATTTCTAGGTAATCTGTTTACATCTTTGAAAATTAGAGATCTTAGTACTTCTAGTCGTAGATAAGAAACATTAAGAGGGTATTTCTTCTAGTCAAGTTTGTATAACATTCACAACTGTCAGCTGTTGCCCAGCACTGCTCATCTACAGAGACACCAGAGCTCAGAGAGCGAGGCAGCACCTAAGCCTCGGCCTAGGAGGAGCTAGCAAGAGCACCAGAAGTAGTGGCAATGTTGAGAACCTGGCTTAGGGACACAGGGTCCAGGCACGATGTAATGATATCCAGGCTGGTCTAAGTGGAGTGTACCTGACTCACCCCTGCAGAGGCCATGCACCAGGGACAGAAGGAGAGGTTCAGTGCAAGGAGCAACAGTCATGCAGGAGAATCTTGGCATGTAAAACAGAAATAGGGCACGCCCTAGCTACTGGGTGTTCAACAATAACCACAAGGTTAGATGGATTATTTAAAAATGTTGGCATAATTACCTCTTATAATTATACCTCCCACTTGTCCATCTATTTTTGGACATGTGAGGGGATTACATACTTCTGACCCCTTGAAATTAGGTGTGGCTAAATGAAGAGGTCAGGCCAACGAAATGTGAGTGCAGCCTGCAGTGAGTGTCAACTTTCCAGGGCTCTCCTCCCCTGCTTGGTGACTGGAAGCATGTGCTGAATGGTGCCTGTAAGGTGCCTCTGTTGATCTGATTGAAGCAAGCTTGGATGCTCAGTCAGCACACGGAGGCTGACTGGCCTGGAGGGGTGCCCAGACCTGCAGACGACTTCAGACTTTGTTAAGGTACTGAGATTTTTCAGTTTTTATTGCTGTGTAAACTATAAGCTTCCTAATGGTGATGTGGACAGAGGCATAGGGAAAACTCAATTAAATAGCTCCAAAACTTACCAAGACTCCCCAGAGTATACCCCCCACCACCCCTCTTTCGGACTTTCCACATACATACACTGTTTTGTTCTTTTTATTTTTGGCATCGGGTGTCCTGTAGAAACCCCTGGGTTGGGCAAGGATGGGAGCATATTATAGTCATCTTTTGAATGAAGAAAAGGATTTCTATAAGCAGCAGAATCAGAAGGTGTCAACTTTTGAAAATCTACAGAGGGCATGGAGAAACAGTCACAGCTTCTCTTTTTGTCTTCCCTATGATGAAAGGTCTTTGGGTTCTAAGCACCATAACTCTCAAACAACCTCTAGCAAACAGGGTTTATTGTAAGGATATGGAGGGGCCTCATAAATCCTTAAAAGATTTAAACAACCAGGCCTGAGGAAAGACAAAAAGGAAAAAAATATTTAGAAATCTCTTTCTCCCTATCTCTCTCTCCTTCTTACATCTCTCTTCACCCCTGCTGAATTTGAACTATGGTCCCTCTGGCCCAAGTGGCTTCATCTCCTTATTCACTTTGCTCATGAATTATTTGCTAGTTGCCAGCTCAGTCGCAGCCTCAAGGCCTTGCATTCAGACAACCACACCAACTTTCCTCCAAATGTTGGAGCCAAGTTCGTCCCAGGGGTATCTGATTAGCCTAGTTTACTTTTGCAGATTAGGTCAGGGAAGTTAAAGGGTACTGGTCCTGAGGCGCCCTCTGGTTAGATGTTCACCCACCCTGTTCCAGTCCTCTGTGATGGCAGCAGTTGAATCTGTAACCTGATGATCACTCAGCAGGTGCTGTGGCTGGGGCATTTAATCTAAAACGGGCATGAGTTGGGCAAGCACCCTAAAGCATACCTAGCACAATTTCCCTGACTGTCTAGATTTCTCTGGGCTGGCATCAGGGACACCCTGAAAGAGAGAAGGAAACTCTTTTGAGGGACTGCTTCTAAACAACCATAACCCACACCCTGCCCACTTCCTCCCTGAAAATTGCTAATGTCTGGCCTAACTTATCACCAGAGAGTAACTCATGTTGCAAACAGTAGAACTCTTTGTGTATTTGGAGAAAGAGGAGCTATGAGTAATAGAGTGTCCTCGCCTAGATTTATATACGTAATTATTCTTACAGTGGGGATATGTGAGAAACACACCTCATGCTAAAATTGACCTCCTGAATTCCCATTCCATTTCTCATCCTGAAGGCCTGAATCAATTCTTTTTACTCAATGAAAACTGAGTTTGTAACTTAAGAAAATCTAAATATGAATTTTAATTTTTTTCCTACAAATGCTTTGAAATGCGTATTTCTCCCCACACCTCAGTTTTGAGATATAATTGACATATAACATTATATAAGTTTAAGGTGTACATGATCTGAGATGTGTATATATTGCAAAATGATCACCACAATATGATTAGTTAACATCCATCACCTCACATGATTACAATTTTTTCCTTGTGATTAGAACTTCTAAGGTCTACTCTTTTAGCAACTGCAAATATACAATACAATATTGTTAACTATAGTCACCATGCTGTACGTTACATCCCCAGAGCTCATTTGTATCTGGAAGTTTATACCTTTTGAACATCTCCACCAAATTCTCCCACTCCACACCCTTGAAATGCTTATTTCAGCTATTGAGAAAATTAGAAAAACTGACCTGCACTACATTATAAGCAAATATTCATTCACTACACATTTATTAAGTACTCAGTATGTGCTAGGCATATTACAGGTACCAGAATAAAACTCACATGAGAATAAGACAAAATCTCTACCTTCAAGGGTTGTATCATCTACTGCAGGATGACAAACACACCACACATACCACACCCACACATGTAATATCAAGTAAGTACAAACACGAACAAGGAGCTAAAACAGTATAAAGAGGCAGAGAATGATAAGGTGCTGACTTAGGTAGGTATAAAGACTGCTCTGTTAAGACCATTAGTGAACTCCCCTTTCATCAAAACCAATAGTCAATTCTCAGTTGTCATTTTACTCAGTCCAAATCCATCAGCATTGTTGACAGAATTTACTTTATTTGTTCTACCTCAGAGACACCACCTCTCCCTTTTCAGTAGGCTTCACTGGTCCTTCCTCTTCTCCCTACCTTCTAACTGAAATAAAATACTATTTAAAGTAATATATAAAGTCATGAAGCCATGACTCTCACTTTTATACAATGCCAGCCTGGCTCTCTCTCAAGTTGACTTATATATCCAACTAGCTGCATGCTGTCCCCACTTCTATGTATAATATGCATCTCAAAGCTAACATATCTAAAACTAGTGTTAGATTTTCTCCACAAAATATGCTGCATTCCCAATGTTCCTTTCTGTGCAAATGGTAACTCCTCTATCTTCCAATGGCTCCACTCCAAAATCTTGGAGTTCTTGATCCCTCTTTTTAATTTTCCCACATCCACTATCCAACCCATCAGCCAATCTGTTAGCTCTAATCTTTAAAATATATTTGGAATTGGATACTTCTCACCACTTACATCTAAACTCTATAATCTAACCCACTTTATTTCTAGCCTGGGGTATGAAAATAGTCTCTACATAGTCTTCCCATTTCTATCCCTGCTCCTTTCCCATCACTACATCCAGAGTCAGTTCATACGAAAGAGTGATGGTTTTCTTTAAGCTTAAATGATATAATATCACTTTTCTAATGAAATAACTCTTATTTAGCCAGACTAATGTTCAGAATATTTTTTATGGCCTACAAGGCTCTATATGATTTGACCTTATGTCACCGCTCTGACCTCACCTTGTACCACTTTCTCTAGTTCACTGTGCTCCACCTACTTGGGACTTCTTTGATAGTTCTTTAAGAATGTCAAGAATCTTACTTCAGAGCCTTTGTACCTGCTGTTCCTTGAACCTGGAACACTTTTTCCAGATAGTTACATAAATGTTATCCTCACTTCATTTGAATCTCTGTTGAAATACCACTTTCTCAGAGAAGTCTTCCCTAAACAATTTGTCTACAGCAGTGAGTAGCATGCCTTTGCCCATCACTTCCTCTAGGGCCTTCACCACTGCACATGATTTTTATGTCTGTCACTTAGTTCACCTGACATGTCACATGTGTGTAACTGTTTTTATTTGTTCCTCTTAATCAATTGTCTCTTCTCACTAGAAGGTATGGTTTACAAGGTGAGAGACTTTGATTTTTTTTAATGTTATATTCCCAGTGCCTAATTTGTATAGGTGTCCATAAATGCCTGTTGAATATATGCTTTCCAATAACCATGTATGCTAGCGAAAAAAGAAAACCCTCACTAATTAGAAGTAAAAGATAGATGGCTAGTCTGAGTGCAAGATGTCTTTGTAATAGAATACTTACTTGAATTCATGAATTCTCAATCAATAATGGCAAAACTTACTTTCAGAAAGTTAAATTTATGCCAGCTTTGATGAGTCAAACTCATTTCTAGTTACTATATTGATTTTGTATATGCAAATGTGCTTTTAAAGGCTTGACAAACTTTCTCCTCAATTGATTTACTAGGTCTCCTTTAGTTTGATTACTAAGTCTTTTACTGTTGTTGAAGTTGATCTCAAAGCACTTCAAACGTAAACTTCAGCTTATTTCAGGTCAAACATTCTAAAATTCTGAGTTTAGAAAATCCAGTATACATAAAGTTTTACAGCATGACTATTTCTTGGGTTTTCAATATAATAGCATTATATATAGCTATTTTAAATGTAAACATTTTTGACTTGACACCATTAACCTATTCATAATTAAAAAATTAATAATAAAATTAGACTTCAAACTACATAGGAGAAAGGGCTAATAAGATTTCTTTACATTGTGTGTTTATGTATATGTATATACATATATAGATGTACACATATATGCCTATGAAATATGTATATATAAATTGAAATATCCCTGAGATAAGGGCCTACAGGACCTAACCTAGTGCCTCACATATTGGATGTCAATACATTTTTTAAAGTCACTTAACAAAATTTGTTGAGCACCTACTCTGTGTACAGAAGTGAGATATAAGATACAAATATGCATAAAACAATATGAATGTTTATTAAATCCACATGAATAATGATCATCCATAGTCTTGACAAATTTTATGTAAAATACATCCTTTCCATGTTGAACTTAGCCTACAATTCCGTAAGTTATAGTTTGGTCCCAGATGGAAAACAATTAAATTTAACCTGAATACATTTGGTATAGCAATTTTTTATGTTCTTTGAGAAATTACATTTCTAAATGAGGGAAACTGCCTGCTGAACAAACCAAGACTCAATAAAATTTTAAGAGCAATCTAAAAGATAAACAATAAAAAGCCCTTTTAGCTTAAACCTCAAATAAAATCCATGTTGAATAATATATTTCATTGAGCCTCTATAGTAAAGAGCATAAAACTTGACATGTTAGAAGTGAATGTCAGAGGAGTTTGCTTTAGGATAATAAATCACGATCTCATACACATTCATGGCCCCACCAGGACTGGCTGTCTAGTTTGCACGTTCTTCAGCACTATGCTCCACCAGATCAGGTTAGAATGGGCCAGACATACTGTTGTCTGCTGTCAACTACGCGGAATGAAGTACACGCCTTAGGAGAGCCAAAACCAGATGTTCTTATTCAGATCTTAATGTCAAAATGTTAGTACATTCATCTAAGAACCAAAGTCCAAAGATTCAAAATCAGGTTATTCTCACAACAGAATATAGAATACAGTGTATTTTTTTCTTAAAAAAACAAAAAAGCCTCCAGATCTAGCAAAACACTCAATAGAAAACTAAAATACTGTATTGTTCATTTATTATTATTTGCACCAATGAAGGTAAGCTGTGACTTAGAGCATTTGAGTGGACAGATGACTCCAAATCAGTATTTTCTTTTTTGTCCACACATATTTATCTTCATAATTAGTTTTGATAAAGTGAATAGTAAAATTAGTTTGCATTCTCCAGTAGTGAGAGGAAGTAGCACCCTACTCCTAAATGTTGCAAAGATAACATGTACATAATTCTTGTATAACAATACTTGAGATCCTTGAATAAAGGGATTGAGTCATTGAATTCTTTGCTCCGTGCATTCATACATCATGTAGTACAATACCTTGCATAGAACAGGTTTTCAAAACAACTGGTATATGAATAATCTATTTATAAAAGTCAAATTTGGTGCTTATATATTAAAAGAAATAATATTTTTAGGTTTTGTGTAGTTCTATTATGTGAAACATACACCATAATTCTGGATTTTACTTTTTGTACTAACATCATAAGTAAGTTTTGTGCATTAATTTGGTTACACTAGCTACCCTAACAAACATATCCCTAAATTTCAATGTAGCAACTCAATAAAAGTTAATTTCTTCTTCATGTAAAGTCTAACGCAGTTTCCTAGTAGGTGAGCACCATTGTTCTATGCGGTATTTCAGGCACTCAGCTTTTCCATCTGGGTTCTAGAAGCCTCTGCATTCAGCTATAGGAGAAGAAGCCATAAGATGGAGAAAGCATATCTGCTGCTTAACTACTTTGGCCTGAAACTGATGAAACACTTCAGCCCACAGCTCATAGCCCAGACCTAGTCGACAGGCCTACTTAAATGTAAGCAGGTGCAGACTAGGAAATGGAATCACTACCTGGACAGATGCTTCCCAGAGAGAAGCAAACTAAGGAAGGGAAAGGCAATTTTTAGTAATTTGCTAGTAAAATGGCAAGTTGGATTTTTTGCCAAGGTTTTCTCTCTTTTCCTTTCTTTTTTTTCATAAGCAGAGGACATTGTCAAAGTCAGCATCCAGGAATTTCAGGAACTCCGTGAAGATGGAAATTCTGAGTGTGAGGTAATCTTATTAAGTGGTAATATAATCAAGGACTGCTCACGCAGCCTAACAGGATGAAAAAAAAATGGCAGTAGCAGATAGTAGGACATCTGAAAAAAAATACCTGAATAAAAGAGATAGATGATTTGGCTATTTCAGTAGACCAGGTATGTGGACATAACTAGTCCCTAGATAATATGTTGATGTCTAGTTTTTCTTAGAGTTAGGGTCAAATTTTGTCTAAGATGTGTTTTTGTTGCAACTGTACACAATCATACACATGCAATTAAAGGTACCTATGAAAATAAGATGTGTTGTAAAGTGATTATGACTCATAACTTCTTTTCCCCACACATACCTCAGCTGGGAGGTGTCCTAGACTTGTAGCAGACTGAAGGGTGTGCCTCAAAGGTGTGCCTTTATTTCCTATCTGTATCATAAAACTTTTCTAGGGTGCTGACATTTTAAGCCTCTCATCTTGGTTCAAAGGCGTTTTCCTAAACCTGAATAGTGAGTCCAAATAACGGTGGGAATGGCACAGCACTTCTTTTTGCAACAGGCGGGAAAGAACACCATGGCCCTAGAAGTGAGTATCCCTGGACATGGTTTCTTGGATTTTCCTCAAGCAAGCCCTCTTCTCACCCACAGGCCTGGGCATCTCTGGCTTGCTCTGAGCCAGCTGGCCAGGGACCAACCTAAGCTGCCTTAGCAACTAGCTCTGCTCACGCTCAGGAGGCTGTTTTCAACAACCCCTTTCTGAGGCATTACAGTGGCCTCTCAGAGCTCTTATTTTTATGTCATTTTTACTTGACTGTAGGTTTTATTGAGGGCAAGGACCATTTTCAAATGCCTCTCCCCTCATACAAATTACCTACCACTGTGTCTGGCATATAAAGGGAGCATAATACATATTTATTGAATGTACTGTCTGCCTATTTACCATACAGTATCCTGGAGTTGTGAATTGAGCAGCAGAATCTTAGAGCTGGCCTCCCTGAGCAGGTGGATACACCCTGCATGGTCTCTTTTGCTTGGGGGACTCCACAGAAGCTCACCTGCCTTCTAGTGTGAGCATCTGTTCTTTGTAGGCCACATTGCTCAAGTCATACTCCAGTGCCATCAGTCAATTCCTAAAGCTTATTTTCCGGTTTGAACTTTAATCCCTGTGCCCCAAAACACTTTTTCTTGCTCCATCTCCTAGCTTCCTAAATCTTTTATTAGGCCTTTTACTGGGCTCATGGTCCAATTCGTGAAATAGGAAAAACATAATATTGAAGAAACTTGGAAATAAAACAGGAAAGATGGAGGGTGAGAAATTTGCTCAGCTCTCTTCATTATTTCCAAAGAAGCTTCAATCTCTTTGCCTGTCCTTGGTGCTGAGGTTAGTTGGAGAGAGGGGCTGTGCGGAAGTGACCTTCTGGTAGAGGGAGACCCTCTTCTCATTCGGTGTCAGTGCAGGGCAGGCAGGTCAGAAAGGTGCATTGGGCCACTGTTACTCTGGCCTCCCGCACGTTGCATTCTCTCCTTTCCTTTCAACGGGAGGTACCAGAGTTGTATTTCAAGGCCCTGCAGGCATCGGGGCACCAAGGGTGTGTCAAGTGATTGGGAGGAGGGGGAAGGGAAAGGTCGTCAGTCCTGTTCAGTGGCTGCGGGCGCGTGGGTGAACAGGGAAAAGTCGATGTTCTCTTTGGTGTTTCTCCCACCCCTTCATTTCTCCCTGGAAAACAGCAGGGAGGTCTCGGGTGCCTCAGAGTTGCCTGAGGTCCCTTAGACTCCGTCCCCATCCTCCTAGAGCATCCCGCTCCCGCATCCCATGGCGCCCTGAACACTACTCCAGGTCCCCCGCCCACGACGCTCGGGTGCAGCCCCCTCCTCGGGAGGTGTGGATGCATGGGTGGGAAACATCAATAACCACTACACCGCCCACAAAAAAGCCCAAATATGAAAACAAACGTATATCCATCACAGGCGTAGCCCGTCTCCCCAAGGTACGGTGTTTATCCGTCGCCCTTTTGGCGATCCTCCCCGGACAGCTGCGACAGCGAGAGCAGCTGTGCCGGTCCCGAAGCTCCCCGCGCTGCTCCTTCCTCCGCCCTCTCGGTCGCCTCCCACCCCCACTCCCTCCCCTCCCCTGCCGCCTCCCTTTTCGTCCTCTCTGGGCCACGCACACACCCGGAGACACCCTCCGCACTTGGCCACTCACACTGCGGCTTAACCCGGCCGACAGGGCATGGTTGCCAAAGCCGCGCGGGTGTGCGTTACGGGGTCCAGTAGAGGAAGCCAAACGGGGCCGAGGTGGCGTGGTGGAGCCCCTCTCTTCCCAGCCGCGTCCCGTGCCCATTATCCTTCCCTAATCCCGGCCGGCCGGCAACAGTGACACCTGAGCGGGGACTGGGCGGTGCAGGCAGCAGGCCCGCCGGACTCGCGGCTCCGGGAAAACAGAGCTGGGGGCGGGCCCGCGAGGTGGAGCGGGAGGCGGGACCCGCGGGGAGGCAGCTACGGGCAGTGAGTGGCGCGCGCAGCGGCCAATGAGCGCCCGCAGCTCCGACGACGGCGTGGGGAGCTGAGGGAGTGCTCCGAGGGAAGGCGGAGGCTGCCCCGGCGCTAGAGGCGGGGGCCAGGGGGAGGAAGGGGAGGGGGCGGCGGGCGCGGCGGCGGCGGAGGGTAGGTTGCGCCCGGGACTGTCTGGGGAGCTCCGCGGCTGTGCGTGTGCGAGGGAAGGAGCGCCGCGGGAAGGCAGAGGCGGGCGCGAGCGAGCGAGGCGGCAGGACGTCTCCGGCGGCCCGGACCAGCGACGGCGCCGGGTGGGGGAAGCAGCGGCTGCGGCGGCCGCTCTCCGCCGCCGGGGACGCCCAGGCGCGGCCGGGAGCGCTGACATCGGCGGCCCTGCCTCTCCCCTCTCGCCCCCGGCCCTCCCCATGTGATCGGTCGTAGTCCCGGCCGTGTGCGCGCGTGGGGCTGCATTCCGCGGTGCCGAGCGCCGTGCCAGGGTGGGCGCTCGTGTGTGCTCCTCTCCTCCCATCCCCCCCTGCCCCAAGATAAAAGAAGAACCGAGAGGCGTGCTTAGAAAATAAATAAATAACCATCACACACGCGCAGCCCGGAGCGGCGGCGGAGGAGGAGTGAAGGCGGCGGCGGCGGCGGCGGCGGCGGAGGGACGCGCGGGGAAGGCAGTAACTTTAAAGCCAGCGCAGAGCCCAGACCTCAGCCGAGCGGTGTGCAGCGCGGCGGCGGCGAGCGTCTGGCCCGCAGGTCCGGTCGGTGTGCAGCAGGACGGACGAGCGGCGCGTCGCTGTCCCCCGGCGACTGGAGATGTCCGAGCCCAAGGCAATAGACCCCAAGTTGTCGACGACCGACAGGGTGGTGAAAGGTAAGCGGCGCGCCGCGGTCGCCGGGCAGCGCGTGCCGCAGGCACCCGGGCGGCCGCCTCCCCTCCCCCGCCCCAGGTTCTCGCCGGCCCCAGCCACGGACCTTCTAGGATATTGTGTAATCCTCGGGCCCCCTCCTTCTCGCTGCCTGCCCCCACGCCTCCCACCCAGCCGTACCTGGGACATTTGTATTTACGGGGCGTCAGTCTGCGAGCGGCGGGGTTGGCGGGGCGGGAGGGGCTCCCGGGGGGTGGCTGCTGGCAGGGTGTAGCTGCTGTGACAGAAATAGGAAGTGGGTGGCTGCTCGCAGGCTTGCATGGGATCGGGTTTATGGTTTTCTTTTGCAGAGGGAGGGGTGATTTATGGCTTTTCAAAAATTAATATGGCATTTTTATGTGGTCGTGGCTTTCCACCGACGGCCAGGCTCTGGCAGGGCTCTCGGCGCCCCATTGCAGCACTCCCTCCGCGCCGCCTCCCCCTTCCCCAAAGAGCCTGCACAGGACTCGCGAGAGCGCGGGAGAGCGTGGGGGCGCCCGGCGCTTCCTTCCGCGGGCGGGGGCGGCCGCGGGCGGAGCGGGGGGCCGGCCGCGCGGGGCGGCGGGAGGCGGGGAAGGACCCGAGAGCCCCGCCGACGCCTCCCCGGGATTCCCCCGCAGGCCCTTAGGGAGGCGCGCCGGGCAGTTCAGCCTCCCTCGCCGCCCCGCGCCTTCCCTCGGCGACCTGTCAGCGCTCCTGAACGGTTCCAGCTGGAGCTCACCCCTCCCTGCCCCTGTGGTAACCTCACCCCGCTCGCTCTCCGTGCCCCTGACACCCCCTTGTTACTGGGCTATTTGACTCTTACACTGGCTCTTTCCAATGCCCCGGGATCATGCACTGGCGGGGACGGCTCTAGGGTTCCTGGCGAAAAGACGCCGGGATGCGTGGGGGTGAGGATGGGGGCAGGTACTCCTTCCTCTACCGCTCCGGGGAATCCTCTGTTCTCCTTGGTGGAGTGGGGGAGGTACCAGCCTACGAATCCTGGAAGGATGAGACCACAGAGTGGACCCACCAGTATCCCTAATTCCGGGGGTCAGGACACCCAGCAGAGCAGAGATCGGCATGGGCTAGGCGCGGAGTGGTCTCAGCGGTGGCTGGTGGAAGGAGAGAAAGAGTGAGACTGTGAGAGAGAAACCGAGAGATAGATAGTTGTATGTAGAACAGAATTAGTGTCTTAACATTGCCAGAGCATGCAAGTGGAGGGCATGGCAATAAAGTCATTTGCACCCTGAGCACTTAGGTGAAGTAACCCAGCAGCCTGAAGACCAGGATTCCCATGTCCTTCTAGGACTTCAAAACTGTGCATTCCTTCATTCAGGTTTGCTCAGTTTTTAGTGTGTGTGTGTGTGTGTGTGTGGTGGTGAGAGAAAATTTTTTTAAGAGAATAAAATACTTTGTTTTGATTGAATTAGAATCATTCCTGCTTCAGTGCAGTATGCATACATCCTTCAAAATAAGGAGGAAATATCTCTGCAAAAATGACTTGAAATTGGACGACAGATGCACAACTGCAGGCATGGACACTCGTGTATATAGTCAATTCAAATTCATTCAGAGGAACTGTTCTTTGTACTAAGGACTCTGTTGACATTTTCAAAAATTAAGACCTTTTGCTAATATTTCAGAAACATCTCCAAATGTGTGACATTTAGTTGTAGTTCCAATAAGTATGTTAAGGTTACCTGTTCTTGAAACAATTAATGTAAAGCTTATAATTCAAATGAGAGCTGTAAACCTGTCAGCAATTAAAAAACACTCATAATTGCACACATAAATTCACGGTCCCTGTTTTAAATCACAAAGTGTGGATTCTCAATGTAAATGGAAATTTTTCATCAAGTGATGAATATAAAAGTAATTGTTCACATTATAATTTGGGTCTTCACCAGTTAAGGTGAAAGAACCCATTCAGCCATTCCATGGCTCACTTAGACTTTTCAGCCATTCTGTGGTTTGCTTGCTGCCTTTTTTCTAATACTGTACTATATTATAGATGGCTTTCTATTATAAGTACCTACACCCACCCATAACTCCAATAATTTGGTTTATATATTTTTGCAGAAATGAATTGCAAATGTGGTTGATAGATTCAAAAAAGGAAAAGTTAATTTTGCATGTTTTGATAGTGATCTTGATGTGAAATTTTAAATCTGAAATTTTGTTTAGAAAAAAGTTTTATTGATGAATCTTGATTTCAAGGTTTTGACACACTGCCACTTTTTCCCTTATGCTTTCTTATAGATGGTATATTATTGGCTTAAAAGTCATTATTGAACACTGGATTAAACATTTTGTTATATGTATGATTTTTACTAGTTATTTGAGTGATAATCTATTTAGATTATTAGTCTTCTATGAAGCAGCATTTCCCTGTGAGTATGTAAATATATGCATAGTGAGTACAAAGTACATGTATGCTGATGGAAAAGAGATTACCATATGACTTCATATTTACAAAAATTTAAGATATGATTCACAAACTGTAGTAAAGTCACATAGCTTTACTATAAATTTTGTTAGTACTTTATCTCAGTGCCTTTTCTTTAATGCAAAAAAGGATTATCCTTGAGAAAATTTTTTTGCTTCTTAAAAGCTTCTTTCCTTATATGAAGTACAACTAGTAGTATTTACTGAATACAGAAGTAAGAAGTGTTTGGATCATTATTACCATGGCACACCATGGTGTTTGTTTACAGTTATCTTCATTAGTGTGATATGGCTTTTGTTTTGTAACAAATTGCTATTTACAAAAAAAGCTGTGCTTGTGGTTTTGTTTATAGTAATACCCTGATGCGACGGCTTTCTTGATTTTTACTTGCAGAATGCAACTTTATAGACAGGTTGATTTTAAGTCTCAGCGAACTCTAATTTTTCAGATTTGCAGCATCTGCTAAGTGTGTCAGAGACTGATCAGTTTTCTAAATCTTAAGAATAAAAAGGAATGGCAGTATTTGAGATGAAGAGCATTCATTTAGATGACCTCAGAAAAAAGTTGCTACAAAACTGCTGCTGTTTCATTTTGACTGTTCTTGGATAAAAACAATGGAAAGTATAAAAAATTCAGAGGCAACATCTTGGTAATGTCATTTGTTGGAAATGAGAATAATCTGACCCATTTACTGTTTTACATTTTTTTTAAAAAGAAGCATTGCATAACTAACTATATGGCAAAAAACCGAGGGCAATAAATAGAAGAATAACTATTTCCCCTTCTCCCCCTCAACACATCCGATAGTCTGTTTTTTCTTTGCAGTGGTGCTCCACAGGCCTTTTTCCAAATTTTGACTTCTCTTCATTTCTTCCTGCCTGTTCCTGCCTATAACTCCTCCTTGTCTGGCCCTAACATTCCCTCCTGGCTATAGATCTCTACTCCATGACAGTTAAATACTTGGAGGAGATTCAGCTTTATTTGATGAGTGCATTGATCTGTTTTACACCTCTTCTCTTCCCTCTGTCCCATCTCCGAGTGTTTTGCAAGGAGCCTTTTACCTTAACCCAAACTGGTTTTTGATGGTAGAAACTCTAGATACCATGGTAGGTGGTTGAGAGGTAAATTTCTGTGAGGAGTTTTGGACTGTTTCTTAAAAACTCTAGGTAGGGAGCACTTGTGCTTTGTATTGCTTTTGGCTGTAGGCAATGCAAAGTTGCTGTCTTTCTGTGTGATGTCAGCCTTTGTACTACTTGTGTTGACATAGGAATATTCTGGAAAGATACCTAAGTCATACAAGCCAGATGATGGTAGCTAAGTAAAATATTAATAAGAATTCAAACCGCGAGTGTTTCTACCTGAATGAGACTGAATATTACTTAAAAAGGAATGAAAAAATGCTACATCAGTAATAACTGTCATGTTTGAATCTTGAAATGGAGTCTTAAAAAATATCATTTCTTCTGTGGTGTGTCAAGAAGAGCAGCTCATTGTGAATTTTTTTTTTTACTGATGTTTGTTGCCATCAGTTGAGTTACTCCATGTATCTGGTTTTCCATTTGATTATAGTAAAACCTCATTAATTCGGTATCATTAATTGAAATTTACTATAATTAAACTTAGTGTTTGGTGGCTGAAGTTTATGTCAGCACTGGATGTGAAGAAGGGGGTCTGCTAATATAATTAATAATAAACAAGATTTGGTCATGGTTAATATACTTAGGAGAACAAATTCCTTGAAGGACTTAGTGAAAAACATGCAGATTAATGATGTTAATTACAAATTAGACTAATCTATTCATTAGTATTTCCTTTTAGCATTTTACTATAATGTAAACCCAGTACAAGAGCATTATTTGCAAAAACATTTTGTAAATTTAAGGCTTAAGGCAACCCTTGAGACTGGGATTCAGAGAAATTCCAGTGATTCTAAAATTCCATCAATTAGAAAAATTAACATTTAAAAAAATAATAGTTTTTTGGGAATGGTGGGGAAGAACCTCTATTTTAAATGAGTAATCTATTTTAAGACATCCGGTTAAAATGTGAAAAAAGTAACACCTTAGAATCTCGTTAGAGGTTTACTCTAACGTTTGTTTATATTCGTTTAGAAATAATGCCTTTTGAAATCAGTTTGTTTCTTTATGACCTGTTTTTATTTGTAATTTTAGAGATATGGAACATGACTTTGATATACTGTGCATTTATTACTTCTATAATTGGCCTCTAATGCTTTTCCCTATCTTTTTTGTGTCAGCTATGTGTAAAGTTGAAACTAATTATGAAACCAAATAAAGAATCCAGTCAGAGTGACCTCATTGGAAAACAGCATTTTTCTAGACATGCTCTCCTTTTTTGCAAATCCAGTTTGAGAATTTTGTGAATATATTGGAGCTTCCAGAACTAAAAAGAATGATGATGATTAATGATACGGAACTTTGATAAATAGTAAAATAATCACTTTGTCAATATTTTCAGCAAGTTCCTGCTATAGCATTTTCTTGATACTTAAGAGGGATGTAGTGGGATTTTGAATTCCAACTTTCTGTAATTCCAGTGTTTTATATTATAACGCCACTGGCCACTTTTCATGTATATAAAAGGACAATAATTATACTTACCACTCATTCATGAGAACCAGAGCATCATCAAATGGAATTTGAGACCTGAGTGGTTACACTCAGTCCACTCACCTGGGAATGGCAGTTCAATCACTGCTGACACAGAATTACAAATGACAGCATATTAATGTATTTTCAGGGTCACTCAAGAATAGAACCATTAATATTGAAATCCATGAATGCCTTGGGTCTACAACAGTAGCTTATGGTGACACTTATTTTATAGTTGAAGTGAGACTAAATAGAATGGTCAGGCACAGGTGGGTGTAGGATACCAGTAAGTGTAAACAAATTCTTGCCTTTAGCAAAGATGCTCTTCTCCTGAAAATATACTTATTTTGGTGTATTTAGGAAATCACATTTTGTTTTGAACTTTGCTTCTACTGAATTACTTAGCTATATAAAATAGTTTCATTAGGAGAATAAAATTTATTATATTTAGCAGATATAAATAGCATATATGTGATGTATAATGTATATAATATCACAGCAGAATATCAAATTCTGATGATAAATATTACAGTCTGGTTTGATCTTGGCATTGAAGTTTACCTAAGAAAAACTGTTAAACATTTTTTCCTATTCAGGTAAATATATTCACAGAAATAGGAACAGCATACTCCCTGTCAGGGAGTTTTATTTACTTATATTTTGAAGGGTGTTATTGTCAGTCTCCTTATTGGAACTACGAAAAATGGCACATACTGTTGTTCTGGTTTGAGAAAATTGTTGATTTCTAAAGAGAGCTCAAGTGACAGTCTTAGCCAAAGCCTCCTTGGTATTCCACTCCTTTTTTAAAATGTAGTCATCAGGTGCAAATGATGAAGACACTGAAATAAGATTTCAGTTTGTAAAATCAGTCTTTTGTGATCTTGACATTATCAGCATTTTAACCCATTTTATTTTATAATTTTTCTATCTTTTTGTACAGCCAATATTCAATGATAAGTCACCAATTATATTTCATATAAGAAGTCAAAGAAAAAAATTCATATTCCTTAACAGTTTAGGTGTTTGGCATTCACCTGTCAGCTGAGGACATAGACCTGTTGCTGCAATCTCAAATCAGTTTCATAAATGTACATTAAGGTAGAGCTGAAGCCTTATATATTAAAAAAATACATCATGACTGAGGAAGCAGTAATTAGTTATTAGAATACTGCATTTTTGAAAATAGATGGATTCTTTTTGAGACCATGATAGAGGGGAATAAAACTTTTGTGTTTTTCTTCTTTTTATTTCTCTATTCTTTTGCCTCTTTTAAAGGATGGTCCGACTTTCTAGGAACTTCTGTCTCTTGCAGCTGGAAATTCTGCAAAAGAGCAAAGCCAACAATTAGGTATCAGAGATCTCTGTTAAGATCTGCTTCTAGATTCTGACATACCACCTTACAGTGTTTCTCAATTTCAGTTATGAAATCAGAAGATGGTTGATGTTTAAAGAGTTACATTCATATAGAGCTAAATTAAAAAAAAATTCATCAGTCCTAAGATTCTAAGACTTGAAGAGGCTTTTGTACAGTGACTGTATAGCCTATTTTTCCATTTTAGGGAGGAGTTACTACTTCTGATTTAAAGTGTTCAGATGTCTTTAGCATTGGAATGCTTTGGGAATTCTGGTATGTCAGTATCTAAACCATGTCACTCAGTTTGCTGCATATACTTGGAAGTTACATAAAATTATTTTGTTAATATGTGTATACAAAGTTTTAGTTTAAAAATTATGGTCATTGAGCCAGTGGTGCCTAGCTTCGTGCCTTGCTTATTATGCACTAAGTCCTTGAATGTTTTGGGCATTCCAGAATTCTCACTTGCATTGTAAAGCAATAAATGGAGACAAATTGCATGCTTATTTTGAGTGCATCATATTAAGTTCTGATTCTTTGTAAATGGTTCTGTATGACGACTTGTCTAGCTAATTGGAATGCTTCCTTTACTGGCCATATCAGGAGATGGAGCCATGAGAAGGAAGCATTAATGAGGTGACACAGAGTGAGGGCAGTTTTGTTGGTTGGTCATTTGGACTGAGTTTTAAGAGGCTAATAAACCTTTTTCACCTTAGCCTATTAGCTTGAGCTTGAAAGCTTTCTTTCAGGTTTTGTTGTTTTTCCTTTTGGGCTGATCAGTTTTTGACAGGTGAGAAAAGATACGTTAATTACTCAGTGTTTGATTTATTTATTGGGAGACATATTTTTCAATTATTGCCCAAACTTGGACTTGAAAAGAATATGGCCTGGCAGATTTCAAGAAAAACAATAAACAAATGAAGACAAGACCAAAAAAATCCTCTTCTTGTGTTTATATCAGTTTGTCATTTATTGCAATGCTTTTATCATCCATTCAGCCTTCTCCAACACAGCCTCGCGCCCTCCTCTGGCCCCCATACGTTACTGGAGGCTATTCAGTGAGAAGATCTATGGGCAACAGGAAGTTCAAAAAGGTGGCACGACTCTGCTGCTTCCTTATATTCTCCTGTGTGGGCTGGAACCCATCCACTAACACTGGTTTCTAAGTGTTTTGTAAGCTATGCCATTTTATCAAATTAAATTTAAAGCACAATACATTCTCTTTAGGTAGCAGAATCTGAATCAGGACTTCACGTTTGTGTTGTTATTACTATTTTGCTTTTTACCAAGGAATTAAAACTTTAAAAATTAAACCTGGCATTGTTGGTCTGTTGTGCATATTTAATGCTAATAAATTACATGCATATCTTCTCTGTGTGGGTCTGATTATTGGCATGATAACAGCTCTCATCATTTAATTCTAATCACCTGGGCTTCAGTTCAGATGTCCCCTCTTCTGGGACCTACATTTCCTCATACCTTCGATTGGAATAAAGGGACTCAGCCTCTTCACAGAGGGCCTCTTGAGTAGAGCCTGTTCTGTGACAGGTTACCTGTCTGCCTCTCCTTCCCAGGAAGCGGACAGTGCAGAAGAGTGGGGTCTGGTTCCATTTGTCTTTATATCTTTAGCCCTAGCACAGTGCCTACTATAGACTAGGCATTTGACACATGGTTGTTAAATGAATAAAATACAGATGAAGGGTGAGAGGGATTGAAATTTCTAAATTAGAGGATTCTTTTCTGTTCTTAGATTTTGTGGATCTTAAATCATGGTCAGCTTACAAACATCTAGTGAGTTTCTTGATTTGTAATTGTCATTCCTATAGAAGGGTTTCTTTACATGAGTTTTTGAAATGGTCTGTTTCATAAATTGGGATTATATGTTTTTGGCCCAGTAGCCAGCTGGCAGAGGCATAATTGGCAGGAGTGGCTTACCCAGGGAGTATTGGTTTTCAGTCAGTGTCAGTCAAAGGGTGTTTAGGTTGATTTTCTCAAATGTGGGTGATTATTTTTTTCCTCAGGAAGACTGGTGGTGATACCAAGGTGGGGGAGAGGGATTGTGATAAGCACCTGGGAGGTCCAGATTAGAGTTCATCATTATATTGCTTAGAGAAAGTGAATAAAAGTTAATATGTTTAGGAATCAGAACAGAGATATAAAACATACTGCAGGCCCAGATAAGAGATACTTTTGTAATACTAATAAGCAATCTTCAGCCCCATTACATGAGTACAGGCTGCTCCTGAGTCAGCTCAGGGTGGCATGTCTGTGTGATGAATGTTTTAGAGAAGCTCAGACCTGAGATCCATACTAACAGGGAGGCAGCATGGTGAGGCACCTGCTCCCAGCCCTGCTCTTACAGAGGACTGCAGGACCAGTGCTAGCCCAGACGTGATCAGGTGGCTCCCTGGTCAGCAGGCCTGCCAGGGCTTTCGCTCTGCTTTATGGGCCAGGACTCACTGTCTCCTTAGTGTAGAAATACTTAAAGGAGTTGAAGACTAGGGGAACTATTTTTTCCTACATAAAATCTCATCATTGTCAATTTCTTCCTATTTGCATTCAGAGCCAGAAGAAAACTCTGTTGCCTCCATGTCTGGTCAGAATTCTGTATGAGTACTCTGCCCCATGCCACATGCACTTCCAGAAATTGATGTGGAAATTTGGAGATTTTTTTTTTAAAGGTTCCTACTCTCTTCTCCTCCAGTTTCCTTTATGACATGAACTGAGAGACTATTCAGTCTGATAAGAAAAGGTTGAGTGATGATTTCAAGTGTTAAAAAGTCTCTGCAGTGGGTTCCACTCAGATGTTGTCCATCACCACTATCAACTGATAATAGAAGACACCATTTGGAAATAAGAGATTTCGGTGACTTTTTTTTTTTTTTAAACCAATCGAGGACATTTAACATTGGCATGGCTTAAGGAATAGATGTCTGAATGGAGAGAATAAATGATTTCCACTTATTTGGGTTATAAATGCAATCTAAATCTAAAATTAAGAAATTTTGAAGCTGGAAGAAACCTTGTAAATCTAACTCCTCATTTGACCCACAGCCAGTCCTCCAATCATATACTGCGGAAAGGGATGGGCAGATATATGGGATACCTTTTATTTCTTATGCTTGCTCATGTCTGAGCCTAAGCAGGAAAACAGACCAGACTTTTAGAATTGGAAGGGGCATCCGAAATCTAGCTGAGGCCATCCCTATTGTGGGACCTCTGTCGTTACCCTGATGGATGGTAATCAGCTCTCTACTTCCTAAGACCACATACTCTTTCCCAGCCATTTCTGCCTGGCAGAATGTTTCCTTAGGTTTGACCTCAGTCTGATGCTCTGAAGCACACATTCATGGCTCCTAGCATTGCCCTCTGAAGTTTAAAAGAAAGCCTAATCTGTTATCCACTAGAGTTTGTTTTATATTTAAAACAGCTTTCATGTTCTTAAGTCTTCTAGCTGTTCCACATATGGCATGGTTTCTGGGTCCTGCCCCCCTCCTAGTAGCCTTCCTTTTAGAACCATGTCAGGTTGTCAGGATCCTTTGAAAATGGAGAGTGAGTAGAGCTTCATCTTGTTTTCCCTCCTTCCCTGGAACGTTCAGCACCTTGGGCTTGGTTATTGAAGTACGAGTTGTCCTTCTGATTCGTCATGCTAACCTATAGACTAACCGGAACTCAGTCCTCCACTGGGAGGCCCAGTCTAGCATCTATCCCATAATATTCCTTGTCTGGACGAGGACTGCCACTGTCTTGACTATCATCTCCCGTGCCCTTCATATTGAAATTCTCTTCAGCTGTATCTATCTTTCTCAGTCCCTCTGTAGCTTTAAGGTGTTGCATACTTAATCTGCTTTCTAAGTGGAGCTTTCCAGAAAACCTCATAGTAGATGCATTTTAACTGACTTTCTAGAGGCACTGTTTTTGTTTTGCTTCTTTTGTTCCTAATACAGGCAAGTAGTAAAGACAGCATGAGAGCAGGACACCGCAGTGGTGGTAGTGGCATCATTGAGGACATGCCAAGTCCCTTGTTTTCATGTCATGCTGTGGAGGGCAGCTCAGTTCTCTGCTTGGCCAAAGCTGAGCCTTCCTCCTCTGCATGTTTTACTTCTGACACCTAGTCTTTGAAGGTTGTTAGTAAAAAAAAAAAAAGGTTCCTAAGGCCATTGAATGTGGCTAACCCAGTGAGTTCAGCTGTAATTGGATAGCTAGTGTAACTTTCACTGAGGCCTGAAAGAGGCCAGTGGCTCCCACTATGGTGTCACAACACATTTCTATGTGACTCTGTGCTGTGAGGTATTAACGTGTCCTGATGACATACAGAAGCCTGCAAACAGCTGATTTTAACACGCCTGTATAGAAGCTGGGGTGGGTTTAAGTCCAACCCTGCAGCGTCACTATTGCTTGCGTTCTGATAGGTTTCCTCATGCAGGAGAGGAAGGGTGTGCATTTTGCGTGACTTGCAGTCTTCTCAATCTTCCAATCTAACTTTCATCACAGTGGCAGTTATACATTCTTGTAATCAGTGGTAGTGTTGCTTTATTTCCGTGAGCATTTCTGAGGGTAGTTTATTAGAATCTGAATTCACTTAAGCTAGTGTTTTGTGCAAGTGAATGTCATGTGTGAATCTCGATGGGAAAAAAGGCTGGGGCCTGCAGTTAGAGGTACACCTTTGCCAGCCAGATCTGGAGATTGACTAAATCTTGAGATATATAGGTAGGCCCCTTGGGGGGATTTCAGAGTGCCTTGTGAAGCTTCTCTCCTCAAGCATCTCCCAGGGTCCATGCCTGAAATTCCATGATTAGTTATTTACTTACAGAAAGATTGGCCTTCTTTGATAGAAGTTTCAAAAGTAACTGTTCTTCTTAATAATTTATTTTAAAAAAATAAATTGAGTGCATTTTTTTCCCTTGCCTTTGGATGGTATTAAATCCAGGAAAAATCATGAATTTTATCCTTTTCAGAGTGAATTTTTGTGTCTCTTTTTAAATCTATATCTGTGCCTCCTCTAAGTACCACTCAATTTTCCATACTGTTTCCCTCAAGTATGATACAGTTGTAATACCTCAGTTGGTAAATAGATTAAATAATCCATTAGTGAGTATAAAATGGATGTTGAAAATATTATTTCCTTCACTTATCAAACATCTGCCCATCCACACTTCATCATGTTCATGCTTCTAGATTAAGTGGCTGCTGCTTGCTGGCTCTGTGCTATGTTTTCAGGGTTTAAAATAAAGTTAGCATTCTCTGAAGGTTACTCTCTAGCACTGGGGGGACAAATGCAAATCACAATGTAAGTTGTAATTAATAGAAGATGCAAGGTGCTGTGGAGTGCAGAAAAGGGAGCGATGAACTGTTTTTGTAGACTGTGCTTCCATTTTTTGGCAAAAATAAGTGGAACAAATATAAATTTTGTGTGTGTGTACACATATATATGTATGTGTATATGTATATAGGCACAATATTAGGATATGGGCTTATTTTTAAGAGCAGATGGCATAAAAGGTGCTGCAAACAGAGTACTAAGCATTTATAGTTGGAGTTCAGTAGCTATTACAACTCACCTGTGAGCCCATGGGATAGAATCATGGGCTGTTGAAAAATCAACTTCTTAGATTATTTTCAAAAATAAAAAAAGACCTTCCTGTTAAATGGCTAATAAGCCTCTCCTTGTCCCAATCCCTCCAGATATTTCCAGTGATGCAGAGGCAACATCAGAGAGTAGAAAGAACATTGGTTTGAAGTTTGACATAATCTGCATTTAAATCTTGTTTTCTGTGTCAGCTCTTAGTCCATGGGGGAGATCATGTAACCACCCTGGACCCATTTTCCTTACTGAAAAGTGGGAATGAAAATACTAATTTTGCAAGGTTGTTGAAAGGAATTCTATGTGAAGTCCCTAGCCTACTGTTTGCTCAAAGAGAGTCCTCCATACATGTTTTGTATTGTTTATTATTGGACAGCTCCTCTGAAAGTGAAGCTTTCTGCTTCTGGATGTGTACACTTCTGTATTAAAGTATACTTCCATACCTCTCTCAAATCCTATATGCAGCAGTTGTATGAATGGATATGGTAAAAGTGAAGAGGGATGTTTGTAGTGTGTTTTCTGTCTTGGGTGGTATTACCACCATCCATCCAGTTAACTAAGCCTGTTCAGGTCTCTTAAATTCTTCACTTAGTGGTGCAGTGGCCACCTAACGTGAATGTCTTTGCTTCCAAACTTGTCCCTCTCATACATTAATTTTTCCACATTGTCACTAGAATGATCATTTTTAAATGACTGACTGATTATGGTAATCTCATATTTGGTATTTGATCTTTCTTACTGATTTGTAGGAACTCTTTGTATATTAAGGAATTTTGCCTTCATTGCATGAATTTTGAGAGTATTTATAGTGTAGTATATGTCACATTGTACTGAATTTATTTTAAGTCTTTCCAATACAAATTCTTGAGATCAGGGAGAACATTTTTATTCATGTGTGTTTTCTGAATGCTTATCTGTGTTTGGCAGATGTAAAACTGATTGAACTAAACTGAAGTGCTTAAAAATTGCAGTAATACCTTTCATGGCTTTGTATTTGCTTTGTCCCTGCATAAAACCCTTGTTCATTATTGTATCCCTCTTCTGTGTGAAACTTCTCTTATCCCCTCAGGCGCAGCTATCTGTGCTATTTCTTGTACCTTATACATGCAGTGCATCACAAACATTTGCAACAAAATTTTCTTTTGTGAAATCATCCAGGGCAAGGCCTTATTCACTTCATCTCTCCAGGGTTTAGCATACTGCCTGGCACATAATTAATCTTTTTTTCTTTCTTTTCTTTTCCCCTAGCAAACAAATGGACTGGAAAAAGACATACCTGTTCATTACAAAAGCATAATGATATTACTACTTTCTTTGTTTTCTTCTTATCAATACCATACTTTTTATTAATGTAACCCAAGGTCAGTTACTTTTTCTAGTACTGTTGACTTAATGGAATACCTGACTTCTTCTCTTCCCCCATTTACATTTTCATATAAACTTAAAAGCCAGATCTCCTTCATTCTGGATTTTGTAATTATTTTATACAATTCTAAGCACAAGATTTAAAGTAACACTGTAATTTGAATTATTCTTGCTTACTTTGTACTCTTGTTCTAGACTTTTTTATATCTTATGTAAACATCTGGATTATTTTACTTACTTTAGTTATTTGCCCCAATTTATGTCCTTAGTAAATCTGCCTAAGCCTAACTCTGAGGCTAAGGGAGATTCTGTACCTTTCCAAGGTCACACATCAAGTAAGTGGTGGAACAGGTATTTGGAGTCCAACAGTCTTGGCTCCATATTCTGGAGTTATATTTTACCACAATAACAGTAAATTGAGGTGCACACAAGGCCAAATTTATTAGGCAGTATCAGTGAATTGATAGAACATAGACTTTATTAGGGATTTGTTTTTACATAAAATATCGTTGCTGCTAGACTAATTTTAGTGAAACATCATTGACTGTTTCTGTGGGAGAAAAATCTAATAGTTCTGTGGAGCAAGTATTTTTGCTTCCTTTTTCAGAGTATGTGACTGAGGCTCATAAGCAATGGGACTAGACTGTAAACTAGGCTTTACTTGGCATTACTGACCTTACCATGGTGTTACAAGACACATTAATCTAAGATGTAAAATGAAGTGCTGACTATGAGTTACATAAAGAAGGTATTTTCATTAGACCTTGAGTTTTTCCTCTAGGTTAAAACTATGACAAAAAATCTAGTGTTGGCTGTTATATATACTGTTGTCCTTTGTTTTAGAGACTTTGCTTCTTTATATTCATTTTCATATTTTTGTCACTAAAGCAAATAAAGGAAGCCACACATAGCTAAAGTGAAAGCCACTTCAAGGGATGTCACATGAAACATTTTGAGGAGGGAGTTATGTGGTTTCATCGTAACATTCAGGATGCAAATGTGAATTGTTTTGAGATCAGAATTTTCTTTTATCACTTATAACATTCTGTACCATGGCGAATGTTTAGGGCTAGCCTAGTTACATTTTTAAACTGGTACTGTAATTATTTAAAAGAAAAGGATGATGATTCAGATTCAGAATTTTGATGCTTCTTTGAGGCAGGTGATTAAAGAAATTTGTTTCTTTGTTCACATGCTTGCTGAACACATTTCTGGTCCAACTGAACTTGGTTTGACTGATTTTGAGAAGTCCTGTGGTTAAAGTAATTGCAGATCACAGGCTCAGGTGGGAATGGAAGATTTAACACCCTGCCTTGATTCCCTGAGTGTAAGTTCACAGAGCTCCAGTTTCATACTGGGGCCTCTGGCTTTCCCTTGCTTCACGCTAATACCTCTGTATGTGGGAAAGTTTCTTCCATGCTGGAATTCGATTGGGTTCATATTTTCTTTTCCTCTCATTATTTCCCCTGTGACGTTTTTGTGAACTTTGGACTTCAAATAGGACTTTTTTCTTTTTGGTGGTTGCTTAAAGGTGTTCATTAACACAAAGAAGAAAAATTTGAATAACTTTAATTATTAAATAGGAGTAAAACCCCAGTATTTCATGGACAGTTCTTGTTTTGTTAATTTATATATATTGAAATGTAAGGTATTTCATGGCCTGAAAAAACAAAATATACATTACAACTTTCCTCCTGTGTGTGTTTATTTTAATATTTGAGCCAGGACTTGCTGAAATAAGCTTTACCTTTTAAGGAAATTGATACTGAGATATGATTATGCCTAGTGTTCTTTGTTGCATACATAGATAATTTGAATTATTAGTATAGGAAAGAATATCAGGTTAGCTCTGTATTCAAATAGAAATACCTAAGTAAAATAACCAGTACCGAAGAATTCCACTCATTCTATATATGAATAATGTGAAAAATACATAAGAAATATGCCTGGGTACTGTTTTTTAAAATCTGTCTTTAACTTGTATCCTAAGAGTGAAATTGTAAAGTGGAAGATTAACATGGAGAGTGCTTCCTTTGAGAATTACCCTACTGAATACAACTTCTGCACCCACTTCATTGTTTTTGCTTTTTCTTAAGTTAACAAGGGCAGCTAGCATATTTGTAGTATATTCTAGGCTGTAGAATCTTTTCTTACGAAAGAGGCAGTCCCATTCAATGACAACATTTGGTTAGAATTCAGTTGGAATGGACGTGAGACTCAGTATACTGTTGCTTTACATATTGTAAGAAAAATTGAAATGTACTAAAAATTGTTTTCTGTACACCAACTACTTTTAGTATTTCTTCCTTTTCACTCATGGTAAACTGCATATTGTGAATTGTGCACTTTTGTGTAAGGTTTCCAACTGTGAGGTTTTGTGAATGGTTTGATTTATTTTCAGAATGATGGAACTGTCTCCAATAATGTATATTTTAAAATGATGATGTTATATTGTGATTCTTTTACATATACTAAAGATACTACTTGTTCTTTTTAAAATTTGTGTCTTATGAAGAGAGCACCAGAAATGAAATTTTTGCTTTTGATTATTTGGCATATATTCAAGATATTGCTTACCTCTTGGACCTCTATCCCCAGCTACTATTCAGAGATTTTCAAAATAAAGGGAGTTAGTGGGAGGAAAAGCCGTATTATTTGTAGTCAGGGCAATAGTGTAGCAATAGTGTAACAGTTAGAAGTGGTATTTGTTTATAGATCACCCTTAGTTGATTTGGGCTGTCATGCAGGAAACCTTTTGATGCATTTATCTCATGTTACAGCATTCTGGAGAATTCATTATATGCCACGTGTTGCTTTTTCTGATGGAATGTCTTCTAGAATGTTGAGAGGTACTAGAAAGGGCTGAAATGGCAGGGTGATGATGGTGTACCATCTTAAGTCTTCACAGACCCACCTGTTCATATTTTAAAAACACTTTACCATTCTTTTTACTTCTCTTTAAATTGGACCTATTTGGATTAAGATTAAGTTTATCTTTATGATGTGATCTGCTTGGTGTCAGTAATTTTTAAAAATGCTGTTTTCTTTAATCCCTGTGGCAATCCTTATGAGGTAGTTAATATGGAAACCTGTTTTACTAAGAGTAGCCTGTGTACCAGAGAAGCTAAATAATTTGTTCATCATCACAGACCTAATCAATGGAAAAGCTGAGATTCAAAAACAGAACATCTAAAAATTGTTTTGAAAAATTTCAAACATACGTAGACGTTGAGAGAGGAGGACAGTTAACCCCCATATACCTATCCCACAGGTTAATCATTGAGACATCCAGATTTCACTGAATTTGTTCTTCTATACCTTTTTTCTTTTTCTTTGCTGAAGTGTTTTAAAGCAGATCCCAGACATCATGTTATTAAATGTGTAAATTTTGACCCTGGGGCAAATGTTTTATCTCTATACTGAATGGTTCATTTGTGTAGGAGAGAAGGACAGCATGAAGACTGAAGAAATGTTTTTCTAGAAAATGAGTTGTATATCTGCATTCAGTTTTCTTGATAAAGGTAGTCATCATTTGCTACTTGTTTATTAATAAAATAGTAATGAAATAGTTAATACTTACTGAGTACTGGTTCTGGGTTAGGAACAACCCTCATGCCTCATGCACATTAGCTTATTTAGTTCACAATAACCCTGTGCTCTATAATCATTTCTTGTGGGTTCACATTGCTTTTAAAAATAAGTATCTCTACATAAAAATGAAATATACCACATTGCCTTAAATTGTAATATCTTTTCCCTTCCTTCTCACCTTTAATACTAATTATAATAGTGTATTGATGGAGGGATGGAAGGTTGCTAATCCCGTGTGGTCGGTAACAACAAAGGCATTGTCTGGAAATGTGGTAGAAATACAGAATCTCAGGTCATGCCTCAGACCTTTTGAATCACAACCTGTAAATCGTAAGATCCGCAGATGATTTATATGTATATTAAATTTTGAGAAACCCTGGATAGCATTTAAACAGTGCCTCCCAAGCATGACTGCACATTCCAGTCACCTGGAAAACTTGCAAAGCTACCAGTCAGTATCCAGCCCTATCCTGACCAACTAAATTACACTCTCCAGGTGAAGCCCTGGCATCATTTTTTTTTTGGTCGAAGTCTCCCAGGTGATTCTTAAGTTTGGCCAGGCTTTAAAATGCACTGGCTTAATGGGACTAGAGTATCTTTCCATTCTGTTACTTGACTCTGAACATAACATTTCATCATAAATCATATATTGAAAATGGTGCTACAATATAAATGAGAATTGAAGATGAAAGAAATTCTGGACGTACACTTAATCTTTTTGATGATGGTAGTAATTCATTGATAATTCTAAAGGAAACGATTCTCTTTTATGGGGGACTGAACTTCTTTACTGTTCTTATCCCTGCTTGGCACTAGGGAATGAGAAATGCTGCCAAAATTTATTGTCTCATTTTTGTTCTTTTGTTTCTTCCATATAAAGAATTAAATAGAGGGAGGCAGGGAGATATGGAAATACCAAATGGATAAAAGTTGGACAAAGAGTCATTAAGTAAATTCATAAGACTACATTGGAGTGGATTCTAAGTATTTTAATTTTGTTCTTAAATTTTTTTCTCATGTGTATGTGGCTATTTGCTTTTCCTTAAGTCAGTGACTTCAAATCCAGGCGTATATTTTGTTCATTCAGTAGTAATCACTGAGTGCTTAGTAAATGCAGCCAAAGGACAATGTATTAGAAGGGAACTGAAAAGTGGAGAGAACTGGCATATTTCTGTGCTTTTTTACCCTGAGTTGTTTATGGTGGAGTGCTTTAGAGAATGGAATCTGGAGCCAAACTAACCTGCATTGGTCCTAGCTCTTGTTTATTGCTGTGTGACCAGGGGCAAGTTAATTATGTCTCTCAGTTTTTTTTAAAAATTTGTAAAGCAGGTTAGAGTTTTTGAGGCAATTAAATGAATGAATGTATATATACAGCACTTAGAATGCCTGGTACATAGTATGTGCTATGTTAAGTTTTTGCTAATAGTATTACTATTTATTATTAAATATTCCTCTGAGAGAAAAGGTGGCCTATGTATGAAGGTGTAGACTCTTAGTGGTTTTGAGAGGTTCTTTAGGTTAAAACAGGATTATTGTTCAGGGAAATTGGGTCCCTGACTAGAGAAGGGTCACAAGATATTCAAACATACATTCTGACTCCATTTATTCCTTATTTTATTGGTAGGTGGGTATTATATTGGTAAGTGGGTTAATCAGTATACCCTTGATAGAAGCGGGGGCAAGTAATACTTATCACATGGATACAATTAACCTTGGTTTGTTGAAGTACTTTATATTCCTTGAATAAGAGGCACTGTAGAAATTCAAACTTTAGTCTTTAAAATAATTGCTTTCCCAAAAGCCCTGTAGTAGCACATTTGAGTATTTTTAAAGCCATTCATTCAATTAGTAGCATTTTATAGTTTGGCTTCATTTGAGGAATGGCTTTAGACAGAGGAAATGTGGCAGACAGATTAGGAGGCAGGCAAAGTAAGCCTGGAGTCTGGAATATTAGAACCATCAAGTGTGGATATTTTAAGGGACCCTAAGATGACATTTTAGCCCTGTGCCTTCATTTCACAAATGACAAAATTATGGTTGAAATGTGAAGGTTTTAATGCTCTTAATGAGAAATGCATTTTCTATTTTTACTAATTTTTAATAATTTTCTCAATTAAATATATTTTATGCATATGTGTACCTACATATCAAACATGGCAAAGTAATTGTAATAGCATTGAACATTTTTCTACAATAAAATATTTTTGTGTCTCTATGTATCACTCTTCAAAGTTGTGATATCAACTAAATATATTAGTTCTTTACCACAGTGATTGTATGCATTTTGGAATAGACTATGGTATCTATTTTACAGGCAAGATGAGGCAGGTTTTTGTTGGCTTAGAAAAAATTGCTTTATGGTGAGAGTGACTATCATATTATTTATTTAACATTTAACCTGAAAGTCAAAATGTGTTCAAAAGAGCTCATTTGACAAGGATTCCCAGTCAGAAGTATTGAAGGACAAATGAAACAAGGATTTCTTATTCTTTATCAGGGTAGGGGGAAAGGGCCAACCGTCTGCAGGGGAAATGACTAAATGGCCTTTACAGTTAAGACATCCTTTGTTGCAACAGCTGCCTTTCTGGTTGGCCTGGTTTTCCCCTTTCTTCATAGAATTTTGCTGCTAGGACACCTTTCTTTGGCACTTGAACTCTACCATTTGACTCTTCACTTTTTTCTCTTGTTGCCTGCATAAAATTACATTTTCTTGCTCTTACTTTTCAAGCTTTGTGTGGCGTTGGTACCATGCTGGTCACCTTTGTTTTCGTTTTGTTATTTGCTTTTTGGGGGCTTGTTCACTGTTACTTGGTTACCTTGAAAGGGTTTCCTTGTTTCAAATCATGACATCAAATGAATCCCACTCCTTGGTCCTTTTATAGTTAGCTTTTTTGGGAAGAAAATTTAGAGAAAGAAAATTTAAAAAAAAATTGTACTCTTATCAGCTCTGAAGATGGAATGCTGTGCACTTCTGTGAATAGACTTTTTGGTCCCTGCTGGTATATTTAAGCCGGTATGGTCAAGATTGCTTTCCTTGCCTTACTGATGTAGTAGTGCATGCCAGGGGCACACCCAACACTAATTTACCCATGAAGTGCTCTTGTGTTTGGGTTTTTAAAATAAATATATGTGGTTTCTGAACTCTATTTTTTGAAAAATGTAATTCTGAAAGTCTGTTGTATCAAAGGACTTGTGTTTCTACTTTTTGTTTCAGGGTTAAAAATGCATAAACAGTAAACATGTATGGACATGTTTATCTCTGTAGATCTGCAGTCCTGGATTTGTTTATAAGCATTATCAACTGTAACATGTAGGTGAGAAAATGGAATCACAGTTTTGGATTGCACAGATCACTGGTGGATAAAGAAGCAAAAATTGTGTCTACTGTATAAGAGTCTTTTGATTGCAGATAACATAAATCCCATAAAAGTAGCTTGTCTTGTAACTGGAAGTCCAAGGGTTATAAATAAAGGTTATTTGGCATTAAACACACACATCTGAGTTCTTATCTTTATCCTTTTGTGATGCTTTCCCCTTAGTAGGTTTATAATCATGTAGACTTTTTCCATGTTAGAGGCAAAGATGCCCACCAGCAAATTCAAACATACATGATCCTTTGACTAGAAATGTCAGAGTAGGCCTGACCCAGCCTCCATCAAAATCCATATGATCACACTCAAAAGATTCTAACTGGATCATATACCTATTCTTGGATTATTGTGTCTAGGTCTGATAGGCTAAGCTGTTTACAAAGCAGTGACAGCGTAATTACAAATTACAACATTGCTTGTTGAACTCAGGATTAGAATGAAGGGATAACTGTGACTATGTTGGGTTTTGGTCAAGTTCTTGTAGCCTGAAGCATTATCCTCTTTCTGTATATTTCTTAGAACCATGAGCAGTGACCTGGATCTCAGCTCTCTCCACTGAGAGAAAAACATTGAAATAATTACTTTTTCAAAAAATATGCCATTGAAACAATTCTGTGGCTGTGCCAACCTGTTTTTAAAAATCATCTTTAATATCAATGTAGTATGTAAGTGAACAATACAGTTTTAATTGATTGCATTTCAGAGTAACTATTTTTGTTTAGCTTATAGGGAATGCCTCTCTAATGATAATACTTAATCTCAAGTGTAAACTCTTCATCACAATTTGACATAGTTACTCCTGCGCTTGTAAATGTTATGTGTGTGAATTCTTAGTAGTTTCTATAAGGTAGATCTTATAGATTTGCCCTGATCTTGTTTTTTAGATTTAATGGTTTTTGTGTATTTTTGAGTAAGACTAGTTTGTTCGTGTAGGTTGTAGCCAGTCTAGAAATTTGTTGAAATTAATGAACACTAACCAGACGCTCATGAATGTGAGTGGACTTTAAATGGGGCATCTCCACTAATTTTGCCCTTTCCTTAGAGACATGCCAAACAGCTAAATATTATAGTCAGACTATAATCTTGGTTAGTTTTTAAAATAGTATTTCACTAGCTTTTAAAAGTGACAGTGCAGTTTTTTCCTCATTCTTTTTTGGGGGCTACAACATTATAAAGCAAGAAAAAATAACTTTCTCTTTTGTTCCTCCTTGTTTAATCCAGACAGCTATTTTCTATCTGACATAAACTGTGAGAGAGAATTCTTTGCTTCAAAAGCTCAGTACCTCATAAATTCTCTCAATAGGATTTCTGATAGAAATTCCTGCTTTTAAAATAGTTTTTAAATAATCTTTCTGTGCTCATTATGTTCTCATTTGCAACCAATTTGAGTTTTTTTTTTAACTTTTTAGCTGAGAGGTTGCTTGTCCAGCAGAAATGGGCCTGGTTTACCTTGGCAGGTGTGGAAGCCTGCCTAGAACAATTTAGGGATACAGAAGGTTTGGAAAAAATGAGAATATCCAGATCATTATTATTGTGCATTTCTTGGATTACAGGCCCTTATGTGCATAGTTACATGCAAGTGGTGATGCATAGTGGACAGACCTTTGGATTATGAGAATTTTACTGAATTCATAGTGGATTTTATGTTCACACTGAAGAGTGTGATTATTATGTTAGACTCAGTAATGAGGTTTTAAATCCTAGCTTTAAGAAACCCATCAAATTTAACCTTTTTCATGTTTAGCTCCAAATGAATACTTTAATACTAAAATACTTTAAGGTTTAATACTCTGTTGATGGGAGACACCTATTATATTTCTATTCTTGATATCTATTGTGTATCTTTATGTTAGCACTGTATAACGGATATACAGACAGCAGTTATTTTACTACTATGTAATATGCAAACATAAAATTATAATTTTAACAAGCCTAAAAATTTTCATAAGGCTCCTAGATTAATGGTTTATTTTTAGATTGGTTAGGTAAGTATTATGCCACCTCTTAACAATTTGTTCTAAATCTTGGCACATCTTTAATGAAGTACATCAGTCTCTCTCACAGTTCATGTCAGATAGAAAATAGCTTTTTTAGCTTAAAAATAAAAAAATCCAGTATCCTAAAGCATGCATACATGCTTGAGTGGGTGATATATATTCAAAATTTGCTTTGATGTATTATTTACAATTTTTTTTTGGAAGTGAGAAATAATAACAGGCAATGCTTACTGAGTAATTTGTGTACCATCCAAACCTAATCTTCATGTTGCCATTTGTTTTATATTCAGAACAACTCCAAGAGGTAGGTACTGTTACTATCTCCATTTATAAATAAAGAAACTGAGTCCCAGAGGGATAACTTGCTCAAGGTCACAGTTTGTTAGTGGTGATAGTGGATCTCAACCCAGAGACTGTGGATCCAGAATCCACTGTTCAAAAATTATGCATTATGCCTCGCAAAAGACTGTAAGATTACTGAACCGTCAAGTGGAGAGATCTAAATCTGCAAAAATCCAGTTTATTGAGCAGTGTTCTCTGATTTTGGAAAAAATAGACAAATAATGTTGCCAGTATCCAGATATCTGATATGCCAAGTAATGCCATTATATAATATATATTTTGATATGGTACTGTTTCTCTTTTTTATTTTATTTTGAGCCTCACACTTTCATCAAGATCCTTAGAAATCTGTCTAAATCTAAAGAATAACCAACTACACAAAACACATAAGGTGGAATCACACGAAGAGAGTGTGAAGAGGCAGGGAATATTTAATCCAGTGTTTGATACTGTGGGGGGATAATGAAATGCATTTGTCTGACAATTTTTCATGATTACATGAAACTGAAGGAGAAATTTTACTATCTTGATTTTGGGTTGGATTATTAGAAGTTGCATCACTTTACCAACGGAGAAATTGAAGAGAAGCATGTATGTGTGTGTGGTTATGTGGTGTGTGTGTGCATGCATGCTGAGGAATGCTGCGATGAGGGGCCCCAGAACCATTTTTAAGGGACAACATGTGACCTGGTTTTATTTTGCAGAGGACTACTTGTCTGGCTGAGTGCAGTCAGGTGGGTCATGGAAAATGATTGTGAGAAGTTGGGAAGGTTTTTGAGAGAGAGATGAGAGAGATGGAAAGGGCAAATGCCATGAGGAGTGGAACATTAAGGAAAAAATATTTAAAGAGAATTTCAAGGACATCTGCTTTATTGTGTGTTAAATGACTCCCTTCTCACTCTTCCCCAAAACTATAAAAATTGACTTTTTTTGTGGTTTGTGTTTTTGAAGTTATGTTTTTCTCAAATGCCTCATCATAAAAGACTGGATTCTAGGAGAAAAAAACTGAGTTGTAGGTGACATCCGGGAACCAAGAAAGCCCACTGATGTTCCGAAGTGACAGGTACACATTTCCTGATAGTGTTTTAAAATACTAATGTAATTATAACGTATTTGAGGAGAATTGTAAATCTGTGCAAATACTTGACCTTAGATTACTTTAATTTTCAAAGCACCTTTCAGATTTGATTCCTTATCAATGTTTGCATTTTCTCCTATGTTCTCTACTTGGTAATTTGTTCATGATCTTTGGATATTAGAAGAGTTTTGAAAGGTAAATGACCATTTAAACTTAGTGGCACCCCATTGGTATAGTTTATCATCTAATCCAATGCCGGGCATTCTAACCTTGGAAAAAGATTACCGTTTGTAAAACAAACTCCACCTAATTTTGTCTAATAGGCCCTGTGATTCTTTATAATGTAAACATTAAAAAACCTTCCAAAAATGTAAAACCACATTTATTTTCATTTGATTATCCATAATGAGATGAATCCAATGGGGTAATATATCCTACCTAAGAAATAAAATTGGGTCTGTCAGTCTCAATTATCTTTGATTTGCTTGAAAATTTGATAATATTATGAATAAATTGGAGAATATATGCAGATTTCTATGGCAGGTTCATCGGTTGCCTCCAAATATCCATTCTTACCTTCCGTTTTTGTAATAATTTCAGCACCTTGTTGCCCAGCCAGAAAACCTATATTTCTCAGTCTCCTTTATAGCCAGGTGAGTGCATATGAATAAGTTCTATTTAGTAAGAAGACGCTGAAGTATGAGTATTACTTTGCCATGTAGCCTAAAAAAGGAGGGGGTAACACATTCCTTTTTCTGATTCCTTCATCTTGCTTTCTGGAACACAGATATGATGGCTGGAGCTCTGACAGCCATTTGCCATGCTAAGAATCATACTCTAGAGAATGTGAAGTAGTCAACTAGAAGGAGTCCAGGTCCTCCATGACTGTCTAATTGCCATATTGTTTGGATTACGCACCTTGAGATATTTTCTATGAGAGAGAATTAAAATTCTATCTTATTTAAGCCATTGTAATTTTGTGTTTGTCATATGCTGCTGAGCCTAATTCAAGGAGATATAATTCCTTTCCCATACAAAAAAGGGTTACTTTTTCGGATACTTTATTGGCTTTGTTCTTATGGGCAAGTCTCTGCATCCTAGATGAGAGACTCTGATACCCACAGGTAAAGGTCAGTGAATAGTCAGAAGCAACAAAGTGCATGAAGGGGGAAGAACAGGAACTTGACTTTTAATTCTACTAATTATGTGATTTTGGGTTAGTTTTTTAACCACACTGAGACTCAATTTCCTTTACAGAAACTAGGGTTATACTGTTTTCCAAAGGTTATGTTGAATAAAATATAAACACGAGACTCAAAAAATTTTTAGCACATAATCAGCTCAGAATTTACATTCATAACTTCCTGTTTTTCCTTTGCATTAAGGGATCTGAGATCATGTCACATGGCAATTCCTCTAATAGAATTGGGGAAATAAAGAAGCCAGAAAACAGAACATCTTAAGGCTATTGGCACAAAAAAATAAGTGAAGGAAACTTTTGCCAGATAGGAGGACCTCTACCAAAGAACAGTCACAGAATGCTCCAGACAAAAAGGTGATGATGAGAATTCAGTGCTATGTGAAATGAAAATTGGGTTTTTAGGACCTAGCCTTTATGTTTTAAAGCTAGTTTCATGGACTTAGATACAGAGAACAGACACTTAGAGATGTAAATTAAGATTCCTCTCACTCAGTAGGACTGTGATAGTTAAATGAAACATAAATCAAGAGCTAGTTGTTTTGGAAAATTTCAAATAAAATATATTGCCCTGTTGCAAAGCAGTCTTTATTAAATAAAGAATAAGCAAAGACTTACAATGAAGGAAGCTGGCTATTCAAATAACTGGAAGAAATAGTTTGGAGGAATTTTCATATTTTGTTTGCAATCTACTCTCTGTAGTTCAAATGTAAAATGTAGAAAGCATCTCCTAGGGACCATTTTTGTTTTCAAGAATATAGAGTTAGATATTTTTCAATAAATTATTTAAGATGACAAATGGCAAGAGGGGTATTACAACCATGTAATTTTCACAGCAGACTAATAAGCAACTTGAATTATCATTTTGGAAATTAAATCTTTGGTAACTTGTCTGGTAATAGCTCCTTAATTAAAATATGATAAATTAGATGCCTAACTCTAAAACTTATTTTTTAAAAATCAACATATGTTTGAAATATCCCCAGTAATGTTGCCAGTACATGTGTTGGATAGTGTAGTGAAAACATATTTTTACAAATATCTGATTCCTTTCAGTGTCTGGATTGTATCCCAGTTTTAAATGTAGGGGAGGTGATGAAATTGCTGAGCATTAAATGCACTTAAAAATTGCAAATGCAGTTTATTTTTTCTCGCAATTACTTGACAGCTTCTGACTAGTGTTTCCTGTTGTAGAGTAATGTCTGTCTTCTAGTGTTTGTCCCTCAAGTGGACTGTTACTTAAAAGAGCTTTGGGGATTAGTTCCCTATTTTTCCTGTGTTCGTTGATCAGCTAGGATTGACATTTAATTATGCCAACCCTCATATTCAAAGCCATTTAAAAGTAAAGTTTAATAGAGTTTTAAAAAATCCAAACAAGGTGTATCTTATGTAATTTTATTTTCATTTAAATTCTGTTTCTAAAAAAACCAATATAGCCATTTGCTTATAATAAATCATGCCTTTTTCTAGGAATTTTTAAAGTCTGTTTAATGGGACTCCTGAGTAGACAGCTGTGCAGTCTGAATTGCCTTAGGCTCTGAAAACGTTTCAGATGTAAGGTTCTCCAAATGCAGTGCTGATCTCCACATATACTGCTCCAGAGGCTGGTTGGGAGAATTAGGGCCAGGATGTTCTCTTGCAACTCAAAACAGAACATAACCAGAAATTAAGAGAAAACTGTATAAAATGTCCATGTCTGCCATGTTTGCAGATATCAGCTACACAAATAGGAGTGTTAATTTGACCCTTCAGAAAACAACCCTTCTAAAATGTAATACAGTTTAGACAAGAAAACAACTCTTACTTGCTTCAAGTCAGAACTTAATTGGTATGTCCAAGAGATTAATTGCATATATTGGATCCTCTAAAGAATTCAGAATTTCTTGGCATTAAAAACAAAAAGAGAGGTGTTTATAATAGAGAAAAATGCATTCCCAGTCATGGGGTCTTTTGTAATGAAGAAGGATGGATGCAGCTTCAGGAAAATGCAGGTCTAGGGCTGAAGAGGTCTGAGGTGGAAGACTTGGTTAAATAAGAAGAGAAGGAAGGGAGAACAAACGTTTAAAAATATACTAGAACTCTTCTCAATAACTTGTTTTATATTTTGGTTTACATTTTAAAATGCTTTTTATGTCTGTCTTTTATTTCTGTAGCTGGTTTTGCCTGTGACTGCCTGTTAATATGTCCAGCGGTGTTACCCGGTGCTGGCAGGGCTTGGCAGAAAGCACTTAGGCTCACTTGTTTTGCATTTTGATTGGCTTTTGTATATTTTATTCTTTGTTTGCTGTTTGTCCCAATAGTACTAATCTACACCTTTTCTTTTTTAAAATTGTAATTAAAGATTATTTGAAATTCCTTCAGAAAATGATTATGCAGCTTAATTTTTTCAAACATTTACTGAAGGATGAGTTATTTTAACTTTTTCATTTTACACAAAGTCTCTGTACATTGACAAAGCGAATGGTCATTCATCCAATCTAACCACTAAAATTATTAATGGGTGTTAGTTCTATAAGAATGTAAAAGTAGGAATCCAGATATTTTATTTCAGACATTTGCATTATTAGATAAAATATCTTCTACAAGATGAATTCTTCTATTAACTAATGGCTCACAAAGCAATATTTAGATAAGTTCTAGCTTTCTTTTTTATGTTTCATATCACATAACTAAAGTTACACTTTATAAACTTATGATGAAAATGAAATTGAATTTATTGTAAAGATCCATATTATAATTGTGTCATACAATAAGTGAGCTACATAGATGGTTATTTCCTTTATCATGTGTTTAATTCAAGAGAGTGTAGTTTAAATCAAAGGTATATGTGATCTTTTTATACTTCTCTCATTTATTTCCGATTGTCTTTTTCAACTGCTTATAGATTAAGTGAGGTATGTGTGTGAGTCACCTAGAACAACATTTGGCAAGAGTAGGCATTCATTAAGTGTCAACCGTTATTATTATTTTAATATTTAAATAGTATGTAGTGATATATAGTAATTGCTGGTAGAGGATTGAGCCTGATCACTTATTGATGGGTTTTCTGCATATCACCATACCTACCTTGAGTGGGAAGAGATAAATTTAAAAGATATTATAAACTGGTTGGTATAAACAAGGTGTGAATGTATGTGTTTGCCCAGAACTCAAGCTTTACCAACAGAGAAATTGCAGCATGATACCCCAGTGTTTAGCACTGCTTATATTGTAGAGGTGGAATAGGGTTGGAGACCAGAACACCTAATAAAGAGTTGCATGGCTTCAGGTAACTTACTCAGTTTTTATGATTTTCAAATTCCTCATTAGATATTAAGAGTAAAACTCAAAGATGAGAGTAAAGATTAAATGAAATAAGATATGTAAAGAGATTGTCACACACTAGACACTGAAATTTTAATTCTCTTCTAGGACATAGAAGAGAAAAATGGCAGGAGTATAATAGAACAAAATTGACTTCATGGCACTGTTTTTCATAATTAAAAAGTACATATACTGATCTCTTAGAATTTTAGCTGCACTTGGGATCATGGGCCAATTAGAAATCCTGAAATGATGGACTATCTTGATTTCTTTGCTATGAGTTATTTACCATAAGTGAGAATTGACTAATTCTTGGTTTTTAAATTAGCATTCTTTCATAAAGCTTAATTTTTTTGTGGTTTTGTTCTTTGCCTAAAAAAAAAAAAAAGATTTTAATATTTTTCACTGTTCCATTTAATATTAATTAAGTTTTCTACTCATATCTTTAGGATGATTAATTTCAAGCAATCTGTTCTTCCATCTCAAATACATTAATATAAATTATATCTCGTGAAGTGAATCTATAATTTTTATTTAATTTGAACAAGATGCTGGGATAAGAAACTACGCATGCTTTTACTGAACTAAATTTTGCTAAGGATTTCATGTGTTATTCCCAAGGAATTTTTTTGATTTAAGTAAATAATATTAACTTAAAAATCAAACATAAATTCCTTCATTCTTTTAAGATGGAGGTCCTGTAGTTTACTTCCATTATTGTTCTTGCAGGACAAGATCATTCTTTTTGAAAAAGGTTGAGGGCTTGTGTGATCACATTAATAATTCTTGTGAGCCAAGTTTATCAATATTAAAATAGAGCTTAATAATCATTATTATTGGCTAATGGATTTTTTTTTAAACTTAAGCCTTTTATTTTTGTAGCATTGTGTTAATTGTGAGAGATTTAATAACCTTTGGCAGTGAAAAACAAACTAGTGCGCAAAAAACAGGAAGTTAATCATGAAAAGCTTTTCTTTTTACTTTACAAATACAATTACCAGTAATGCTGAAGTTGAAGAAAGTACAGCTGGCATACTTTAGTGAAACTTAAGTAGGTGTTAAATAACTTGATAATTGGTTGAGTTTTCATAATTGCACTTAGCTAAGCAAATCTTTATATGTTGATCTTTTTATATGGGGCATGGAATACAGAATTAAAATGTTTGGGTCTCTTAAATCAGGATAAATTGATAAATACAAGCTTTCTTTTTAAAATGTAGTGTATTTTTTTTAAAGTATTTTTTCTTATTAGATCAGTATAAGAATACTCTATAGAAACACTGAATTGTATTACACATTAGAGAGTAAGATCTCTTTTGGTTGATTCTGACTGCTAACCACTCTTGTATAGACTACAAAGAGAATCAAAAAGTTTGTTTATCCTATGCAGGCACATCTAGAGTTCTTTTTTTTCTTTTTTTTTTCAGCATTCTTTTTTTTTTTTGATAGCGTTAATATACAGTTACTTGAACAACATTATGGTTACTAGACTCCCGCTATTATCAAGTCCCCCCTACATACCCCATTACAGTCACTGTCCATCAGCATAGTAAGATGCTATAGAATCATTACTTGTCTTCTCTGTATATACTGCCTTCCCCATGTCCCCAATGCCCTGCATTATGTGTGTTAATCGTAAAGCCCTGTTTTCCCCCTTGTCCCTCCCTTCCTACCCATCCTCCCCAGTCCCTTTCCCTTTGGTAAGTGGTAGTCTATTCTTGGGTTCTGTGAGTCTGCTGTTGTTTTGTTCCTTCAGTTTTTTCTTTGTTGTTATACTCCACAGATGAGTGAAATCATTTGATACTTGTCTTTCTCCGCCTGGCTTATTTCACTGAGCGTAATGCCCTCCATCCATGTTGTTGCAAATGGTAGGATTTGTTTTCTTCTTATGGCTGAATAATATTCCATTCTGTATATGTACCACATCTTCTTTATCCATTCATCTACTGATGGACACTTCAGTTGCTTCCATTTCTTGTAAATAGTTTTGCTGTATTGTAAATAGTGCTGCTGTAATCATAGGAGTGCATATGTCGTTTTCAAACTGGGCTGCTGCATTCTTAGGGTAAATTCCTAAGAGTGGAATTCCTGGGTCAAAAGGTATTTCTATTTTGAGTGTTTTGAGGAACCTCCATACTGCTTTCCACAATGGCTGAACTAGTTTACATTCCCACCAGCAGTGTAGGAGGGTTCCCCTTTCTCCACATCCTCACCAACATTTGTTGTTATTTGTCTTTTTGATGTTGGCCATCCTAACTGGTGTGAGATAATATCTCATTGTGGTTTTAATTTGCATTTCCCTAATGATTAGCAATGTGGAGCATCTTTTCATGTGCCTGTTGGCCATCTGAATTTCTTCTTTGGAGAAGTATCTGTTCAGATCCTGTGCCCATTTTTTTATTGGATTATTTGCTTTTTGTTTGTTGAGGTGTGTGAGCTCTTTATATATTTTGGATATTAACCCTTTGTCGGATCTGTCATTTGTGAATATATTCTCCCATACTGTGGGATGTCTTTTTGTTCTACTGATGGTATCCTTTGCTGTAAAGAAGCTTTTTAGTTTGTTATAGTCCCACTTGTTCATTTTTGCTTTTGTTTCCCTTGCCCAAGAAGATAATGTTCATGAAGAAGTTGCTCATGTTTATGTCCAAGAGATTTTTGCCTATATTTTTTTCTAAGAGTTTTATGGTTTCATAACTTACATTCAGGTCTTTGATCCATTTTGAGTTTACTTTTGTGTACGGGGTTAGACAATAATCCAGATTCATTCTCTTACATATATAGCTGCCCAGTTTTGCCAACACCAGCTGTTGAAGAGGCTGTCATTTCCCCATTATATATCCATGGCTCCTTTATCATATATTAATGACCATATATGCTTGGGTTTATATCTGGACTCTCTAGTCTGTTGGAGTTCTTTTTAAAGAAAAAATACAATTGGAATTTTCCCAGGTTCCTGTATAGCAGGTACGTATTTTTTCTTTTAGCTGCTTACTTTTATTTTCAGGCGGGGGCACATTTCTTTCTGTGTAATTAGTGTTCCAGTTTGCCATATGCAAGATGGTTTTCCACAAGCCCTAGGACAAGATGAAGCCTGTGGGACCATGAAGTACCCATCCCTCTGACATTTTGCTTTTTGGGTTTCAAGTGTTTATATGAAGCTACATTACAGCCTAGCTACTTCAGAGTCTGGCTGCGCCTACTTCAGAAGGATTATGTTTCTTATATTCTATTATTTATGGATTATTGTCAAGTAGAAAGCTTTGTCATTTTATAAGATCCCCAGGAAGAAAGCCCCCTACAGCAGGAACCCACGGGAAGTACCAAGATAACACCTGATGTGTAGTACGTATTTTGCCTTTTCTCTCCCTTAGCTCTTATAAATCATAGATGACGAGGCCTTGCTCTCAAAGTGGAGAAAGGGAATGGCAGAGGAAGGATGGGTTGAATCTGGGAGAGCTTTTTATATAAAACCTTACATTCCTTTTTCTGGGAAATAACTTCATCTCATGAATATATAAATCTCATGTGTGTATGTGTATAAAGTTTTACATTTCAGAGAATATGCTTTAATTGAATAATGAAGTTTTTTGTGAATATAAGACAAATTTTTGACTACTAATTTTTCATCAGAAATAATTCTGAATATTACATTCACAGGATTTTGTGAACATTCTGTATGCCAGGTATAATGGTGTCATGGTAACAAACGTGTAAGTAGACTGTATATAATTGTGCAATGATACGAACACAAAATTTTAGTCTTCTATAGAGTAATTTCTCCCTTCCACTTTTAAAATCTAGGTTTACATTGGCTCAGGTATAGTCATCTTGGAATAAAATAAATTTTAAAGTCCATTTGCTTAGCACAAAGAGTTTTGAATGTAAAAAATACATAAATGTCTTGATAAATTACTTTTAATGTCACATTCCAGGCCAGACTTCAGGGGTATGAATCTTTAAGAGCACAAATAGGAGTCCTTGTAACATTTAAGCATGAGTCACTACAAGATGTATTGTTAAGTTGTTTGGGACACACCCAATAGATGAAAATGTGTTAGATGTAAATAGGAAATTCTCACTTAGAGTTACCATTGTGCTTTCTTTATCATTAATTATTGTTGGATAACATATTCATTAGATTAACAGTAAGGATTCAGATTGTGAAGTGGCAATTTGTGTCCTTAAATGGAAACCAATTTATCATAGAATTGGAGTAGAAAGATTTTTAAAGAAGTATAGTCTTAAACAAGCAGCGAATACTTCAGTTATAACCTCATTGGTCACTTCAGTCTGTGAGAAAAACGTTGAGCACAGTATTTGCTCTGAAGGAAGGCTTCTTCACATACCAGGCACTGAGCAGCCAAGTGTCGGCCTCAAGGCACATCTGGTAGATGTAGCAATGTAAGAGAAAATTCCAACCAAAGAATGTCACATAGTTGACCATGTTTTAACCTTTTTAACTTTGGACAAGTTATAACTGCTTTCTAAAATCAAGATAATAACCAATTGCCACATAATTGAGACAAGTCATTTGGTTAGGAGAAAACGTTTTTAGGGAGTTAGTGTCTCTATCTGCAGACATTAGAATTCAATCAAAGAAGGTTGATTTTCAGCTGATAAGTCAGCTAACCATGGTGACCTCTCTGGTTTCCTACGTTTGTGCTGCCATACTGCATTCTCAGAATTGCTTCATAGAGGTAAAAACCCCCAAATGCTAGAAATGTGGAGGTTACTCTTCCTTGTTTCAACACTGTGTTCAAGTACCCATGGACCAGGATGAGTGACGGTGCAGTCACAACATTGACCAGGGCAAGTTTACAGGGCAGAACTCTATCACAATTGTTTTCTGCATAATGTGGCATCCATTATACAAATATGGTGTGCCAACAAAATCTGATTTTCTTTTGTTTACAGTGAAATTAGGGAAGTGATTTCTTTTAATTGCATTTTAGTTTTTTTGAGTGTATACCATGATCTCATATAGATACAATAAAAAGAAAAAGAAAAAAAGGAAAATTTTTTCTCCTTGTGATGAAAACTAGTAAAATTTATTCTCAACAACTTTTCTATTATCATACAACAGTGTTAGCTATAGTCATTATATTGTATGTTATATTCCCACTACTTATTTATCTTATAACTGGATGTGTGTTTAACCAGCTTCTTCCATTTCCTCCCCCAACCCCACCTGCCTGTGGTAACCACAAGTCTGATCTCTTTTTCTGTAAGTTTGTTTTTGTTTTGTTTTGTTTAGATTCCACATATAAATAATATCATACAGTATTTTACTTTCTCTGTCTGATTTATTCACTTAGCATAATGCTTTTAAGGTCAATCCATGATTTTGTAAATGGTAAGATTTTCTCATTTTGTATGGCCAAATTTTATATATATATATAAAACAACTTCTGTGTTCCTTCATCCATCAGTGGACACTTAGGTTATTTCCATGTCTTGGCCATTGTAAATAATGCTGTCATGAACATGGGGATGCAGATACCTTTTTGAGTTAGTGTTTTCATTTCCTTTGGATATATTCCCAGAAGTAGAATTGCTGGATCATATGGTAGTTCTATTTTTAACTTTTTCTGGATCCTCCATACTGTTGCTCATAGTGACTGCACCAATTTACCTGCCTGCCAACAGTGTACAAGGGCTCCCTTTTCTTCATATCCATGCCAATATTTATCATCTCTTGTCTTTTTGATGATGGCCATTCTAACAGGTATAAGATGATATCCCATTGTGGTTATAATTTGCATTCCCTAATGACAGTGATGTTGAGCATCTTTTCAAGTACTGCTCAGCCTTTTATATGTCATTTTTGGAGAAATGTCTGTTGAGGTTCTTTGCCTTTTTCAAATCGGGTAATTTTTTTTTTTTTTGGCTACTGAGTCGAATTCTTTATATATTTTGGGTACTAACCCCTTATCAGAGGCGGCTGATACCACTGCCTGGCCTCATCAGATATATATATAGTTTGCAAATATCTTTTCCCATCGATAGATTGTCTTTTCACTTTGTTGATGGTTTCTTTTGCTGTGCAGAAGCTCTGTGGTTTCATGAGTTCCACTCACTTTTCATTTTGTTGCTTGTGCTTTGGGTGTCATACTAAAAAAAATAATTACCAAGACCCATGTCAAGTAGCTTTAGTCTTGTTTTTCCTTCTACAAGTTTCATGGTTTTAGGTCTTATATTTAAGTCTTTAATTCATTTTGAATTAATTTTTGTGAGTGGTGTAAGATAGGGGTCCAATTTCATTCTTACACATGTGAATATCCAATTAGCCCAGCACCATTTATTGAAAAGATTGTCTTTTATCCATTGAGTATTTTTGGCTCCCTTGTCAAATATTAGTTGACTATATGTGGTCATGTTTATTTCTGGGCTCTGAATTCTATCCTAGTGGTCTATTTGTCTGTTTTTATGCCAGTACCACATGGTTTTGATGACTATGAAGCTATTCTTTATAGTATAGCTTGAAATCGGGAAATTTTGTCCTTCTTTCTTAGGATTTCTTTGTAGCCTTTTCTGGTTCCATATAAATTTTAGTCGTGTTTTTTTCTACTTCTGTAAAAAATGCCAGTGGAATCTTGACAGGGATTGCATTGAATCTATAGATGACTTTTGATAGGATTGACATTTAGCAATATTAATTCTCCAGTCTGTGAACACTGGATACCTTTCCATTTATTTGTGTCATCTTCAGTTTCTTTCATTAATGTCTTATAGTTTTCAGAGTAGGGATCTCTCTCCTCTTAAGTTAAATTTATTCCTAACAATTTTTGGTGTTTTGATGCTATTGTAAATGGGATTGATTTCTTTATAGTTTCAGAAAACTTGTTAGTGTAGCTTGTTTTCCTTTTTATTTATTTCTGTTGAATATATTTCCTTTTGAGTCAATATGAGCCTTTTGTGTTCTCTCTCTTCTTTTATTCCTTTATATATCTTCTGAGAAGTGAGGATGGTAGAGGGTGTATAGCTCATAGTTGTTTACTTTTCATGTAGCTCATATATCAATTATTATTGGTTTCTTAGTGGAAATTTTTCTTTTACTGTCAGTTTGGCTTTAGCCCCAAATGCTTTTTCTGTTGGCTGAAATTTAGCACTGTAATTTGTGGCTTTCCGGAGAAGGAACCTCTGTGGTCAGGTGGAGGAGGCCACACATTCCAGCAGTGGAGTGGTAGGTGTTACAGACAGAGCACTGATTCTGGAGTGAGTAGGGTGTAGGATGAAAGTTGGCTACTAATTCAAGCCTCACCTGAGGCAGTATTTTTTGTACAGAAAAGTTCCCTCTTTAATTAGCTGCTTCAATATACAATTAGTTTAATGACAGCTAACCCATTTCGAAACCTCTTCCAGAGTAAGCTAACTGAATAGAATATGCTCCAAGGACATGACAAAGAGCTAATTTTCCTGCACTAAAGAGTTTGGAGCTTTACCTCTTATCTTTGTGAGTGGACTGCCTCATTCCCTTATGGAGGTATAGTACATTCTTGTTTTTGGGAGACAGTGCTAAAACTTTTTCCTCCTCAAGATGTCTTCTTGTGAAAAAAGAAATTATTAAATGCATCTTTCCAGTAAATACTTTGTTTTCAAAACATTGTGTAAAGCTTTACTAACTGGTTCAGTCAGCAATAAAGTTTTCAGGTACTGAAGATGGATATATTTCCATTATTTAAGACTCAATATGTAATAATATTTTGTAAATCATGAAAAACACTTAAAAAATAATTTGGTTGTTAGACTAGATATATTGCAGTGATAATTAAGTATATGTTCTGAAAAATAGATGTTATACTGTTAGATATTAGAAGAAGGTGTATGTAAGGTTAAAAACTTTATCATTGTTTGCTTCTTCTAAACTCCTCCCCGCCCCAACGGAAACCTTTGATAACCTGCTGTTCTCTGCTTTTGAAGTAGGAAGATAGCAACAAATGATTTCATTCTGGTGTTGCACTTGAATAGAAAGTTTGATATTACTAATTTCATTTTATCCTATTCAAAGAGTATATCTTTTACCTTTATATGAAAAAAGGATGATGATGATTGTCATTTTCTTTCCATACTTGCCCTCTAAACGAAAGATGTATGTTCTAGGCTTTATTGATTAGCCTGGCCCCGAATTAAATAATGGAAACAGATCATTATAATTCATCTGTTAAATATTTGTTGATTTTCTAGGAAACTTCAGTTATCATTGAAAGTAGCCATGTAAGTTTATGTCACATCTTTTCCTGGGGTATGGAACACACTAATTCTGTAAATGTACTTCCATAAACTGTAATTCACAGGTGCAGACTGTGGTACTTCCAAAGTTATATAGAAAGTAATCTTTATTTCTTTGAATCACCTCCTAAAATTATAATTAAAAAATGGTAGAGGATGACAGAAAACAAGAATATCTTCTGTGGTCTCAAATAGTTGAGTTTTCAAACATGAAGTTTAAGGTCCACATGACCAAACTGTTACTACAGAGCAGTTAAACTAGTTGAAAACCAGATAGTTTTTTCCCCTTCGATGCTGAGAAACATTGTCGAGCCATTCCAAAACACTGGGATCATTTACTCTGATCTCAGATAAGCAAAATAAAATAAACAGACTATTGCCCACGTGGGAACTGGTTCTGCTGTCTCTTGTTCTAAGTCTGCAAAGCCTGAATGTCTCCCCAGTATCTTTGAATGGGTTTCATTGTTTATTTATTGTGCTTTTCACAAGTGCTTGTAACTTCAACCTTGTTTTACTCTAAAGTGGGTTGCTTGCGTTCTTCTAAAGTGGGTTGACATTTCAGTTAATTTTCAATGGCCTCAATGTTTTTCCTTTAATTGAGCCAGACTGATGGGCCTGTTTAAAGTGAGACAGTCTCTTATAAATTGTAATACAAAAAATACAGAACATTTATTAGAGATTTTTGAATTTGTTTTTCTATTTAAAAAAATGTAAGGTCATAGAGATTTTTTCCTCATATTCTTTAATTGTATTGATAAGTTAAATCAGTGCGTATAGAGTTTAGAACATGTAGAAATTATAAGTTTTTATGTTAAAATCTATTAAATGTGTAAATATGTACATTTTATTCATGTTTGAATGTAATACTATTTAAGATCTTAAAGAATTTAAAATATTGATCAGTGTTTTTCTTATGCAGATGATTAATCTTAAGAGGACATTCTATACAACATTCTATGTTTAGATTTTTATTGCATTAATTTTAAGAACCATAAATAAAACCTTTTTCATCTGTAGAAATGGAACTAAAAATGAAAATACAGAAGATTTTTGTCGTTATATCAAGAATTAAAACTTATAAACTGTAGGGCAGTATTGGCAGAGAAATGGGCATCATTAGGCAAAATCAAGAAACAGGTTCTGATACATAGTGAAATTTACTTAAGTGGTCAAACGACATTTCAATTAAATAGAAAAAGACATGGATTATTCAAAAAATTATATGGCATAGCTTTTAGCCTAATTTCATATCATTTATAAAAATAAATTCCAACTATGTTGACAATATAAAGTAAACTAAAAATCTAAATAAAAAATATTAGGATAAAACATAGGAGAATATTAGTAGAATATTCTGATGGATGCAGTTTTTGTAAGTTTGCCAAGAAACTTTGATCCATAAAACAAAGATTGATAGATTTAGTTACATAAAAAGTAAAACATCCTTATTTGCAAAAGACACCATAAACAAAGGCCGAAAAATACTTGCAAAAAATGTAGTAGACAGAAAATTAATATATAAGTATGTTTGGAAGGGATATGAATAGTAGGCAAAAATGCAAATATGGCCAGTGAAGATTTATAAATATACTAAACCTCATGAATAGTTAGGATAACACAAATGAAAACAGTAAGTTATCATTTTTATCCCATCAGATGGGTAAACTTTAAAGAACTTCTAATACCTAATGCTAGTAAGGATATAAGATAATTGACAATTCTATGTGCTGTTGATAAGAATGTGAATTTTTAACATCTAAAATATATGTACTGTTTGTCTCAATGATCCTATTCTTCCAGGAATTCATCCTACAGAAAATACCAATACATAAGGGTTGAGTAAAAGAGTGCTATATGTTGTTAAATAAGTTAATTGTTAAAAATATATTTTTATCAATTAAAAAAATCAGTGAAAATGCTTAATCAAATATGGCACATTCAACCTATAGAATATATGCAACTATATTAAAAATAATCAGTAGATTGCTGTACCCTTCGGAAAATGTACATGTACTTTTTCATTGAACAAAAGAAATTGCAAATGTTTATGTACATATGAATATATGGTCATGTATTGATTATCACTTTTAGTGAAAACAATGATCCTATTAAATGCATATATTTATTTTTGTGTACACATAATCAAAATATGTATATTTCTCTTGGGGCAGGTAATGTGAGAGAATTGCTAGAGAGGTGGAGGTAAAAGAAATAAAAATATGACATTTGTAATTTTAAAAGTATCAATTAAAGTCTTAAATTGAAATTTTGACTTTTACTTTAAGGAAACATGTTTCTTTAGAACAAGTCAAAATTACACGTTTTATGAACAAATTATTCTGAATTTAGAGGCAAATATACAGAACTATAGATTCTGTCATTATGCTTCCTTTTCATTTTGACACAGTCACAGGGGGATATTGGAGCCCTTTTAGATTCTGAAACATCCTCCCAAGGTTTTTTAATGATGGATGAATTTTTAAAGGGAATATAGCTTTGAATAAAACCCAAACTAAATTTAATGGCCACTCCCAGTTTTTAAGTGAGGCATAAATTTGTTCGTAAATTCCTGCACTTAGTTTTTAACCCTCCCTTGGAGTGGTTTGGGGTTCTTATTTCCTTACCCCTGAAAGGAGTGGCTGAGAGCCAGGAGCCTTTCACTGGTACGCTGACTCATCTTGCTGCCATAAGGCCAGATTATTCTCACGGCTCCGGCTCCGAGACTCGATTCTCTGTTGTCTTTTGGGAATGATAATATTGAGAATTAACTAGTTGGTACTTCTAGATTATTTGGAGCTCTGCCTAAAAATATATACCTAAATATGTGCCTAAAAATATAATAAATGGTATATATGTAATAACTATATACCAGTTATTTCTGGGTCTGCCCACTCCTGGGAATAGTGTTGAATTGGACTTTCTGGCTCCCTTTTTGTTGGGTAGAGCCATTTTTCTAGTTCTGAGCCAAGAGTTTTAAGCAAATGCTGTATGTTCTCCTTCTGGGTCAGAATTTAATTACCATTGCCAAGACTCACCAGAGCTCTTTTCCTCTGGAATGGAGATTAGCAACATTCAAGATGGTGACTGCAACGTCAGCCTGGGTCCTCAAGTAAGAAAGTGTGGAGCAGAGCACCCAGCTGACCTGAAATGGATATGTAATATGAGCAAGAAATGAATCTTTGTTGTTTTAAGCCAAAGAAAGAAAAAAAAAGTATGGTAATGACAGGCTTGGCAATGGCATGCTCTGTTAATTATCTTCATATTAGTGTTTATTAAAACAAACTGGCATTACAGATCAAGAATTACAATGGTAGCTAACATAGAAAAATTTGTCCTCACTTAGGGGATTGTGTAATACTGAGATGCTTATCAAATACATTGTTGCAGCTAGGTCTTCTCATAGTGTTAGAGCCAGAAGGGACCTTGGACACGAGGCAGCAGCTGCATTTTAAAGATAATCAAACTGGGGTGAATTCCTTGTCCTTGGTTACACAACTGGTCAGTGACAGAGCTGGGCTTCATTCAAGCCATACGCTGGGAAGTATTTCTGGCATACATGAATTTATAAATTCATCTCCTTACTTTCAATCTAGGGTTCTTTCTGTAGCATTTATACAACTTTACTTATTTTTCTCTTCTTATCATGCATTGAAAGAATATTACTAGACATCTAAGTCATTTCTACCATGCAATTTGTATCTGAAAGGAAAGGTGTACCATTTTAGAAGCCAGGTAGCTTTGCTTTCATTTTTTCCTTTTTTCTTTCAAACTGGAATTTCTTTAGGTTATTCTTATAGAATAAGCTATATTAAATGGACTAATTGTTGCAGAAAATACATTTCCTTATTTACATGTGTTGTTTTTTGTGTTTAATTGGATCCTTATGTCATGATTTCCTTTAAGTTTGTATGTGATTTAAAAATACATATAAATTTTTTTAGGAAGAAACTTGTTGTTTGAAGTAACCACCACATTAAGTGTGTGTAAAAGTACAGGGTAATTTTTTAAATATGTAAACCACCCTTTCAAAACCTAAACAGAATTACTTTTCCTAGAAGTGAGCATGGTTGGTGTGTTGTTGAGTGTGAGAGTGATCAGAGAATGGAGTGACTTGATTTCACTGGAAATATTTTGGTAGGGAGGGGCTAATATGTGTAAAGCAATACATATCATGTTTTTCATAGTAAATGAATTATGCTTTGTGGTCTCAATACATTTTGCATATTTGAAGGTATGAATGCTTTCTTTATATGTCATCAGAGTTTATATTTCTATAGCTTTATGGAAGTGAGACATTTTGTATGTAGATACATATATATATGTAAATTTATAGATAAGGGTCTGTATAAATATGTTTACTGGGTTGGCATTAAGATGATTCTACTTGTGATGAATTATGGTAACTACTGTTTTGGACCTTTGAAATGGTTTAAAGTTAAATCCAATGTCTTAAATTATTTCCTAAGATTGAGATACTTTTAGTTCACTACTTTTTTCCTTTCATTTTTCCTCACTTTTTACCACCAAATTCTCCATGAGTAGTGGTAGAAGTGATGATATTCCTAGTATGGAGAGAACTCAGAATTGCTCAGAGACGCGTTACTTTGGGGATGGGATTTTCAGTATGGTCTAGAGTAATATTTAAGACCTCTCCTTGAATTACTATCTTGTGTGTCACAGAGTAATTTTAAAAGCTAAATTTAAAAGTAGTGACAAAAATGGTTTCATCACTATTGTGACATTAATGCCTTTTCCCTGGTAGACTGTCATCACCGTTTATGTTTTGGGTCTGATCTTTGTCCTTGATGCATCAGGAAAACCTAAGCCAAAATGTCTTTGCCAATCTTTATCCAAACAAGTTTTCTGCCTAAACATGTTTTTTAATGTTACTATGATTCATATCTTCTGGATACAGAGTATTTTTATGGATAGTTTGAATTGACAGCTTGAAATATTTAACATTTATGTAAACTATTCTTATTAGTTTGTCTCTGTTAAATAGAGTGGGTAATATTTAACGTATTTGTCCTTATGACCCAAATTATTAGCGTGTTAGTCTGTATTTGTCTTTTTACTTTCCTTTTTTATCTCCTCCTTAGTAACTATGTTCCTTGAGGGCAGACATCATTATTATAATCAGTGTTTCAAGCCTAGTGCCAAGCCTGAAGCTGGGCACATCTTTGTATCCAATGAAAGTGAGCTGAAAGGATGCCTTTTAAAGTAGCTGTCGGAATGTGCAGGATGGCTGTCCTTGATGTTAAAGGGAGACGGTAGTTTAAATGTGTCTTTGCCTGCTAATGCTTATGACCTGATGAAAGGTAGACATTTTCAAATACAAAGTATAAGTCATTTATTCAGTATCATTTATTGATGCTTACTACGTGTTTGCCACAAAGGGGTATTAAGATGAAAAAAAGTCTCTGAAAACCATAAAATTCTGATACGTAAAATTGATCACACACACGCGCGCGCGCGCGCACACACACACACACACGGTATTGGCAGCCAGTTATTAGGTGACCTTGAATGAAGATTTCTTTGCCTCAGTCTGGTCTGAAAGGGAGTATGAGACTTCATGGTGCTGCCTGTGGGTTGTACCTTAGGGCCCCTTGAATCTTTCTGGGGGCATCCTTCTGAAATGCTGGCAGGGAAGCAGCTGTGGGATCTACTGGCTTATGCCGATTTTAAGATCTAGAGGGGAAATACTAGAATCCTAGAATTTTTTGGAACTACAGAGGATCCTCTGGAGTCATTCACTGGAACTGGCCTATCCCTGCTGAGAAAGCCCAGCAGGGATTTGCTCCAGCACACAATTAAGACTGAGCTAGGCCAGTTCCTTTAAGAGCTAGTTCTCTGCCTTCTGGTCCTGTTGCTTTGGATCAGCAATGTACTCTCACTCCTGAAGTGGTGGAGATAAAAGTAAAAACAGCTGAACAATTCAAACAAAAGGAGTTATAATCAAGACATGATGATAAGCTATGAAAAATCAGTCAAACGAAACTGCTTTCATGGTTTTACTTAAAAATGACTACAGCAGTATGCAGCAGACCTAAAGTATCTGAGATTTAGGACAGGGGATCCTCATTGCCCAGACCAGTATAACTGCACAGGGAAAAAAAACCCGCTAAAGCTTCTGTCCTGATAGGCCGTGCTCGGAGCTCGCTCACAGCGGGCTGTGTGTAGGGGCCAGCGTGGGTGGCCCTTGCCAGAACTGGTCACCCGGTGGGTTCTGCAGCAGCAGACTCTGTGGCTCTCCAAAGACGGTGGGCCGGCTTCAGACCGCTTGAACGTGGGTCTGCCGATATTCTCCTGGTTAAGTTAAGCAGTGACCTGTCTTAAGAAGCCAGTTCATGATGGCTGTTTAGCAATCATGTAAGGACATGGTAAATGAGTAGGATGATGATTGGTTTGCTATGTGCCATAGGTTTTTCATTTTGAGATCTTACAGTTATTCTGGAACTTACTGCATGTTAGGCACTGTGCTAAAACAGACAGTGTTTATTATTGGGAATAAATCCCATTGAAACTCTAAAAGAAATAGATTAGAGATGATTAGGGAGGCTCAGGGAACTTGTCACTTGCCTATATCATTGACAGAAGGCAAACTTCATTAAAAAGAACAGACAGTAAGAGAAAATGAGGAAAATGTGTAAATATTCCCTTTTTTGTTATGTATTATTTCATTTGCTACTACCTCTGGACCAGTTAAAAGGTACATTAAATGACTTAGTGTTTTCCTATGAGTCATTGACTCATGTGAGCTCTAGTTTTAAGTCTCCTAACTTTTGGATATATGATTGTTTACTTTATCAGTGGTACTCGCCTATGCATGAATGTAAAATTGTGCTTATGTCTTCAATTATAAATAAAAAGCTATCATATATTTTTTAAAAAGTTATTGAGATACAGAAACAGAGTAATCTAGTTGAAGGCCCCAGGACAATAAGCCTGTGACAAAAACCCTTACATAAAATGACACTGTCTCCACAGTCCATAAGAATAGTAAGAACAGGGGATTCTATCTTGAAAGAGAGGATATTCACATTCTTCTAATTACCTCCTGATCACTTTGGAGGAGGCTAACTTAAAGCAAAAAAAGATGAACTGGTTTCTCAAAACCTGGAGTGTAGTGAAAATAGATCATTTATCTTCTTTAAAAGAAAAACTTCTTAGTTTTCTCACACACCTGTTAAGGAACAATAAAATGAACAGAAAGTAGGCACTAGGAGAAAGGCACACTATCTTCGACTCTACATGACTAATGAACTTCAACATTTGCATACATAGAATTTATGTAGAAACAAACATACTGGCCTATGGGTTATGGGTTTCTCCTGTCTTCCACTGGGAATGAGAAACAAATAGAGTTGTAAATGATTTAAAGCTTTCTTGAAATCAATAAATGTTATTGGAGAAGATTACCCACGTTAACAAGGTTGGTAATTCTTGGCAAAGTTCGGAAATTCCTCTCATGCTATCATCTTTAAAATGTATAATTTTATAGATGGTTTTATAGATTCTGTAGTTTATTAAAATGTAAAATGTAACCAAAAACATCTTTAAACTGTAAAATTTTATTGTTTTAAAGGTTCAGTGGTCAGTTTATCTCTCCTCTTGACACATTAACTCAAAAGACATATAGTATTCCTTAAGAAATTTAAACCAGAAAACTGCCTGTTTTCAAATCTGTTACAAAGGAAAATTCAATGAGAAGGAACCCTTCTTGAGGCCTTACAAAGAAGTTTATCTAAAGTTCGTAAGATGTTGGGTCTGGTGCATCAAAGTGAGATCCCACTCTCCACTGTTAGATTTGCAGAATTTGAGTGGTTTTCTTTTTTCACTTTCCCCTGGGATTCAGAACCAGTCAGGAGGACTCTGGGAAGAGATGGAAACATCTTTAAATTGTTATAGTAGGTAATGCCAACATGGCAAAAAGTTATTTATGGATTTGCTAATTATCTGGTTAAATTCATTAGTGTTGACAGCAAAAAACTGCAATTTAGATCCCAAGAGAAAAGTGAAGCAATGTAATCATAGACAAGAACTGCCCAAATCTTCATTCTGTTGTAGTCTGTCTTGGTGTGGTGGTCTTAGATCATGAGATCTACAATGAGATATTGAGTGAGGGTGTCCAGTTTTCCAAAAGGGAAGTTGCAGAAACATTCAGGAAATGTTATTTATAATTCCCTAATAGTCTTAGAACACACAGGTGCTCATGTGTGAGGTTTTCTGCCAATGTATTCTTTATGTACAAATCAGAAAATAGATGCCTATTTTGATAAAACTCATTCGTCTGATTATTCATGAAAGGTTTTGAGCCACTGACAAGTGAGTGAATATTCTTTCAGGTAAGTAGCTCTTTCCCTGCAATAACTGCCTATTGGTACCATAGCCCTACCTTTTGCATAATGATGTTTTGTATTTTGAGGCCCTAGATAATTAATTAAACTGTCTTAATGTTACTCCCCTAGTGGTTCCCAATGTGGGAGGGGTACAGAGAAGATGTTGGCATTGTCAGGTGACATTTTTTATTTCAGGTGGCATTTTTTATTGTCACAACTAGGGATAAGGGTCAGGTACTGGTATCTAGTGAGTAGAGACCAGTGATGCGACTGGACATCCTACAATGCACAGGACAGCCCCCCTACAATAAAGAACTGTTCAGTCCAAAATGTCAAGAGAGCCAAGGTTGAGAAACCTTACCCTAGGTGGAAGGAATGGTCTGTATCTCTTCCTTGCCACATATAATGTATTTATTTTTTATCATTCAAATTCACAAAATATACTTGTAGAATATAGTAGTATTAAAGACTAAAATTTAGCCCTTAATGTAATAAATAAATTAGCTACATATAGGGCATTAAATTATAGCATCTAGTTGACATCTGGATGTAAAATAATAATAATGAATTATATCTGAAAAAATAACAAATAGAGATATGGTAAAATTTAGCATGTGTCCTAGAATTATGTACTGGTCAAGCTGGAAGGGGCCTTAATGATCATTTCATTTGATGGTTCCTAATTAAGGTGATATGTTGATAGGCATTTACAATTACTTGAGAAGATGCCTTCCTTAAAAGAAGAATGCTTGGAGTCCCACTCTAATATAGTACTTTTAATAAGCTCATTCAATCTTTATAAGTACTTTTTGGAAGTAATTCTGATGACCTTACTTCCATCCCCACTCCACTACCTCTTTGAGAGCCCTGCTCTCTTCTACTCCATGTTAACATGGAGGCTTAAAGATGCTGGCATCTCACGGGTAAAGCAGTTGATGACAGCTGAAGTAAAATAGCAGATCATTGTTCTTTACCTGTTACTTTAATAGGCTTACTTTTAAAAGGCTGAAATCCTGGTTTTTTCTATCCGTATATATACATTCTTCTATTACAGATGGTCCCTGACTTATAATGATTTGACTTAACAATTTCTTGACTTTATGGTGTTATGAAAGCCATGCACATTCAGTAGCAAATGCACTTAACATTTTGAATTAGGATCTCTTCCCAAGCTAGTGATAAGCTGTGTGACCAGGAGGGTAAACAACTGATACAAAAATTCTGTACCCACGAACCATTCTGCATTTCACTTTCAGTACAGTATGCAACAACTTACATGAGATATTCAACAATGTATTATAAAATAGGCCTGGGTTAGATCATTTTCCCAGCTCTAGGCTAATGGAAGTGTTCTAAGTATGTTTAAGGTAAGCTAGGCTAAGCTATGGTGTTCAGTATGTTAGGTGTACTAAATCCATTTTCAACTTAGGATATTTTCAACTTATGATGGGTTTCTTGGACTGGAACCCTACTGTAAGCTGACTAAGATCTATACTTAACAGATGCCATGGGAAGAGTTGCCTATACTGCTGGAGACTAGGGTAAGAAATTCTGATAAGCTTTGATCTATGAAAACAGATAAGAGAAAATTAGCAGTCTGTCAAAAAGCAATGAAACTTAATGAGAGCTAGAAACAGTATCTATGGTCCTTTACAAAATTTGAGTGCAGGGTACCCATGTTTGAGTTCAATAAACATTATTGGAGACTTATCTGTATTATATGCTAGACAGTTGGGAAGATATAGAAGGACATAGTTCTTGACCTGAAGGACCTTAGAAGCTTTTAGGGAAGAGATGACTCCTGTGGGGTGTGTGTGTGTGTATATAGGACAGTAAGTTGATATCATCAGTGGGCGTAGAGGGGGTAAGGGAAGTTGCAGGTCATCTGAAAGATGTGTTGGATCACCCATTCTGGTCAAAGAACTTCTGCCTGCATTTGCTGTTCTATCTTTATTCAAGCACTTCCCTTCTTTCCAAAATGTCCTTGAGAACAAGGACTGTGCTTATTAGCCTTTTTCTGAGTGCCTGTCAGTGCCTGCTAAGCATATGTTGGATTTAATGAATAATGAATGGATTAGCAGGTGAGGCTTTGTGAAAGAGGTGGGGAAGCAGGATACGGATATGGGTTGGTAAAGTGAGGCTGGGAGTGGAAGGTAGAGGAAATATCCCAAACCCAAAGAAGGCCATGCTGATGAGCATATGTGCGGGGAAGATAGTTGCTGTTAGGTTATATAATAAATTGGGATGCATTTCAGAACAGACTCATTAGATGGCAAGGAAGAGGAAACCCAGCTCAGAGTGGATTAAACACCACCACGGAATAACTCTAACTTTTCCAAATGAGGAAATGGCCCCCATGCGAGAACTTGTGTTAGTGAAAGCAGAGTAGGAAGTTGTTTTGCCCCATGAAGAGCTGATTTCGTTGATGTAGAGGCTCTTACTGCCCTAAGTAACTGAATACCCCAGTCAAGGTACAAATCTTCAGATACCATTTGAACCAGACAATAGAGTGATATAACCAGTACTGGTTATTTGCTCTTTGGGGCTCTGCCTTCCTGCCTGTGACAGCTATTCTCAAGATTGCACAGTGGCTCTGTGAGCTCCACACCTTACAAGTCCACAGTGGAGCGTGCCTCTCCAGTGTCGCTTGCATCCGCATGGCTTTGGTGGTGTTATCTGCCCATCTCAAAACCAATCCCTGTATCCAAGGAGTTGGGATGTGCTGTTTGCCTTTCATCTGTCTGGCCCCATCCCAAATGCCAATATTTATCAGCTACCTGCATGTTCTCCTTTAGGTGCTGGATGTGGTGTTTAAATTGCAGCCACACACTCATCTCCCACCCTGGCACTCTCCATGCTCCTTTCTGGTTTTATTTTTCTACACAATCCACGTTACCCCCCAACACACTGTCCCATTTACTTTTGTAGCGGGTTGTCTGTCTCTCCTTGCTGGAATAGTAGCTTCCCCAGAGCAAGCATTTTTGCCTGTTTTGGTCACTACTCTGTCCCTTTTTTTCAGCATAATAGGTGCTCAGTAAATACTCATTGAAATGAATGAAAGAAAAGAGACAGTACCCTTACCTCCTCCTTGCATTCTTATGGGGGAGGACATACATTAAGTAAGCAAGAAAATACCAGGTAGTGACAAGTATTGTTAAAATAAAACCTATCTATGAGACAGCAAAGGGAGGAAGGATGGTTCAATTTGGGGGACAGTTCTAACTTGATGATATGGCTGTTAACAGGAGAGCCATGGGACTGCCATGGAAATTCCTGGGATTGTACTCAAAAGAGTTAAGTATGGTAGCACAGTGATGCAGATACAAAGAGATAATCAGATAACAAATACAGAGGTGACAAAAATGATGTTCCCTTCAGAGGGCATTTTGTTGCCTGATAATCAAATTAGGAATGCAGTTCTACCCTTTAGGGTAACCATTATCTCCAAGATTTTTCCGCAGTTCTTCCTAGCAGGTATCATGGACGTCTGTTGACTTTTACTTGTGTCACTCATTTCTTTTGAAACTGTAGACCACTTTTGGCCTTTGTCTTGTCTTGGTAGGTACAATGTTGGTATTATATAATTGTGGTTATCCACACATAGGTGATATACTATCTGTTGTCAGACTAGCTTCCTTCCTAAATGCTTCCTTGTACCATTCCAGCAACGTGATTTTAGGGCATTCAAGCCCATTTTAGTAGTGGTCTTAAGCGTAATTAGGAAGATAATTCTGAAACACATGTGCGTGAGTGCACACCCAGTGTTGCAGTTAATTTGGGGATTATGTTATATTCTCTTTTAGGTTTTCCATGAGTAGCCATTAAATAAAAATTGGCACAATACTTAGTGATATTGCTAAACTGAGTGTATAACTGGTATCAAATAGTTGAATCAGATAGTCTTATTATGACTTCATAGAATCATAGAAGTCATATTATGAGCTTGTATTTGAAGATAGGGAGAGTGCATGAAATGAAAGTGCCCTTTTTTAAAGTTTAGAAATCCTACATACACATGTCTATGCTAATACAAACAAAAGAAAAAGTGTGAAAAGATTCACACCAAATTGTTAGCAGAGCTCACATCAGAGACTAGGTTTTAGGAGTTGGGGGAATACTGATTTTACTTTAGACTCTGGCAGATACATGTTTGAAGTTTATCTAGAAGCATACAGTATGTATGTCATTCTAAAAAGTGAAAAAAAATGAAGAACATTTTAAAAATTGACCCCAGAATTGTCCCAATGTTGAAGTAGTGACTGTATATTTTGACTTACTTTACTACTCCTGGTATTATAAATAGGCATGAACATTTAATAAAGCAATGCAACATTATAGTTACTAAAGTATTGTTTATAACCTTTGACTAATTCAGAAGAAATAATTCAACTGAGAAAGGGAGCTATATTACATGAAGTTGCATGTTGCCGGTTTAGCTACAAGCCCCTTCTGTAAGAAGGCTGGGTAGAAATAAGTAAGCAAGTAAATAAATAGCTTACTAAGTTTGTGGAATATTATAGAATTCTTAGTGAAATTGTAACTACAGATATGTGGGACATATAGAAATGTTTATGATTAAATCTTAAATGAAAATGCAGAATAAAAAACTGTAAGGGAACCATACTGACAACATGTATTCAACCAGTATGTATTCTGATTAAGATGAAGGCGATAGGCAAAATAAAGATACATATCCTAGACTGGAGCAATTTTAGTTGTAATTTTACTTTATAAGTATATTTTAATGTAGGTACATCTTTTTAATGAAGTTTGATTGGCATTAAATTGGCAAGATGGTTTATACAAGATAGTACTCCCACATCATTCCTTTTTTAAGTTGAAACCAGCAGGTAAGAGCTCTTTCTCTTTGTGCACAGTTGGGTTGTGACAGATATTTGTTGGTGACCCTCACTTTCAGGATTTCCTTCTTGCTGCCAAGTTGGGAGGAAATACCTCAAATCAAAAAGGGGAAAGAGGAAGGGACACAGGCACTCCATTGTGTGTGACTGTGTGTGTATATGTGTGTGTTCTATTGGGTTAAAACGTTGCCTCAGCTTGGATTATTTCTATCCTCAGAACAGTGTTTAAACATTTTTGGGAGAGAAAAGCTAAAATGTTTAGACAGCTGCTTCCTTTATTTTTGTTTTAATATACAACTAGTGTTTTTACTACCTCACAGACATCACCATGCTTTTATTACTAGCATGCTTTTGACTCTGGTAAGGCCCATAACTTTCTGTTTTTGGTAGCATTATTTTGATATCAATCCCTTTCTTCCTTTTAAAAAAAAATTATGAGTTTGACCTTAGGAGCCTGAAAAGTGAGATGACATAAGAGTAATTAATTTCATATTTAGTATACGGTATGACAGCCTTGAGATCTTTTTTGGGGGGAGGTGGGTGGGTACCCATCATTTTACCTCAGTAAAATAACCTTAATTATAAAACAAGACATGCACAAAATGTAGATAAATGTCCTTTACCTGTGACTTGGCAACACCAAATAATCTACTCACTTTGGTTTTTCAGCCTAACACCTCGTCATTTCTGTGATTTACTAATCTCACTGGTTAATGTAGTAGGACAGGTTATCTCCATAGCTCCTTCAGTTATAGCCTCAAGCTTCTAGTGCTTCCTTTGTGTTCTTGGCCATTTGCGCTGTTGGCCGTGCTGTGTGCTTTGCTTTCCCTGGAGTCATTAGACTCCTATTTTTACATCGGATTCTACTTTGGTTGCTGGCATGACTTTAACCTGGCAGGGCAAAGGGCTTTCTTGAAGGTAACTGTCTCCTCAACCTGTCTGACTTCTACAGTCTGGTCAAGGAGGGACAAAAATGTCTAAGGGTGCAGCAGCTAGGCTGTTGGAAAACTGTTGCATTTTTTGAGATTGTATAGAACTGAAGTTACCAACCATTGATTAACAAAATAACTTTGAAGTTTATCTGTGGGCAAATTTACTGAAAACACATTTAGGCACTTTCCCTACATCAATTAAAATAAAGCTGGGGTGGAGAGAGTTAATAGACAACTAGCTACTATGATGTTTCCTTTGTAATGCCACATGATCCATGTATCTTAGAAGGCAAAAAAAGAGAAAGAAAAGGAAGAAAATACTGTGGATGTGCTAACTGAAATGGTGAGCACCTCCTGGCCTGGATGCAGTGTACATGCGGGTCCTTTATTCAGAAGACAATATGCTTGCTAGGAGGCTTCCCTGGACATCTGAGCTTCATACTCTTGTGCTCAGAGCCGGGCTGCGTATCTAAGTGCTTTGCCAACGTTTTGATCAGAACCCTGTGTTTCCATGTTGAATATTTTCAAAACAAGATCTCTGTCAAGTTAAGGGCAACATCGGTTCTTTCTAAAGACTCTTATCTCTGTTTCTTTTGTTGGGGCAGTGCTAATGTATACTTTAAAAGGAGTGCAGAAAAAGGAGTGTGACTTCATTTGTGTTTCTAATGCTTAAGTAAATATATTTAAATACGTTCAAAGTAATCAAAGATGTAAAGCTAATGGCTATGCCAAAAATTTTAAACTTTGCTAGAACAAGATAAATTAACTAAGATATATCCACTAGTAGCTTTTTTTTTTCTTGCAGTTGCGGGGTTTGAGAAATGAAATACGGATTTGAGAATGACTTTCTATTTAATAGTTAAACATTAAGTGTTTAGTAAACACTTCCTTGAAGTGTTTTTCCTCTGATTTTAAGAGATATGTTAAAATTATCCATATACATACATTTTTTTGCCCTTTACATGTAACCTACAACCTGCTGGAAAAAAGATGTCTTTCACTAGAAAAAAAAGTTCCAGCGACTTTGAAAAGCCTAAAGGTTCAAGTCTCAGCTGTCGAAAGCTGATCCTGGTCCGCTGCAGCTAATGCACTCTGCTTGGAGAGGCTGAACCCTGTCACAGGTGACAGCTGACCCACTTACTCAGACCTTGTTAAAGGACCAGGTTCCTCCAGATTTTCCCTCAATGGCTTGTCAGAACCAGCTGGGGCTGCTGAAGCTGAATGCCTTATGCCTTTTTATAGCTTTAGTGGAACTAATCAGCATTAGAATAATGGTTAAAGTGAAACTTTGGCAAAATTCTGACACACAGAGTAGCTTGTAATATAGTATTTAGAGTACCATTTCAAAATGAAGATAGGGCCTGTAGATGCTGTGAGTTTGGTTATAGAGCTCTGTCAACTGTGTAAGGAAGTTTTTGTTTTTGAGTCAGTTTTTTTAGTTTGATTTTATTAAAATAATCAAAGATGTAACTTCCATTCATAGCAACGCCATGATTTTTCTACCTTCTTGGTAACTTTTATTAGTATCATAAATATTTCCAGGTGCACAGTTTTATGACCGAGCTAATTCGTGATCCCCTCCAAGATGTATGCATGTGTTTCGAAGGAGTAAGGTGTCTGAGTGACAGCCGTGCCGAGATTGTGCTTGGCGTTTGTTGTGGTCATTTGCTTTAAGATATACTTAGTGGCTTTAGCACATTTTCCCTAAAGAACATATGCTTTAGCCATGCAGTTTAGGGTTCGAGTTTATGCTGTTTTGCTTATTTTGTGTAAGTTATCTGCCAGAATCTTTGTTGAAAGACTGCAAGTTCTTGGTCTGTGTTCTCTTGACTGCTTTTTGATGACTCACACGACTGTTGATTAATGGCACGATTCAAAGCAGCAGCCACTAAGTTGAGGACCTCCCCTCGTTGACATTGTGGGTCAAACTTGATAATCTTGGGAGAGGTGTTTCCTTGATCCAGGAATGGCCAGTGCTCCTGTGTGTTAGAAAACTGTGAAACAAATATATATCTATATTTGTTTACACACACACACACACACACACACACACACAGAAGTGTTTGAAAGGGAATACGCTTAGTTAAAAAAAAGAAATAGATTCAGTTAATTCTTTGAAATGTGTCTCATTGTTTCAGAAGTTATGGAACATTGGTTTATGTGATGTGATAAGAGCAGGGGGAAATCTTTGCTTGTTTTCACTTAAGAGGGAGAAGCCATACAAAAATATGCATTGCAGTAATTTGATATATGCAGGGGTCATAACCATTTCACTCCATTTCTTTATAGACTACCAAGTCATATTAGATGCAAATCTGTTTTGGTGAAAACATTTAAGTCATTTACTTTTAATGGAAGGGATGGCTGGGAGGTCATAAACTTCTCTAACACTTGACAGCACTTGACTTCAGGAACACAAGTACAGTATAAGAATTTTAAAAAATAATCCTCTATGTCAAAATTAATATTGCATGAATATTGAATGCCAAATTTACTTGAAAGCAACCTGTAAATTCTCTCTGATGGGTGGACAACTACAGATGGCTCTGCTGTTAGGTGTTAAACATTGAGTTTGTGGAGTGTCAGAATCCTTGTCTATTGTCAGTGTTTGGATTTGTATTTTAAAAAGTGTTTTTTGTTTTCTGGTTATGAAGATGCTAAGAGCTTGCTTTTAGCAAGTTTAGATCTATTGATGCACAGGTATGATATTTTAATCTATATATTTTAAATGATGTTTGGTTACTGTTTGTTTAAAAGCAACGGAATAAAAACATCTCCAGCTGTGTTGGTTCCAGTCTGTACAGATGACTAATCGTGTAGCAGCTTTTTCTAGTGAAAAATAAAATTACAATAAAAATGCACTTGCTCCCTGATTTAAAAGTAAAGAATGTTTCTGTGCGTTATAGATTTGGGGAACTTGGACACTGAAAAAGGGTAACCATGGTGCAAGTACCTTACAAAATCAATGGGGGAAAAAAGGAGATGGTTTGGGGGAATGGGAAGGGGTTGGTGTAGTAACAGCTTGGTAGGTGAATAAATATTTAAACTTCATGCCTACTTACTGTGTAATCATGAGATTTTCAGAGTTATGTTGTATGTTATGTTTTAGTTGGTTTCTTATTTATCTTGTTTTAAATAACCTATTAAATCAAATTGAAGTGCGGGTTCAGAAACAAAAGAAGTTACAAGCTTTCTGAGTCTTAATTTCTTCATGTGTGAAAAACAGGAAATCAAATTAGCTGTTTGCTAAGGTTTTTCCAAGTTCTTAAATTCCATGATTACAAGGAGTCCAGGAGTGGTGGGAGTGAACTCTTAAGTTTGTAAGTGACATTAACTCCAAGACCTAGAATCCTTGAGAATACCCAGAAATCCTTTGCAAGATTTCCAAAAAGTTAATATTATGCCTCCTGTTAAGACTCTTCTGGTACAAGTAATAAACAAGCAAAAAACAACCGCATACACACATATAAAACAAAACAAATCTTGGTTCTAGAAGCTTAAGAAAAGAGGATGCTTATTAGAAGGGTCTGGGGTAGCATTATTCAAAAGAACTTTCTTTGAAGATGGAAATATTCCCTGAATCTGAGCTTCCCACTCTGGTAACCAATAGCCCGTACATGGCTGTCGAGTACTTTAAAGGTGGCTAGTTCACCTAAGCAACTGGATTTTAAATTTTATTTAGTTTTAATTAATTTAGATTTAAAATTTTCATTATTTAAGGGAGTCCTGGGAATAACTGAGCCATCAGTCTTGAGAAGGGTGGGAAAGAGCCAGTGTGACCCTAGGGACCCAGGACTCCTTTGGGATCTTAGAGGCAGGAGTGGTGGACTCTGGAATTGCAGTTACCAGGACTCAGACGTGAGTGGCTTCCACCTCTATTTATGAGACCAAAATGACAACTTCCAAGGAGTGATAATTGATTGTCCTAGCTTAAGGCTAGTGTCTACCCCCACGTCAATCAACTACAAGGCAGTTGTGACCCTCCTTCTCTAGAACCCACCCCCTTTTATCTATTGGAGGGCATTGCCCCAGCAAGTTGCTTTCTCTTCTGCATCATTATTTTCTCCTCCTTCTTGGATCATTCCCATTAGTAGAAAAACATGCTATAATTTTTTGGTCTTAACAAATCCTCTCCTGAGCCCACGTTTTTATCCAGCCACTAGCAGAACTACACAAGAGAGGTGTATACAGTCTCTGTCTTAAATTCTCCTCCTGTTCTCTCCTGACCCCTCTCAAGTGCTTTTCCTCCTTCTCTGCTTCAGAACCTGATCTGGTCAAGGTCTCTACTAACCTGCAGTCATAGGCCCATCTAACTTGAGATAACATTAACACAACTGATAACACCATATCCCTGGGAACATTCTTTGCTTGAGTACCAAGACATCACACTCTCCTAGTTTTCTCCTACGTCATAGGCTGCTCTCAGTCCTTTTTTCTTTTTTGCTGATGCTTTTTCCTTTGCTCAACCTCTACACATGGAGACAGTCCTCTTTTCTTTGCTGTCTCTATGCACTCATGGAATGATGCCATCCATTCACCTGTCATGTATACACTGATGGATCCTAAGTTTGTCTACTGTTTGAATCTTTCTCTAGAGCCTCTGGTCTTACATACCCAAGTATCTACTTGACACCTCCACTTGCTTTCTGAATTAGTATGTCTGTAGTGAAACTCCTGCTTCCCTTTGTTCTTTCAGAGCAGCAACACTAGCCTTCATGATGTTCTTCCAATGAAGAAAACAGTCTTGCAGGTCAAGGCCTTTGCATTTGCTGTTGCCTCTGCCTGCCATGCTCTTCTCTCTGGTACCCACACAGCTTGTGTCCCCACCTCCTTAAGTCTTTGCTCAAATATCACCACTCCCAACCCAACCACTTTCTCTTCTCAATTTTCTCTGCAATGCTTGACATAATATGTATTTGTTTATTTATTTTTTCTTTCTTTGCAAGAATATGCTCTATGAGGACATCGGCTTTTGTCCATTTTATCCACTAATGTATTTCCAGTTTCTATGTCAGTGCCTCATCCATAGTAGGTGTTCAATTAATTATGTCAAGTGAAACACTACGTGAATACTGTTATGATGGTGTATAATGGCTGCAGTTTAATTCACTTTCAGGAACTGAAAATCCAGAAGAACTTCAATCAGTTTCTCCTTTGAGGCTTTATTTTAAGTAACTTTTTGGGGGACAGGAGCCCTTGATCTTAAAGGAAAATTTCCATTGTGTGCCTTTTTCTTGGGCAGCTGTGTCTGAGAAAATTGTTCATCCTAGCTTCTTCTTGGAATGAATCTCTCCTCTGAACTTCACTTGGCTTTTCCCTCTTCCAGGTTGGCTTCTGTTCACCAAGCTTAGTTCTGCTTCCTGAACTCACAGAGCTTGCCCTTTTTATAGTAAAAAGTTTCTGCTGATGTCATTGGCTCAGCTGGTTTCAAACTGAACCCAGTTGAAGCTGGTGAGTGACTCTGCAAGTTACCTTTTGCTGGGCCAGCCTTAATTCTGACACCAAACAAGTCATATACAGCACCAACCATTCAGCGGTTATCACAGGAATACATTTCTTCACACCTTGTGTAATGGAAACTAAATGCTCATAGGCTGTCCATACAAATGCAGAACGGTCAGGTGTCTGACACTGCTGGTCATCTGCTTACTGCCTCTTTCTCTGCTCCTGCCCTTCCAGTACTTCTTAAAGCATTTTTGTTGCCCTTTCTTCATTCTGCTCTCTAAATGTCATTCCTCAGACCTGTAATTAAGCTACACAAAACTCCTTTCTCATGTTGTTCTCACCCCTCTGCTGCTCCTGCATCACATGTTTTTTTTTTGGCCTTACCATCTGTAAAATGAAATTGAATTGCATGTGTAGTGGGCAGGCTTTTTCTTTTTTAAAAGTAACTTGAATTCTAGGTGCTCATCTTTATTATTAATCTAGGATTCCCTGTAACAATTCCTATCTTGACTTTAGAATATTAAACAAACTTCTCTTCATGAGAACTTGACTGCCTTGGGATTCTTTTATTCAAAAAGTGTTAGGGTCTTAAGTGTGATGCCAAGACTTTTAAATTACATTTTTAGTTGGAAAAATGCTTTATTGGGAAGCCACTCAACTTTCCTAAAACAAATCTGTATAGTTAAAAACAGTCTTGCATAGAATATAGTGTGTACGGAAAATAGTGGCTGTAGAATTCTTGTAGCCAGAGTTCTGGAAGTTTTGCTAGCCATTGGCATGAATGGGTGATTATTGAATGGGTGGTATGTATACTGAATAGCTAGAGGGACAGGATGCTTATGACCAGGGTGTTTATAATCACATAGTTTATTGTCTAAATCAGGATGCTTTGAAGATAGAAATATGACAGCCAAGAACTGGGACTGCCTTATTCAGACCCTGCCTATGACATTGTTAACGTGTCAGAATTATGGGCAGGTCTCCAGGTTCTCAAGACACAATGAAGCTAATATCTCATTTGCATGGTGTTCCTGACCTGCTTTGTAGCAGAGAGAGAGAGAGAGAGAGAGACTCAGGAAGCCTGCAGTACAAGAGCCCTGAGGTCAGTGTGGAAAGGTCCATCTGTAAACCACAACAGACACTAGGGTGCTGGAGGCAGGGCCATGATGGGCATCAGGTTTCTCTCTGGGCAGTTAATGGACCTAACTCTGAGGACCAGTGAGAGGCAAAATTTAGAGTAATGAGCTAATAGAGGGCTGGCAAATAACAGGGAGATTTCTTTTTAAATTATATGGGGTAAAGTAAATGCAGTGTTAAATTTATTCCCAAACGTTGGGTACTAAGGTCATAGTTAAAAAGAACTGTTCTTAATTTTTCAGTAATGGATTTACTTATTATTCATGTTTTACATTTGCTTCTGTGTAAGAATTCAGAAGTGGATCTCTCCGTATTTAAGAAAATGCATTTTTATGTATTAGGCAGCTTCAGCATTGTGACTTGGGGAAAATACCTGGTTTATTGAGGCTTTACGAGAAATCAAGACAGATCCAAGGAAGATTAGGGAGAGGACTTAGAAGACTATAATACAGTCACTATTTAGTGTTGTGACTCACTGCCTCAGTTTTCATGGGAATTTCTGTTTAAGGAGAACACCGTATGTCATTGAAATAGAATTCTGAGCCCTCTTATTAAACTGCTGAGTAGTAGAAATTGGAGACCCTGTTTGCAGCCAACTAGTGCCTTGTGCTTAGTAAGTACTTTAATAGATATTATTGACTTGGTTTGGCTGCAGGTCGGCACTGGAAAAAGATGCAGTCAGAGCACCTATACTAATCCATTTAATTTTCAGTGAGTATTTTTGCCAGGCTGTGTACATTTCTCTATAGAAATTGTGGCTGATATTTTTTGTCTCATAGGAATTGTGTGCAAGTGAAAATTGAATGTGTACCTAACTTTATCCTGAATAATAAATGAACCTCTGAGGAGAGAAGAACATTAGAAACTCTTGCATACTTAGTTATCTAAATATTGATCACTGTAATGCTAGTGAAAGAGCAAGTCCTATCAAACTAGGAAATTAAAAAAAAATCAGAAATTAGCTGCTTTATTATTAATAAAACTACACTCCTTGGTATTTACCAAAATGAGTTGGAAACTTACATCCGCATGAAAACCTGCACATAAATGTTTATAGCAGCCTTATTTATAATTGCCAAAACATGGAAGCAACCAAGATATCCTTCAGTAAATGAGTGGATAAAAATACTGGTACATCCATATACTGGAATATCCAGAGATAAAAAGAAATAAGCTGTCAAGCCACCAGAAGAAAGGGAGAAATCTTAAATTCTTATTGCTAAGTCAAAGAGGCCAGTCTGAAAATTAAATGCTATGTTACTACAACTATATGACTTTCTGGAAAAGGCAAACTAAAGAGATAGTAAAAACATGAGTGATTCAGGGGTTCAGTGGGAGCATGGGAGAGCGGGGTGGGAGGATCAGGTGGTGAAGCACAGAGGATTTCTAGTGCATTGACACTATTCTGTATGATATTGTAAAGATGGATACATGACATTATGCATTTGTCAGCATCCACAGAACTATATGACAAAAAAAGTGAGCCCTAATATTAGCTATGGGCTTTAGCTAATAGTAATATATCAATATTGGCTCAGTTGTTACAAATGTAGCACACTAATGCAGGATGTTAAGAATAGGAAAAACTGTGGAGGTGGCCAGGAGGTATAATGGGAACTCAGTGTTTTTGTTCAGTTTTCTTATAAATCTAAAATTGCTTTGAAAAATAGTCTATTAACATGTTTAAAATGGCAAATCCATTTCCTAGTCCACAGTCGATGTCTATTTAATATGTGGTACAAGATGGAATGAAATGATCCAGATGATAATATATATGAAAGTACCATGCAAACCATAAACTCCTTCTCAAATGTGGAGGAAAAGAGCTAATAGAGAAAAATGAAAAAGTGAAATTGTGAAAAAATTCAGGGAAAAATATTGAGATGGTATAAGAAGGATTTAAATTTGAATTGAAGACTGAAACTATTTAAAAAATGTTAGTCTGCAGAAAAAATAATCAGTAAAATTTCCTTTAAGTAAAGGTTGACACCTGTACTTCCGAACTGTGTGAATTGGAGACACCCTTATGAATCAAATTACTGCTTGTGTATTTGCTTTTGTTCTAGAGGTTTCAGGTTACAGGTTTCAGAGGAGGCCATTTTCTGGAGGTACCTTTTGTTTCTTTCATTGTTTAATGTGGTCAGGTTTCTATAACCTTGATGCAAAACCGTGATTAGATACAAATGTGACCTCTTTACATAAGGAGCGTCCAGCAAAGAAGGTTGAAAAGCAATTAAAAGAAATAGAATAGTGGACTTTCATTTGCATGCTATTTATAACTTTGGGTCTTTGATCTGAAGAAAACTTGTAACTTCTCCTGTTAAGTTCTGAGTAAATTTTGGAATGACCTTGGTTTTTTAGCTTTCCTTTAATAATGTTAAGTGCAAATATGTTGAAGGTGTATTGCTGTTTTTCCTCAAAGAAGCTTCTTGTTGTATTTGGGAATAATTGTGGAAGTAGCTTTCGAATGATTTCTCTTTGGTAGAAGTATGTTTTTCTCATCCTTGTATTTTTTTTTTTTTGCAGTTGTCTATAGCAATGTGGGTGGTGCAAGGTTGTAATATGTTTCCAACCATATCTTCTGCAGGATTTGACATGAGGGAAGGTATAACTTTCTATATAGGCTTTTACAGAGAGGAACAAGATACTCTAGGAGCAGATGCAGGATGCCTACCTGCAGCCCTGAGGAGTCAAGAAAGCGGTCCTAGGAGCAGTGACAACTGAATGGGGCCTGAGTGACAGGTGGCAGTTAGCTGAATGAGGAGCTGCTAAGAGAGAGGGTGATTATTGCATGGAAATGATAGCTGTACAGAAGTGTAGAGTCAAAGCTGAGGAGAGTTTGAAACACAGGAAGACGGCCTTTATGTCTGGAGTATATGCTAAGTGAGAGTTTAGGAAATGAGGCAGTGAGGAAACAGGGTCAGATGAAAAGCCTGCAAGTAATGTTAAGTAATTAACTTTGAAGCCCAATCAAGGAAAACCATTCAGTTTTATTTTTGAATTTTGTACAGCTTGTGATTAAAAAAAAAAAATCAGATATTAATGATTGATTTTTAATGGCTTTAGATGTTATTATTTACACATTTTATCTGATTTAAATTGTCTTATTGCTCAGAATGGCTCAGAATATAATAAATCACCTGTTAGATTTGTAATAATTTAAATAAACTTCAGTTTAGCTTGATTAAAGTGTTTTATGAAGTGGAACATTAAATGAACTTTATAGACTCGATTTGTGGGAAGGAGGACTCTCTTTGAAGACAGAAAACTCCCAAAGATTTTACTAACCTGGGAAATGCTTCAAGTATTATTTTTGATTTATGTAATCCACAACTTTCATGCCAAAATAAAGCAGATGGAAGAAAAGATTAACGAGAGAAAGGACGTATTTGTGAACTCTGGAAGGATCTGATTTCTAAAGAAGAAATTGGAAAGACAGAAAGTAGTTTTGGGTTAGTACTCATCAGAATAAATTATGTCCTAAATTGCTAAACAACTCAACAGATTTTCAATCCAATTAGTTGAAATAAAATAATTGAAGATTGTGGAAGTTGCAGCAAAATAATAGCTGGGTGTCCTTCAATGGTAATTGAGTAATTGAGTAAAGACTGCAAAACAGGCTGAATGAAATACATTTTCTCATCTATAATGTTCTTTGTATCTACTCTTTGCTGTTTAAAGAGTTATTCTGCAGTTTCTTTATATAAAGTCTTTTTAAGGTATTTAATTTATTCAGATTTATTTTTTAAAATTTAAGCTATAATAGTCAACTTTCTATTGCTTTTTGCTTCAGGATGTTTTCATATTTCATCTCCTTTTTTCCTTCAGCCTGCAGTGTTGACAGGTTTTGTCAGTCCCATACAGGTAGCACTCTAAGCCCTCTTTCTGAAAGGATTCTTCTATTTTATTCTTTCATTCATTCTGACCATAGAAGTTTGACATATATTGAAGCTTATTTTTGAAAAGAGGATAAATAAAACTATTTACACCTGGGATTCAGTTTCATGTGAGTTGTTTTAATAAAATAAGCGAATAATTTTAATTATTATTGTTCTCTATTAAAAATAGAATCTTAGAGTGAAGAAATTATGTTCATTAATTCTTTAAACTAAGAGTAATAGAAATCCTTATGTAGTTGTGACATTACAAAAAATAATTTTGATTTAGGAAATAACACATATCAGTTTGTATTTTCAAAATGTCAACTAATACGTATCATGCTTAAATCTTTGAAGTCATCAATTGGAGGACCATAAGCAAAATGTACAGAATCTGCATGCTTTGAACTAGGTCGGTTATCTTAAGATCTGATTCTACTTTGAATGATCTAAAATCAGCCTGGAATATGTTAGTCTGGAGATGGTCTGAAGCCAGTTTAGTTTCTCTTCTCTTTCCAGCTGGTACCTCCTCATTCCTACCTGGGAACAGTTTGCTTAGTGTCTACCCTTTCAACTAGCTTCCATGCCCTATTAGAATGTTTAAAAGTGCTTGGGTTACAAGGTGTTTCTCTATAAATAAAGTACATGTTGTGCTGTCAACATGGTTTGCCATGAGGCAGATTTGATACAGCTTACCCATGGATGGTGTTTTTGTTTGACCCAGTGCCTAGGCCTTACTCTGCCAGGGACTGTTGTGTACAAGTACTTTACAAACATTGGCTCACTTAGTCTTATGAGGCAGCTGGGGTTATTATCCACATTGTACAGGTGAGGGAACTGGAGCACAGAGCCTCAGTGGGGGAACTGGGGTGGGAACCCAGGGTATCGGATGATAAAAGTTTCTCGCTGTGTTGCCTCTTCAAGGGTGAGAGAAGGATTGGTACTAAAGAGAAGTATGCTAATGGCTTGTAAGTTTGAAAACATTCTTCTTGGCTAAGCTTATATTGAATAAATAAATGAATCTTGTTATGATTACTTTATTACCCTGTATATTATTCTATACTTCTTGTGTATTATAGGATGAGGCACTCTGTCTTGGGAAGGTACCCAGACTTTGGTGCTTACCAGAACTGGGTTTATATCCTGCTACTACTTATAATTCTTATAATTACTTAAAATTCTAGGTAAATGTCTTCAAGTATAAAATGGAACTAAATGCTTCCTAAGGTAGTTGTGCAATTAAATGAGATAATGATTGTAACAGACCAAGTATATTGAACACATTCACTAAATGGTATGTAGTATTATTAAGTGCTGTAATTAGAATGATAGAGCTAGAAGCCATGTGGTAGAGGAGGTATGTCTAAAAAGAATGTTTCAGCATTATCATGTTATTGACTAAGGGTGGTGAGTGAGGTATATACCAGCAAGTGTGAAGATACCCAACCTAACTTGAGGGGTGGGAATGGGTGTCAGGGAAGTCTTTTTGCAGCAAATTAGGCCTACCTCTGAATAAAGAAAATTACATTATTTCCACTTGTTAAGTGAATTAAAAATAGTTACATCATTATATTATCAGCAGTACTAATAACTAAGATAACAGTAGTATATTTTAAATTTCCTTTTAAAAAGATAAATTGTATCAATGAGCAACATAAACACTTTAGCAATAGCATTTTTGTTGTGTGTGTGTTTCATTTTTCCCATTACATTTTTGGGCACATCTTTCAGTTTTGTTTGTGATTTAGCTACCTTGTGTCATTCCATGGGGAGAAGACTTTTTCCTCTTAATAAATGAACAGCAAGAAGCTGTCCATTTCCAGTGGTGCTGACTCATACAGCAGCAGGAAGACAAACGATGTCTGAAGATGGGAGGGAGGGGCTATGTAAGGTCCTCTTTCCCCTAAAAGGTAAAGCCACAGTTACAAAGCAACATATGGCATAGATAAATAAGCCCTAGGTCAGAAGTTTTTGTCCTTACTTACTGCATTTTTATTTGTGTTTCATTCTTGCTCCACTGGCTTACCAATGAGAAAACAAATGTTAATGCTTACTACCTTTCAAATTTATGGTTGCTTTTGCTAGTTGAAAAGTGAAAGGGGAATATCATTTATGCACTAAATGTCAACTTCCACTTATAATTGGTGATATGGATGTGGGAAAGTAGATAACTAGCACTTACTAATCGTGCTTGGCACTAGTATGTTCTTATTGGTTGAAAGAAAGAACTGTTGAATGAATTTTTATTATTCCAAATATAACTGTCTAGCTAAATGCATGACTTGTTAGTATTTGTGAGGAATTTATTGCTGACTAAATGCTGCTTTTTATTATAGAGGTTTAGAAAACATATGGAGTCCTATAAGGAGAAATCAAGAGGATTAGAAAACATGGGTATGGAGCACTGATATGTAGAAAATAGTGTCTGAGTTATATTCTCTAAGGGACCTTGAGGAGAACATTATGAAGTGGCAGGTAGATTTGCCAGTGGCTACAACTAGTTGCTGTCCCTAAACCTGAAAGTCACCCCTATCTGCATACTTTTCAGCTACAGAATTTACTCTGTATCCTTTGTCTTGTTTTTGTAATATAATGCAGATTATATTTTACAAATTTAGCCACAATATGATTTCTTTTAGAGGGGTGTATGATTCAGTATCGGTAAAATGAGTTAAGTTTTAAGGTAATTTTGGTAGGACCACAGGTCTTGCCTGTTCCAGAAGCTAGGAAATTGGCATTCCATGTAACACAGGGACCTAACAAAAAAGTATTAGAATGATTTTCACATGTAGTTTATGGAACTGTTGCAGGAGTTCATAGCATTACACTATATTTAATCTCCTTTGGAGTAGGGATTTACAAAAGGACTTTTAGACATGCAAACGGTAATGATACTGCTGATTAAAAATGGATCTTTTCCAGTTGTTAAAGTTTACCTAGGGAGTCAGAGGCTGCACCAGCCAAATTTAAATTTAAAAACTAAAGCCTATTCAGGTTATAAAAAGTGAGTATAAAAACTACTGGACAGTTAGGTCCTTTTTGTCAGTAAGCAGATGTGCTAGGTATCTTGGAGGTATACCTTAATATAACCTTTTAATAGACCAAAAAAGTCTTCTTGGAAACAACTTTCGATACCTTATTTCTTGTAGCATAGTGCATCTCAACTAATTGGTAAACAATTATTTTATGTCTCTGAATATACTTTTAGAAACATACAGCATTGTGCAGTGAGCCTTTCTTTTGCATCTGAGAGTTTGAAGGAAGCTTAGTGTGAACATCCTCATCTAGCACCCGATGTTAGGCGTTCCTGTATGCCTTGTGATAGAGCAATAGATTGAGATACACATTTACGACACTAGCAAGGTTTTTACTAAATATGTTTTTGGTTGTGTAGGTGCATAGGCATATGTATAAATGGCCTATGTTTTTCATGGCCCTCATCGATACTTCTTTTTATGTAATAGCTATAGCCACTTAAAGTCACAGATGTTAGATAAAAGGACCTTTTTAAAAATTTTGGCCCCTTGGAAATTTCTGTCTTTACACAACTTTCCTCAGATAACTTGATTGCAGTCTTTGCAGTACATTCAGAAGCACATGGAGTTATTTTCATTACCATCGCACATGCTGTGTGCCTTTAAGTCCATTTGTAGGAACTCCTCCTAACATTTAATCAAATCCATGGCAGCCAACTCAATGGCACAGAGATTACCTTGGGAAAAACAAAATTTTATGAAATGTTCACATGTTCCAGGATAAACTTACTGCCAGCTTCCAGACGCTGGCTAAATTAAGGCCTTCCTTCTACTGGTAATACATTTCTGGAGTACTGCCATATTTGGACTCTTATCTTACAAATACTTGTGTGTTATCTTCCTCATGATGTTCCTGTTTAAGTGCTTAATTATGACGGCAGTACACTTTCTGTTTCATAGCTGTAAAACAAAGTGGTTAGCACCTTAGCATGCCTGTGTTTCCAGCAGTGCAACTTACTGAGTGCCAGTCAATAATGCGAGGTTTTCTGGATTGTGGGGATATAGCAGTTAAAAAATATAAATAAATATAATAAGTAATAAATATGTAAACTTCCCCATTGCATGGAACTTAACATCCTTTTTTTCTTTTGATTAGGTCATTAACTCAATGGGTGGTCCATTGGATGATTATTATTGAACATTTTTTTTTGCATAAGGACACTTCTGTGTATGATAGGAGCAGGCAAAAGTGAGTAACATTTGATCCCTGCCTTCATGGTTGGGAATAACAAATATTGTTTATTTGAATTCTAGGACATCAGCTAAAGAGAAGTAGATTTAAAAAGATAGTTTGGGGCCATACTGTGCACAGCCTTGAATACAAACTAAGAAGATTTCACTTCATTCATTCATGTGTGGATGTGGAGGTAGTAAAGATTTAGAGCAAGAAAGTGGCCTGACTGGAGTTGGGCTCTGGATGATTATTCTACTTCCAGGGTCTAGGGTAGTAAGCTCTGGTCTAAATTGTAAGTAAGGAATTGTCAGATTTATGTTTGGAAAGATTTGTGATAGCTTGTTGCAGGCAATGGGTTGATAAAGGTGGATAGGCCAGTTAGGAGGGTATCTGTCTGTTAGGTGGAAGTAAAAAATACCCAAAGCAATATACTGACACTGAGAGATAAATCTGAGACTAATGGCAGAAATACCAACTAAATATGAGAGCTTAGTATATGAAGTGACAGAACAAAGTGGGTCTCGGATGACCTCAAATTTCTGACTTGCCATAAGATAGAGTGGTGGGCATGCAGGAAAATGGGGATGTGAGGAGTTGGGAGAACAACTTAAGCAACATAGAGATGACTTACCTGGCATACCAGGGTGTGAAGTGGTGGGTGAGAGGTGAGGAGTTAGAGCAGGCTGGCACAGTCTTCACTTTCAAGGTATCCATAGAGGAAAGGGACACAGTCAAAGGTTTTCTGTTGAGAGGGAACAGGATCAAAGGAAAGGCTTTTCTTTTTCTTTTCTTAGCATAGAGGAGACTTGAGAGTTTTTGTAGAAGAGAGAGAGTAGAGAACCAGTCCACAGGGAGAATCTGAAAATGTACTTCTGTGTAATTGATAAAACAATGGACTAGAGTGGCAGAGAGGCACTTTCAAGAAAATGGGTAGAAGATTGGCTTTGTACAAGAGGAGGGACACTTGCAACTCAGGCAAAGGAGTGAAAGGAAGGGGAATTGAGGAACAGGAGTTTTGAGGTGGTGAGGACAGTGGCTGTGGAATCTCATGGCAGTGGGGCTCAGTCTTCTTGGCAGAGTTTCCGAAGGCAGGTTGTGTACATTGCTAAAAATAATAAAAATGAAAAATGCCAATTTGGTAGTAGTAGACATAATAAATGAATTTAGTGACTGCCCTTATAGAATTTTTATAGCAGTTTTGTCCTGGGCTGAATGAATACTGTGTATGAACTTTGGGTAGCTAATATTTAGCAGGAAGTCCATGAGTCAACTCAGCTAAAAGAATCAAATTGCAAGATCACATTCATGAATATGACAGAAATTAAATCATGACAATGTCCTTGGCTTTTTCCTGTAGCTTCTTAAGGAAGAAACCTTGACTTATGTACAAGTCTTAGGCATTTGGTTTATAGGTATGTGACATGTATGACTAATGTCTTAGACCTAATGTGGCTCAGCCCATTAATTATATGTGTGTATATATATATATATAATATATATAATTAATACTCAGCATAGTAAACCATATGCTATTAGGATATTATGGAATTTGATCATTCTTAGGTTTGTCTAGGTATGGAGGTGAGATAAAGTAGACATTTTATTAACTTCAGCTTCTGAGTAGTTAAATGATTGCAGTGTTTTTCTGTGTTGTTGACTCTCTGACTTCTAGTTCTTTATAATGATACTGACATATCTAGGGCACTCTGCTACATGAGAGTGGTTTTATTGTGCTCCAGTTGATTCCAGTGTGTGGTCCCATAGCGCTATGGGTCGGAGTGAGAACTGAGAGGCCAGAAGTCCCCTTGCCGTCGCTGAAGGCCCACTAACCAGGACACACCACCTGAAGAATGTAATCTCTAGAATGGGACAGAGTGTAGCCTCTTTTTTCAGATTTCTTCCACTGATGATGAACTGTGTACAGAGGCTTGCAGAAAAAGAGTAATGTCTCTTTCCCATTTACTTTATTTGAAAATAGACCAACCAATGAGGATTTACAGATTATTTTTTCTTCTGCATGTTGATTTTAATCCAGGCCATTTACGGCATCCATGAGAAAAAGGAAATTATTTAAAGTGGAAAAGTTAAAAAATCTTAAACATTTTCTTATACAATTCTACTTTCCCCTACTTGCTGCATGTAGACAGGGTGAGTTTTACTGTTCAACTTGTCACTCCCAGGTTACAATGCTTTAGTTGTTCTCCATGCACCTCTAAATTAAATTAGAGGCTTTGAATATCCCTTTCTACCTTTGCATTTTGTTTGACACTGAAATCCTACTACACTGAAAAGGAGCATTACTTACTAGCTTTCCCAGAACATGCATGTCCTTTCCCATCTCCTGTGTCTGGTCCTTCGTTCCTCTTGACGGCTCATGCCCACCCCAATTCTCAAAAGTTTTTTTTCTATTTTTCTTTAAAACACACTTCCACCTTCAGAAAATATTTATCGAGTCAATTAACTACTTAACAAGAATGGGGGCTAAGATTTTAAAAGACTAATTGGAGTCTGCCTTTAGATGTTAAATGGATTTAACTGTTAAGCTAGTGTTTATGTAAAGACAATTTTGAGGCTGTTCGGTAGCTGACCTGTGCCATTTGGAAGTAGCCTTGCGTAGCACTCCTTTGCTGAAGATCTCTGGGTGGCTTCCCTGTCCTTAGAGGGCAAAGTCCAAGCTCCCCTGATTATACTGCATCCCTTTGCTTCTCCGTGAGGCCAGGCCCACTGTTGCTTCAGTCCTGGCATGTGGTGCTTCAACTGCCTGGAACACATTTCCCTCCTTCTCTTTGCCAGGTTAGGTGTCACCTCCTTTAGAAACCATTCCTCTTTATGCCTTCCTCTTCCAGTCTCAGTATACTGTGGATTTCAAGTACTTCCGTTATTAAACCTTATCCTTATGGCCTTCAAAGCAGATATCATACACAGTTTCTGTACTGTAATGATTTGATTGCTTAGTTGTCTCTCCCACTAGATTATAAGCATGTGGAGTACTGTGGCATTGTAATCCCTAGTATATAACACAATTCTGAGGCCTTGAATAAATATTGGCTGAAAGAAAAAAATCTTCAATCACATTTATGGATAATTCGTGTAGCTTATTTATTACACTGACTTCTAGAAACCTCTTCATTTAATGGAAGTTGAATTGTATTCAATATTTAAATGAATAGGATGAGTTTAAAATGCCTATGTATAATGTCTATTCTGTCCAGTACATGAATTATCTACGAATATTTCTTTTCCTCACAATCAGGCAACAGAGTTCCATTCTATAGAGGCCTCCCACTCAGAATAGTGGGACTCTACACATCCATATTATTTCATTCCTTGGTAACCAGTGAAGCCCCAGGGTGGAGGCTGATTGGTAAGAAGAGGTTAATCTGCTTCACACCATAGCCCTATCAGTAGTCTGAAAAAGATATCAGGGTGGTAATCTGGTGCATGAATGTCTCATGCTCTTTCAGCATTTGGCTTATTTTAAGGCAAGAGTTTGTTGGTCAGATTCCTTTCTGAATATCTGTTCCCTTACCTTGCTTCTGTGAATGTTTGTGTTTGTTACAGATAACTCCTACTTTAAAATCCTTTGGTTCAACTCAGGTTCAATTGGGAGACTTCAGAGTAGACTGCCTTTATTTCTCATCATATTGTCTCTGAGTCTATCAATGTTAAACTACTATTTTCATATTAGTCTAACCTTGATTTCTCTTTGAGAATTTACTAGATTAGTCTTAGTTATAGGTCTTTTTTTTGTCTTTAATCTGTGTTTGGTGCATCCTGAGTTAGTAACACCATGATAATAAATGAGAGACATTGGACAGTCATTGAATTATAATAGTAAAATTAATTTTTATAATTGGTTAGTAACCATCACATAGCCAGAGCTGCATCTGAATTTAATAACTTCATTGAAAAAGTGTGTTTACTTTATAATTCTGTTTACTTTTGTATGCTCTTGATGCTATTTATAAATCACAGAAGTATAGTGGTGTAATTATTTTTATTTTCTTCCTTTTAGTATTAGTGGTTTTACATATTTTGACAGAGTTGAAGAGAAAGAATAAGAGTATGGGGACTGATGAAAGAAATATAGAGTTTTGGTGAAAAGTAGGGCAAATGGGTAGAGGTAAGAAGCTTTAAAAACTGAGCAATTATCAGTTGTTATTCTAAGGCATTTGGTAAAAAAGTAGACTCATTAAACTAAAAATTATTCTATTTTCACTTCATATATATTAAGGTAATTCACTCACAGGCAGCAGTAACATGTAAATAAATCCCACACCCTCTAATATGCTGTCACAAATACATTAATAAAAATATAATGTTTTTTTTTCTTTCAGGTAGAACATGTAACTACATCAATGTAGAGACATTTATCTACGCCACTTTCCTCAATTTATTCACCTCTATTACATAATTAAGTCCTTCTCTATCTGATGAGCAAATGACCACTGAATTTTGTCACATAGTTCAGTTTTATTCTTCTGGAATGGTATGTTTGGTGCGAGGTAGGGTTGAGTGTCTGTTGTTACTCTTGTGTGATTTTTTAATTTGGTTTACCAGTCTACATTGGAATTCAGCCATTCCTTACCTTTCACTCAGCTTCTTCCCTGAAATGTTGGCAAAAGCAGAGTGAGAGCCTGAGTGAACAGAAACTCCTTGTTTGTATTTATTCATGATCTCCAAGTGATTCATGTTCAGTTATCCATCCGTAAATCACCCTTCATCCAAAAAAAGGGGTTCAGTCTTCTTTTTATCCATGTTCTGTATTTGTAAGAACATTCACAGGGGTTCAGGCCAAATTAGAAAAACTCATGGTGAAATAACTTGACTATCTTGAAGAAGCAGGCTCTAATGCATATGGCCATTGCAGAGCACAGGAAAACAAAGTTCAGCAGAATGCTTATGGCAACAGTAGTAAGGTAAACTTTTATTTCTTTCTGCAACTGTCTTTTTATCATCTGGATCAGAAGTAAAGGCTGCCTTCCAGTTCAGAAGGAATTATTTGACCGCAAAGAGATTTATATAGTTTGCATTAGTTTCCAACAGGCAGGTTTTAGGAGTTTTCACATAAAATCTGACTTGTCATAGCTGCCTCTGTCAATAAAGGCAGATACTGCCAGAACCTCAACTCACCTCCTGCACCTCCTCTTCCCTCCATGTATGCGTTCACTTACTTTTTCCCCTAGGCTCCTATACGTCTCTGAGTTTGCTACCCTTTTTTTTTGTTATTACATGAGATACTTATTTAATGATTGTTTGAATTTGACAAGCCATTATGAGAAATTAAGTGTCATTGGTCTGCTGGCCTGTGCAACTGGGCATTTAGAATCTAGATCACCTCTAAGACTGAGGGACATGGTTAGCAGAGAAAACTGAATTTTATGTGCATTTGTACATTGTGCATTTTTCTGTATGTCAAATAGTGATTTCTTGCTGGTTTCCAAAAAATAGTTCAAGAAGGAAGTGCAAGAGGAAAGTTTTTTCTTTCTTTCATACCCTTCAAAATTATTTCAGGTTTTGTTTTAAAGATTAAAAAACCCAATTCCTGTTGAAGTTAAAAACTCCAATAATGCAAATTGTTGTGAACTACAGTAACTTTTCATTTGCTATTCCGGTGCTGGGTCATTTAAAAAGAGAGATAAAGATAAACAGTACCTCCCTTGCAGGAATTTAGTACATGGACAAAAAGATATGAAAAGAGACTTATACTTTGATTTATTTAATGTAAATTAAATGCTTTATGTGAAGATATATTACATTTTTCTGCCTGTTTCAAAGTCTGTGTTTAAAGGCAAAATTGCTAATTAGTATGAGAATAGGTACATCAAGATAATGTGGAAAGAGCTTTGCTTGGCGATTTCCCAGTCATCGTTGTGTCATACCTATTAAAACACTCTCTTCAGTAGGTTCTGTGTCAACCGAACTGACCTTACTTAATAATTTGGTAGAATGAAAACAATGATCAGAAGAAGGTAGTCTGAATACTATAACTAGATTTCTGTTCCACTTTTGTAAAACCCTTGAATGGTAACTTAGTGGACACAATATACAAGAAAGCTAATGTGGGTTAGATGACAATGTGTTTACATGGATTTCTCCTTGTTTGAACAAAGGAAATGACAATTTAATTAATGGATCACTATCAGCCTGGAGAGGTGCTCTAACCTTTATGTATGTGTAGGGGGGACTTGGCATTTTGCCATTAATTGTGGTTAAAAACAAAAATCAAAACCCAGGTTGATATCAAAGTAGAAATCTCAAGTTGACAGTGGAAAATAAGAACCCATGATTTTCAAAAGGTCCTCTTCTTGAAAGTGAGAAATATTCCTTATCAGTTTTATTTATTTTTTATATTCTTAAAGGCTATCATATTGGCTCTATGAAGTACGTAGTCAAAAACATTTGTTGAGTGAATCACCGAATGAGATGAAACATGTATTTTGACGTCATAGGGATAAGAATGGCATTGTTGCACCTAGGCCCCTCTCTTAGAAATTCTGATGTAATTGACCTTGAATAGGGTCCAGGCATTAGTATAGAATGTATTGTATAAATTCTTCAGATAATTTGAATATTCAACCAGGGTTAAGGCTACTAGTTAAGTCATTTACAAGTCTAAAATTTTCTGAGATGGACAGAAGATGGCATATTCCCACTATGTGCAATTACTATTACTTAGTGATGTATATTTATCACAAGATTTTGCTTGGTAAGATCAATAGCTGATGAAAATGAAACTACCCCTCAGAATATGTGATATAAGTGTCTAGCTTAAATGTATTGCCTCATTACGTGCACGCTGGGGATGCATTCGTTGTGCGTCCTAAGTACAGTACTTCTGTAGCAGTGCTGTGGATCATAGTGGTGTGGTGTGTTCCCAGCCGTGCTGCCCAGCACTCCCTCCTTCCTTCAGGCTCCTCTTGAGTCCCCACTGCCTGAGACAGCATACCAGGGCCTCTGGGTCAACCAGGGGCTGAGCTTCATGCAAATTTCCTTTTCAGCAAAGTGACTGGTACACTAACCAGGGGTTAAGGTGGTCACATGGATAGGTGTAGCTAATACCAGCCTGATTTGCACTTTTCTAATTATTCTTAGAAGGCATTATGTATAGTGAAAGTTATGGAGCATGCTGTAGTCCAGGAAATTAAGACTGTGAGAGTCAGGAGACCTATGTCATAGTCTCAGGTATTTAGGGGCCACCTAACTTTGTGACTTCTTAGCAACTTATTTACCTGCCTTTGTCTCACTTTCCTTTCTGTAGAATGAGAAGCTGAAATTAGACAATTACTAATGTGCCTTCTAGCCCTTAAAATATAAAATGCTACTTTTATTATTAGTTTAAGAAAACATAAGCATCCACTTGTAGCTAAATACTATTTTCCCAACTTAAAAAAAAAAAAGTACAGCTAAATCTATTACTATGGTGAATGCTGTTGACAGTGAGGGTGGCTGTGCTTGCGTGAGGACAGGGAGTATTTGGAAAACCTTTGTATTTTCTCAGTTTTGCTGTGAACTTAGAACTGCTCTAAAAAACTAAATCTTAGAAAAAACTCAACCAAGAATGAAATAAGAACTAAAGACTTAAGACAATTTACATAATTTCATATATACCCTGATTATGAGGTATATTAATTAGAATGTGTCTTAGTCTAGAAAGACTACACCAACCTAGAAATATTTTTATTATCTGGATGAGGGTGACGGCTGTAGGTGTATGTGTGTACTTTAATACTGACTTCACTTAAAGGGCTTCTATAAAATAGAGGTATCACTACCTTTGATTACCTTTGCAGAATGATTATTAGTAAAATGGGAAGGGGATTGGTGGATTCTTCCTTTTTTATTAAAGAAAATTAGTATAAAAACTGTTGTTATGTTAAAAAAAATCAGTCTTTGTATTCTTAGTTCATGGCCATTATTTAATTCACGGAATAATCTTGGAAGAATCTTTGAAAACCATTTTTTTGTTATAGCAAGGTTAATAACCTTCTTGATTTCATACTTTAATCCTATAAAAAGATAGAAGTAGGTAGAGTAGATTAGTTTAAATAATTCTGCAGAGAAAAAGCATTAATTCTTGATTCTTTTAATAGCTTTTTCTGAGGGGTTAACAACACACATATAGTTTAAGCATTTTATAAATGAGATCTTTAGTAGAATGTGTGAGAAACTTCATGGTGATTCTATAATTAATTTGGGAATATGCAAAGCCCATAGTTAATTAGGTGTTTCTAAACTAATATGTGAATGACTGGCCAGTGCTTTCCAATGGGATCACTGATATCTTTGCAGGAAATACTATTCTCACCTTTTTAAATGAAAAGGATTACACTACATTAGTAATTTATAAAGGATAGTGCATGCTTTTCTCAGTGATTGTACTCAAAGCAGTTACTGTGTGGTGTTTGCAAATGCTTTGGAAGAATCACAGTGGTTCGAGACTTGACTTTTAAAAGCCTGGAGGAGTTTATGAAGTTGTGGAGTGATAATGTTACATTCGATAGACAGACTATCTTGTTATAAATACTAAAGAGTAAAGAAAGTCATACTGTGGTTTCATATTTAAGGATTTCGTTCTGGAGTGGTCAAGGTTAGGTATGTGCATTGTTTTCTCCTTTAGCAGAATTTTCCCCTAATGCCCTCTCACTATCACTAGGAATTGTCAAGCCTTTCTCTTTCTTGAAGGATGGCCTGTTTTCAGAGGGTGGTGAGAGAGCCTTGACTGGCACTTTCACCCATTTTGATATTGGTTAGGCAACTTAGTTTAACAGGCCCAGCTTCCTTATCTCAAAACTGAGATGTAATGGTACCTATGTCTACTGTCTTATAGTTTCATGAAAATTATATAAAACAGTACATATAAAGTGTTTAGTGAGAGACTGCTCTGAATTAAAGAGTGCTGATGTTGTTTTCTTGCCTGTGGGCTAAAAATCATTTGTTCCTTGACTGTCGGCTGGTGCTTTCTCTGTCCAAGTGATGCCTCTAACCTCTTCTCTTTTTACTTTTTTTAATATCTCAAGTGTTCCAGGGACAGTGAAAGTAATTATGTGATTTGCTTTAGTGACTTTTCCCTTCTAGATTGTTCTAGACAGGAATAATCAGAAAGTAGGTGACAATGTTAATTAGATACAGAAATTAACATCTTTTATGGGAGTAATTTACCTGATGATAATAACTGAAGAGTGATTGTAAGGTTGTCTGAAGGCAGGCTGTAGAATGAATTACTTTAAATGCACAGAGGGGGCTGTTTCAGAGGAAGAGAAGACAGTTTGGATTTACAGTTTGGAGAGAGATGGAGAGCTACAGTATGTTGCTGGCATTCATCTTTGAGTTAATAATTTGGCTCATTGAGGTCATCATACCTAATGTCTGAAACAGAACTTGCCTTATTGATGAAAGACCACTTTGAAAGTTCTGATATAAAAGTTTACTTAGATGACATACCTATCATTTTAGGAAGATCTCAGGTAGTCTTATATGGACCACAATAATCCTAGGGAAGTAAAAGATTTCCCGGAAAGCCAGATACACTACTTTGAGGCATGAGTTAGGTCATTCAAATTTTGTATTAGATTTTGAATTCTCTTGTTTTTAGATTCTGAAGTGCTCTTTAAGATCGGAAAGGAAGCCAGCATTTTAAGAAAGTTTTAAGTTATTATATTTCTAATACTACACACACAGACTCCCTCACATACATAGACACACCACAATTTCTTTGTCATCTCAGAATTATCTAAGGAAAAATTTAAATTCAAGACAGTATGAAATCCCATAATGCCAAGATCTTCATCAGAAAATAGCAGTTTTGCATCTTTCTTGTTGGTATGATTTGCCCTGTCCTCAGAAGCCTGTGCAGCTGAAGATGAGTCATTAAGAGAAACTGGCATCAGTAAAACTGACTTTTTACAATAATGCTTTCTAAACTGGTCATCTAGCTAAAATGGGCTGAGCCTGAAAACAGCACTTTCTGCCTTGAAAGGAAAGAGTAATTAGTATTAAAATTGGTCAGAAAGTTTCTTATGTTCTGTGCCTTGACAGCTCTTAGCATTTTATTAGCATATACTTTGGAAACAGGCTGTGTGGGTCACATAGAAGCTCATGGAACATGAAGCCAGTTGAGCCATGGCATATGCAGAACGCATCAGTCTCAGATGCTACATTCGCATACTTATTTCAGTTTGCCACGCTAGGTCTACTGCCCTGATAACAAGTCAACATCTTTTAGGACAGTGTACTTGTTTTTTTATCGTAGGAATCTAAAGCATCTTTCAGAATTTATAAGTTTCTGTGAACATAATGATTTCAATGTAGAACTGTGAGTAAATCTGGTATTATAATGATGTACTTTATAAGGAACACTAACTTGGTTACTTTTACATCATCTCAGATACACTCAGATGAGTACATTTGTTAAGCTAGTGCTGAGATACTTCATTTTTAGCTCTCATGAAAAATTCTTAACTGGTATAACAAAGCCTATAGCTACCAGGATGTCATCCACACTGTGGGAACCAATCTCTGGAACGGGTGAGGGATTGAAGTTGCTGGGATTTAGTGATCTCCCTGGTGATCCTGGTCACTAGGCTGTCCAGGCTCATTGTGGGTATTTGTTGAATGAATGATTGATTGCCTACCTGTCAACTGGGAGAGGAAAAGGAGCACATAGAATGGGAAAGAAAATGCTCAACAGTAAGATTCATAACAGCTGGGTTCATGACCCATGTTCTGATTAGTTTCCCAGGTCAAATTTATCTCAAGGACATATGAGAGGAAAGAGCTGGCATGTGAGGCAGTCGAGAGGGATGATAGGAGGAAAGTACTTGTGTTGTTTTCTTCAGAGTGAAGAGAAGGAAGTGTTCAGAGTAATAAAAGTATTTAAATACAAACTGAAGAAAACCTCTGGTTCCCGTTTTTGGTAGATGGGGAAGCCCAGAGCAGAGATAAAGAGGTTTAATCTACTCTAGATGGAGTCAGTTGAGATCTCAAAAATGGAAACCAGGTCTTCTGACTCTGGGCGTGTGCTGGTTGCTCCTTTAAGCCTTGTGAAGACTTGGTTGAAAAAAATCCTAATTTGGAGTGGTTTGTTGGGTTTCTAGAATCAAGTTATGTTTATCTAGTTTCTTCTCAAAGAGACTGAATTTCCTAGATATTTAATTTCTTTTGAAAAAGGAAACTGGAGACTTTATTGCCAAGCTCGAGGGAAGAGTCAAGCTTTCTTCTTTTTGAGTATTATCAAAGGAAAGCTCCCTGTGACGCTGGGGAAGGGGTGAGGAGGAGACCCGCACATGGATGGTGACAGAGAAATGGTTCAGCTCGACACTAGTAGAAGAAGAAAGGGAAAGTTCAAAGTCATGAGCCAGTTCCCCAGGGAGGGAGATATTTACAGTTTTGTGTCAAAATCACACCTTTCCCATCAAAGCAGAGGACTTTAGATAGTACTTGCTGTTTCCACTTAGGAAATTAGTGTCTGAAACATTGACAGACTTGAAGGAACATACAGATTTCTATCTTGTCCAAGAGGAAGACGTGTGGGCGATGCAGCAACCCTCATCTTTGACACTGTTTCCATTCTTTTGTTTGCTAGTGTTCTTGGGGTCATCAGAAAATTTGAACGGATTGACTGTGGTAGAAAGATAGTTCATAGTTCTTTTACTTTACTGACAATCCGTTTGGATAGTTCCTTAAGTATCCACTATAGTGCTCACTTTTTGTTAGCGAGTTCTGTGAAGTTTTCCTTAGTTATTATATTCTACAGTCTTTTTATGAATAAAGTTATGAGAAATTGGTATTGTACTTCAGATTTAGTGTTCTTGATTAAAATTGGAATTTGGTTTTTTATTTGCTTTTTGTATTGTTTTAAATGCTTACTTCTGGGATCATGCCTTTTTAAAGAATTATTTGTTCATTTGTATGTTCATTCGTTCTTAACAGTAACTGTTTACTGAATATGTCTACAGGTAATTTTGTATGTTTTCCTGCCTCTGGACAAGTAGGTCATGATATTAATAAATTTGATTTGAATGCTGTTTCATTTTTTTGTATAGTTTCAAGAGAAATTATTTCTGCTCACTTTTGGGAAACAATTATAACACATTCTGAATTGTCTAGATAGAATATAGAGAAGAAAAGCTGAAAATGTGCCTGGATATTTCCTAAATACAAAATAATGCATGATCAGTAATTAATGTTCTTAGACCACAAATAAATAAAAGGTATGTTTATGGTAAATCAGGAATCCTTTTATGCAGCTATTAATATTGTTTGTCAGGAATTACTTAATGTTATGTATGTTTCCTGGATGAAGGGGTACATTATCTAACACAATAAAAATAAATAGTACTTTGTAGAGCATGCTGCATGCCAGACTGTTCTAAGTATTTTACATATATGATTCATTTTGTTATTAGAACAATCCTGTGTGATAAATATTGTTTAAGTACTAAATCAGTAGTCCCTGATTTAAACATTGTAGGTGAAGTAATCATGGTCCATAAACAGTAAATATTTGTGGGCTTCACAACAAGTAGATAATAGATTCTAAATGTCAAATAAAAGAGCTGTTGATCTCATTGGATTCAGTCGCTAAACCTGGAGCAATGATAAAATGTCTTCCATGTGCAGAACCTTTAACTCTCTGACTTGCAGTGAAGGTACTTAACCAACCAGTTTCCTGAATGATTTTCCCTTTGGAACATTAATACACCTTATTTCCATTAAGCACCCCTCCAATATGCATTGATAAAAGAATATGGAGTAGAAGAAACACGGAAGTATCTTTAGAGATCACTGTAAGATATGAAAACAGTCTCAGAAAGGTTAGGAGACCTGTGGAAGGAAGCAGGACCCGGGTAGGTAATCGAAGTATTTAGATTCAAATCTCACCCCTTTCCCACTTGGCAAAATTAATCTTTCACAGCTTCGGGTGTTTCATGTGTGAAAAACGTATCAATGATAAAATTAGTTTCCAGCATTAATAAGAGTACTAAGCAAATTCATACTCTTTAAAATATCTAGTTCAGTGCTTTATTTCATAGTAGGAACACAATAAATGCCAGTTTTCCTTAATCTTCATTGTCTCTCTTACTTCCACAACTTAATCTGATACCCTAGGACAGAGCCCTAAGATTGCCTTGCTCCTCTCAGAACCAGACTGTCCCACTGGCAACCATTTCCAACACACACAGCTGTTTCCTAACAGGTCTGTTGATTCCTTCCATCATTAACATTCTGCAATCATTGTATCTCAGTTTAACTACATCAGACTTCTTAACAGTCATTTAAATGGAAATTTCTGTTGTGGATATGGTTTATTTGCTATCAGTGTATACTAACGCTAGTGAACAGGCAGCCTTATTATCCAAATATTTGCTTTGTAGTTGGCCAACGATCATGATTGCTCTACCTTTACAGCACATGTAGTTACACTTTTAGCAGGTAGACATTTGAAATTTCCAATAGGGTGTATGTGCTGTCATATAATTAGCAACCAGTAGTGATTTTTCAGAATGAACAATAGCTGAGATTGTGCATTGCTGACTTTAATATTGCTCCCTGAGAGATAACATCCTTTTTCCTGGTTGGTATGAAACTCTAATGACATTGAATGATTTAAAAAAAGTTAACTCTATTGATCCTGCTCTGGTTTGATAACAAAATAATATAGTATCCTTACTGGACTAATAACAAATCTCTATTAAGAATCAATACATGAACCTTTGATACCATTGAATACATGTTTTCAGTAAAAATCTTGATACAGCAGAAGTGGTGAATAGAAGATCAGTACCAGGTCCAAGGGCAGAAAAGGATATAAGTTGTTAGACATATTGGTAATTCACCAATTATTTTCACCATTCAGCGACCCATAGTATAGGCTCAAGAGAAGAAAATGACCTAAAAGGAGTAATTATGTTACTTTTAAAAAAGGAAGGGGAAGAGAAAGTTAAACAACAAAGTAGATTTGAAGATTTTTAAAATGATTTTCTTATGAAAAAATGACATTAACACAGCACCATTAGTGATTACAGTAACAAAACAAAAGGGCAAAGTACACATACCTCTCATGTGTCAGTACACTTTTGAACGAAGTACTTAAATCCATGAGCATGAGGCACCATGCAGAAGTGTGAGATGAAAGAAGAGAGGTAATAAATCTTCATAAAGTTTCTTTTTCCATCAGAGGATTAACATTTAAGTAATAGACTGAATTTATATTTGCAGAATTCAGTCACATTTAGTTGATAGTAAGATGTGCGAATTCTTTTTATTAATTTAAAAATAAAATTGATACATTTATAAATATAACTGATAAAATATTGGAGAAGTGTATCTTAATTTGTGTTCCATCCCCATTGTTGCATTTAGTGCAGGTTTTGTATTTTGTGTGAGGTGAGCTTTACATTACACTGAAAATATAATAACTGAAAAATATAATTTTCACTTAAAAGTAGCCGAGGAACATGGAGACATATTTTTGCCTTTATAAAAATAACAATGATGTTAGAAAACCTCTGCTTTTTGGTGAAATAGGAATCAAAACTACTGAGATGGGGAAGAGAGAAGTGAGGGAGAACAGAGATGTCAAGTTGGAAATTAGATGTAAATGCTGCTTTTCCATCCCCAGAGTACCATCTCTTTAAATTGTTGACAGCCACTCTGCCCCATCTTTTTTTTTTTTTTTCTTGCAGAGCAAGATATTTCTTCTTCAACAATTTACAGGAGTTAATAAACACAAATACCTTACTCAGGATTATTGGTTATTAAACATCACAGTGCGATATGAGTTCTTATTCAGAAGTGACACAGATGACACTGAGGAAATGGGTGTTTTGATCAGAGATAAGAGGGAAAGGTCTTAGGAGGTTTGTGTAAGTGAATCTCAGAGGCTAGGGCTCTGACCGTGGATTTGCAGTGGGGTAGGGCAGGGTCTCTGGGGGACAGGGAGGAACAAAATTGGAAGTCCCAAGGGGAAGGCTTTTCCATTTCATTGATTTCAAATTTGTGAAATTTGAAGGTTTCTGGCTCCTCAAATAAGAAGAAAATGAAAGAAATGTTTTCTGGTACAATTTTACATCTTAATGCTGGGACTTAAGCTTTCTTATTACTTTTTTTTAAATGCTTTTTATGTTTATGGTATTGTAGGGTGGAAGGATTTATTCATTCCCATACTACTCAATTTCTGTTATTTTTAAGGCTCTGCATTTTGCGTGATGGAAAATACAGATTAAGTGGACCAAGGATTTATCCTCAAGAATGGTATAGTTGAGAGAGAGAAACAGGCTAAGGTCATTAAATGTTGATTGAGTGACTGAATGAAAAAATTCATACATAATTATAATGGCTATAGAAGCAAAACTTGCAAAGGGTAAGACCCAATACTTAACATTTTTCCTAATTGAGGGAACAATTTCATACTTATTGGTTTATCTTATTAAATTTACTAAGTGAAGTTGATCTTCAAAGTCCATCTAGACAACGTTAACTCTTTTTGCATGAATGATGGCAGTGAACACTGTTCCAGTTTTCTGATGATATGAAGGCATACTTTTCCTTTTGAAAACAAATTATATTATTCCGTCTTTATTTTGTAGAGACATTGTCAAGAACTATAAGCGTTAACTATTACAATAATTAATATTTTGGAGTTGAAGGATGTTATAGAGCAATCACTAAATCAGTGACTCTTTGTTTTAAAAAAATTTAATATGCAGAACAGTTTTAAAAAATATGTGTAAATAAAACTATCTTTCCCCACTTAGAGAATGTTTATAGTTTATTTGCTGATCACAGGTATGTATGTATGCTGGGTCCGTATACAAACTGAATTATATCTGATAATTACGTCTTTCATTATTCATTAAGTGTTTAATAGGTGCTAGAGTCTCTTGATGAATGTAGAGATAATGGGGACGCAGTTCTTGACCTCACAGTTTTGGTGCTCAGGCAGATAGGTAAACCAATACTTAGTACAGTTTGCTAAGTTGTAACTGGAAGAACAAACCCTACTGAGAGCTGGAGGAGACTGAGTCATACTGACCAGGTCATTTTAGATACATATCTTCTTGAGAGATTGAATGATTGTTAATCTTGCCTGGCATGGGGATGATACAACTCTAAAGCAAGTTGTTACTACAGCAATTAAGTTGAATGGTTACTAATTGAGGTGGGTGAGGCAAAGGGTGACAACAGGAATAAAGTGATTGCCATAATTTTCTAGGGTGCTTTCTTAGCCATATTCCCACCAAGAAGACTGGAATTGATTCTCTTTTTCTAAGATGGATCTTAAGAGAGAGGTGCTCTATTTTCCCCTCTTCCTTTCATATGTACATGCTGATATGATACAAGACTGATTCTATTCATTGGAAAACCCAGAATAGTGTGTGTTGGGGGTACGGGACTGAATAAATGCTAGAGCTCTCATTTAAATCATAACATTATCATAATCTATCAACTTAATGTGTTAACTTAATCTGATAACCTGCAAACATGCAGTTTAAAGTCTACAGAGCAAATCAGATTGATCAGTAAATATTCACTGAACAAAATCAGTGAGCAGATTGAAATGTTAGCATTTTTTATTGGTAAAAGTGATGGGAAAATTTAAGAGAAAACTTGTTATAATAGATGATGATACCAGGTGTTCAGGGTCATAGGAGATAATGGCCAGGAAGGAAAGGAGGAATGGTGTCCAGAAAAGAGATGTGGAAGTGGCAGAGAGATGCCATATGATTGCCAGTGGTTGAAATATTGACAGATAGTCTAACGTTTCTGAAAAATCTTTGAGTCACACTTAGAAGGCTGTTTGGAATCAATGTAGTCATGTAAATATGACATCAAAAAATGACTTATCATATCTTTGAAATGGAGGTATCAATATATAAGACATGTATTACTGCTAATATATATAATATAGTGCCTCCTTCTTTTCTTGAAATGACAATCAACAAATAGTCACCTTTCTATACCTGGATCCTATTTACATAAATGAGTAGGTTTAGAATTTTTTCTGGTATTTTTGTAATTGATTTTATAACTAACAATTGTATATGTGCCTTCTAGATATGGCTAGACAAACAATAATTGTTCTGAAAGAGTAGACTACATAGATTATAGAGATTAGAAAAGTATTTCTTTAGATTTTCTTTTAGTGTAATGTAAACAATGTAGATCCTAGAGTCAGGATTTCATTTGAATCCTGACCCTGCATTTATATGCTGAATGACTTTGGGGAAATTTAATTATTTTCTGTGTTCTTCAGTTTCCTCATTGGTAAAATGCAGATAATAATAGTGTTTCTTTTTTGGGTTGGGGCAGCTTTATGGGCCTGCAACCACTGACATTGCAGGTGCTGTAGCACTCAGACTGTGGCCCTGTGCTTGGTGTTTGATACTTTGAGGTCATCATCTTGACATTCTTAACAAATTTGCATGATGAAATCAGATGAGGCAGTGAGGCATGCCCTGGGGGCCTGGAGCTTTGGCTTACATGTGGTTCCACTTGCTACTGCCTCCTCCCTTCTCTAGAGGAGTTCTGGGTGCCTCTTCTCCAGCCTCCTCTGTCTCCCTCTGCCTCCCTCTGCCTCCAGTGGGACCTGGGTTTAGAGGCCAGGGAAATAGTCAGATCAATCAGTCAGTGGTGCATATACTGAGTATAGGAACAGGAAAAGTCCTGGGCACCTGTCAAGATCTGCTTTTGCCTTGCAAATACCTCATGATAGGATGAGAGAGACCAGAAAGGAAAAAGCTTTTACCCTGTAGTTTTAACAAGAGACCCTACATTTTCATTTTGCACTGGGCCCTGCAAATCATGTAGCTGACCCTGGGTAGGGTGTTTTGAGGACTGAAGAAGTAATAGATGTAAAGCAACTAGAACCTACCTGGCAAAAAGTAGGCCCTATAGAAAGGTTTGCTCTTAATGTTTTCTAGCATGACATCTAGCATATCATCAGTTAATTTTCAAGTGCTAATTATATGTATTTTAATATATTTATATAACAATAATTTTATAAAAAGAGGTAATTATTCATGGCAACATGTACAGGGAAATGATATTATTTATTGCATTCAGGTGGAATTAGATCATTTTAAAATAAAGGATTGCCTCTCAATGGTCTTAAATATATAGGTCTACCAGTATTGTGGATTTATTTTTGGATTTTTCAGTGTAATAACTGTAAATATTTGTAAGATAAAGGTTACACAATGGTGTAAAATAGACCTACTTTTATACTACAATTGGATATGAAGTCAAAATCCTGCAAAGATTCTCCTGCATTAATATACTTTATGCTCTCTGGTAGCAACCAAAGTGAAAAAGTAAGAAGAATATTTATTCTTCATTCTTCTCGCTATATATCCTTCTGTGATATATTTCAAGGGTTTTTAAAAATCATTTAATTGTTTTTTTCCTGTCAGGAAATATCTGTGAGGTGCTGTAGAAATGAATGCTTTTACTTAGGTTTTATTTAATAACATTAGATTAAAACAGATTTTGTGTATCATAGATAAGTTGTAACCCTTGAAAGTGCTTTGTATATATGCTGCAAATGTTGCAGGAGCTCAAGTAGAAGACTTGTCTAGGCTTCCACAATATCATTGGCTTTTGTCTTTCCTTAATCTTTAAGTAACATTCTGAACTTGGCTAGATATACAAAGAACAGATGGTGGAGTGGTACCAAGTTGACATTCACCATCTGCTTCTCACGTATATAATTTGTATGCTAAAAAACAGCACGGGACGGATCTTCTATTTAGTGGTTCGTTAGAGAAGCTGTACCATTTGGGACAATCATATTTCAGCATGAATCAGTTCCTAAAATAAACATAAGCAAAAAAACTTTTAATGATCGATCTCAGCATGTGTTTTTGTCTCTTATTTGCATGTATGAAATTTTGCTGTTGTTTTTGATCAAAACTTGATATAGCACCAGGGAGCTTAAAAAAGTATATTTGACAGTTGATTAAATTTGACCAAATGCCTTGACAGATTAAAAAGTATCTTTGCCCTAAGTTGGTAACAAGTATGTTTTTTGTTTTTGTTTTTCCAGGTTCAATTTAAGCTGGGATGGCAGGAAAGATGGGCTTTGCTCAAAAAACACAATTCTTAAACATAGTATGTAATATAAAAATACAGGTCTCTGAACAAACCGATCTCAGTGTTGATCAGGAACAAATACAGGCCATCCTATTATAGGAAAAGTGAGGATGGGTGAGGAAAGCTTAGATGCACTCTTCATCCTATTAATTTCACCCTCCTACCTTTTTGTCAGCTCCTCTGAGGTGTGCCCCTCTCTGTCAGGTTTCTCAGAGTCCTGTACACTCCATGTGGGAGCCACATGCCTTGGCAGGAAGCACACTCCTGGTGTCCGCTGTAGATAGCGCCTTACTCCTCCACCATTCCACCTCACCCAGATATTAAATGTGGGCTTGATGGTAGCATGAGACTGATGTGAGAGCAACTGTCAAATAAGAGAGACATTATTAAGGGGAAAAATAGAGACATAAGGAGTTGTGCCTCTGAGCCAGGCTGCAAATGTATAACGAATAAGTTAATGGTTACATTAATTTGCTATGCATTTTCAGGTGTTCATAAAACAGGGTTATATATGGACCTACATGGAGCCAATGTATGGTTTTCTGAGGGTCTGAGAATTCCAAATTCCATTCAGCACTTTCTGGATAGGTGTACACAGTTAAAAGCCATTACCATGGAGTTTACACATGTGAGTAAAGGGATTTTCACCAGACCTTTTCTTTCATCAGTTCCACAGTGGTGTGTTTTAGTTTTCACTGTTGAGTTATCACCAAGTAAGGGAAAAAAAATCGCATATGAGTCAGATGAAAAGGTGAAAAATAATTATATTTTAAGTAAGTGGATGTTTATATATCTTTAGTAATCTCTACTGTATTTACAATCCTACCAAAGCCTATTTAGTCATCCAACAAACTAAGCAAGAGTTCATGTTTACCTTAACTCTTTTGAGACCGAGGTGGAAAAATAAAAACCGTTTAAATTGGTAATATCCTGGCAATATGGAGGCTGGTGTGGTGATTTTCACTAAGGACATCGACTTAGGGATCAACATCTGGATTTTGGGTCTGGATTCTGCTGCATATCTCTGATCATCATTGGACATGTAGGCAGGCTCTTCAAAATTGAACATATAGGCAGTTTATCTGGAAATGGGGGGTAATAATATTTATTCCTTTGTCCTAAAGTCATAGTTCCAGAAATGCGAAGAGAGGGCTATGGATATGCATCTTTTCAGCAGACCTTTCTAAAATAAGCACCTTTCTTGCAGATAATCTGGTTCTGAGTTTATAAGGGGCACCTGTTTAACTGTTTGATCAAGGAGGTAGATAGAGTATTGGTTTATGACTATCCTTTGACTCATTACCTCCACAGACACTGCCCTTGGTATTTACATGTATGTTTGTTTATACACAGAGATTGAGACCTACCTTGCTTTTTGCTTTAAAAATGGGAAACATGTCTTCCAGCTGGCTAAAATTGATGTACAGTCATCTTTGAACCTCTTGGGAAAGGAAAGAAAGAGGGTGTTACAATGGACTTTGATTGAAATGGCAGATGTTATTGTATACCTTTAGGTCATCTGGGACTTGAGCGTTGCTTTTAATATCTACATCATTTTTGTTTTCTATTATTCAGGAAGAGCATTAGGGAATCCCCATTGCTAGCAATTATAGGACATTTAACAAATGGTCTGTGATTCTGGAGGGCAAAATGTCAATGTACTATATTTCAAAGGAGTAGTCATTATTGGATCCAATTTAATTTTTGTCCTGTGTTACTGATGTGGATGTGTCAGTCACATTTTCACACAGTAGAAAAATCCCTAGAATTGAGTTTTGTGGTTAGCAAAATATAATAAGAATGTCTAAGGCCCTTCACCTATAGGTACAATATATAATGAAACAAATTTATTTGTCTTTGGGAGAACATAGAAATAAAAAATGTGTATGTGTGTGTGTATATATATGAATATACGCTATTATATATTAGTATGTATATTCTTTTTCTCTGACAAGTAAAACTATAAAGGACTTTCTCTAGTTCTCCCCTGTCATTTCCTTCTCACCATGCCACATTTGTTTCCATAGAGACATAATTTTATGATACTTTAAGAATTGAGAAAAAGCATTGCTTCTTCCTTTTAAATGAATATCAATGTATAAAAAAGAGGTTAAAGATAATTATGTGAAAATTTCCTTTGGATTAAGTGGATGTACAGTTTCTCTTATAAAATTGAAAGTGTTCTTTTAAATGACTATAAATTTAAATAAATGTATAAAAAGTGGTTAAAGATAATTATGTGAAAATTACCTTTGGATTAAGTGGATGTACAGTTTCTCCTATAAAATTGAAAGTGTTATTTTCTTGTAGGCTATAGTTAAAGATGTGTTATTTAAAATAAAAAATGCTTTTTTTCTTTTTTAATCATTACACTAAATTAATTTTTCAGGAAAAAAGCCACTTGGTAATCAGAGTTGAGATATTTTACTTGACTTAAAATTTTTTAAAATTTCCTCTTAATATAAAGGTTAGTAGTCCATTGTATTTACAAGGAGAATTATACTCATTAATCCTACTGAAATTTTTGCATTTGGGAAAAAAGAACTAACCTCACAAAAAAAGCAGAGGCTAATGAACAGAATGGAATGTTTTGTTAAAGTCACTTCAGATTGGCTAATTATGCTAATTTAGTATGTAGATGGTGAAGGGGACAGTTTTGTAGATTAACATAATTGGGATGACTTTTAAAACTGTATGGTAAAGATATGTATTTTGAAACTTAAGCAACTATCAAGTTAAGCAGAATGTCATCTTGTGAGTTATAGACAAGAAGGCAAGAAACCTGAATTGTGTGTAGCTGTTTCTTTAATAAAGCTAGAACTTCACATGTTTACCATGCATTTATGTATCACAATAATGAATTCAGTTTAATCATCAGACATGTGGAATGCTTATTGTTATGTCCTTTTTTCAGGAGCAGAAACTAAGTCCATGAAAGATACAGTAACATATACAGCATAACATAGGAAGGAGTAGAGCTTGGTTTAGTATCCAGGTCTGTCTGACTCTTAAATTCTAGGCCTTCTCCCCACACCATACTGTGTGACCTTGACCGAGGAGCTTGACTTTTTTAGGGAACTGTGTCTTAATCTCTATCAGTTTACTGATTTATATCAGAATTTATATCAGAATCTCATTGCCTCTCAATTCTAATATTTCCTTGTTTTTAAAATTGAGACCATAAAGTATGACAGCAGCTGCATATTAAATAATGTATTCAATAAACTATGACCTTAATATCTTCTGCAGCATTTCAGAATCACAGTGGAGATTAATCCAAAATCAAATACTAAAAGGCTATTTAGTTGCACTTCAGCTCTGAGAAAATTAGAGAAACAGTAGTCTGTATATAAATTATGAAAAATTCACTAGAAAATTAGTTTGTTTTTTATTTTGTATGATGTTATATTGAAGGGGCATTCTTCAAAATGTGATATATAAAAATACTAAACTTGTTTTGTGGTACTTCAGCTTGTCATATTTAATCTATGTCTGCTAATACATGATAGTATGCCATCTTTGTCCTACATTAAGAATAAAGAAATGAATTTATTTAAAAAATCTATCTGTGTGCAATGAAATTAAAAGCGAATGTCTGCGGTAAGTTCTTTGTTGTGTTCTTAAAATAAGTCTGTTAGTTCTGACAATTTAAGTGAATATATCCAAAAATTGGAATGGTAATATATTGCTCTCTTACATAATAATAGCTCCTTAACTTCTGTGCTTACTCTTTTTTTCTTTCCTTAACTTAGGTATTTCAGTGAATAAATGCTATTAAAAAAAAAGAAAAAAGAAATACTCATCTTTAAGGGAATGAAAAATTTCTAGCAATATTATTCCAAGAGAATTTGTCATACTTTTTAAATGAATGGTTTAATATAAAAACAAATGATAGCAAATGCAGTATTTAAAATTTTTGTATTATGTAGCATAGAATAAAAATGTAAAGCTAAATTTGTCTTACACTTACTAACAATGTATTAATGATGTCAAATGTAGAGAAAAGGTTATAAAAGAGGAAATTTAAGTCATCAAACTTTATAGTAATGCTTACAGATTTTTAAATTATATTAAATCCCCAAAAAGCAATAATTTATTTTTTTCTGGTAAGTGTTGGTTAACTCTTAAGAATTTCTGACAGATGTCTTCAGGATATTTCAGTTCAGGTATGAATTATAAGAGTAACAATTAATGAGGGACAACAGAAGAAAAATAGGATTTCACTAATTAGAAGTTTGACAGTTTTGTCAGCATATAGCCATTGGACATCCAGATCTGTATTAATACCTTTAGGAAAAAAGGACAGGTAATATTTTGCAATGCAAAAGGGTAATCCAACACATATCTTTTTGTTAAATCAACAGCATTGATTTGAGTTGGTCTTTTATGTCACTCAGTTTAAATGGTAATGGCAAAACCCTTTCCCTGTAGCAGTTGGGTGATTTTGAAATTAGATATTAAATAAATTTACTATTTATTAAAAGTATTGATAAATATATACATTTAAATATCTAAGAGCTGAGAGTTCATCTTACATTGTGATGAAGCAGACTTCCTCTGAAGAACAGTGGTGTTCTTTTAATTCAATAATTGCCATTTATTTAGTGCTATGTTTTACATGCTATAAATGCATCGTCTCTATTTCTAACAACAATAATGCAAGTGAGAAATTCTAATGTAGAAATTGAATGTACACTTATCTCTCCCTGGCTCTAAAACTCAAATTCTTTTCACATTATATTGCCTTCATGTGATTTCTTCTGCAGTTTGAATTGTGAGTGTTCATAGGATGTTAGGGATATAAGGAGCCTTTTGGTCATCTAATCAGACTCTTCAGTTTTACATACTTGGAGGGCCAAAAGAGGTTCATGGACTGGCCAATGGCAGATAGTGGCTAGAATAGAATTTAGTTTTCTGATTCCTAGCGTTTACTCTAAGTTTCTTTCCAATACCGTTCAGGAGCAATTAGTCAAATACTCTCTTGGGACATTGCATATATTATTCAACTGTGTGTGTGTGTGTGTGTGTGTGTGTGTGTGTGTGTGTGTGTGTGTGTGTTTCAGTCTCATTTTATTGTAGGTGTCTGTAAAGCAGGGAAGGGTTTGATCAGTGTCCAGTCAAGTGGCATATATGTAGTATGTTTGGTAAACATTGCTTACTGTATTGCTACTGTTTTGTTTCTCTATTACTTCAGTGTGCTGTTTTGCTTTTTAGCCCTGCAACAACTCTAACCAATTTCTTACATTAAATTTCTTTTGTTGAATACCTATAATGATTTCTGGTTTTCTGACTGTATACTAACACAAAATAAATCAACTGAGTGAAATATATTAAGCATATATGAGGAAACATATTAGGCTGACTTGCTTAAATTTTTAAAATTCTTTGCTCACAGTAATTACAGAAATAATGCTCATATATGCTGGGTGGTACAAAAGGCAGAATATTGTAATGTGACACAGAAAGGGTTGATGAGGATATATTGTTACTGGCAGAGATGCCGTTTTTCCCAGGATCACGTCTTGGAGACGATGAGGAATGATGCCAGCAGAGGAGAGTATGAAGCAACCAGCAAAGATTTTAATGAGAAAGGAAAAGAAAATGGCTCCTGCTAACCAGGAGTGGCTCCCAGGGAGGAGTTGTCAGGGCTGAAAAGACGAAGTCCCACCCCTCCAGACCCAATAGAGAACTGCACGAATGATGTCACAACTCATTCCTGATTGGCTGAAAGTACAATGCTTCATTTGTATAGGAGTACCAATCCGAGCTGAGGTTTAAATGTACGTTTGAGTGGCTGGGTTTGATTGGAGCTTTTTTTTGAAACTTAAAAGGGTCTTGAAACTTCCAGGGGCCCTGAGCTACTTCTGCCTCACACTATCACCTGACTCAGTATCTCCAGTGATGACAGGCAGACATATGTCAACAACATGTATCTTTTCTAGCATTACCACATCTTACAACTAGACTTTAAAAAATAATATCCGATTTCCCACAAATTAACCTTATGATAAGGAGTACTCTGTTCTAGCTAGTAAGTTTGTATGTGATTGTATTTCAATACAATTGATTTTTGCTCTAAAGGAATCACTTGTGTTGTGCTTTGTATTGGAATTTTTCTCATTCTGTTATTTTATGGGGCAGCTGAGAGATGCAGGTGAGGGCTACAGGGAGAAGGTAGCAACTAAGATTAAGCCAGTGGGCTTAGGAAGAGTTACCCTTTTCAATTTTGTCTCATAACCACCACAACTGAACTAAATGTATTTATAAAACACAAATGACAAAGCCCTTTAACTCTATACATACAGCAGGAGACCTCAAAACGCTCATCTATATGTATATGTACACACCTATACACACATACACATATACTGTATCTACAGTGATTTAACATGTGTTTTATACTCAGAACAATATGGAGTGGATATTTGTTTATATAAAGTAAGATGAAAGAAATATGTTAACTCTAAATAAGCTAAATAACTTATGTTCATTACTAATTAGTTAAGATTTGATTATCATTTGACTAGAAAATAGTTGTCTTCCTTCTCTGTGAAAATCCTTGCAGTGTTCTTGGATGGAGGAGAGAATTGAAAGCCAGAGAAGTGTTTGAAATTGGTGCATGATAATGTCACTTCCCAAAATGCTCTATTAATTCATGTTATGGGGAAAGAAAAGGCCCCTTGATTAAACAATTGAAGAATATGGGAGGCTAAAGAAAGATACATCCATTTCTGTACCTCTAAATCGAAGAGATTTTCATGTTACTGTGCATGGCGAGATTCTAAGAAGGGGCTGTAGTGAGTGGAGTCTCTCAAACCTAGTTAACCAGAGGTGCTCTTTAATTTTTCTTTTGACAAATGTACTTTGGGAAATAACAGGAAATAGGTGCAAGCAATATTGGTTAGAGGATATACTGAACGGTGTTTTAGGAAGATTCATCTTCTAGAGATAAAGTGGATTGGTAGAGGAGTACAGGCTAGAAGCTCTTGAAATACTTGAGAGGGTTGAAGACAGCCTGACCTAGGTGGTAGCAGTGACTTTGGAGGAGAAGGGGTAAACTTTAGACCTTTTACAACCAATTGACCAAACAACCTCCAGGATGTGGTAGGAAGTGGATTTAAATACATTGATGGTAAAAGTTTGTGGTATAGAGTGCTTATCACTGGTAGTGATAAAAAGGTGAAAAATCAGAAGTCAGTCATGGGTGTTCTGTTTGAGGAGACTGAGGCTATGGTGGCACCACTATGAAGAATGAGCTAGCAGTGGAGAGGAGCTGGTGCTGGAGGCAGAAGGTGAGTTACATGCAAGGTAACCAAGTGCAGCTGGATACCAAGATCGGAGTAATGTGGAGCTCAGGGTTGGAAATTGTCCTGTGCAGTGAGCCTTCTCTTTTGCATATTGGACTGCATCTCTTCTTATCTTTTTAATAGCCTTGTTGGGAGGCCTTTTTAAAAAATACACACTCAAACAAGTGTGGAGAAACTACTCACCAGTCTTAGTTTATTTCAGTAGATTTCTTTGAAATACATGCAGGATGACAGTTGTGATCATCCGATTTCATAGGTAGAGTCAGTTTTTCTTCTTTTTATTTTTTGTCAGTGATGTGTGTAAAATTATGACATAGCTTGGAAGAAGTTATTTTAGAAGTTTCCTTTAAAGCCCATTTCTTCCTTTAAAGCCATGTATTTGGTTTCTCATTTAATTTTTCGGGCAGGTACTGTGATGCAAAATAGCTCTGAGTTTGCACCAGTTTGACTTGAAATTCCATGTTAACTGATTTCATACCTGACTAAACTGGTCATGTATGGTATGGCTTCAAGAATAGCTACTAAAATTTTTTAATGTAGAAAATGTATGTCACATCAAATAACAAGCTCTTCTGTGTTCCTGTGTAGCTTTGTGTGTCCCCTGTGTATGGGAGCCATTGGCTTTTCTCTTCTTGTCTGCCTGGGGCCAGCATACTCTTTAATTGTGCTGTTCATCAGTCCTCATTAGCACTATGGTGAGGGAATTATTTCTCACTTCCTCTTATTCTGTGGACTTGATTAAAATCAGCATGTTATGTGCTCTCAGTAGAATACTCCATGTGCTGACTAAGTTCTTTTGGTACCGGTTCTGGGTTGTTCAACTTGCAGATTAAAGAGGTTAATTATATAGCCTCCCTGTTTCACTCTTCTCACATTAACATTACAAAAATGATTAAGCAAAAAAGTAGGAGTTTCTGTAGAAGTGTGTAGATGCTTACTTTTGTGTGGTGGAGAATAAAGATATGCATTTTATTGGAGGGTGATTGTGGTGTGACTTTCCTACAAAAGGCATTTTAAGAAATAAATTTGTGTATAGGAAGCACGTTTTAAAATAACCCATTGAAATGAAAAATTAGTTTAAAGGCAGAGTGATACAGTCCTTGAATGTTTCAAATATTACCAATATTTGACAAATGTAATCTTGCCTTTGCATAGGGAAGCCAACATGCCACTCAGTAAGAGACTATGATCCGTCAGGAGACATAGAACAATTTTTATCACATTCAAAAAGATACTAAAACCTTAGCATATAAATCAAAACTATTCTGTCTCCCTTTGAGTTCATTCTTTTTCTTTTACGAACTGAGAGTTTTGAACTGGAAAGTGTATTAGCTATTTCTTCATCCAAGATTCAGTGAATGAAAAAAATGAGGGTCAGAAAGATTAAATAACCACCCAGACCACACAGGCATGAAGGAAAGAACTGGGATTTCATTAACTCTTGACTAACTCAGGAGGTCAAACTCCTGACCAAGAATTATTAACCATATAGTTATTTTCACAGCCTTGTTCTGTAACTCAGTGAGCTATTTCCCAGCCTGGAGGTTATGTGGGTGGTTGGTTTAGAAATGGGCAATATTTTCTCCATCCTTATGTATGTAAGAGCACGTGCTGTGTCATAGAGGTTACTTTTTTGCTTAATTGTTTTTGTAACGTTAATGTGAGAAGAGTGAAACAGGGAGACTACGTAATTCACCCCTTCAATCTGGAAATTGAACAACCCAGAAACGGCATCAAAAGAAGTTAGTCAGTACATGAAATATTTTCTCTATCCTTTGGTGTGTATGTAAGAGCATGTGCTGCATGCCTGTGTGCACACAGTTGTGTGTGTGATGGCTGTGTGCAGGTGTATGGGAGTCAGGCAAATGCCTGATAGATTGACAGGATAGGAATTGGGGTACCTCAAGGAAGAAGAGCAGAAGGAATAAACAGAAGATTCTTCTTGTTTGTCGGTTGTGAAGACTCGGATATAAGACAAAATGGTTTTGTTTTAAATGTTTCCAAAATCTTTGAACCACTCTTGGTGTAGAGGCACTACGGTGCTCACTGTCGATCAGCCTTTCTGCTCACTTTACCACAGTAATACCCCACTGCCTGAGCTGCTGCTGCATTAGTGGGTAATAGGATACAGAGTCAGTGGTACAGGAGCCCTTGTTCAAGGCATCAGAAACACAGATTTCTTAATTTAATTCCCCTAATGATACATGCAGATAGCCTGGAAGCCATGTGAATCCATGATGTGAGAACAGCATGGAAAATCCAGTTTTACTGTTTCTTACTAAATTATATTTTTCTTACTGAACAATCACAAACACATGGAGTAAATTTCATTTCTGTTCTCTGGCACTTGTCTCCCCAGAAATTGACCCTTCTTATTTTTCTTCAGAACTTCTTTGTTCAACTAGTGGCATATCAGGTATCAACTGGAGATAAGTGGTTTTTAAAAAAGAATGTAGTTTCCAAACTTTCTCATATAAGTGTGTTTTGTGTCTTAATTAGATTTTTAAAATGAATGATTGAGGTTGTGTCATTTAACTGCTAGTTTGTCGCTGTTCAGCAACCAGTACAATGCTTATTGTTGTCAGTAGTAAATAAATTATTAGTGAACTAATGACTCCAAATATTCACTTAATCTAAGTGTTTCTACTCTGATTCTTTGTTTAAAAATTCTTCATGTTTAAGCATTTTCATGTCTGTACAAAACTACCTCAGATAAGTAATTATGTCTCTATCTGGGGGCTGGGGAAGGAAGGACTTTGAATGCAGGGAGAAGAGAAATGAGGCCATACAATTGGTATTATGTTGCCACTGTGTTAGCTCCAGAATATAAAAGAATTAGGACTTTGTAGCACAGTTAACAGTGATACTGAGTTGATTTTATTGTCAAATACTATTTTGGTCATGTATTGTAACATTTGTGCAGATACCCTTACTTACCAATTTGCACTGAGTATCTGTGTTAATTGAGTTCATTTTAGTTTAAAAGATGGTTACCAGAGCCAAATTTTTTTAGGCTTGATTGAATTTACAGACTATGGTTTTTGATAAACTATTTTACCCTGTATTTTGGTTTAGGTAATTTTCTTCATCTATGAATAAGGATTTATAGATGAAGGAGATTCCAATAGTAGATTCATCCTCATGGAATGAGGTCAGGTTATAATATTCCTAAAGTCTTTAGAACAGGGCCTGGCAAATAATCAGCACGGAATTAATATTGGCAATTATTATAGAGAACTTAAACATTCCAGAATATAATGTCAATTTAACGTTACAGGAATCATTTGATGATTTGGTCTTAGGTTTAAAAAATTATTTAAAACTACTTTCATTCAAATAATATTGAGTTCTTGCTTTGTGTTAGAGACTGTAGCATTGATGTCCTCTGCTATCAGTGCTAATTGTATCTGTTTCATGCTCTGACATTTACAAAGTCCTTCTATATAGTATCTTATGTGGCTTTCCTGTCAAAACTATGAGGTAGCTTAAGAAAAAGGATGTTGCCGGTGTATAGATGAAGTAGCTTCCTAGGGATACGAAGATCTGCCTCATTATAGGAAACCAAGCCTAGATCATTTCTCTTTTCACTCTATCACACCATCTCCTCGTAGGGAGAGCCTTGCTTACATTCCCCTGGAACTTACTGTTCTCACTGCTGATGTGTATGTGAATCACCAACCTAGGGCAAGCATCCATGTTGGTTCGGTTTCTTCTAAGATTGGGCTGCATTAATTCTACCCTTAGGGTTTTTTTTTTTTTGAAGTATTTTATAAAGGTTTTCTGAATATTATCAAATTTTCCACTTTTGAAATGAATTGAAAATATTTATTCACAAAATATTTAAATATTGCTGATTTTTTCTGTCCTGTTGTGCTTTTGGCTTATCCAAATCTGAGTTTTCAGTTCTTTTCCTGTTTGCATATCTGACTTCCTAGCACTCCAGATTTAAATTCAAAGAACAACCTGGTTATTTTTCCTTCAACACAGACAGAAATCTGAATAAGGAAAGGAAAAAGAAAGTATAGCTTCTGTCAGACATGTAATGGGCCGCTCTAATAGACCTGATTGAATTGATTACTCTTGCACTTCTACCCAATGGAATAAAAAGCACAAGGCACTTATCATTTAGTTATAAATTTATTCATTGCAAAGAGCCACATCCCATTAATTTTATGTAATTTGGTAATTCCCAGTAGCTGCTGCTGAAGTATGTGGTCCCCCTTGGTTTTGTGTAGTGATGTTCTCTGGGGAGAGGAGAACTCTATTGTTTACATAAACTTCAAAGGACCAGAAGATTTTCAGAGCATTCACAACCTTAACTGCTGCTCTGATCCTGCTTATACTCTCACTTCAAAAATGCTTTCCTCCACAGTAGTTCTAAACGTAAGTGTGTGTAGAACTATAGAGTGAGATGATGTACAAACCAGTTATTCTTGTGTTTTAGCAGCTGCGCAGAAAAGCAGCCTCCCTTTACCCTAAACTTCCTTAATCAAACTATTTTAGAATATTGCATTCACTTGAGATCTAGCTGATGTCAGTATACAGTAAAATGTATTTGAGCCCACCACCACCACCCACAGGGAGCTACATTTTAACTACATTGTGTCTAAAGAGTGAGATTTTGGCCTGGTTTGACATGCATATAGAATCGCATTTGTTATTGGTTACCTTAAAGGAGTAATGACTTCGATGAGGCAGTTTTAGCCAGTGTTAGATATCAACTTCTTGTACTGAAGTGCCTATTCTGTGTATAAGGCCTAAGGCAGTCTTAATATGTCTTCGTATTATGTCCTAATGGTATGGTTGGAGACAAGAGATGAATCATTAAAATCATCATCATTTTTAGTATTTTTTCCTGTCTACTTGTTGAGTTTGTATTTAACCATTACTCTTACATTTACCATCTGCTTGCTGTTCACCATTGTTTCTTCTTGCTTCCAAATTATGATTATTAAATTTCCTCTCTATTGGGTAGAATTGTGTTCTTTGTTTGTAAAGACAGTTGTAAATTTTGTTTGTTGGTATGTTTGTTCGATTTAAATTAGACAATTGAGATTTTGACATGACTGAGAAAGAGAAAGCAAGTAATTAACAATGACTCAGACTGCTTTAGTGCTTTAAGGAATAATATGAAACAATGTTTAAATTTTGTTGGAAAGTAAAGCTCAGAGACCATAACTTTTTAAGAAAATTATTTAGCTCTTCGGACAAGAGAGAGATGTTTATATTTGCATATTCAAAGGTGCAAGGTAGGGCAGAACAATCCAAGTTACATATGTAACCTCTTGCTTTTACTGGGAAATACACTTTTGTTTAAAGTTTTGTTTATGGGATTCAGTAACTCCTCACAATCTGTTTCCTGACCTACAGTAAACTTTCTTTGAATAATAGTGTTTGTAGATAGAGGAAGTTAATTTAATTGCTAGGGATAGATGTGTATGTTTCAGTTACACTTGAGAGCGTAGGCAAACAGGAGGATGGTAAGTTTAAGTTTGGTCCTAAAAATAATTATGAGTCATCAAAGTGCCAGTAAAGCAATAATTGGGCAAGACATCACAACATCTTCGGTCAGAAAGAGAATTATGTCTCAGAAGGCTAGCTGAGGGATAGGTGATAGGATATATTTGAGAACATAATTTTAGTTTCTGGTGAACAGATTAGTTCTCTTTTTACATCCATTAAAATTGAAGAGCTTCCCACCAAAACAATTAAGGTCTAGCCTTGTGGTCTGATACAAATATTGATTTTTCAAATAGAAAAACAATGATTTTTGAATTTCAACTCTTTAAGCTATGCTCTTTGAGACTATAAATAGCCCCAGGGGAGTTTATTATTTTAGATGGAGGAAAATTGGCTTGAATGTATTTCTCGTAGTCCCATTTGTTATTTCCACTTATTTTTTATTTTCAAGCTAAAATGTTTTTTCTTATATATTCAATCATATATCCTTTCACCATAAAAATAAAATATGGTTTTCATCACTTTATATATTAAAATTAGGATTACACTTAGGAGTTGGTAAGCTATTTTAATTCAAAAATAAGATATTAAATTGTCTTAAACTGAGTTCTTTGTTTCTTGAATTAAATCATTTTTGCCTATAAGTAAATATCAAGTCTATCCTTAAAAAAATATTTGAGTGAGGAAGTTTAAAGGAACTGAACTAGTTCAAGACTTATATTTTAACCATACATCCTTTCACCATAAAAATAAAATAATTTTCTTGAGACTCCTATAGCCTTTTGATTGGTTTGTGGTTTGATTGAAGGATAAGATGTATCAGATGTGCAGGTAGTAATTATTTTTGTTTGACAGTTAGCATTAAATAAAATAAATAGTGAAATGAAATGATGTGACTGTATTTTTGAAAGGTTATTTATAGATCTTTGTTATTAAATTAACTCTTGGTTTATGCTTTAAGAATATGCTTTTCTTTTGAAAGAAGGTATGTATATATGGCTCTCGTAGCAAAATCATTCATTTATTCTGCAAGCATTTGTTGGGTGATGTCTCAGGGCGAGTTGCTGGGAAAGTCTAAGGTTTGTGTGCAGGTAATTTATTGGAGAATAGTTTCAGGATCAGCATCCATGGGGGACTGAAAGGAGAGTGAGGATGGGAAAGAAGAGACACTGAACTGTGATGCAGTTGCAATAAAGATAAGAGCCCATCTTACGGTGAGCTTTGGAGTGAAAATGCCCTTCAGAGTGTCCCTAATGGAGGCAATGGAACTGAGCCTTTGCAGTCCTGCATTGACCTGATCGGGAAGTGGTATACCTTGAGCTGTGCCCTTACGAGCAGTCAGCATAGCCAGTACTGCTGTTAGCTGGGGGCAGGTGAGCCTTGATTCTGAAAGGGAGTCCTGACTGGGGCATTGGACGGTGCACCACAGCATCTACTAAAATTTCCCACCAAGAATCTGGCTTCAATCTTGCACTGGGGACACCATGTTGAACAAACACAGACATGCTCTGTTCTTTCAAGAATTTAATATCTCATAGGGAAGAGACATTATTTAAAAACTGCACAAATGAAAACAAACTTGTAGTTGCTATAAATGCTAATACACGGTATTATGAAAGCCTATTTTAAGAAGCTAAGAATCTGTTATGAAGCTATAGGTAAAATACACATATGTACTGATGGTAGTCAACCAAATCTTTATGCAAACTCATTACTGGTTTGCATTCTCTAGTACAAGCATGTCCTGTGTTACATTTTCATGCAATTTTCTATGGACATTGTGTAACTACTCAGTACTAAATTTCCACATTTCCACTCAAACCTTCCACTTCCCAGAATGCTGGATAATTCTAATTCAGATGATTCAGCTGACACTATTATAATGTTATATTCACCCATTGGAAAAGTGTTACTATGTACACATTAGTCTTGATTAATTGGGAACCCACACTTTCAGTTGTGATATTTTCTGCTGGACTTAAGGTTTCTAGGAGAAATTGTATTTTTAAATTAACAGAAATAGTGTAGCCAATAAAGCTAGACTTCTGAGGCTGCTTTTTAATAATAATTATAATTACAATAAGAATAACTTACTTCTGATTATAATGATCTAGTTGTCAAGTGCTTTATATGGATTATTTTGTTCAGTTATTATTGCCTACTGTTCTAAGAGATTTACACAGATTATGTGATATGATTTTCATACTCTAGAAACTAAGTTCTATTATTATCCCCAATATACAGGTGAGGACACTAGAGTCTTCACCAAATAAGCAGAAGAGCCAAGATTTTAAAAATTGGCATTCTGAATCCAGAGCTTTTCTTAGAGACATATTGATTATGTTTATTTGAAATAATATGTTGATAGTAGAAAAAAATGAAGGATGATTGAAAAAAAATAAACAGCAATTCAGGGGAAACTAAGCAACTTTAAAAGTGATCCCTTGCCTTATTCAGATGGGGAAATATAAATATATCAAAGGAAGGGATCAGTCACCATCAGTTCCCATTCTCACCCCACTGTCATTCTCTGCAGGGCAAAGAGGGGGCTCTTCTGTTGGATCTTATTACTTTCCTACCTAAATCCTTTACCAGCTTACTGTTACACGTGAATGTATATTCTTTGGTACTTACTCCTTCAGTCACAGATGGTGTCCCCACCTCAACCCCATTCCACTTTGCTCAAGTTGATAAGGTTTCTTTCAGATCTTCTAAATGCTAAGCTCTTTCCCACCTTGGGCTTTTGCACTTGCTGAGTTCTATGCCTAGAATGTGCTTCCTTCTGCTTTTCACATGACTGAGTTTTTGTCATCCTTCAGATCATGACCGAAACAGTACTTCCTCAGTAGAGTCTGTCCTGACCATATCAAAGTTAGTTTCCCCTTTTACTCTCCTTCTTTGCACCCCATTTCCTTCATTGCACCTGCCATACTTGGTGGTTGTGTCATGTGTTCCTTTGGTTATTCGTTATCTATGTGCTCTGTGATACTACAAACTCAGTGAGTACAGGGCTGGTGCCTATCTTTTGTTTTTTTTGAGAGCTTGGCCCAGTGCCCACCAGAGTAGATGTTCATATTGTTTGAGTGAATCAGGCTGTGGTAATGTAATGTTCTTTCTAGTCAAGCCATGATGAATTTGACTGTTTTACTTGCTCTACTTTTTAAGGTCCTTTTAAGGTAGAATAGATTTAAGTTTAAATGCAGAAAAATAATTGCCAATGTTATTGGAAAGCCCTGTGGGCCCTGCATGGTACGTAGAATGTATTACTATAAAAATAATCAATATACATTTTAGTTAAAAGTTTATTTATTACTTTCTATGCATCACTGGGGGAAACATCTTTCTGAACATGAGGTAATACAGTATTAGACAAGTTGGCTGTCAAATGATTATACTGTGTTGTTTTGGGATAAATAGGTACACAATTACTACCACAAATATCTGATCCCTTCAAGTAGTTGTTAGAGTTCTAAAGTATTTGCCATTTATTATCATGCCAAAAGACAAGATTTCAATGGCCATAATATATGCTATGTGAATTAAACATGTTTACTGAGCATCTGCTTTGTGCCCAGGCATGTTTATAGGCTTTAATGATATGGTAGAGAAATATAGGCAACCTCTGTCCTTATGAAGTTTACAGTCTAGTGGGGCTACAGTGTTTAATTAGCAAACATTTTCCATTGCAAGTAATTTTGCATTCATGTCAGTGCTAATAACACTAAAGCAAATGTATACATTATATATATCCATATGTGTGTGTGTGTGCTTATAGAATTCTGACATTACTTATGTACATATATGTCTGGTAACCTTTTCAAAAGTCTGAAGTGACATAGATTGAAGCTGACAGGGAGAATGGTCAACCTCAGTAATGTCCTTTAAGCCCCAAAGGAGTTGCCTTAAAAAAAATGTTTTCATTTACATTTTCTTCCAAGGCAATTCAGCCGCATACAAATTCTTAGGCAGACTTAGCTTGTTGTAAAAATGGTTTAGTTTCTTAAATTGCATGAATTATGTATAATTTGGGCAGTTTAAATTCAGGTACAAAATTTTGTAAAAGTTCTGATATTTTGAAGTAATACCTCAAACAATATCTTTCATGCATTAATAACTCATATATTAAAAAGCAAATATTATTCATGAATCACTCTGTTGAAGAGTTCACATTTTGGTAAATTAGTCCTTTGCTTCTTTAATAAGTTTAGAATAATCAGATGTTGTGAGTTCATGGTTAGGAAACAAACCACAGGAGAATTTGGTTTTTAGGCAGAGTTATGACTAAGTAAAAGGTAATATTTATCTTTGTAATTTTTCACTTTGAACATGTAAATTCCTCACTGCCTTAACTCATATTAAAATTGATGAGCTTTCTATTACTTTTAATAATTTGCCAAGCAATTTAGTACTACTTCATGATGCAAAAAATAAAAATTGATTAATGGGTGCTTTATTTAACCTAAAGCATTTAATAAAAAAGACCTTTGCAAAGTTTCAATTTGAGTTAAATACATAATAATTTAGTTCATTTTATTTGTTCTTCTTGACTTAAGCTCACACATTAATACTAGTTATCTTGATAACAAAGTAAAAAAGTAATCACTGTAGGCTAAATTCTCTAACTCAAGCATGGATTTTCAAAAACATTCTAGGCTTTATGTGCATTTTCCTTAAAATATGCAAGCAGAACAAGAATTATTCTGAAATATTATAAAGATCAAATTGTTAAAAGCATACATTTTTCTCTTTGAAATGTTTATGATTTGCTTCCGGTTCACTGCAGTATGAAGAGAAAGTGAAGATCTGTTTCCGCTTGCTGTGTCAGCTAGGGAGACCAGTTGTCCCCAATGTGCCTGAGACTTTCCTGGTTTTAGTACTGAAAGTACATGGCAGTAAGATCAAATCAGGAACACTTCCATGTCATTTCTAGGCACACCAGGAGGGCTGGCTACTCTGATGTCAAGTTTAAAGTCCTTTTTACCTGTATACTGTTCCAGTCATGTTTCTAGGTAGCCGTACTTTATGTCTGTGTATTTAAAATTCTTTCTAATACAATTTCTCAGAGATTCATGTATACCTTAGGACTAGTGTTTGCTTCAAGGCGGCCTTCCCTTTGAAAGTAGGCATAGATTAAAATAGAAACAAAAACAAAACCTCCTTTTTTTAGTTCATGTTAAGTTTAGATAATTTATTTTGGGAGAGGACAGCCTAAACGCATGAAAACGGCAAACCAATAAATAAGTAAAAAATAAGAAAATGAGATAATGAGGCAGTAGTGAACTGAAAAATGTCATTCTGCTGTTTCATGTTGATTCCATTGCATGGAAGTACTGTATCCGTTTACACTGAAATCCTTTAAATGAATATGAGGGAACTACTTGATGTTATTTCATTGGTAGGATTAATTACTTAACTAGCATTTTAATAAACATTAGTAAGTGTGTATTGTATTCTTCATTTATTACCAGGGATTTCTTTTCTGTTGGAATACCAGAATATATACTATTAAAAATGGAATACATGTCTTTAAAATGAACATTTTCAGAATAAATGAACACCAAATAATAGTAGTATTTTTTATTTAAGGCCATGATACTAATTTAAAATTTAAGAGTGTTAGGTAGGCGGTTTTATGTAGAAATTGGAAAGCAGTGAGATACTCCTTTTTCTATGCAGCTGATCTGTGGTATGACTGGCAAACAGTTGGAAGGAAAGCATGTAACGTTCAACTCATATGTGTTTGGTTCACATGTGCTCAGTCACAAGATATTGAGACCAACAACTGACTCATTTATGAAGGAATTAGGCATGATCAGAAGGTCTAAAGGCTCCCAACAAGAGTTGAAGCATTTATTGCTTTTGCATATGCTGTTGGTTATTTTGCTTTTAATATTGTCACTTTGACTGAAGTGGCTACATTTTTTTAAAGAAAAAATAAAGCCAACCCTGCTCAGCAGCCAAAAATTACACCGTAAGTTCTGGCAGGCTATATAAAAAATGTGTGCCATTTGTCCCAGGAGGAACCAAGTGCCCCAGTCAGCACGGCTCACCATTAGTGCTGGGAAAATGACACGCATGCCTGCCCTGCTGGTGGTGAGTCAGCGGCATCATTCTCATATACTGACAGCACTTTTTTTCTTTTTAGGAATTATATTTTCTATCCTGAGCCAAAGCACATGGCAGTAAGATTAAGTTAGGTGTCGGTGTTCCAAAGAGCAAAGTCTGATATGCTTATTTTAAATCAGTAATTCCCTCAAAAATGCTGAATTAAGTTTAAGATGCTGAGGTAATCACAGAGGTCAGTCTGATACAGGTCTTATCCTGGAGGAGCTTTTGATCTTAGAGAAAATATGAAATATCCTGAAGTAATTTATTTTGAAACAGAGACTGCTGAGTGAGTTACAGGTCGTGTGAAACGGGATTTCAGAGGACGGAAAGGGTACTGCCCAGTAGGAGGGCTTCTTTCATTTACTCAGCGGTGTGATTACTACTATGTTCTACCAGCAATTTTTAACAAAGACATTTTATTTCAGCTCTGATCGATCCAATAATCCATAAAAAATTTATCGAGTGCCTCGAATAAATGGGATATTTAAGATTAAAAGATGACCAACACACTGTTTAAGATTTTTAAGTAAGTCATATTCAATTGGAGGGAGACAGACATATAGCAAGTATTTATAGCAAGATGTGATAAGTGTTATAATGCATCTGTAAAAGACATACTTTTTTTTGCTTATGGTATGTTATATATATGCTTTAAATATCTAATTTTTTTTGTCAAAGCCTTTAACACTAGATTTAGTTCAAACTGGAAGATATCCACAACAATATCTAATAAGTAAAACTATCCTTTATTTGTCAAACCAATAAGCAAATCAGACTTCACTTTTGATAAGAAAAAGTATGACTTCATTTTTCTGTTTGAGTAAACTCAACCTTCATCTCCAAGCATCTCATTTCTGATTTCTAATCTAAGATAGATGGACTTACAGATAAAATAAGTAACCAAAAGCACTGAGTCTGGCTATGAGCTGTGGCCAGATGAACCGTTTCTGACTCCCACGTTTCTTTGCTTTGCTCTTGTATGGTTCTCCCTCCAGGTTAGAGCTCTGAGTTGTCTCCAGTTGCTTGGTGCTCTGAAAATTTTTAACCCATGAGCAGTGCATCATTGTAAGATTTGGTAAAGTTGAGAACATTTGTTAAAGTAAAGGGGTTGGGGGCTTGGTGGGAAAGAAGAACCAGAAAAACTATCTCAAGGAGATAGTTTTAAGAAAGAGGAAATTTAGAAATTGAAGATCTGGAAATTGATACTTATGAAATTATCCATACCCGTGTGCATTCTGGAATGACTTTGTGTTTTGAAAATGCTTCATCAATGACAGGTTATTTATGAAGTGTGAGTAGGATTTTCCTAGATGAAGACAGCGGGGAGAGGAGAGAGTTCATGGAAATGGATAGTTCACATAATATATAGAAAATCTTGAAAAGAGCATGCAGTATTTATGGAAAGTAGAGATCCTCATTGTGAGGAAAGAGTTATGCTGTGGGAGTGGCAGAAGGGGAGACTAGAGAGCTGATTGTGTTCACTTTGTGAAAAATTTGTGTGCTATTAATACATAATTTAGATTTTACTCATGAGGACAAAAGGGGGACACTGACTTTTCAGCTGCACAGTGCTGTCTCATGCAGATAATTGATACAGCAGAGTGAAAGTGAAGTATGGAGGAGTAGGTAGATGCGCTAGGAGGTAAACAGCCAGTTGGGAGAGTTCATCCATTCTAGAATGAATATTTTTTTTCTTCCCACACATTTCTGAATTGGGATGCACCTTATAATTGATAGAAGTTATAAATTAATTGGCACTATTTTTTGTTTGTTAGGAACGTACAATGATGATATGTTTCAGAGTCAATGAAAACTGTAATTCAGGTGGAGATAATGTTGGTCTTAAGAGTGGGATGTGCAAGTGGGGATAGATAGAATTTAAAGTACATTCCTGGGGTAGAAAAATTTGATATGAATTTGTCTACTGGCTTATGATAAAAGGTTTCTAAATTGTTGAAATTTAAGGTTTAAGAATGGTCAAGTTACTTTGATTAAAGTCTATTTCTGTAGCTCAAAACAGTCTGCTTTCATGGGAGTAGGATTATTTTTTTAAATCAATTTTATGGTTGAAAAAGTTTAATGGCAAAAGTATGTGTATATAATCAAGACTAGTGACACATGGTTTCAAATGTAAATTTCAAATATAGAGTATTTTTTCTCCATTTTTTTCTGTCCTTTTCCCATTCCTTGAGCTTTTTCTTTTCATCCTTCCCCAGTTCTCTATTTGTTATCTTCTCCCTTTCTTTTCTCGTTCTGTTGGCCTGAAAAACACCTACTATCACCCAAAAAGCATTATGTACCTACGTTTTAATTCCCTCTTTTTCTGCCTCTCCTTTTTCCTGCTGCCCTTTTTACCTGATGCCTTGTAGACAACACTGGGAATAATATGTAATACCTAAGGGAGCAATTAATTCAACATTTGGCCCAGGAATTATAGTGCAGACTGACTAGCTTGTGACTAATTCCTTAGAGCTCAATTTATATCAATGCTGCCTTTAGATTCACTTTCTTCACCTGGTAGCATACTGCCAAACTCCCTAGTTGTTTATTCAAGTCAAGGTTTACTTTTGCAAAAACCAAATAGATCTAAACAGAAAATAAAGACAGTTCTTGAAAAGTGCTTGCTAGAATGCTTTTATTTGTTTTCACATCTACTTGGAAACTGAGTCCTGAAGAGCAATCATTTTCTTTGCACAGAGGAATCTGCAGAAGCAAGACCCCTGAATAAATAGCTGACTCCCTAGAACTTGCCTAGAAACTCAACTCTTTTTTTTTGGAACCAGACATTTGCAATTCCATTCAAAGCTGCAAGGCAGTTCTCCCAAATACATTGTTTTTGAGTATATGTAAGTAATGTATGTATAATAATGAATAAAAATCTCACCTCTGAAAATCATTTCGTATTTTTCTCTTAGTATTTCAAGGGGTTGCTTCTCTGTTATTTATTTCTTAAGTTGTATTGAACGATTTTTTTTTGGTTGGTCCCTAAAAAACAAATCTGTGTTTCGTACCATTCTGCAGCACATATTTGGAGAGATGGAGTTACTCATTAAACTCAGTTTAGCATTCTATTTTATACTTTAGCCATTTGCAAGCTACTATAATATTACTGGAGCAATGGCGTACTGTTTCAGCTCTGTTAAGTGCAGTGGTAGGATTTTACATACTGGATGTCCTATCAGAAATAAATTCCTAAAAGTCTCACACTTCGTTAATTGGAAAAGCAAAACCAATCTCTAACGGGTCAGCACCAACTAGACTTTATAGTAGAGATTATCTTTGGAGACTTTATTTCTAGATCTTTTCAGATTAAATCGCTCTCTTTCACAATAGTTTTCTGACATTGCCTATTGTTCCCTGGCAATTAATAAAGGAAGAATTTTACCCAGGGATGAGTTACACCTCTGTTAGGGTTGTCTGGCTCTATCCTGGTTCCAAAACTTAAGTCCTTAATAGTTAGCTCTTTGTGAATTTCAGCAAGTACTTCTCATTTACAAAAGCATCTTATGAAAAACAGCTCCTTGGCATGAAGAATTTTTTTTCAGATATGCATGGAGAGATTTTGTTTTGATTTCTCATGAACCAAATGAAAGAGTCCCAAAATAAAACAATTTGCAAAGATAAAATGTAAAACTCCTCATTGTGTAGTATCTTTAATCAAGGCTTTTTAATGTTATTGAAGTGTTCGTTTTCAGTTCACATATCTAAGATTGAAATGTTTTTTATTTAAAGTTAATGCCATTGCTTTGTAAAAACTTCTCTAGACATTGAGGATGCTGTCTTTTCATAATTTTGAATTATGATTTAATTCTTATAAGACTTTCCACATATATTAACATTTCAATACCTTTTACTCAGAAACTGAGATTTTGATAGTTCTGTAGCAGCCTCTGGAGTTATACCCTGAACATGAAGTCTCATGCTGATTTCAAAGAGAATTCCCTATTTAGGTGACTAGAGGATTCACATCATGAAAAAGAAACTGTGTGTTCTGGCTCCCTTGAAGCACAAGTATTGTAGATGTTCTTTAGTCAGGAAAAGGAGGTTGCGTTTATTTAAAATTACTTACCATATTAAACTTCATGTGCTGTGCAACTGAAATGCATTTGGTCAAGTACAGTGTGACTCACTGAAAAAAGTATCCCTTGAAAATACCTGCTGTATGATGAGGGGAATTCTGTTCACTGCCCTTGAAGCACCTCTAGGGTGGCTGAAACATGAGGAAGAGAAGTGAGAATTAAATATTTCTTTATTCTTTCATTTATTCACTTAGTGAGCTCAACAAGTACTTAGTGAATGACCTTCTATATGCTAGGTACCAAGCTAAATATCTGATGATACATTAAGTAGTTCTTGCTTTTTATGCAGTTATGCTGTAGAGCAAGAGAAAGACAGCTGATAAATAGTTGTAGCATTATATATGTGATAAGACTGCAGAATCCTGTATCTAAAACCAGAAGGGCGAATTTATAGAAATTAAGGAGAAAGCAGGAGTCAGACATAAGAGAAAGATATAGTTGAATTTTAAGTTATATATAACCCAGTGAATCTCTTACAAAATTGATGAGCATTTGTTTTCCTAAGAGAAATTTAAGTATGGTGTCAGCTTTCTTCCCCACTCCCACCAAGTGTATTGTCTTAATATATTGTGATATAATTTATGTATGTATAATATATATGTAATAGGTAAATGTGTGTGTGTATGTATGAGTGTAGAAACTGTATACCATTACCATATAGACATCTGTTCTTTCAACATTGGACTTGTCAGTTGGAGCACATTTATTTTATTTTTGGAATGCTTATTTATAATAGACTTCTTTAATTGTAAAGGAACTATAGACACTTGTGTGTTTGGTACTGTGTGCTCACCATCACATAAAAAAATAATCCTGCTGAACCTTGACAGGCTTATGATTGAATGTCTGTTTTCTTTTCTCTACTTGAAGTGATAATGTTTTTTGATACCAGTATTTCTCATATATTTCTGTCAAAAGACACCATGACTGCAGAGGTGAATGATCACATTCTTCTGGATTGCATAAGAAATAGAGCTCTGAGAGGCCTTTGTAAGTGGTGTCTGTCAGCTTAAAGTATTTCAGCTTTATATGAAAATCATGCAAGCATTTATTTCACACCCTTCCAAATATGTTTGTTTAATACAAAAAATAAAGATCATTTTCTGTTAATTCTTTGAGTGAAGTTGATGCTTAAGAAAGATATATTAGGTTGTAATTACTTCCCAATAACCGTTCAGTGATATGCTAAATTTGTGAGTCCATGGAGTTAGAACTTGTTTTGCTTTTGACAGTTGAAGAGAGGGTTGGTATAGAGACTTTTTTATCTAGCAAAACTCTTCCCAGTATCAGTAATCTGCTGCCTCTGAGTCTGGTTATTATGTTACAAATGTACAATATCTAAGGAAACCTGGGGAATTGAAACCTGTGATTGTTTCCCAACTATCATATCAGGATGTCAGGAGGTCCTGGGTTTTTTATTTTGTCACTTCTTTTGGGAAATTTTGCCTTGGTGCTGGGTATAATAAAAGCTAGGATGGAGAGAGGAAGGAGACTGTGTGTGTGTGTGTGTGTGTGTGTGTGTGTGTGTGTGTGTGTGTGTGTGTGTGTGTGTGTGTGTGTGTGTGTGTGTGTGTGTGGTGTGTGTGATTGCAAGGAACTTGAATTCTCAGAAAGTTCACAACTCAGCTCTTGGCAGAGATGTCTCAGCATAAATCTGTTCATGAATTAAAGTCCCTTGAAGCTCAGGTCCTATTATTATCCATAAGGATTTTTTCACATACAAAGAAGTGCCATACTACTTTAATGTTAGAATTTCAAGATTCAGGTATTTCAACATCAATTTGACAATATTATATAGCACAGTTTATTATTTGGAAGCATTTTCTTTTCAAAGAAATAAAAATTTGTATTCGTACATCAACTATTTTTTTCTGCTTTCCCACACTTATATACAAATGTTTGTCTTGTTGGAGAAAACAGAAGATTCATATTTGCATTTTAATGGAATTTGACACAGTGCTCACTGTTAAATCTACATCTATCCCAAATGTCTTAGAGATGAAAAAGAAAGGTCTTTGTTTTCTGTTAGTATTTTATGTATTATTTCCTTTATTTTATATATAATAGTAGTAGCTTTTAAGGAGCTATTACTTTTTACTTTTTTTTAAAAGCTATTACTTTTAATGATCTCTATATATTTATATACATAAAGGAGTCTTTATATTTTTCTATTTTAAATTCCCCTTATCTATCATAAAATGTATAGGTTAAATTTTCCTCTTAGAAATATACTTAGACACATAATAAAATTATTCAAATTTGCTACAACTATTGTTGATAAAAACATTCTGGAACCAGTAAATTATTTGAAATCCAAAGAACCTGTATTTCAAAGACATTCCAAAAGGGACATTTCTAGAATGGCCAAATGTTAATTGTAAATTTTAAATCATCTTTAGGCAACCAAGGCTTGTGGAGGGACTTGTGGCCTATGTGCTGGATTGCCAGCCATTTTTTTGAGCTTAGTAGTGTAGTTAAAGGGTTTCTTGTATTTTAATACATATTTCTTGTATTATTAGTTTATTTATTTATTCAAATTTTTATTAAGCCTTTTTTAAGTAACAGTTCTGCATTCTAGCAGGAGCATGACAGAAGCAAGTAAAATGAATAATACATCAAGTAGTGATTTTATGGAGGGAAGTAAAGCTAGAAAGGAAGATGGCAAATGCTGGGGGTGTTCAATTTAAAATAGGACAGTGAGATTAGGGCTCGTGGAGCCGTTATCTGAAGAAAGTGAGGCTTCCAGACTAATAGACAGGAGCTAAGGGAGTAACCAAGTGCTGACATGGGCAGAGGATTCCAACCAGAGCAAGTACATGTCAGGCAGCAGCACGTCTGTTGGCCCAGGAATCTCAGACCTTTAGGTTGGCTGATGCTGAGTGAATGAAGTGCAAGAGTGGAGAAGAGGAGGTCAAAAGAGGTATAGTGTGTGGCAGGTAGGGGAAAATCCTACAACATTGTGAGGGCTTTGACTTTGCTCTGAAGAAGATGAAAAACCACTGCATGGCTTTAAGCATGAAGAGTTAATGAAAAAGTCCTCAGAAACCCTAACCATACTTTGTATAGTGAAACCTCTTATTTATGATGGCTAGTTCTTCTGTCTCTCCCCTCCAGATTTCCTTATTTATTCCAAATACTGAATTTCTGATGAGTTCACATTTGTAACATGCATCCCTCAAATTAGCTGTAGCAGATTTTTCCAAGTCCAGTTTTAGCTTATTTCAGGTACAGAGCAGTGTAGTAGGGCAGGTAGAAACCAGACTCTATTATTTAAAAGCATTCGAGTTTTGGTTTGTGGAAGGCAGTTGAAGAGTTAAATTGATATCAGAGCTCTGGCCATGACATTCTGAAATGGAATCACAGGGGTCATAAAGCTGAGATTGTTGAAGTAATAGCTTTTAAGGAGGCTTCCAGACTAATAGACATTTCTTGCCCTAGTTAACAGCCAAAATAAGACATTCAGAGAAGAAACAGTTAAATGGCTTGACTAGTATTTTCCTGGATTATAAAAGAGAAGTAAGGGTAGGAGAGAATGAAGGAAAAAAGTGATACTGACCTAAAAAAAAAAAAGAAATCAAGATACTTGGGAATCCTTGGAACAATGTAGCTGGTGACACAGACATAAAGTTAGAGTGACCATATGTCCTGTTTATCTCCCAAGACAATTCAAGTTTGCTCCTGTTGTCCCAGTGTAATTATTAGTAGCACCCCTTTCATTCCCAAAAGTATTCTGATTTAGGTAATAAATTATCTGGTCACACAGCATCTAAGTCTATATTTGTGTTTCATACTTTTTATATTACTCTGAATCATTTAAGGCTTTGGCATTTTCATGGTTTTAATTTGATTTGGGGTATGACTACTATTTATTAGTTTAGTATTTTGTTTTCTCTTTAAAAATTTTTTCCCCTTTGGGAATAATTTTATAGATTTGTGTTTGAAGAAATTGGAGATTGTCTGTTTTCTAGGCAATTCAGAAAAATATGCACTTCTTTTATTTTAGAAGATGCTTATATTTAATTTTATTTAACATTTTTGTCTTTAAATGAGAGACTATTGATGTTGGGGTTCTTGTTTGCGAAGTCGAAGAATAAACTTAACAAACACCCAAGGTAGGAGAGCCAGGGTAGAGGCTTTTATTTACAAAATAAAGTGAGAGGAAAGAGCTCCTGGCTCATGCCAGGAGGGGACAAGAGAGCCCGGGGTGGTGTGTTGTCTAGGGGATTTATAGGCAGTTGAGGATTTTTGGGAATTGAGGACTTGGGGGTGTGGACTTGTACCACCTGCCCTGCCCTCAAGGTGGGCTGGGTTGTTGTCCGTTTGCTAGGGCTGTTTACAGTGAAGTCACGGGTTATGCTGAGATACCCTTGCAGAACACTCAAACATTTCGGGCCAAGTTGCTCCTCGCCTTTCGGCCTTTAACTGATCTCATTGAAGATGTCTATATTCCTAGTCTAGTATCTTTACCCTAGAGAATTAGTATGACCTTGACTTTGCATAATGCTGAACACAGAGTTTTGATAGGGGCTTTACATTGTTACATTGCTTTAACTCTAAATATCTTGCCTTGCTTTTTCCGGAGGCCCTCACCCTACTCACCTAAGCCCGTGATTCCTGTCTCACTATTTTAGATTCAAAGCTATATGTACTTTCTGGCGTGTTGCTGTTAAAATAATGTTAAATAATTACATATTAAAATTGTGACATGTTATTTATGTATTATCTAAAAGCATTAGGGTTTTGGTTTGTGGAAGGCGATTGAAGCATAAAATAAATATTTCATTTTAAAGGGAATTTTCTGGAATGGAAGCTTTCGTGTGTGTTTACATGTTTGCTTTACTAATACATTAGCTCAACTGGAAACACCACTAGACTATAAGTATTTCTATAACATTCTTATGAATATGGCATTGTGGAGTCAGTGGAAGAGAACTGAATTGAGAGTCTGGAAACTTGAATTCTGGTTTTGTTCTGTCTAGGAAGTAGCATTATAATTTTGCCATTATCATTTATCCTATCTATTGCCTCAGGGTTCTCTGGCCTAAACTAAGTCATGGGCTATTGTGTGGAGCCAAGGAGCTAATATGTTTGAAAGAATCTTATAAATGATCATTTCTATCTAAATCTGAGATTGCATTAGATCTGCAGAAAAAAAGAAAGCCCTTTTAAGTGAGACAGTTTCATTTCTTTTCTAAGGAACTTCTGAACCAGTAAGTTAATTACCTCATTCCCCTAGGGAATGAATCAGCTAATTATAAAGAGAGAGCCAAGGTCAAATTTAAGCCAATCTTTCCATTAGTCTAGGAGACTACTCACTTCATCCCTTGCATGGGGGGAATGAAGGAGTAATGTGAACAGTTTGACGGGTTTGGAGCCTGGGCAAATAGACTTGTGTAGACCTTTCAAAATGGCTTTATTATTTTATGGAAAATGATATGCATTAATAGGCTGTCAGAGATATCCAGATATCTATCTTTCACATACAAATGTTTTTATGTTATGTGCACCAATGACCTGCACAATTGGCATAAATAATGAAATTTTAACTGTGTCTTTGCACCTAATCCTACTTGAAATCTCTATATCAGTCTAGGACATAGCTTTCATCAGAAATATTGGGCAAGAATGACTGTTTGAATAGGCTTAAGCATATTCCTTTTTAATAATGTTCATTCATATTATTTTGTTTGATTAAGAATAGATCCTCATTCTGTCCTCCTACACTTGATCTATCTTTGATTATAATGATATTTTTATTAACCACATATTCATCAATGCAATGAATCATCCACTCTTGGATGACTACCAATAGATAGTCATGACCTTGGGATAAACTAACAATTGGGAAAAATAATCAGATTTCCATATGTGACATTGGGCAAACTAAAGTGTGCCTTTTCTCTAGTGCACACTTAAACACACACAATGAAGGAAAATGAAGTTATTAATCTTTTGTGTGATATTTTTCAGGACTGGAAAAACAACTACAAAGAGCAATTACAGGGTACCATTGTATTGTGTATATTTTTAATGTGTGTTTGGGGTGGGGTTGGGGTGGAAAGTTTTGTTAGCTGGGATATCTGATTCAGTGTGGAAATGAATTCCATCCATTAATATTACAATGTGTTTCTCTTACTCATTTTTTGGAATTAAGTGGTTCTCTCTCTTTCACTAAAATAATAAAAAAAGAAGAGAAAAGAAAAAAAAGGAAAGGAAAGAAAGAGTAAGAATGAAAGAAGGAAAATAAATGAATAAAAGCTCCTGAATAAGCCCTGGGATTGGTTTTTGGTAGTGCTTGTTCTAGGTTTGGTTTTTGCTTTACTGGTCCTGGTGGTGATGGAGCAGGCAAAAGTGAGAAAGAATGGATTTACCTTTAAATATGATGTATCAGAGTAAGTACATGTAGATTTTAACAGTGAAGAGTTCAATAGGTAAAGATTTTTTAATTCTCCACAAGTCATTTTTAGTATCACATATCATTGAACCTGACAGGAAGTCATATGCATGATAGCAAGGAAGCACTGTCTGAAAAGTATATTGAATTGAGAAAACAACAAAAAAGTAAAAAATGTTAAGCATTTTGTGTATTTCAAACTATTGAAATTTTAATAATTTGCCTTGCAATACTACTCTTTCAACTGATATTCATTTTTAGGGAAAACAATTGAAGGATGTTTAATTTTTTGCCCCACGTTACCCAGAAAATGCTCCTCTTAAACTATATCTCTGTTATGTTGGGTGTAGAAGATCTATTTCAAGTATCTGTGTTATACCACTATTTAGAAAGAGGGCTGTCTGACCTACTATTTATTTTTCAGTTTTCCCTAATGAAGTTGTTGGGCAAATCTGCATGTTAATGCTTCCAACACCAGTTAAGTTGCCTAACTGGTGAGCCCAGGAATGTTGGGTCTTCGTTTCATTTTTGGCTATTGATGTGAATACCTAGTAGAATTACTAGGGTTCCATACCAATGTGCTTGCTACAGGGGTACCACTGTTACTTCAAATGATTCCTAAAGTAATGTACATCAACACAGCAATGATTTTCCAAGTGGTCTGAAAAGTTTGATATATGTTTATGATTTCAAGTATTTTCAGAATTCACGTGTCCTCTGGACTTCTAAATTTAAATACAGGTTCTTTGTATTTATGAGAAGGAAGGAGAAAAATTCAATAGGGTAAATCTCTAAAGGAAACAAAAAAAAATTAAGGAGTCTTTGGGTACCTCCTCTTGGTTGGATATTCCTATTTTTAAATGTGTTTTGATAGTGTTAAGATTACAATTTAGAAGAGAAAGCATGTGTGAACTTTATATTATATTGGCTCCCACGTAGCAACTAAGACATATATTTACTTTAAAGGGAAGAGTGTTTTTGTTCCTTGAAGCAATTAAAAAAGTTACTAGCTGATGCTGTTATATATTATTTTTGTACAATAACAATGGAGTTGCAAATGTTATTATATACTACAATGTGTTCACTCTTGTGGAATGTAGTCATCTCTAAAGGTTGACACCAGAAACCAGGTACATGCCTTACATTTCTATGTTCCTGTTGCTGATGTGGGACTTGATTTTGTATGTGTCTTTTCAAAAAGTAGCCTGCTTGAAATAATTTTATGTGCATTCTATTTTTTTTTTTTTTAGCAAAATGGTCTTAAAACTCAGAATTCCAATTTGGAATTTCTGCAGGGTTTTTGTTTGTATCTGTGAAGGGATGCCAACTAGAATGCTTTTTAATTCTCAAAACATGATTTCTCTTTGAAACGAGCTTTCAAGTGATATGACTAGAAGACATCAGATCTGACAAAATTAGAAATCCTTTAGATTGATGTAAAATATTATTGTCCCAAGCCTAATTTGAACAGACTTATTCTATTATATAGAGCAACTAGAAAGCTAGTTATATGTTTCCTCTAAATCCTTGTGAGTCTCTTACACTACTACAATGTGACTTTTTTATTGTCCTTGGGTAACATTTCTATCATAGCACTTCACATTTTACATAATGTACAGTTGGAATTAGTGCTTTCTACCACAGAGCAACTATTGGAAAATATAAGTGAAACCTTGAATCTCTGGAAACAAGTCATTTCATAGAAAGAATTTAGAAACCTTTCTCTTACCAACTTATGATATAAATGTTGTTAGCTTAGGATTGCTGACTTCTATTTGACATCATTTTTGAGAAAAAAAATTGCCTCTTCACTGGAATTTCTGGTCCAAGATTGATGTGGAGTGATTTGGAATAGAATACTTGAATTTTCTCATGGTTTAATTCTGTGAAAACACAGGAAGAACTTAAGGCGAACGGCCTCATTTGGGTTTAGCCAACATTTGATAATGCAGACCTTAAGGTAAAACTGTAAGTTTAGAAAAGTAATTGAAATGACTAGCATGCATACCATAATTTAATAGGAATGGGTAGTTTAACCTTCAAATGTTTATGAGTGTGTCTGTGAGTTAGTGATAGAGAATGTATGAGGCCCATTAGATCACAGATACTATCCTATGTGAACTGGGAAATTGGAGAGGTAAAATAACCAAAGTATTTCATTTGCATGGTAATTGGTAGGAAGAATAATTACAGCAAGGAAGCAAACAAATAAAAAATGTTTCCATAGTGCCAGATGCACCCAGGCATGTATATTTTTCTCTGAGTATTAGAAAAGCTGTAAGAAAACATCAGTAATTCTGGTAAATAAAATTTAGTGTCAGTAATGTCTATTTAAGAGATTATATTTTACTTTGATTATAAAAAAGGTATTAAGATAGTGATAGAAACGTTTCCGATGAAAAAGAAATAGGTTAATTTTCCCTTTGTCATTGGATTATTTTAGTAAATCAAAGAAACAAAAGGAAAAAACCCCTAAGACATGCTATCAAGGAATTGTGAAAAACAAAGCATTCGGTGTACATAATATTAAGAAGGTATTCTTTGGATTTATCGGAAAGAATTTGAAAATTTAAGTCTGTTGTATAAATGAGGATACTAAATAATCTGATTTCCTTTATGAAGAAAATGCTCCTATGTATTTGTAATCTTAACTCTACAAGTAGCAGTGAAACATGTTTTCTTCCTAAGTGTGATCATCTGTTTTATATTTAATTAGAGAAGATTTCTTTCCTTTTTCTGATTATAATGATAACATGGCATGCAAGTAACTGCAGCATGTTAATCAAACCTCATGATTATATGTATTTAACTTCATGGAAAATGATCATTATGGATGTTCACTAGCTTTCATGTACAGTTAGTTCCATTCTTAATGCTATAAAATTAGGCATTTGTGTATCTTGTTAATGAAGGAAATTTGGAAATTGTTATGATTTTTGAGTTTGAAGTCTCTCATTTTATTTTGCAACTTAAACAATACCTTACGATAATCAGCCTGCATTGTTCTATGGAATACAATTTGTTAACTGGCTTCTCCCAAGGTGACAGTGCTGACGGCTGCAATGTGTGTGGAGTATTCATTTCATTCTGGGTATTGACCACTTTTAAGGGTGTTCTATTTAAAGAAAAGAGAGTTTCTAGGAATAAAAGTTTTATTGCTAATCATGGATGATTCAGGATAATATAATTTAATTTCCCCTTGAGATAACTTATAAATGGCATTTCCTTATAGGCTGGTCTACTGAAACCTAAATCCTAGAGAGAATATGTGTTTATCTTGGGATGAAATTTCATCACAATCTAATTATTTCTTAAGAGATTTTATTCTCTTCTGTCTTTGCCTCCCTGCTAGTTTTTAATATTATCTTAAAGATTTGGATTAGAAAGGTGTCTCTTGAAAATAATATACCAGAGCTTTACTTTTCACTGTGTTTCTAAATGTCTGCAGTGTTCATATAGAATTCTTTTTAAAGGGAGTAAAGATTTTATTAAAATTTTATGCGTATATTGTTCATTGTTGGTTGTCTGTCCTATAAGTGGAAGAACCTGGGTTTTAAGTATTGATGACATCATTAAGGAGGTATGAGTTAGAAATGTCACAAATATATCTAATGACCATCAGTGAGGCAATAATTCTCTGTATTTTTTTTAGCCATTAGCTTTACCTTTAGATTTTCTTTAAATATCTTACTGTGATCATAGGCAGTTCTGTGCCTTTCTGATGAGAGCTGGATTGTGACTGCTATGTACATGGGTATTTGCATTAACTCAGGTGTATTTGGAATATTTCTTACTATGGTATTTTTTCTAATTAATTTTCTCCATCTTATTCTAATCACATTCCAAATTATTAATGGATTTTCAAATTACTTTTTAAATATTATACATTCCAGATATATTGATGATCACAGCAGGAGAATTTTGAGCACAGGATGGTAAGACTTTGACAGTGAATCTGAGAACCTCTGTCTCACCCTTCCATTTTGCCCTGTTCTGATGCCCTGTAGCAAAGTAGGAATTTTCACACTGATCCCACAACACCTAGCTTGGTGCCTGACACGTAATAGGCAACTTAACAAAAGGTTTTTAAATGAATGAGTGAACAAACTCAGATCTTCAGCTCATGTTCTCAAAAGACCATGTGTTGGCTTGGGATAGGAAGAAGCGTATGGCTATCTGGCAAAAGCTGTGGGGAGGGTAAATAGAAACCAACTTCATGGGTTGCTGATTGCTTATGTCCGGTTTGAGACTTTTTAAAAGATGTATATTCTGCTCATTTCAGCCCTCAAAACCTGTCACTTTTTGTTTCATATCCACTTACTGCGTAGTTCTCTGTTTCTTTTTCCCAGAGAGCAGTTTGTTTTATAGCTTATCTGCACTGCTGAAATATCCTTATTATTTATGTTCTTGCCTTATCTGGATATTGGATGAACTTTATTTTCCATTGTTACACGTAATTTTTTTCCTATGTTTTCTCTAAATGAATTGTTTCTGGAAAGGAATCTGAACTGCGGGAAATTTACCCAGCCTTCCTAGTGTTTGTGAAGGCAAAAAAGTTGACCCATACAGTGAAGAGCTATGGCAATACTTGGGTATAACAGATTTTTTTTTTAAAGTGAAGGTGAAAAAACAAATAAACAAGGTGGGAAAGTGTGCCTCAGTTTTTCTACATTTTAACCCCCCAAAAAGTGATTCAATAAAATAATGCAGTTTTCAAGGAATTTTTCTTAGATTGATTATTAACTCTTTCTCTTCCTCCTCCTTTTTTTTCTTCCCCCTTTCATTTAATATTCTGTGTGTGTGTGTGTGTGTGTGTGTGTGTGTGTGTGTGTGTGTGTGTGTGTGTGTGTGTGATTTCCTCCCTTTTGTTTCTCCCCATTTCCTTCCACCAGTCTTTACTAAGAATCTTCTCCTTGAGGGGCTGTTCTTCAAGACAGAGGGGCCATCTTCAAGCTCCAGAAAGTGAAAAAGAGTAATAAAACCACTGTTTCTTTTCTCATCCCACCTTGACAAACAAATTCTTTATTAAGATGCAGATCCTTTTAGCATCACCCCTGGTCTCCACCAGGCTGCCTTCACCCTGAGCAGGAAGTAGTGAAGGTAACGGTTTGACTCATTCTGCAGGGACAGAATTTTAGCCCTCAGTTTCTGACTCATCCAGACACTTTGGTGCAATACCCACATGGAGTGTGCAGGCCTCTCTCATGCTGTTGGTCTTTCTAACAGTGTTCCTTCCAGAACTGTAGCTATGGGGAATGCCCCCAGGATTTGTTAAACAGATGAAATGGTTATGTATCAGAGGTGAATACCTGAAACCACTATACAGCTTGTTTTTCAAAATGGAAAGGGTTCTGGAGCCTCCGGTGTTTTTCACTCATTTTACAAATAAGTAAACTGAGCAACTGCGAAGTTCAGTTACAAGGCCAGTCAGCGGTGGAGCCCTCCCAGCACTTTTGTCTGCTAATTTGAATCAATGAATTTTATACTACACTGTTTCACTTGCTTTGAATATTTAACATAGACAAAATTATATTTGATAGTCTAAAAACTGAATATGTTCCTAAAAATTACTTAGAATTCCAATTTTATCTAAGAAATTAGGTAGTTTAGCATGATACAGTATAAAGAACTGAAACCAGACTCCCAAACTCTGTCATTTAATGTTAGAGTGAACATGGACAACATATTTAATGTCTTTTTCTTAATCTGTAATTGGGGAAAATGAGCACTTATTTTGTATGGTTATGGTCTCAAATCCCAGTATTCAAAATTCTTGACACCAGAGTAAAGTGCTCCAAGGATAAATGAAATCCGTATAAAATGTCTCGCCACAGTTTACCCATTCATGTTGCTCATTTCTGCAGTAAATTTCAGAAGCATTTCTAAGAGCTAATACCATTTAACTGATTTGTGCTACAAAATAGCATCTTTTGCTTAAATAATTTTTGTAACATTTTTTATTTTCCCTGATCAGTGAAGGCACATTATTAGTATTTGGATAACACTTTAGGAAAATTTTTCAGTAGCTTCTCTTTCAAAGTGGTTTCTGATATAATTTACTAGAGATATATGTGGCAATTTTATTCAATTCTAAGTAAACTGTTAAAATTATTTTTGTAGCAAGTGAGCAGCTCTAGAAAGTAGTTTTTAGGGCCCCAATCTAGTGATCAGTTGGTGAAATATAATTCATAGCATCATGACTGACAACAGTAAAGAAAATTCAGGAATCAAAAATGTATAATTGTGCTCATTTTTTATCACCACTAGTTCCTTAATTTGGGACAGTGCCATTCATTCTACAAATGAGAAAAAAATACTTTATATAACTGAAGTTCATTTGGGGGGCCATATCACTGTTTTCCTTGATGTGGTACAATAGCTAAATAGTATGTTCCTAAATGAGAAATTATATATAATGCCATGCAGTTTATTGATAGTGAAATGTGTTTCCTTTGCATTCATATATAGGTCAGCCAAAAAATTCACCTCAAAAAGCACTTTCGTTCTTAGATTCTTCTATTAGATATTCACTGTTGGCAGAAAAGTTCAAGACCTAGGGACTTTCTCCCTTTTAATTAAGCCAGATACTTGTTTCATAAAAGATCCTCTAAATTTGGTGATGATACAGGCTGTCATCTACTGAGTATGTCTTATATTTCTTTACTAATTAAGTGCTGCTTCTATTGAGCTTTGGTGACACAACTTTAATCTTAAACTGTTCATGTTATGTTTCTAAGTCTTTGCTGAATGACAAGCATTTTTTCATACTAAAATATATTGCACATTTTACATGGATGAGAAGTGTTTTAGAATAAATTCTCTGTATCAGCAATACAAGGTTTATTCTAGAGAAAACTGTGTTAGCTTTATTGAAATGAGGATTTAAAAAATGCTTAAATGAGAGCCATGAAGGTCAGTTTTATTTAGAAGGGACATTAGGATTACAATGGTAAACAAGTTCTTGTTTCTGAAACATGTAACTGAACATTTGTTTCCCTTTCACTGTTGTTCATCCTTCCTTATCAAAGGGAAGAAATGCTTGCACTGTAACAAATTAAGGAAAAATTATATTTTGCTTAATATAATAAATATTATTTTGAATAATATAGTTTAGATGGTTAATAGGTATTAGGTAAGAGAAAATTAATAGAGAAAACTTTTGATTCCTTTTCTAATATCAAAAATGAGGAATTTGGAATAGATCCATATTATGTGTATTAAAGCATTTTGTGTTTTAGTAATGATCTTATTCAATTCCATACAATTATTCCTTAGAAAGAGAAATCTATTTTTATTCTCTTATATTTTGCCTAATATCTCTTTGAAAGCTAAATTTTTTTTCTTTAATTTCAGAGTAATTTTCATTTATTTAAAAAAATTTTAAGATAATTTTCTTTTCTTGGCCTGTGGGCACAGCTACCTTTTATAAATGTAATATTTTGGTACACTTATGTACACTATTAATTGTAAATATTATTATTGTAAACCTTACACATCACATATAAATATTACATTGGGTAAAATGATATTCCTTCAATGCAAACTTAATTCAGTGAATATATGCAGGACAAAAATCTAATGAAAGGACATGAGAGTTTTCTCAGCCTACAGGTACATAGTTACATGTTTCCCTGTAAAAATAAAAACACTTGCATATTGCTGTTAGGGTGAACAGATTATGTTCCTTTAACATTTTTCTCTTGCATTTTAGCTAAGGAATTATATTAATTCAAATGAAAATGAGGGAAATGACTAGGAGAAATATCACTATGGCTAATTATAGGCATGTGCCTAATCAGTGTGCTAATGATTTTGGATTTCTGTGCAGTCAGAACTTATAAAAAGGGACTTTCATAGCACAGTTGGGCCCTGTGCATTTGATCCCTGGTTACTTCAGTAAGCTCTCTCAGGTGACTTTGCTGGCTAGTTACATCAGTAACTTACCTGAATGGCTCCTGGGAGCACATCAGCCTGATAAGGGGAGCTGTTACAGCTTATTCTGCTATGGGAGAAGTCACATTCTTGAGTTTTAAACTTTGTTTATCTAATGGGTAGAAATAGAACTTTCTCCATGGAGACATTTATCAATGCTGGTAGCCAAAACGTGCCTTATGGTATGGGAGTCATCGGGATAAAGGCCTGTCATGACTCTTGATCTTTTTGTGGTAAATCACAATGCCGTGAAATACTGTATTTTTCTGCTTTTGCTCTTACCAAGTCTCATAACAATAATAGTGAATACATATGGAGCACTTAGTACAATTAGGCATTGTAAGTTTTTATATAACATGTATTATTGAATTCTCACAATAGCCTTGTGCAATAGGTGCTGTTATTGTTTGCATTTTACAGATGCGGAAACTCAGGCAGAGTGAGATTAAATAAGTCACCCAAAGATCTAGCCTCTTATGTAGCAGAAAAAAACATCTGAATCCAGATAATAGCGGTCAAGGGCCTTTGGGCAAGCACCAACTGCATTACCTAAACTTTAACATAAACCCCTAAAATAGAAAGGAACAAATCTGTTATTTGAAAGCAAAATCCATTGTAACTAATTTGAGTAAATGCTTAGATGATTGATAGTCTTTGTTATCTCTGACCAGCATGTTCAAAGGTTGGTCTGGCCCCAGCTCAGAGTGTAGAAAGTGGGCTATTGGGTTTGAAAGCGGGGGGAAGACAGGGAGATGCCTGTGCCTATGGCAACCCTATCAATGTCAAAAGCCAAAGATTTTCTTTTCATTGGTTGGAATTCTTTGGTTTCCTTCTTTCTTCATTAGTTGCTTAAAGATGAACAGCAAACGCTTTGACAACCCATAATTTGCAGGCATTTTCAGACTGATGTCATGCTCTAGTGGATAGGGCATGGGATTTGGAGCCAAGACCCTAGGACTGTGTCTTGGCCCCACACTCTAGCTGTGTTCTCTTTAATATGTAAAGTAAACTCATTTTTAAAATTCTTTTGATCTATAAAATGATAAATTTTGATACCTATCACATAGCTTTATTATGAAGAGTGAAAGAATTTATGTATATGTATGAAAATGTTTGAAATATGCAAAGTATATACAGATGTTGTTTTAATGTTTACTTCTTTTTAAAAGTTGAAAATCTTATATTCATAAAACAGTTGTTTGTTCCAAATGATATTTCTTCTTGCATAATAGTGTAGTCAAGTTAAGACAACCAGATGGATTTGAATTGAAATAAAGTATTAGCAATTTCTCCATTATAGGTTTAGAAACACCTAACACCGTTTAGTATCTTCAAATCATATTCGACTTAAACCAATATAATATAGCTGTATTCATGTAGCATTAAGTAAACACTGTGTGCATTATAGATTTAAAGATGTTAACTTTCACTGCACGGTGGAACACTCTTCAGTATGATGCACAATGAGTAAGTAGAAATGAGAAATAAGCAGGTTTTCTACTATTTCCTTCCATTCCCCCTCCCTCCTTCCCTCCCTTCTTTCCGTCCTTCCTTCCTTCCTTCCTTCCTCTCTTCCTTTCTTTTTGGGGTGGGGAAATTGATAGACAAATATAGTATTTCCTCAGCTAAACCAACATGATTATAATTTTTTTGAAAATTTTTGGTCAATTTTACTTATATCCTCTATTGAATTTTCATTTTAGTCTGAACTGTCTGATCCACTTTGTCAAAATACTTGAATTGTTATTTGTTTGTAGTAGGGCTTCACAAAATATGTGTCGGGAAGACTGAGGTTTATGGGAAAGAAGTTGGGAAATTAGGCATGATTGATCTCCCTCCTAGATAGTCATTAAGACACAATAGCGTATTCAGATCTCAAAGAAAACTTTCCATAAATAAGCTTATTTAACCATGTTTTACATAGATGTTCTGGAGCCTTTTTCTCCCCCAGAAAATGTTTTTTTGCAATTCATCTGTTAGCTTAGAACTGTTAGTGAGAAATGTTGCTGTATATATAAAATTTTAGGTTCTCTGAGGGCCCAATAGTCTCTGGGATTCTATGTGAATTGCTCCTCTGAACCTTCTACTAAGGCCACATAATCATAGTAAAAATTTTACGTATGTCCATGATGATGAATACAATTCTTGATTAGATAATCATCTTGGATTCATATATAATGCCAACTCGCAAGATAAGTTCCTTCCTATTAGGCTGCACCTATGGTACAAACATTTATGTAATATTACTCTGGGTTTATAGGAGGCATAAATATGTCACATGCAAATGATGTTAGGAGTGTTACAGGATGCTGGTAGGTGGAAGAAAACAAATCTTATGGGAATTCAGTAAAGCACAATAATAACACAGAATAAAAAATATATATACTTAGTAAATTTGAATTCATATTTCACCCCCACTATGGTACTTAGCACTTTTGCAATGATGGTCTCATTTAATTTTTTCAATAGATTTTTGAGGTAAATATCTCCATTTTATAGGTGAGGAAACTGGTTTCTCGGGTACTTCAGAACTCATAACCACTGCACTTTGTGGTACTTAGAGCTCAATTTCTGCTTCATATTGCTGGAAATAATCAATAGACTAACTAGTTTTTTAAGGGGTATAGGTTTGGGAGGCACACTTAAACTCACAGGCTAGTCTGAGAGGTGGCCACTAGTCACTGATGGAGAGATTCTGGGCTTTGTATAGAGCCCAGCCAGGCAGGCTCCATGCTCATATGCGGAAATACTTTTGGGGGGCTCTTCTTGCCTTTGGACCATTCCATCAGAAACCAAATTACATCAAAGACTTCATACTTTTTACAAGCTGAATACCTAATCAATCATTCCTTGTAATATTTTGATCTCTTTCAAGCCTGGGAGCAATTAAGTAAGATAGGAAAAGCCAAATAAGATGTTCAAAGAACAAACTGTGCTTCAAGATAAATATTATTGCATTTAGAGAATTACAGGGTGAGATGTGAATTGTGTACCAGTAAGTCATTAGACAAATATTTTTCAATGCTTGCTCTATCTATCACTCAGGGTGGGGAATAGTGAGCTCAAAAGGAAAGAGCATTGTTCAGAGAATCCAGAGGACAAGGTGTGTACTTCAGGTTTTGCCAGTAAGTCCCTTTGTATCACTGGATGAGTCACTGCTTATCTACAGAGCCTGGGCAGCAAGAAGTGAAAGCACAGCTGTAGTGCCAGAGGGCCTCTTGTAAAGCCCTGGCTTCCCCGCTTACTTGCTGCTGTGTAAGCTTGGTAAAATTGTTTCGTTTCTTTCTGCCTGAGTTCTTGCATATGAAAAACAGAATAAATAGTATCTGCCTCACAGGACTGTAATGATGGTTCAACAAGTTGACATGTATAAAGTATTAGAACAGTGTCTGGGATACAGAAAGTGTTATATGTTAGTGATTATTTTATAATTGTTTTTATTTTCTGATTGTTTTATGTTGCTACTACTACTGCTCTTACTCTCTTTGAACCTTGGTTTCTTCAACTAGAAAATTACAGAATGGAATTAAGTGATATTTAAGAAACAACTTCATAATTGTACATAGTTGCACAGTTGTTAAAATTAGCATAGAACTCTTGTAATGATTTGTGGATGTTTTGTGAGTATAAAAATATGAAAATTAAAACAGGCAGCAAGCGCTTTGTGTTTTTACTGCAAAGAGAAACACACAACATACACAAAATAAACAAAACTTTGTGTTTTGTTGACCAAAGGACATTTTATTAGGCATTCAGTACTCAAGGGCTGGTTTGAAAGCAGGCTTTGGGTCTTTTCAGAAGTTGTGACATTTAAATAGAGATGCTTAGGAAGTTATGTGCTTAAGGAGGGAAGTGAGGCATTTATTATTCAGTGAATACTTATGAAGTAGTTACTATGCTGACAGTGTTCCAAGCACTTTACAAATATTAGTTTATTTAATCCTCAAATTCCAGAACCGGAAACTTTTTGCATAGAAAAGTTAAATATCTTGCTCAAGGTCATATAATTTGGCAAAGTTGGGATGTAAACCTGGACAGTCTGGCTTCCAAATTTGTGCTTTTAGACCCTTTCTCTGAAAGGTTTGAGGAAAGGTATGAAATTTTATGGAATACGGGGTGTGGAGGAATAGGGTCTGGCCAGACCATAGGGTTTTGGGATAAGGTTGATTAAGAGAAATAACTGGGGACTTAGAAAAATCGTCTGATCATTATCTTAATTGTCTAAGTAATAGTAATTGAGGATTTAGCCTGGAATGGTTACCATAGTGATGGTGAGGAAGCTGTGCTGGATGGGCTCTTAGCCTCTTTGGGTTGAGGACCCTTTTGAGACTCTGAATAAACTGTGGACTTTCTCCCCAGAAATTTGTGCAACACACAACATTGCCACAGAACTGAACAACTTCACAAAACCTTTAATTTATCTGATGCTTTACATGGCTTGGTTTTTCTCCCTTATAGTAATTGTATTCAGAAAAGTCTGCAGTTTTTCTTTATTTTGTGTTTGTTTTGTGTTTTCTTTCAGTTACCATATTTTAAATATTTCACTAGCTTTAGATTCCTCTTCTTGGTTAGTAACTTCTACAAAATACAATTTTGGTGAGTTTTTAATGACTTAATCAACTTTGTATCCTCATTGTAGGAATGCATAAAATAAATGATTGTAGCAAAATTTTGCGTAAGTGACTGTCTTTGTTGCATGAGTACAAAAGTGGTAGAAGACATTGTGGCCCTGAATGGTCCTTCCCATGACCCCCTTTGTTCTGTGTTCTGGGCAGTTTGTCATTTGAATCACTGTATCTGGGATGAGAAAATTATTTGTATTAAAAAAGAATGATCAATCCTATTTCCAAAATGCAGTTGAAAAAATGGCCTCATGTGGAGAAACATATCCAAGTTTTTGCCTTTCCTTCCAGGACACAGTTGTGTTTTTTTGTCTCTTGAGCATGGAACCCCCAGGGTAATTAGAGTCCAGAGGTGAGGGAGTTTAGAATAGACTGGGTGACTGAGTATCATTTGTTTTGTTTATCATTTGGTGCGAGAGTAATAATTAGGTCCCCCTTGGCTATGTGGAGAGTAAGCATTGCCAATACCTATGGGAACTTGTTCTAGTAAAATTCATATGCTGTTTAGGATTTCACATTTTTTTTTTAGTACGATCTGACTTGGCAATTTGGTGAACTGTATTCAAATTTATCTTCTTGGTGTTATGAAAACCACTGTTTCTTTATTTCTACTTTTCCTTTAATTTTCTGTGAACTTTTACTTCGCTTTGGACTGGAAAAGTCTCCATTACAAAAGTGTAAATTATTTCTTTGTACAAATGTAAATGTTCTAAAGAACTGTGATATTATTGATGTAATTTTGAAGAAAAGTATTATCAGAAAAACAGCTTCAGAGGTTTCTGTATTTTCTCAGACTGTAGAATTACAAGGGAAAGTTGCTTCTAGTTAGTTTGTTTGCATTAATGAACAGAATCTTTGTGACATTTTTTCTTTCCCCAATGCTTAAAAATGGGTATAATTTTTATGGATATACCTAACATATAGAGCATTAGCAAATCAAAGACTATTTTGAATTTCCTTATGAATAACTGAATGCACTCTTTTGGGAATGAGGACCTTTTCCTGACCTCAGTTATATTCCCCAAAAAGAATTGACAGTCTATATATAAATCTTCATTTCTGTGCTATGATCAGGGAAGGAGACATTTCACTGAAAGTGAAGGTCTCATATAACTGGTGCATCTCCTTTAAATGTTAAATTATTTAAAATTCTACTTAATGAAAGTGAATCAAAACTGCATCACACCTTTCCTTCTTGGTAGTAAGAGTATATTGTCTGATAATCTGAAATAAGAGATATTTATGAAGTATGGAATGGAAACCATCCTGAACATCATGGATATGCCGTGATTTCCCCTGGGGCTATTGTGAAATATGGAACTGTACACACGAATGCTCCGTTTTGCCAGGCCACCATCCTTTTCTGTGTAATATACTGAGGATGACTCCATTCTTTTCCTGTGGGATAACAGGCATAGATTTTGTGGTGTGTGTTCTTATCCTTGATCAATTTTTTATTACCTCTGGGCATGTGATTGAACTGTGGCTGGTGTGGATGGTGGGAACCAGAGCTCTGAATAAATGGACCATTACATGTATCAAAGGACTTAAATAAATGCACTCCCATTATTAGAGTGACATACAATATGACACCATTTGATGTGTGTGTGTGTGTGTGTGTGTGTGTGTGTGTGTGTGTGTGAGATTGCTTTTCATTGGACATATCCTGTATCTTACGTTTGTATTAACCTGTTAGTAGTTCTACATGTCATAATTATTTCTTGAGTGGGAATTTAAGTCAAAATGATTTTAAATGATATGATACTAAAAAGCATTAGATTTCTAGTGTGCCAGTTGTGAAATCTGCAAATGTAACTTTAAAACAGACATTCATAGTGCTGCCTAAATGACTCACCATCATGCCTACATGAGTGTTTTTAACTTGCAGAGTGAAAAATATATGGAACTGACATATTTGGATGATTTTGAGGAACCATAACCCAAAGTCATATATCACAGAATTATGTTGTTCTCTTTGTCATTTTGTATGTGCTTAGAATGAGTTAGGTAACCCAAGGTATAGCTGTTCTTTACAGCTGCATTTCATAGTACATTTTTCATTTTCGTCTACTAGTAAGATGTGGATTCACTCTGACTGGTAGTGAGAGTTTGTCAAGCAGATACTAAAAAGAAGAGAAAGGGCCCCTTCTGACACTGAGAACTGCTTCTGACACTTAGGGATGCTGAGAAAGCATTAGTCTAGTAAGTCTCAGATATCTCAAGTTTAACAAAGTCTTTTTTGCTGAACTGTATTTCAATAAACAGATATTAGTAACATTTTTTATAAATTACATTTTCTTTTTAAAGGAAAGAGTTGAACTGCTTTCTGAAATGTGGTGGGCTGGTGCTTTATGAGCTTAAGAGCACCAGGGCACTAGCAGACCAATGTATCATTTTTACTGTTATTAGGTCCATTTTACATTACAAATAACAAGACGATATATCTGTAACCTTGTGTTCATATAGGGAACTAAAACATTTAGTGCCTCAAACTTTTTTTAGTGGTCTTTCCCTCCTTCCCGTTTCAGTTTCATGCTGGTTGCTCACTTGTGACCATGTGCATGTTTCTCATCTTGGGTATGAGCCTCTAGCTCCTCCTGTCTCACCGTCTGGCATCCATGATCTCTTTCCTGTAATGAGTACTTTAAAAGAGACATTTCCTAAATGAAGGTTTCGGTTTCTGAGTTATTTTGGCTATTGACTATGCTTTTTTGTAATTATATATACTTTCAGAGATGAACAAGGCCATTTCTTTCTCTTCTCCTTCTTAAACTAATTTGAATAGCACAGAAGTTTTATGCAGATTCTGAGTGAACAAGGAGGAAAAAAACCCACATTTGTTTCATTCATTCAGAAGCACATCAGTTGAATTTGTGTAGAATGATGGGGCACTTGTTTGAGACAGTTATACTCAGAGATGGAGATTGTCTTTGCCAATAATTTATTTAACACAGGTTCACTGTAGGAATTACAATTCATGATAATATTTCACAAGTCTATAGGTTAATGTATCTTAATAAGCTAAAAAAAGAAACATACTTCAAACAAATGACAGATTAATTGCCCTGTTTTTCCAGGCAAAGGAGAGAGAGAGAGAGAAATGCAATCCAAATTAACAGAGGTGTACCTTTCTACAAGCTGGTTCTTGGAGGAGCTGGCTTAGCTAACTGAGAGCTGACATCCACCCGACATCCAGCGTGAAGCTAAAGCCGCTTGTCGTTAGAACCCATTGCTAGGGGAGGGAAGGGGCAGGTGTTGGTGGGCAAGATGAGCTTCGCCTCCAGCGGGCCACTGCGTGGTTTCCCCACTAATGGCAGAGAGTCCCTTGTGATGGCAATTGCTGATGCCCACGGTCTTTAGAGTGCTATTTAGATTGGCAAAGGACAGCCTTACCCAGACTGAACACTGTCCATAAGTCCTCACAAATTCCTGGTATTTAAAGTTTAAATGTTTGTATGTCATAGCAACTCTTCCATATGTTCTTATTGAGAAGTCCCTAGAGGCACCTGGCAACAGTTGAGCTACTGAGTACTTATTGACAACAACAGATGTGAGGACAACATCCCCACACAGCCTCCTCAGTGTACACTATTCACTCTTAGATCAAAACTTCTCTTAAGTCATAAACAAATGGACTTGAAATCATACACAACAGCACTGGACTAGAAGCTCAGTGAAACTTGGTTGTTAATCTTTCACTTAATTATTCTGATGATTTTGAGTAGTGATGATTGACTCATTTAAAGAGTGAAATTTGGTATTACCTGTAAATTTGCAGTTGGCATTATAAAAGCAGCAAGCTGTTTCCTTAGTTATTTGAAAATTTCTACAAAAAGGCTTGAGAGTGGTTCTTCATTAAGGGAAGGAATGCAGGCTGTTGCAGCTTTATTAGGAAATTAGCCATTTTTCATTTGATAGATTAAGAAATGCATGTTTGATTTAAAATCAAAATTGACAGGCACATTTTAAAGATAATTGAAAGAAAGTTTGAGAGGATACAATTGTAGGTGGTATTCACTAAAGCATTCTGATTTTCAAATAAAGGTGCGAAGAGTGGGGAGTACACATTTGTGGTGCTGAGAATTGGGACCTCCTGTGTATTCTCTATTATTCCTATGAGTAGCTGGTTCTTAGGAAATGGCAGACCAGAGGGCGTGGATGAGAGCAGGTCTGGTCATCAGAGTGGAGCAGTCAGTGCAAGCATTACTGAGCCATGGACAGGCCCAGAGCACCTGATGTTTCACCTTGGAGCCAATGGGGAGTAGGGGGCACAGAGCTAGGATGGGGGATTCAATGCAAACCTGGGAATTTAGCTCCTGCCCTTGCTCTCTGGGGAGTGACTTTGAGGCAAAATATTTCAATCTTTGCTTCACTGTGGTGCACAGATATAAGGCTGTATGCCGAATTTATAATTTTTTAAAATAACCACCCTTTATGAACCAAAGTGGTAATGGTAACATCCTTAAATTGCCACTTAGGATTTACATTATTCCATATCAGCTGAGACATGGATTTGCTATTTCATCAACACCTTTCAAGGGGAAAGTCTTTTCACTAAAAAAAAAAAAAATTCTCGTGCCAGTAGGTGTTTTAACCACAGGGGATGGGGAGTGTGGGTGGGCATGTGGGCACAGAAGATGTGTGGGCACCTAGAGCTGAATGATGAACTTGAAAGGAAAGAATTGTGTGTGGGCATAGATTGATTTTTTTTCATATCAACTTACAAGTTTAAGATTGAAGTTTAAGAAGGCACATAGGTTTGCTATTTTTAATACAGAGATTTCTAAAGTTCTTATTTATTAAGGGATTTCTAGTCAAATAGTTCAACTCCAAGACAGGTAAGTTCCTTGCATATATTTCGTGTCTTAGGCCATTGAGTTGAGGAGTTTTGAATGGTAAAGTGTGTCTTGGGTTAAATAAAGTTTTAGAATCCCTGGATGCTCCTCATTTCTAAGGGATAATTATCATGTTCAAAGGGAGCTGCTCACTTGGGAAATAAATTCAACTAATCTTAAAGTATCTTGTTTGTTTCTTGATTTTAATCTCCTCCTATGACCTATTTCTCCAGAGAAATAGAAAATGTTCAAGGCAAAAAATAAATAAATAAAAAGCCCTTTCCTTAAATTCATCCCAGTGAATAGAATTGTATACCTTACTGTAGGTTTGCTATTCTAGAGATTACTACTATGAATACCATTCACTGAAAATATTGCTGTAATCACTTTAGCTAGTACTGAGATCCAATATAGTTAGTGGAACTGAATATGGCTGACTATTTATTAAAAAAAAAACAGAGTAGGCTTGTACAAAACAATATATCCTCAGGTACATATTTAAACATTTTTAAGTCACTTAAATATTCAAATTAGAGCATTTAATACTTAATTAAAATTCTTAGTTTAATCTGAACATTCAATGTCATATATCAAAATCAGTAAATATAATTTTGTTTTTATCATATACTATATAAAATAATTTGTGATTGACATGGCCCCCATGTTAATCACTGGACTTGATATATGCATGTAAGTTTTTTAACAACAAAAAAGATCAGATTTTATTGAACCTTTCCAATGATGCTGAAATATTTTGAAACTCTTAAAATAAAACTTTTGTCAAATAATCTATCATGTTGAATCATTATTACATAATTCATTATGTAAGCCACTTGTAATTTTTCTAGTAGTTCAATGAACTAATCAAAATACCCAAACTTCAAAGGGTTTTGTGCTAAAACTACCCATGTGGAGGTGGTTTGTGGACTGTCACCCATTCCCCTGCCCTTGAGTCAGACTCAAGAAATGCACAATGGCCCAGAATAAGAAAAGCTGTACATGGAAAGGATAACGAGTAACTATATGTCAATAAACACATTTAAAAGAAAATGATTTTGAAATTCAGATAATAAAAGAATCTCTGATTGTACTGTTAAGGTACTCATTTTCTCTAATTATTAATCCCTTGCAGTTGGAACTATAATTCCTTTAATTAATTAGTGTCTGATTCTTACTGAATTGCTTGTAGAACATTTCTGATTTGGGTTCAAAAAGTACTGTGTGTCAAATACTTTTTTTAAGCCAGAGGGAAAAAGATCACTTATTTAAAAAGTGCCTCAAGTAACATAGTGTCCTTTTATTAATACTTTGGGTTATTATGTAACATAACACTGTGCTGTATTTGCATGTCATCATTCAGGAAAACCAAATGAGGTATTCAGTTTGCTAGTGAAATGATCAGTACACATACTGTGTCTAACAACTGAATACATTTTAAGACTCAGGGTCTATGTGGTAGTACTGAGAGGAGGTGAGTAAGGAGGTCTGTTAGGGATGGGCAAAGGTCATCATAGCAGTAGGAAAAAAACACCAGTAAATTAATAAATTGGAGTTTTATTTATAGTCATACTGTGAAGTTATTTTAGCTTAAGTGAAACGGATGTTTTCTGTTTGCAAGATTAATATTCAACCACACTTGAGATGGGGAAGCATATTTTAATTGGGCAGACATTAATATCTATAAAGAAAGCCAGAGACTTTCATACAAACAAATGACAAGTGTCCACAGGAGTAGCATTTAAGTAGGACCCTAATAAATAAGTTCCGACAGTTTTTCTTAGAGGTTGGCTGTGTTAATTTTTAAGCTGTCTCTCCCAGATGACATGTTTTGTATGTCTTTGCATATACAATTATGCACCTGGATAAACATGTATCCCCATACTGATAGATTTTTTTCAACCTACAAGAATATAAATCATTGAATGATTGATTGATTAGGATAGTAGTTTGTGACACAGACAAATGTCCAAGAGGAAATAGATGGAGTGCCAATCTATGGAGGTAAGGCCAGAATGTGTTTTAAGTTGCATCTGACATGTGATGTCCTTAAGCTCTTCTCTTAACATGTGCTGACATGAGTATCTTAGAAAGCCCTTGTGCAGACAGTAACCCCATGATATATGGGACAAGAGCTGTTGCTTACACATTCTGATACAGAGAGGGATGAAATGACCCTGTGTGAACTTTCAAACGCATTGCATCTGTGTGGTTGATTGGCATTGTGGAGCATATTTTGGGGGCATTTTGCCTGGTATCTTGTGTGCCTTTACTTATGGCACAGATTGACTCTCAATATGGACTTCACGTCAGTGTATGTTGGGTTTCTTTTAAAACACTGTCCTGGCCCTCTCCTGAACAAGTTGAATTAGAATCTCTAGAGGTCAGATCTGGGCATTATTCATTTTTAAAAGTGATTCCAGTGTGCAGCCAGTTTTGAGACCATTTGCAGTTTAGTAGGAGCCAAAGTTGGAAGAGAAGAAAGATTGAAGTATATAATTTCCACTCTTGTTCTCATTTACTTGTTGAGAAGGATGCATCACTGTCCAGTAATAGTCTAGTACAAGCCAACTATGCATTTTTAAATGTTCTGGTAGCCACATTAAATGAATGAGTAAGGAGGAATAGATGGGATAATTTTAATAATAAATTTTATTTAGCCTGATACATTCTAAATCTTAGTATTTCAACATACGATCAATACAAAAATATTTATGAGATATTTTACATTCTTTTTTTTTTTTCTTGTATCTAGCATTCTAAATCAAGTGCATACTGTAGACTTACAGTGCATCTCAGTTTGGACTAGCTACTTTTCAAGTGTTTAACAGCCATACATTGCTAGTTAATCCATCCTGGACAGAGAAGATCTAGTGGGTGAAGTGTTGAAATACAAACAGAGTACAAAAGCTTATTGTTGATTTTGCCACTGACTAATCCTGTGACCCTGGACAATTCACTTTTATCCTCTTTCTGGACTTCAGATTCCCCTAGTGTAATATGAGGGAGTCAGGAGTCAGTCTAAATTGGGAGTTTTCTGATTTTGCTCTAAAAAGCCCCAGGATTTTGTGGGTATGCCTTAACAGCCACCGTAGGGAAGAGAGGAGAGCAAGATGCCTTAGTTCCTTTTTTCTTTGGATATACTTGAATTTCCAGGTGTCATATTGTTGGAGGGAAAAAAAAATTTTTTTTTTGAAGCAAAACAAAGGTTGATAAAAATATTGCTAGATATTTCTTAGGTATGTGAGTCTCTCTCGTCGTCATTTATAAGACAACTCCGGGCGATCAGGCAGCAGGCACCCTGTTCTGCCCTCTACTGAAGGTATCACCACCATAATCACTTTTGTTGACTTCCTATCAAGCAGTATTAATCCCTTCTGGAGGGCTCAAGGGGCTCAGGTTTGAGGAGCAGAAATCTCAGGTACCTAGCTAGCTCTACCACGGAGTGATAGCGGAGCACTATGCCTACTAAGGCACATAATGGCCGTTTAAAACAGGGCTAGCTCAAATCACCACAGGAGACTCCTGACTCTTTCTGAGGTATGGTTCCCCATAGTCAGTCAAACTGACGGCTGGGATTACTCTGGCTACCAGACTTTTCTGACTTGGAATGTGATTCTCTACTGATAAAGGCATAATTGACAACTTCAGTAATTATTATATACATGGCAATACTCACACATGATTTTGGTTTCCAGACTAGTAACCTTTCTCTTTATCAGATAGATGAACTCTCCAGTGGCATCAACAAATAGAAAAGAAACAGTATGATAGCCTGTTCTTTGGAAATCAGCCTCTGCTAGAGTTCCACAGTCAGTGACCTGGGAACATGATCCTACTTCAGTATGTTATTTACTTTCGAAGCTTTCTTGGTGGTTTGTGTTAGCAGTCAGTCGAGGCCATACATTTTCAAAATTTTAGCTACTTTGTGGTTGCATTTGAGAAGAAAATGAGTGACATTGAGTGAGAATTTGAAGTGGAGAAACTGAGAGGTTTTCCATATTTTTTAGGATGCATCTAAGAAGTATATTATACTCTGTACTTCATAGGTAATTACAAAATGTTTTAGAAGGAGTCAGCCCAAATATCAACAGCTGTTTCTGAATTTTTATTAGCATGAACAATCCAGTCCTAAGCTGACTCATGTGTCAATGAAAGCAATTTGTAATACTCAAAGCAAAGGAGGAAAAGGGAAATCCAACTTTATTATGTCAAGCGTAGCCACTTTCCCAAGTTAATGAAAGAAATTCTTCACTCTAAACACTTTGGAATCTTTGGTCTAAGTAGTTTTTGCTCAATACTTGACACAGGTCTACATGTAGGACTGTAGGTGAACAGGGAGAAAGCAAATAAATGTGACCTTTGTAAAGCTGATATTTTCTTTATGAAGCCAAAGGGAGCACAAATACACAAATATTAGCCCACTCTTATTTTTGTCCCAGAAAGCTTCTCTCTTGCTGACAGCATCTTTGTGTTCAATCATTGGCACCATTGCCGCCCATCTTGGTTCCCTGCAGGCCTTACCATCTGCCTCACTGGAAAAGTGCCCATCTCATCAGTGTCCCTGTCATCCATTTGGAAATAGGGCCCTCTGCTTGGCCTTTTTCCTCTTTCCTCACTCCTGTTTATTTGGAACTAGCTCCAGTATCTCAGAGCAGGTGGCTTTCCTTAGCCAGTTACCTTAGGATTAGCAATTACTGGAAGGTAAAAGGTAGGCAGCAAAGGGTGAAGCATCTGTTGCTGCCATATCTTGGCCTTGGAGAGAGTCTAATTCATGAAGGTGATGCCCTCCGGAGGTGTTCTCCTTTGCCTCTCACTTTCTTAAGTGCTTCAGCTCTTTTAGGTTTAACCCTCTGATCTATCTTAAGTTTAGTAAGGCCATCTAGTGTGTGGTTGGAGAGACCCACTGCTTTTATATGCTCAACCACAAATCAGCCTCCTTTCCATCTATGCTTCAATTCTTGCCTGTTCTGCAGTCACCTAAGCCTTCCTAATTGTCCAACTCATATCTTGGGAAATCACTCAGAAAGATTCAGCTCTTGGCCTTACCCCAAGTATCCTTTTGAAGTTTCCCCCTTTCCATTTTCCACCCTATGTCTGGGAGTTTTGAGGAGTTGCCAGGTAAGATACTTTCTAATTTCAAACCATACATAAAGACCCAAGTAAAGACATGTGGCCATGGTAGTGTTTCCATGTTTTCTTAACAAGCATGTATGTTAGTGAAGCAAAAGGGGAAGAGGGCAAAGAAACAAAATGAACAAAATAATTCCCATTGCCAAAGTCTAATACCTAATTTCCTTTTTTCTCTTCCTTGTTTAATTCTTGGATTTTCTTTTATTTTACACTGTGCTTTGGCATTGCGCATTTTGTCTTTTATTTTATATCATGTTTTTGTATTATACACCTGTTCTGCTGTAAGCTGCCCCAAACAAATTTGAAAATAACTGCTGTCTTTATAAGAGACACTTCTCAGTATTTGTTAGAATTTCAATTCTTAAAAGTGATTTACTCAACACTTTTTAATTGTTAAGCACTGTCTTAAGTACTTTCTGGGAAGCAGTGTGTGTAGTTGTTGACACAGGTATTCTAGATCAGACTGCTGGAGTTTACACTCAGTGGGTCTATATATAAATCTCTAGATGATTATTTTGGACAAGGTGCTTAATACTCTTGAGCCTTAAGTTTCTCCCTTACAGTAATATTATGGGAATTAAATTCATTTATATATATAAACACCTCTTACTCATCTTACAGCTGTTACTGACTTTATTACCCAAACAATACCTGGCGTAAAATGAACACTCTATAAATGTTGCTCCCACTATTACTGTATACTTCAGTTATTATAACAATCCTTAGGTAGATATAGTCCCCACTTTACAGGTGAGGTAACTTTGGGAGCCACAGGGGGTTATTAACTCGCTCAGGGTCACCTGACAGATGTGTGTGCAGAGCCTTGGTTTGACCACACAGCCTTATGCTCATCCACTGAGTCTGCTCCTGCCACTTCATTTCGGCAGCATAGTTAAGTACGTATGCTTGGATTATTAGGAAAACCAAGCTTGCATCCATTAGTACAGGTTCATTTCCTGGTATTTCTTTTCTTCTTAAGTAGTTATACTTTCTCTTGGATAACAAACCTGTGCTGTTAGATTGCACAGAATTTCTTGACATCGGTCTACTATCAATCCCGCTTCTATAGTAGATAGTTTTAGGAACTAGGAGGGCCGGGTTTATTCCTTAACATCAAGTGTTCTTCATAAGAGAGGAACCATCAAATGAAAATGTTCTTATGCATAGGGCAGAAGGCACATGGCAGATCAAAGGTTCATGATACTGTGTTTGTGCCCTTTCCAAAGGAGCACAAGTTGTTCAGCAAATGAACCCTTGTGAAACAGAAAAAAATGGATTTCCCTCACTGAAGAGGCTTACTGGCCATTCACTGGAAATTTATCTTTATGATACATCTCTGTCTCTGGAACCTTTGGCTGTCCTGGCACCTCATGGGAGTTTAGTGAATATCCCCTGGCTGAATAAATGAACCACTGTAGTCACAGACTGAAGAATGCCAGTAGCACCAGAGAGTTTCTTACTATTAAGAAGGTATGGGGGCAGGGGAGAAAGAATAGTTAGCTATATTATGTAATAAGTCTGGTTATATGTAATAAGTTGTTTATATGTATGATAAGTCTGAGCAACAAGTGGAGTTTGTCACTGTATCATATTCCTACATATCTGTGTCTCTCCCCCTGATATTATACTGTTCTCTCACAGCTGAAGGTGTTCCTTCAGTGCATGCACACATAAATCCTGATTTCCTGTTCAATAATAAGTGTATTTGCCGTTTTGCTCTCAGATTCCTGCTTTCTCATTAAACAGTGAGTCAGTCAGTTTACTCAGAGATGTGACTGTGGTTGGAGGGGGCAAAACGGGTCTGGCAGACCTCTTCCCATTTTTCTAATCCCAGACGAGGAGTCTGCTTTCTAGTGGAGAAATATCTTCTCCCAAGTCGGTTATGGTTGGATGTATAAGAACTATTTTCTTTTGCTGAAATTGATTATTGCCTGTCAGAAACATATTTGTCTCCTTTTTCTGTATTAACTCATTCAGAATCTTCTAAATGCAAGAGATAGGTACTGGATGAATAAGTCTGTAATTTTTTTTTCAGCATTCACATTACGTCTAGCAGCAAACGAAGAAGGCAGTATGAATTCTTGACAGCCCTTGATTGTATTTTAATGTGGGAACTGTTTAAATACTCCACCAGGTGGTTAGTGATAGAGGCAGATATTTGGTGGTTATTATTGGGTCATTATTGTTGAGTTTTTACTAATGTAATATTTGACTTTTTCTCTTTCAGCTGTCCCATTTCCTCCAAGTCACCGGCTTACAGCAAAAGAAGTGTTTGATAATGATGGGAAGCCTCGTGTGGATATCTTAAAGGCACACCTCATGAAGGAGGGCAGGCTGGAAGAGAGTGTTGCATTGAGAATAATAACAGAGGGGGCTTCAATTCTCCGACAGGAAAAAAATTTGCTGGATATCGATGCGCCAGTCACAGGTAAGTCCTGAGACCCCTTTGTATTCATGCTTTATTGTTTTTAACATCCAGTCAGAAGTCCTAGCTATCAGTGAGTCTTCAAATACTTTATTCATCTTACTCTTTTACTGTCAAATTTTTACATTAAGAACTAAAGGTATTATACATATATAACAATATTTTAACTTTCATGTATTAAATATCCATAAGACTGTGATGCTCTAAAATGTGGTGTGCCACTTGGAGATGGCAGATATTCTGAGGTAATGCTTTAATTAAGAAGTGATCTTTTTTGTCAGCAGAAACACTAACTGGCACAAAGAACACAAAGTATTCACTGGCAAAGATTAGACGAAGTAGATTAAGTGACTGAGTAAGTAACTAAGCTGAAGCAGTGGCTCCCAAAGTGTCATCCCAGACTAGAGGCATTGGCATCCTGCTTGGAAACTTGTTACAGTGTTAAATTCTCAGGCCCCATCCCAGAACTACTGAGTCCGATTCTCTGGGGTGAGGCCCAACAATCTGTCTCAAGTCATCTAGATGGTTCCAGTGCACATTGAAGGTTTGAGAACCACTCAGTTTTAGGAAGAAGGCCAAATTTCTCTCCTTCCTGTAGTATTTTGTTTCTGGAAAATGTGTCTTTACTCTTTGAGTGTTTATGTTCTCTTACTTCTTATGGGCAGATACGTATTTTTCATAAGTGTAACTTCACTAGGCAATAAAATTCAATCTTGTCAAAAAATTTTATATGGTATAGAGGGTCAAAAACTAGAGATTATTTTATCTACCCTTTGTGGAGTTTGCTAAACTTGCAAGTTTTCATTTTAGTGAAGTGAGAAACCTTTTCTTCTTAATCATTTTTCTGGCAAAGGGAAAAATTTTAGATACAAGATTATTATCTGTTCCAAAATAAGGGACATTGAAAAATATTTCATATATACTACTGATTGCTTCTTTCTTCCAAATCTTCATTACTTGTATTTTTGGCTTTCGAATGTGTATTTGAATGTTACTGTTAAGAGAAAGATAAGCTCTTTTGCATATCAGACCAGAACTTCCTTGGTCACAATGTCCCTAATGATACTTATGCCAAAGGAATTGGCATTATTCACATTTTATTTTTGGTTGGCAATGCTGCTTGTCTTATCTATAATTCAGAAAATTAATGAATGTGTTTGGAGCTGGGCAGCAGGAGAAATTTGCTCCAGTGGTGTTAACTCAGTGTTGGCCAGTGGTGAATGCATCAAGCCACAGACTTCCCCTGTATGCATCATTATGAAACCCATTTTCCACGTGTTAAAATGGAGTCACACATTATTATCTCCAACTCATAAGTGCTGTGAAAACATAAGGACAAAACAAATGTGAACATGCTTTATTTTCTTTTTTTAAATTTTAATTTTTTTATTAAGATATCATTGATATACAGTCTTATGAAGGTTTCACATGAGCAACATTGTGGTTACTACATTCACCCATATTGTCAAGTCCCCCCAACACCCCATTGCAGTCACTGTCCATCGGTAGTAAGATGCTATAGAGTCACTACTGTCTTCTCTGTGCTGTACTACCTTCCTGTGACCCCCATACGTTATGTGTGCTAATCATAATAACCCGTAATCCCCTTATCCCTCCCTCCCCACCCATCCTCCACAACCTCTCCCCTTTGGTAACTGCTAGTCCCTTCTTGGAGTCTATAAAAGTCTGCTGCTGTTTTGTTCCTTCAGTTCTGCTTTGTTGTTACACTCCACAAATGAGAGAAATCATTTGATACTTGTCTTTCTCCGCCTGCCTTATTTCACTGGCATGCTTTACTTTCTTAATACTAAAACTGTTTAGTATCTAAATACTAGTTTGGAATCCAACATCAAAAACCTACTTTAAAAAATTCACTATAAATCCCACTTACAAATTAATGGTAAAATATTAGCTTTAAGTGATATCTTTATCATTAAGCTTATTTGTTTTTGTTAAGAGTGAATGGATTGATATTTTGTTATGAGTTTTTTTTTTTTCTACCTCTCATGATAATGTGTGCTTTCCAATGAAGAATTCATGATAAATTCACGAATGAGCCCAGTAGGTGGTAATAGAGGTGATAACTACAACTAAATAGAAATGTGAAATAGAAATTTAGGGCTTTGTGCATTCTGGGATGCAGTCAGCTCTTCAGCTTGATAAGGCTCTGTCCTGAAAGAGCACATAGAGAAGATTCTGGAAGGGTCAGACTTACGATGTGTTAGCCCAGAACCTTTCTGGAGTCTGCAGACTAATTGCCTGCATATACAGTATAGATCACATCTGGTTTTTTCTAGTGAGATCCATAGTGAGAGCCAGCTGACAGTTTGTCAAATTTGGGGATATAGATATGAAGAGACTGGAAATCAGAACTCAAGTATGTATAACTTTCCCTGGGGGAGGAAAACTCAGTCTTTTAGATAGTGACAGAATCAGCTATGGAGACATCACAAAGTGAAACATAACTAGTGAAATCATCACTAGTGAAATATAACCCAGCATGAAAAACCTTTCTCTAGAAGAGTGTTTATATTTCATACAGGATCCTCAGGAGCCATCAGTAGATTCCATTGTAATGATCTCTTTCCTTCTTTTCTGGCAATATAGGCACATGGAATAATAGTGACAAAGAGGATGGGGAAAAAAAGGGAATTTATTTTAACACTTGGATAAAAGATGGAAAATCAGACAGCAAAGGGGAATATATAACTTCTATTCCAACCTATGAGTTTCTGTGCAAAGTTGAAACCCAGAGGATTGCATAATACAAGCAGGGTGTGCCAATAAGAGGAAAAAACACAATCTCTTTGTATTTTAAGATACTTCTTATTGGAAAAATTTTATATACGATTGTGATCTGATATCTGATTTCATCTGGACAGCTGAACCAGCAGTGTAATATTTATTTTTAAATTTAGAATGTGTGCTATTTGGATAAGATTGAACTTTATTAGTGATACTTGGCTATGCAATAAAAGGCATAATTTACAGTTCAAAATCTTCAGGGTAGGGTGTTTTATCATTCAGAGTTTCCCAGTCAAAACTAACTTGCCTGTACACTAGCTTGCCCAGTAAGAATGGTGGCTGTTTCAGAGGTTGTAAGGGAAATGGGAACCTTAAGAAGCAGTTGTGAGAAGGGGAAAAAGAAAGAAGATGGAAATAGAAGAGAAAGGGGAGAAGAAGGAAAATAATATTACAAATGAGGACCTGTGAAAACAGATTTAAGAGGAAAGAAGCCAGGACTTCCAGTGTATGTGGGGGAAAGCCTGAAGCCTGATCATACGGTGGTTTTCAAGTGGTGTTAGAAATTATCTCTCACCTACAGATGTCAGATTCCTAAAAATGGCAAGGTGGGTAAGGGAGAAAACTGGCCAGGAACTTCTTGTGTGGCATTCAACTTCAAGTGTAGTAATATGTAAACTTTCAAAATGAACCAAATGGTAAATATTTTAGAATTACATGCAAAGCCCCTGCCCAGTTTTCTTTCTATTCCTCCTCCTACTTTTTATTAATAAAAATGTTTCACTTTCAAATGTTTAGGGAGAAGATATGTTCACATCAATCCCATGGTTTGCCCGCATTTCAAGAAAAACCTAGAAATTAGTGTTCTGGTAATTTGAAATCTGGACATTCTTTCATTCCTTTAGCACTTCATTAATTTTAATGTACTAAGCTGCTCAACTTTCTTCCCCCCTATCCAAAAATGTTTATAAAGTGGTGAAATATTTTGTGTTCATGTGGGATTTATTTTTCCTTTGAAATTCTGTACATTTTATTTTTGAGATAAAAGAAGAATCAGGAAGCTTCCTAGTTGCAATTTGTACCTTTGCATGAGTGAGTGTGGAGAAGTTGATGAAGCGTTGTGTCCTTTGCCTTCCCGGAGGTGTATTTAGATAAACCAGTAACCATCTGCATGGGGGTAGAGATGGGCATTAGCTCTGGTCCCCAGTCAAAACTAACTTACCTAGAAACTAACTTGCCCAATAGAATGGTGGCTGCTTCAGAGATTTAATTTGAAGAATGTGTTTCTGTTATTGGAGGCATTTTTGCAAGGAAAGTTTTTTCCTTCTTTGAGTCTTTTCTGAAAATTGAGTTGAATCTATCTTTGTTTCCTTGCAACATACAAATGGCTTATTAAAAAATGTGGCCAAAATATCAGTGTGGCAACTTGCTACAGACTGAATGTTTGTGTGCCCCTCACCCCCCTGCAACCTCACCCCTGCAAATAGTCATATGTTAAAGCCCTAATTCCCAGTGTGAAGTTATTTGGAACTGGGGCCTTTGGGAGGTAATTAGGTTTAGATGAGGCCATGAGGGTGAAGCCCTCATGTTGGGATTAGCACCCTAATTAGAAGAGGAAGAGACACTAGCCCTCTCTCTCTTCTCCATGTTCAGATACAGCAAGAGGATGGCCATCTGCAAGCCAGACGTAGGGCCCTCACTAAACACTAATATGCCAGCACCTCGATCTTAGGCTGCAGCTTCCAGAACTGTGAAAAATATTTGTTTTTAAAGCTACCTGGCCTGCAGTATTCTGTTATAGCAGCCCAAAGTAAGACAGAACTCATTTTGGGAATTCAACTTAACAAAGATTTATTGAACATTTGCCTGGCACACAGGTGAGTAACACCTGGTCTCTGCTCTCCAGGGGCTCAGAACAGGAAAACTGAAACCCATGTTTTGCGCAAAGATACATATATCAAACTTGATTAAATTACAGTTTAAGCTATAGATGTATTCAGGCAAATTAAGAAGCATCCAAATGGATATAGCTAACTTAAAGCCAAAAAGTTTTCCTGTGTCCTAAATGGCTAAGGTTTCTCTGATAGTGCCATCAATTTTTATAGTCCATCTTTGAGTGAAAGAAACTGTTTGGTAGCTGGGATCCTAACTATCTTGAACATGGATTGATAACTCTTTGAAGGTTAGGGACTGTGGATGATAAAACATGTGAGGTGCACTTGTCGACTAGGATACCCAAGGCCTAGCTGGGTGTCAGACACCTAAACAGATAATTACTATGTAATTTATTAAAGAACTGTAACAGAGGCATCTACAAACTAGTGTGGGAACTCAGAAAAAGAAATGCAGGGAAGCTAAGAAAATTTTGACAGATTACATGATATCTGAACTGGTTCATGTGAAAATGCTCGGAAAGGATGTTCTGGGCAGAGACAACATCATGTTAAAGGTACTGGCGTTTTCTGTAAGGTGGCAAGGTGTGTTCTTGGAGGTTTGCTGTGGGAAGACAGGGTCTCAGAGGCTGTGAGGGGTGGACGTGGCGGTAAGCCAGAGATGCTTGAACAAGGCCAGATAATAAGTAGCACTTGAGATTCCAGTACTGCTTCATGGGCTCTGTGGATTCTGGGGGTTTTGGAGCCCAGGAGTTACATAATCAGGTTTGGGGCCAGAATCCCCTCCTGGAAGTGGTGAGTGGAGAGGAGTGGGGAGAAGCTCTTGCAAGAGGCACCTGTCATTCTCATCCAGTGGAGCTGTGATGGGGACTGGCAGGGTAGGAGGATTGGAAGTCATTTTCATTATGGGACCTTTTAAAAATGATAGTTAACATTGATCTTAAACCATCTGATTGTACTTGAAAATCAGTATCTATTTAAAGACGTCTTGAAGATGGCAAGATGGCTTACACAGGGATCCAGTTTACTACATTTCTTCTTGAAGTTCTCATATTTTCCTGTTTCCCTTTGTCTTACAGATAACATTCCCCTCATTTGTAAAGCAAAAGCAGACCAAGAGCTTAGGTTTTTGAGCAGAGTGATTTAGACATGTTTTCTGCCATCTGGGCCGAGGGGGTGGGCCAGCATCAGCCAGGCAGACTGCTAATCTCTGCCGTTTGTCTGTGTCCTGCAGTGGGATTTGTCCCCAGGGCAGCAAGGATTCCCTCCGTGGCTGCGCCTGCCATTTAGCGTGTCAGGCAGTTGCCAGGAGAGCCTTCTGGCTGTGTTCCTGGATGTGGGAGTGGACCAGTGGCCAAGTTTAAGGTCATGGCATTCCTTCCCTTGCAGCAGCTGACGTCAGTTAGGAGAATTCCCCTGCCTGTACTCAGGAGAGTTAAGCGGGGATAAGCATCCAGTGTCTGTTAAGACCTGAAAGATCAGTGTTTATTCTCCTCATACTCTCATTTTCACTGTCAGAGCAACATGGCCTTAGTTTATATGGGGATAAGATTATTCCTGGGGCATTTTTCCCACTTGCGATTTCAGTGGCCAAATCGTTAGGGCTTGTCTTGCAGCCGGAGGCCTGTTTGGTGCCTGCCTGCCTCTGGCAGGCAGCGCATTTCTGTCTCAGCCGCGCAGCAGCCTGTCATTTTGATGTCCTTACTCCCCTTCACTTGGGCCCAATTAAAACACAGACGAACAAACAAACAGAAAGGGATTGTAATGATAAAAGGTCACTGAATGAGAGGCGGAATCCTCCCTGAAGTGTTTATCTCCCTTGTTTTGCCATCTTGGCCTTAGGAAACCCATCTTACAAATGAGAAAAGGGAGTCTGAGAGAGTTTAAGTCAATTCCTCAAACTTGAGTCTGGGTCAGAATCATCTGGATAGCTTCATAAGACACAGACTGCTGAGTCCCACCTCCAGAGGTTTTGATTTAGTAGTTCCAGAGTTGGGCCTGAGAATTTGAACCTCTAACAGTTTCCTAAGTGATCCCTTGATCTGGGACAACACTGTGGAAACTACTGGTTTAAGTAACTGATCTGAGGTCTCATGTCTAGTAAGCTGGAAAACCTTTCTTTGAACAGGCATCCATTTGCATAACTCATGCTTAGCAGTTGCACTCTGTTACATACAGTGTTCTACCTCTGTACTAAAGTTTAAAAAATCACTCATTTTCAAAAAAAAAAAACCATCCATTTTCAGTTTACTGGACCAGAATTTGTTCTTGCTTTTTGCTGAAGAAAACATACTAAGAACATTGTTAAAGCTTCTCGAAAAAGAAGGAATAAATTCTTTTGACTTTTGATCATGTTACTACATTTTAAATAAAAATGTATTGCTATAATATAAAGATGCAAAACAGAAAAATAGTGCTGAGCATATTTGGGCAGAAAGTTTATATAGTTTTTCCCAGTGAAATACCTTTGTAGTGCTTTTTTTAAAATAAGCTTTCTGAGTTGACTGTGGAAAGCTGCTGCTGAGATGGTTTACAAAGGAAAAAAAAGGAAGACTGGGATTGAAAGCATCTTTAAATGAAGTGTTTGGAAATGAGCATAGTATTCTATTAAGAGTAACTGAGCTGTAGAACTCAGTACTTGTATGTAATATGCAAGTTAGTAATAATGTGTTAACATCACTAAACATGTAACACCATCCAGAGGAAACATTTGATGGTTATTATAATTACATTGTAATCATGTGAACAGATATTTTGCCTTAAGACACAGTGTACTTGTCTTTTTCAATTTGCCATGAATCAGTGCTTTCACAAATGATGCAGTGTTTCAGCTCCATTGGTAAGGGACAATGCTGTAGTTGTTTTCATAGGAAGATAAAAATCCCCAACACTATTATCCTTAAAATCTAAAAGTTATCACTTGCAGAAATAGTATTCCCAATGTTTTGGAGAAGATTGAAATATGATCAGTACTACCATGGCTTTAAGAGAAGTAATGTTTCAAATAATACTGAAATGCTTCCAGATAAGGAAAGAATATTCTTCTTAGGTAACTTAAAGGGGAAATGTATTTTCACATCTTTTGTCTACTCAGATTATAACCATGTTTCCAATCTTATTTTATGTTCCTTTTTCTCCTTGAAGTGTACCTAATAATTTCAGACTCCATTTTATTCTCTTGTGAGTTGGTAATATTAGTTTATGGCTTTAGTGGACATTCCCAAATACTGGTCACAGACTGGTACTGGTTTGTGACAAAGGTTTTGCTGGTCCAGAGTGAAATTATCTTCTTCATTTTAAGAGAGAAAGCTTTCTTTTTGTATAGGAAACTATGATGACAATAGATGATATTTTTACAGCTTTTTGGGGGACAAATTAATGAATTATTTTTATTGTAAGGCTAACATTTTTGAAGTTCTTGTATTTGCCAGTCACTATTATAAACACTGTACTTTTTAATTTTTGGTTTTCATACAACCCTCTGAAGGAAGTACTGTTATCAGCTCTATTTTACAAATGAAGAAGCTGAAACTCTGTGAAATTGAGTATTGTATCTAAGTTTACCCAGCTAAGAAGTACCAGAACCAGGATTGAAGCCCAGATGGTACAACCATGTCTATTCCCATTATATTTGGGGGTAGAAGTTGATTTCAGAGGTCCATTAAATCATTAAATCTGGGAGTAATCATACAGTGTGGGATTTAAAAATATTGTACTGATTATCTTTTATTGTTTTGTGCTACTATCTTATCAATTACTAACATTCTGAAGACCTGAATCTTGTGTTGTGGTGTTGTACGTGTTCCTCTATTCCAGGATAATTTTAGTATAAATGCATTGCTGATTTGCAAATAGCAAATTATGAAAATAAGGTAGTGGAAGTATATAGAAACCTCTGAAACAGTATCTACTTACATATGTGTGTGGGTACATGTGTTTCTGCCTGTGTGTCCATGTAATCATTTGAACAATAGCTGTCTTTGTATTCTGTTCTTTTTTCCTGAATATCTATTTGTTGATCTCTGTCTTATGTGGAAGATTTTGGAAGCATGAGGTACTGGATAAATAAAATAAAATGTATGAATTTGTCAGAAGTAATTTCTTAAGAATCCATGGTTTTATTAGTGGATTAGTAAGAGAAAAATAAAATTAAATCTTGAAGCAGCTTTTTAGTACTATGTAAAATGATGTCCTTGGTTTATAAGTGTATTATTTAAAATATTAACGAAATGCTTTTATGCACACATTCTTGCTAATATGAAAATACACTCCCTGAGAGAAGGCCTTTAGGCAGCTCCATCTTGGCTTTGCTTTTGTGTTGGGGTTGGTAGCTTGCTGTTCCCCTACTATTTTGTCTAGCCCTCCATCAATGTCAGTGAGTCTGCACTAACCTGAAAACTGTGGAAGGGTTTGAGACCTAAGTCAATCTGTTGAGGAGGGGAAAAAAAAACTTAAAAATGGTCGATGGATGTTCTTTTCCTAATATTAAACCCTAAAAGGTCTATGTAAGATACTGTATGTATACATAAATCATGATTCAGGAATCAATCACACACTGGTAACAAATCTCCTTAAAATGGATTTTATCATATGAAAATAACATTTCTAGTTAATTGTGTTTTGTAAAAATAGTATTTTCCTGATTCTATGACAGTAAAAAATCCAACAAACCAACTCCACATCCAGGGGATAACCAAGTGTCTTTCAGAGATTTTTATGAAACAGCATTGTATTCTAATATTCTGAACAAAATGTCATGTTATTCAGAATTATGCCTATTAATGTATGGTTACTTTTTAACTCTAGTTCATTGTATAAAATGCTTCTCTGTAATTAATTTCTGTCCATATTTGGCATTGTGACTCATGTATCAGCCAGTTTAGACATAGCAACATTGTTTCATTTTGTTCCTTAAGATATTTAAGGTTTGGACACTGAGGCTTTTGAACTTCAACTTCATGAGAGTCGTATATTTGGTGAAAGGACACTTGACCTGTTTTATTCTTTCTGTATACTTTTCTTCTTATTTTGTCTTAATGTTCTCTGCTCTGAACTTTCTTCATGTTTACAATAAACAAAGCCCTATGAAAGTAAAATTAGGATTAATGGGAAGAAAAATTGTAGGAAGAAATGAAGGAAATTTATATTCCCAACCAAACTTTCTTTTCCTCTGACAGTTCCATTGTAATTATCTTTTTTTAAAAATAAAAGTTGATGTCGAAGTCACTATTTTTTTTATGTGGACTTTCTTTTCAGATTCTTATAATTTTTTAAAATATCCAAGACAGTTTAAACTCAACTTTGGATTCTTTGGATTTTATGATTAGTGTCAGACATTTTAATATAGAGAATCTATTGGGAAGGCATGAATTTGATTCCATTTTGGAGACGCAGTTATTAACTCTCACACAACCTCTGAACGTGCTGCCTGACACAAGATGCCATCTGGTGGTGTGCATCGATACATCTAGTACTTTCGCCATCAGCATCTTACATCCTGTATTGCTTATGAAGGAGAATATTTTTGAACCGACTTGCCAAGACATTTGTTTCCATTTCAAACAAAGGATCCTTTGCACCTTACTTTCTGTCTTCTCAAAGTAATATGCTTGTTTGCTTTGGTCTTTATTAGCATAATCTGATTCTTTCTTAAAAAAACGTTGACTTTGAAAATCAGGCTCCAATTTTAAGGACTCAATTTAGTTCACAAAAATTTGTAGATATTCGGCATTCTCCTTAAAATCCTAATTACATGTGTTTTTCATGTAGTTTTTCAATGGTGAGATTTGATTGATCATTTTGATTATCATGTGATAAATAGATTATCAGATAATCATGAAACAAATTATTCATTTGAAATTCTCTTCCTCATGTTTTAAACATTAAAAGCCAACTCCTTCAAAGGTGGACCTTAGCTTAATCTTAATACTGCTTTCTTTGCCTTCTTTAAGAGATAAGCTGGTAATACTTATCAAATATATATCAAAGCTGGGTGAAAATTAGAAAGTTAATTGTCTGCATTATTGACATAAAACATCCATTCCACTTGAGAATACAAACTGAGGGAATGTTAAAAATACATGAGGTTTTTTTTTAGGCCCTTTCAAAATTTTCTGTGACTGGGTCTGCTTATTTTATTAAGGGCAAGGTGGCAGCAAGCCAGTTTATAGACTCATTTCTCACTGTTGTATGCTTAGCATTCTCAAATTATGCTCATACTTCTGGTCCAGCTAGTTTATCTAAAAAAATAAAAAATGGAGTGAGAAGTGAGAAAAAACTGATATTTAATCTCTGCTTGCAGGTCATCTGAGATCCATCTCCTAATAACAATGCTGATGCTTAATGACAGTATGACAATACCTTTTTGTTCCCCTGTGTACTGTGGTATCAGTATTAAAAATCATGGATCTCTAGATTAGCATTCCGGAGCTGCAGTTTCCTAGCTATGTACAACTGGGCAAATTATTCCACCTCCGTAAACCTCTGCTTCCTCATCTTTGAAGAGATGAGGTGTTAGACTTATGCCTGTCACTCATATAAAGAGAAGTACTGCAACTCTAGCTCTTAGACAGATAGATATTGCCAATAAACAGTAGCTGCTTGGTTATCATTGCTATTACATTTTTGTCGTGACTGTTGTTGTTATGTAGCTAATATTCCAACTATCAGTTCTATTCTATTGTTTGGTGATTAACAGCATAGAGAGCTTTTAGCTATATTAATTTGGATAATATAGCAGACATCGCATTTCTCTTTTTATAGATGTAAATAAATGCTAAGAGGGCTGTGGAATGAAAGAGGGAGCAGATAGGTCCTCATGCCTACAGTTCTTTAGTTCTCATCCTTTCTAAATTGTAAATGAGTTTTAACATTAATTAAAGAAAAATAAATTTTGTTTTTGTGGACATTTTTCATGCTGTCAGTACATCAATTAGAAAGAGGAAGATGAAAAAATTTTAAAAACCTGAAACATGAGCTATTAATATTGAATTCTTTTAAAGATTAAGAATAAGATTCTTTTAAAATTAGAAGTAATTAACCAAATATGCGAGGGTGGACCTTACCCAAGCATCCCACATCAAGTAATAATTCTTCATGTTTGATGGCTGAGTCATTCTAATGCAAATACATTTTAAATTTGAGTGATTGACTTTAAATAATAGTTCATGGAACTACGAACGTTATCAAGATTTTACATTTCCCACATAATATGCAACTGTAGATTGCTCTTTGATGTTTAAAGCAGAAAAACATGACAGGGATATCCAGTGATTTTTTATTTTTTGTTCTCCCACTGGCCACCCTAGGGCTGAAAGTCTTTAATAACTGGAGTTTGCCCTATGTGTAAGACAAAAACATTGACACATTAAGATGATTTAAATATTTTTCAAGTTTTCATTTATTGGGCATTTACCCTGAAAAAGGCACTGTGTTAAGCACACACATGCAATGGTATCCAATCACTCTTAGCATCAGGTTGCAAATCCTATGATGGTTTAGAAAGTCTTGCATGTTCCAGTCCCTATATATGTTTCTCGTCTCATCCAGTACTTGTTTCCCTGATTCTTTCTTTATTTTCAGAGATCTGTCTAACTGGCATTCTTTCAGTTCCTCAGATGTACCACCTTCCCTTTCAGTAGGAGACTTGCCACATGCCATCATTCTTTCTGGAATGTCCCTCTTCCCCCTACACACACCTAATATCTTAAATAGTCAGATTTCAGCTTAAATGTCACTTCATTAGTTCTTTAGGGAAGCCTTCCCTGACCTCCCAGTATAGTACCATGTACCTTTTCTTAGAAAATATCACAGTAGTGATATTGTTATTTGTGTGATCATTGTGTTGGAGTGTTTCTTCCTCACTAGACTATCTGTTTAATGAGGCAGACCCTTTGTCTGCTTTGCCTGCCGTTTGTCCTCATGATGTAGCATAGGGACTTCTACTGATGGAAATTTTATTTATTAATATTTGTCAAGTGAAATAATGCGTGCATTATTTCAGTTTATAATATCCTCAGTTATTAATATTCCTATGGCCACATATACGATGTGTCAGAGAGAATTGGAGCAAGGTTCCAGTGAAAGTGGTAAAAACAGTTTTTATTCCTAAACTATTGCAATAGGGAAAAAAATGACTAGTAGAGAAATGAGCCCAATTCAGAATACAGCAAAGACAAGTGGACGTTTATAGCCAAAGAGCAGGGCATGGGTGTCAGTGGGTGAAAAATTATCAAGGGGAGATGGTAAAGGTAGGGGAATTCTTGCTGAAGGCAGGACAGGGTGATCAGATATCAAAGCTGAAGGGATTCTTGCTACAGCTGGACTGGGTAGGCTGAAGACAGGGCCGAAAAGATGGGGCCTGGACAAAAATAGGGCTCATAGGAGCCCGTCTGAAGCTTGGTCAAGGAAAGGGTCTTTGTGAGTCTCTTCACTTATTCAAGGAAAGAAGCAGCACTTTTTTTTCTCTCTGAACACTGCAGTCCGTTTGTCAGCTGGTCACCTTTTGTTCCTGAGGGACCAGCTGAACCACCTGTTGAGATTTGGACAGTTGCCAATTACTGTACTGTGCAACCCAAAGACATTTAATAGAAGGATACCTATGAATGCAGACAGAGATCAGAAGCTGAACCGATCTATACGCCCAACTTCATAGGCCTTCGGGGATCCACCTGGAGGGGTCCCAGAACCTGTCATCTTTCCTCCGTGGGTCAGGTCAGCACCATGGAAACAATACAAGGGATTGCTCCAGTCACCTCTTGAACCTTCGTGGGCATGACAGAGACATCGTTGAGGTCACTGGAGCAAAGGTGGAGCAGTTGTTCCGTGTCCAGGGTGCTACGCTTATGGACAGTGCACCATGTTTCTCATGACTGGCAAGTCACAGGTTTGAGGCCAGTGGTTATGTTGTCTGGGGACAAGGCGAATTGGCTTAGTGATGAATAGATGACTCTGTTGTTGAGTCACACTTCTTCAACCAGGCAATAGGTTCTTTGGGATGGCATCCAAAAGTGGCAAATCCTTCCCTGAAAGTAGTGAGGTTGTAGATGGAAGTTAGGCCCAATTCTATAGCTGTTTTTCTAAATCGTCCCCCGCCCCCGCCGCCACCCCCAACCAGGCACTTAGATCACCTCCAAGGAACCTGTGATGTCCTGGATACTCTTCAGTTTCTACAGTGAGAGTGAGGTGAACTGGAGGGAGTGGGTGGTTGTTTTAGAAATAGTTCAAGAAAGGAAGAAATTGCAGATGATCAAGTGTGATGAAGGGACTATTTACTTAGTAAAATGGGAGAGTTAGCAAGATCCAGTCCAGTTGGCTAGTGCCAGCCAGTAGACTTGGGCTCAACAGACAAAGTGAAAATCATCAGGACCCATCCAGGGGTCATAGATGGAGTTACCTGTTGGCTGAGGGTGCCGAAAGGATGTGAATTCTGGGGTAGGGATAGGGTTTTTCAGAGGTAGTTCATGTGTAGTTGGATTTGAGGAATTAGGCTGGGAAGGCTAATGGGGGCCTTCCCATTGGTATGAGGTGTGTCTGGGGAACCCTTAGTGGCTCAGGGGCTTTATGTTGAACTTGGTGATGGCTTGGTAAGATGATGACAAATGCTCATTTCAAGAAAGGGTCTGGTGATGAAGTGGTAATGGCAACAGACCTGACTCTTAACAAGGATAGACTGGAAGATGTCAGGGTTGGCTCATGGTGGGTGATTGTCCAGTTTCGAATGATGGAGGGAAAGAGAGGAAGGGTTATATAGCAAAATAAGCATGCTGACTGACAAAGGAATCTGGGAAATGTCCGACATGCCCATGGGAAAGGGAACATAGTACCAACAGCTGTCCAGTAGGGGTCATTAGGAGACAGTGTGACTCCATTTGTCAGATAGAATAAATTATTTTAAGGGTCAGTAATGATCAAGAGTTTGAATAAATTTTTAAAATGTAAAGATAAGGCTTCCTTGTGAACAAATTTGGATCTTCTGTTTAAGTAAGGCATAATGCTAAAGCTGTTAGGTATTCATGATGCCCCTGACAAATACTAATATTGAAATATTTGTGTAGAAAGTAAAACTGAAACGGTGCATGGTTGTGTTCAGTCTTGTATTCCAGATTTTTGCAAGTAGATCTGCATTGTGTATGAAACAGGACTATTGTCAGGATAAGGCTCTGCCACCTCGTGAAAAGATCATTGGCTCTAGAATCTAATGGACATAGGTTTTAATCCTGCTGCTAAGTCACCTAACACATCCCTCTCCCTTTACTCATCTGTGCAAAGGGTTGAAGTAATTTCTACCTTATACTGCTGTGAGACTTGGGTCAATGTTTGAAAAGTTCCTCACATAATACATTACATACAGTAGGAAGTCAGTGAACAAATGTTATCATTGATTACCATTAACATTGATGCATACCTTCAAACCTTCTGTACTTAGATATGCTTATATTCAGGAAGAAAAGAAAAGTGGTATTTCTCCTTATGTCCCTTATGTCTCCTGTGTCCTTACTGGACAACGATCATCGTGGTTATAGGGATTGTGTTATTTTGTCTGCTGAATTTCATGATGATTTTTGACAAAAAAGAAACGTCAAATATTTGTGGATTGATTCAGCACTTTTGGTGAAAATCAGAAATCATTAAATTCAATTTATGATCGAAAATTCAAAAGTTCAACTCAGAGAATTTATGTAAACTCTTCCCTCGTCTTGTGTAATGTGCTTTCTTGTCACCTGAATTCCACTTTTCATCTGACTCACATATGAGTTACTTGACATTTGTTTGGGTTCCATGTAGAAATATAGTTGTTTTGTTTAGGATCTTCTTGTCATTAAGACACTAAAAGAATACTTTTTTCTGAGCCTAACAGGAAAACGAAGATAAAAATAAAGATATCGGCAAAAACTATTGTCTGAAAGCACTGAGAAAGAGGACAGGACTGTCACTTAGGAATGCCAGTTCTCACAACAATTTCTTCCTGCAATTCATGAGGAGATTATTCTAAGGTGATCTCAAAGCCCTTTTCAATTTTGATTCTATGAATGTATTTATTACTCAAAGTACATATTACATGACTTCAAAGCCAATATCCTGATTAGATACTTCATTAACTTATCAGGGTTTCCTCCTGCCACCCTTGAAAAACATTGCTGTGTCAGAGTAACAGATAACCCCCTTTTGTTATTGTGTGATTTCACTTCCCACCATATAATGGTTTCCTGAACATTTCAGAACCACTAGTTTTATTTTTGTGAGTTCTTCAATATCCAGAATGACTTCTCTCATTACCAAAATAATCTATATTATTGTAGCTGAAGCTTCCCCACCCTTCCCCACATGTGTTTCTTTTGTCTTTAAGATATAGAAGAGCTAGTGCAACAAAATATTTTTTCTTCATTAAGTATATGATCTTTGCCCTCTTCTTATATGAATAATAAGTGGATTGGCTGCTTTTTAGTTTGAATAATTTTATTGTGGCTACAGAAAAAAAATGGTGAAAAGAGAATGGATTTGTGAATTTAAGTAAAATATTTGATATATCACTATGCATAATAAGAAATATATCTTTGTTCCCTGCCCCTTGTTTCTGACGCAGAGGTCCTGAAACCCATATCACCTCCTGATTGATACGGGTGATAAGGGCATTTTACACAACCCACTAAAAATGCCTTGGAATTTCCTAAATGATAGGAGCATCTTTTGTTCTAAGGAGGTGATTCCTGGTGGACTCCTGGGTGGCTTCAGGATGGGGGGCTGGTCACTAGCAAGACCAAGACATGATCAGAAGCTTGGGAATTTCAGGCTCACCCCTCAATCCTCTAGAGAGGAGAGAGGAGCTAGGGAGGGAGTTAATCATTTTTCCTGTCTATGTGATGAAGCCTCCATAAAAATTCCTTAACTGTGGGGTTTGGAGAGCTTCTGAATTGGTAACCATATCTACATGCCAGGGGGTGGCACACCCTGACTCCCCGGGGACAGAAGCTGCTGCTCTCAGGATCCTTCCAGAACCCACTGCAGGTACTTCATATCGCTGTTCTTGTGTATCCTTATAACATGCGTTAAAATAAACCAGTAAATATAAGTAAATGTTTCCCTGAGTTTGTGAGCCATTCCAGCAAATTATTGAACCTGTGTGGGGCAAGTTACGGGAACTTCAGACTATAACAAACTTGACAAACATGTGGGTACCTAAGGACCCATTACTTGCAACTGGCATCTGAAGTACTTTGCTTAACTCCAGGTAGCTAGTATCAGAATTGATTAAATTACAAGGCTTTTAGTTGATGTCTGGAAGGGTGAAAATTTGTTGGTGTGAGGAAAAAAACCCTATCTTTGCATGTGGTGTCAGAAGTGATGTAAGTAGAGAAACAGCTTTCCTTACGTTTTTTTCTTTTTCTTTTTGGTTGGGAGGATTTTATCATAGTATATTAATAATAGAAAAGTTTATTGATCACTTCCATTATTTCCTTAGGGGTTAATGATTTTCTCAAATATCTGATATCATGTCAACCTCTATTTTTAAATTCTTGACTTTTAAAACATTAGAATTTTTTTTTTTTTTTCCTGCTATGAATGATTATCTTGATTTTTACTTTTGGAAGAGTTAGAGAAAGCTCCAGCCACCAGCCTCACAGATCAGAGAACTGAGGGGCAGGGCCTTGGTCCTGTGTGGCGAAGCCTCGCACAGCTGTTCCTGCTGGGTTGGGCCCATAACCCTGGGTCCCTTGCGAGGCCCCACTGCCATCTTCTGCCACCTCCTCCTGAGGAACGACAGAGAACATACATGATTTTGCCTTTGCAGCCTGTCACTGTTACCTTTGCAGTTTAATTTCCAGTGCCTATAGTAGAATTTAATGTGTATTTACATACATTAGTGCATTTAACAGTTACCCTTTAGCAATAGATTTGAGTTTTTCTACTCCTACCTAGCCTATAGACCACATATTAACTCACTTTTCCACACTTACCTTTAAATAGAGTAACCCTTCAATTTCCTTTCATTTTGTTCTTGACCTGGAGCTTTCTTTGGTGGCATTGTTTGGCAGCCAGGTAGAGGTGATGATCTGCAGGGCGTGATGTTTGCTCATTCGTGACTACCCCTATTTTAGCTGCTGAGGAAGTTTTCCTCATCTTTCCCTATAATTACCTCTAAATGTCTTTAGACTTGAGAAAGTTGGGTTTTGTGGAGAGCATATAATGCTAGTGGGAGTCTGCCACAGATCTCCATTCTCCATTTCCTGTGGAAAATGGAATAAAATAGAATGTTTTTAGTTTCCCAAGCTTGGGCATCTGTGTGGAAGAATCAACCTTATTCATTATATTTGGGTTTAGAGAGCAAACAACATTCTGCCCCGCTCCCTCCTGAGGATTTTTCCTGGCCATCCCTTGAAAAAAGAAGGTGTTTCGTGCACCGAAGACCATTACCTCCCAGTTTCTTCTTTCTACCGAGCATTTAGGGCAGATTCAGGTATACATGTCTTTCAGTTTGGTGTGCACCTGCAGAATTATTAAAAAAAACCAAGTGTATATATCATAGCTTTAATTCCCTTTGGTCTCCTTAGATTCTCCATTAGCAAACACTCAGAATCATCAAAAGTAATAAATCTGGAAGAAACCTTAAGAATTAAAACATCTCAAGTAGTATAGTGAAAAGAATGTTGGGCTTGGCCCTAATCTGCTGTAGTAATTCTGGAGCAAATCACTTCAAGCGTTGTGCATCAGTTTTCTAAAAGATAAGATGAGCTAGATAGTGAGGGGCAGAAATTAACCAGCCACCACTTTCCTGTGGTTCCATTCATTAAAATAGGTCGTTGCTGTTTCCCAGGAGTCTGCCGCAGACCAGCGGCTAAATCCCAATCTGAGCCGTCACCCTGTGTGCTTCTCTTCAGTTCTCAGAAGGAAGGCTGTGTCTTCTGTAGGTCCCTGCTGATTTCTGTCGCTTCACAAGCAAGGATCATATCCTTCCAGCTTCTCCTTCTAGGAATTCTTTATTTCCTTGCTTTAGTCTGTGATTACATCTCTGCTTTTAGGACCGTCCCATTTCCTTTTCTTCTGTCACAATAGGTTTCTTAGATCTTTTTCATGTCTCCCCATATTTTCAGGTCTTCAAATCTTCCCCTCGCTGGCCACTCCCATTTCATAAAGCACACCCCTTCACAGTCCAGTGGTGCCAAATTCAAATCCAGCCCTGTGCTCTCAGCTTTGCGACTGTTCAAGCTGCTTACACTCTCTGAGCCTCTGTCACAGGATTATTGTGGGGATGAAGTGCAGTAGCCTCGGGAGAGCTCTTGAAGCGTTGTCTGGCGCCAGTCAGTGCTGTGTGATTGTGGGTCTTGGAATATTACTATAGGTGTTGCTCTGTCATGCTACTTCGTATTTTTGGCCAGCTGAGGATCTTATCTTCCCTGGACTTAGACTGCAGGCCCATTTATGTTATTTTAGATCAGGAAGTATATGTAAGCTGGCGCCCACAGGCTTCCTTTAGGTTTCCTTTAAATACTTCAATTTATGTCTAATCCCATTTTTAGGTTTGAGCACACATGCACTGTATTCCCCCAGAATTAAAAATTATCATCACAATACTTAATGGCTTTTACACAATGTTGGGAGGAAATGTACTTAATTAAAGAAAATGTTTTAGAAAAGATTTAAGCCAGATTACAAGACTATATAAATATGAAAGTGTTAATTGTTTCTTTTTTAAAAAATAAAAACCAACTAAAGGTTTATACTTTGGTGACTTATTCCCCAATCCCAATACATTTTGTGGTATCTTACAGAAAAAGTTAATCCACCAAATAGTTTGGTTGTTTTGTTTCCTTGAAAAGAAATCTTTTAGGTTCATGTTTTAAAAGAGCTAATATTAAATAAGTAATATTGAAGAAGCTGATCTTATTGATCAAGACAAAAGCATTTAATAGACCCATAGAGTGTCAAAAGAGTTTAAAACCTTAGAGATAATGGAATTCAGTTATTCCCAAAATATTTGTTAATAATGTAAGTCTAATGAAGTATTATGCAAAACCCCACATGTAAAACAGAGAGGTTTTATGTAAACCAAAGATCATACAGAAACAGAGTTGAGAAATATCAGCTTAACTAAATTTCTCCTTTTAGTTGTAAAGAAACGGAGTCCCAGAGGGGTTTGTTTCATTGTAAGGCCATTGAGCTAGTTAATAGCTAAACCTGGAGCAGCAATCAGCTGCCTTAATTCCTATGTAAGCGTGATACCCATATTTCTTTCCACTTTTTTGCCCTGTGCAATTATTGTTATAGTTATCTATAAATTATTTGGAATATCATGTGTTAACAGCTGGGACTTCATGGTTAGATTGATCGAGGTTCAAATCCTGGATCTGTCTGTCACTTAAACAACGTGAAGTCTCTTTTCTTATGGATAAACTACTGTATGTGCCCTATTTTATGGGTAAGATTTTGTTATCTTTGAAGTAGGAATATTAATGGCATATACCTCAATGGGTTTTTGTATGCTTTCACATTGATAAATGTTATCTATTATTAGCATTGGTATGGTCATTCTTAATATTATTATATTGAGTTAGCTAATTATTAAGTCAGGAATTATTTTGATTAAAAAATTAAAATTAAGCTTAATTAAATTAAATTAAATTGGATGAAAGACCTCTTTGCCAAACTGTTATTTAAAACTTATGCTCACAGAAGTTTACCATCTTTGTATTTATATCTGTATCTGTCTCTTCTTCTATATACAGGCTGACATCACCACCTTTCCTGGTGCATAAAAATAAATGTGTGGCATAAATATAGCAATTCTGATTTTTTAGTTGTTAACAAAAATATAGATTACTAACACTGGATATAACTGGAAACCACCAAGTGTTTCATTTTACTGTTGCAAAAAACAGGCCCACTAAAGTTTGGATTTTTTTTCCTTAGCACACCAGGTTTGCAGAATCTTGTGCTCCAAGCACTGCCTTCTCCCTCCTACCACAGGCTAAATAAATACTCTGCTCACTACACATCCATGTATGACTCACAGAAGTATAGTTGGGCCTACTGGACCTTTTCACTACCCCTTACCGCAACTTCAAAAATAGATAAATAAATAACCAACCAAACAGAAGCCCTGTTCCATTAACCTGTAAAAGCCATTGTCAGTGCTCAGAATCCATCTTCAACATCTCAGCCATGCCGTGGCACTGGCCTGGTGGATCTGCTTCTACACTAAGGGGTGAAGATGGTGGCAGATAGAGTGTTAAGAGGGAAGTGAGTGTATGGAACTTAGGAGGAAGCTGGTTTTAAATGTCCAGGTCACTATGCCTCAGTGCAAAGAAATCTAATGTGTAGCTATGTATTAAATTGGTTTTATTAGTCTGAATGGTGATAATAAATAAATGCTGTGATTTTGTAAACCTTTTTTATAAGATCATTATAAAATATATTAAAGTAATGCCATGGATTTTTAGAAAGAAGGGGACCTTAGAGAATTATGTTTAATATGTCTTATGGGAATGAGAAAGCAAATGAACTCATGGTGTAAGTTGGAGTCTGTCCTGATTTAAAGATTAAATCTTCTCCCCCTCTTCTTGCATTTGTGAACTAGGTAATTTCATGGAAATAGGTCTAAACCTCCTAAGGCTCAGTGTCCAAGGGGCCACATGGCTGGAAGGAATCTGAAATGGGGAATGGGAACAGAGCATCCCTTTCCTGCTTTTAAAGGGAAGGAGAAGTGGGAATAGCATTTTGAGGACACTTAGTCACAAGAGAACTGTGACTAACGGTGTGTCTTAGTTTCAGTGCTGGGCACTTTTATACATGTTTTCATATTTAAGCCTTTTATAGTACTGTGATTCAGTAATAAATTTAATTCACACTATGTGCCAGGCACAATTCTAAGTGTTTGAAATAACAATGAATAAAAGGCAAGATTAGTATATTCCTCTTTACAAATAAGACGGCTGAAGCTCAAAGGTGTTAAGCAGCTTGCCTAAAGCCACAGACAGAATTGCTAGAAATGTGGTTTGAACACAGGCCTCCAATTCCACAGTCCAGATTTGGGGAAAATAGCATGAATTTGCTAAGCACTCTTCTTTTGAGTGTTTTTGCTACAAAATTCGGTCAAAACACCTGCCACCTATCTACTGAACTCATTGTGAGAATCAAGTGGTACTTTGCTTGTGGTGGGATTTAGTTTTGATCTGTCTCCCTCTCCTCTGTATTGATACTTTGATAAAGCATTAACAGTCTGGGTTAAGCCTGATTTCTGCAGTACGTAATGCACATCTGCATTCTACAAACTGCCATTCACCCATTCAATCCTTCAGTCAACAAATTAGTGTTTCCATGCATTAGGCACCGTGCTAACTATGGGGGTGCCTGGTAAATGAGAGGCATGTTTATTTTCATGTGATCCTTATACCCTAGCAGAGATGAGATGGATGTTACATAAATTACACGATTGTTTATATTTGTGGTAACTATTACAGAGGTAAAATAGAGACATGTCTCTTATTAAATCCGCACCTATTTACCAGATAAATCAGTAAATTAATGAATGATTAGAATCAACTCCTCTACAAAGTGGTGACTGAGCACAGGGACTCAAACATCATCATTCCAGAGTTGAGAAAGCAGCCCTGCTGCCTCCTGTGCTGGGGGATGCAACACAATTTCCTCAGCCTCCCCACATTCCAGTTTCCTGCAGAATACAGAGATCAGTGGCTGTTGTCAGGGCTGAAGGAGAAAACATCAGGAAACAGTTTAGAAGATTCCAAGACATATAATAAGTGCAGGGGAAGATGTAGCTATTATCATTGTTGCTACTATTATCGTATTTTAGAACTTTTCAGAAAGTTTTCTTTTGCCCATAGTGTTCACCTGTATTGTTAACCTTCTTCTAAGAGTTTGTTAAAAGGATTGCTCTTCAACTGGAGTGTGCATCAGAACCAACTCTAGGGCTTTAAAGAATACACATATCCAGGCTCTCTTGTAGGTGATACTTATTTAGTAAGTCTGGATTCAGCTTTACATTTCGGAAGCTTCACGGATGACTCGATTCACACCCCAGGGTAAAAACTGATGATTTTTAAATGACACAGAAAGGAGATTACACACATGGTGGAACATGGATGTCAACTGCTGACAGCCACCCAAAGACTTTGCTCCATGTCCCTGCCCTCCTGTGAGTGTTGATAGTTGCTTGAAAAAAATGGGACCAGCAAGCAAAGCCAAATAAATATTTAAAAATTCCTGTGGGCTCTAGATAACTCTTTTTCCAAATGAGATTTAAGTTTTAATTCTTCAAAATACCCAAATGGTTTTCTAATTGCCCAAGTAAGTTTGACTAACCTAGAATGTGAGCTAAAGGACACGGATTTTTGTCATGTATGGAGATTTCCTAATGAGGGTAGATGAAACATACATTGATTATTCCATTATTTTTCTGCGTAGAATCCTGATAAAGATAAATCTAAAAAAGGACCAGAGACAGAGAACAGTAGCTCAGTGTGGGGCTGATTCAAGCCTGCTGGACTGTTTGGCAACTATAAAACTCTCATTTTTTTTTTCATCACCTCTTACCTCCCACCCCAATGGTCCTCTTTCTCAGGTTTTAGCTCCTTTCAAGTTACTTGAACTCTATTCAGTTACTTAAACTAACATGTAAAGTGTTTATTGCTTTTGTTTTTAAATTCTGGCTGATGCTTTGTGTTGGTGATTACTATGGCTTGAGAACTGTCAGAAAGGATGGTACCCCTGAGGGTCAGAAATACTAAAGCCAAACATCTCAGGTGGTTTGCAGTGGGCTCTGGCTTTTGATCTTTATGGGTGATTTTCAGTAAGAAGCAGGAGGATTTTTGTTTCCACTTTTTAATTGTCATGTTTTATTCCACTTTTCTATGCAGCTTTATTTAAATGTGGAAAAAAGTAATGTCTTGAGGCTTTAAATAACTGAGAGTTTGTGTGATTTGTTTGTGTGATTTTGTGATTTCAGTTGGTAGTCCAGAAATTTTTGTCTGCAGGTAACTTAAAAGTCACTATGCTATCCTGTCCTGTGGTTCTTAATCAGGCTGTGATGAGGATGATGCAGATAAGGAAATCATGGGAAATAAATACTAGATTTTACATGGAAAATTATACAAATAGGGGAAATGAGCCAAATACCTTGGGCCTGCCTCCTAATAAACTGCCTCTAATGTAAAATATGCCAAATGGTACTCACTGTAAGAAGTCTTTTCAGAATTAACACTGACCCCCCCCAAATTTAAGAGGATAAAAATTACCAACATGTCTTGAAAACATGGCTTTTAAATAGTTTCTGAATAAGCATTTCTAAAAGGCACTTGTGTATTGCTTTTAAGGTTTCACAAGTCATCAGATTGTTACAAAGAGGTGTTTACTGCTTCTGGTATATAATATTTGCATGATCAGTCCCTGCATTCTATCAGTCCATAATCAAATGTGGAAAACATATTCATGTATAGCAAGGTAAAAATCATCAAATCCATATGTGGGCATGTCTCTTCCTGTCTGACACATCTTTGTAGGCCTGTTTTCAGTTTATATTGCTCTCAAAGGATATTTAGCATATGTGTGCCATTACTGTGATTGCTTTTCAACTTGAATATAAAAGCCAGAGGCTGACTGATGCTCACAGGGCCACCACATGTGGCTAGGCAGGTGTGTGCTATGCATGTCATTACACGGCAGCCTCATGGATGGTACCCTCTGCACTGCCACAGGGCACAACCTGCATGGTACTTTCTAGTAGCTCTTGGCATGCACACCATTCATTCTTGTCATCACTGCTTATTGAGCACCTTCTCTAGGCATTGTGCCAAATCCACACAGAAAGTACAAGTGATGAATTCCACCTAGTGGCTTTGTTAGGATTTGGGTAAAATATTCAGTTTCTTAAATTGCCTGCACATGAGTACAAGATGCTCAGTTTGATCTTCAGTGAATAGGCCAGCCTGGTTGTTGACTCTTGTGTCTAGATGTAATTGCTTAGCTGCTTATCTGTAGTTCCTTATTGTAATTAATTGCCCTTGTGGGCAAGTATCTCAATTTCCTGTTTGCAGTTGTTATTAAAGTCTAGGAGGTGGCTTTATTATTGTTTTATTGAATGCATATTATTGATGATCCAGCAAATAAATGTAAAGGAGAGGATAGAATTATCAAGAATTAGTTCCTAGGGTTCACCTGGCTTTATCAGGCTAAGATGGTACCTTTGGCAGAGGTATCACATATCTGTATAAGAAGAGACAGCAAATACAAGCAACTTCTTGTAAACACCTAATGTAATATTAACAGATTTTACTTGTGGGTATATGGAGAAGATGGCACAGCCCCTAAAAACAGTTCCCAAAGAGTGGCATCTGTAGTCCTGATAGGTAAGATTCAGTTTTATAGTATCTGAATGCTTTTTTTTTGCCGTTAGTCAATTTTCAATCTTTCTTTTATTGGACTTCTTGGCAAGTTGACAGTCCTTCCTTCCAGCACTTCCTGAGGTGCTTTTCAGGACACCACACTCCCTGGTTTTCCTTTAGCTCACAGCCATATTTTCTTAGTCTCTTTGGTTGGTCTTCCACCCCTTGGAGTGTCCTAGGGTGTAGACTGCTTCTGGCCTTGATCTGTGTGTATTCCCTTTGGACATCCCATCTGCTTTCTGGCTTTCAAAAGCATTCTCAGTCTTGTGCTTCCTAAATATGTGCATGTCCAGCCTAGTCCTTTCCTCCAAGTCCAGTCTCAGATTTCTCACTGCTTGCTCATCACCATTTGCCCACGTAAGGGACATGTCCAATCTAAATGTGTCCCAAACCACTCTCCTGACCTTTTATAAAGCTGCTCCTCCTTGGTACACAGCAACTGTACTCTTGACATCTCTCTTTTTTGTGCACTGTGTGTGGATTCCCTCTGATACTTCATATGATTCTCTCTCTAAAGTATGCCCAGACTTTGATCGAGTTTTATCCCATCCACCTCTGCCTTCTCCTGGGCCACCTTGTCTGGATTGTTGCAGTGGCCTTTCGCTAGGTGTTCCCCAGCCTCTCCCTTGCCCCACATTCTCAAACCAGTTGTCAGGGAGACTCTGGTAAAACATAAATAGGATTATATTTCTCTTCTGTTCATTTCCTCAAGTGGCTTCCCTTCCCACTGCAGGAGTGAAGTGGACAAGTACCCGCCTTCGCCTTTAAGGCCTTACAGGGTCTGATCCCTCTTCTGCCCATATGTCTCATTCATTCCATCTCCTGTTCTGCTCACCCTCATCCTTCCATCTGAGGCACCCTGGCCTCCTTTCCATTCCTCACACATGCTCCGTACTTGCTGGAGAGCTCCTCACCATATATTTGTACAGTCCCCTCTGCTTCATGTCTTTGCTCGGAAGTCACCTTCTAGTGAGGCCTTCCCTGACTACCCCATAGAAAGTGAAGGCTCCTCTTATTCCACCCTCTCCACCACTCATGGGCTTGCTGTCATACACTCTTACTTTATTTCCCTCCATTGCACTTATCATGCAATGTGCACTTGGTAGCTCATTTTTTAAATTTCTTTATTATATTTCTCAATAGAATGTAAGCTCAAGGCAAGCAAGAATGTTTATTTTTTATATGGGTCTATTTCCAGTGTCTAGAAGAGTATCTGAAATACAGCTGGCACTTGGTAGAATACTTATTCATTCAATTAATAATGATTTACACATTTACTAAACCCTTTTTAAATGCTTTGTACTAGAGCTGTCTACCTGAACAAAACTCTCCATCTGGTGACCATGTGGCTAGGATTCGCCCCCAAAGCTGCTGTAGGTGCATCCAGAGGCCGTTTGGCCTTAAGGTAGCTTAACAAGAGCCCTGCCGTGGCAGCAGGAGGCATCACCTCTATTGTCCTGTGAAGGTTGGGGCTCCTCAGCCTGTCAGCAATGACTGTCCATAAAGCCTAACAAGTTATTTCTCCTATATAAATGTTCTTCAGTGTCTGTCCCACTTTCTTCAATTAGTGATACTCTAAATAACATGTTCAATTGAAACATGGGAATTTGGAGTTTGACTTCAGGCAAATCATTCCTCACCTAATTTTCTCCTGAATTCAGGTTAAAATGTTCAATTGCAGGTATAATTAAAAAGGAGAAGCAGGGAAGAGTAAGGGACCAGCCATGTGCTTTTATTTCAGTTTATACATTTGTGGTATTGTTCTCTAATAAAAAGTTCTTTACACCAACAGTACAAGGCATGTAAATCATAGTGCTTTGGCTCTGATACAGTGTACCAGGCTCTCAAATATATTAATGTGCTCTAAGGAAATAGAAAATATAAGCAGTCAACAAATGTGTTCATGTTGTTAATGTTGCTTAGGAATCCTGAGAGGTAAGATCTTTTTTATCCATCTTTTAAATTGTGGGTTAGGTATATTCAAGTGATCGGCTTACTAGAAGGGAACAGCCCATTTGAAATCCAAAATAACAAAATATTGTCTCCGAAATAAACTGCCCAATGTGGACTCAGAGTGGCCCGCATGCCACACAGCATGCCACTTGCAGCTTAAGCCATGAGAAACTGAATTCAAGAGATTTTTTCTCTTCTCTTTTTTTTATCTCTTCTGTGGAGGAGGGAGAATGTTCAAGAAAAAATATCCTTAAGAAGCAAAATAAATTGGCTAAAAAAAATAAGCATGGAATCTTGGTATTGAGACTAAACTTTGTGTGATGAAAATCTGTTCCATTCGGTTTGGGCAACAGTGCATGTATGGCCCTAGCAAGGCAGTTGTGTGTTCCTGTGGCACAAAGGTGGGTCATGAGACACCACTGGACATGTACTTCAGAAAAGCTAAGGTAACAGCTGGTTGAGGTGAGAGGAAAATCCAACTGATGAAACTCGACTGAATCTGGAAGAGGATATGTCAAGCCATCCAAGCGGTTGTTGTCTGTGTTTCATTCTAAAATACTTCTAAGCTATCTTGTGCATACAGATTCATGTTCATCTTTTTAGAAATCCAAGTATGTATTCCAACTTCCATGCAGTTGAATTCTTATCACCCCCTCATGCCTTGACATACCTAACTAATTCAGCAAATCTGCAGCCCTCTACCTGGGCTCCTTCCATCACCATATCTATTGTGCTTCTGCCTTTCTCTCAATTTACCAGATGAGATGAGTCTTATGTAACATAGATAGCATTTTATTGTTTTTATTTAGAAAATTGTATTTGTCTGTTGCCTGACTGAAACTACCAACAAAGCTAATGCCAGTTGGAGTATATCTCAGTAGTGTTACTTGTTAAATTCATCTTATTTTAATGTAGAAATGCCTGCTCTCTCATGAAGGACTGCTATGTGCTTGTATATGGTTGGTAATCTTGAGATTATGTAATTTTTGTTGATGTGCACATGGAAGTTTGGAATATTTGGAAGGCTTAAACAGAATAGATATGAAGAAGGAAGCAATTGCAGGTGTTCAAAGGTTTTTCTTATGTTGGGGTAAAGCAATAGCAGAAAAGGGTTTAATATCAAATTTTTAAGAGTTAACAATTATATCTGACTAGATAAAAGGATAAAGAACTGCATGAGGTACAGGAAAGAGTTGATAATGGATTCATGTTTCTGCAGCTATTTGAAAGATTGTATAGATAACAAGCTGACATTGCAACTATCTTACTGTTTGCATAGAGCGTAATGATTTATTCTTTATTAGCAAATGGCATTGTTTCCTGTTGTTAAATCCAAAATCTGAAATGTTTGGGAGAAAAATTTTGCTCTTATGTAAAAAGAAATGTAGAAAAGGAACAGGACAAACCATACAAAGTTCCTTACTCTCTTACCAGTAGGAGACAAAACATAAACCATAAATGCAGTAAAGTATAAGTAAGTTAATTATAAGGGTGATAAGTGCCACAGAAATAGAAAAACTAAAGTGGAATAAGGGAGTGCCAGGGTGACAGCAGGTGGCATTGTTAAGCAGGGGCATCAGAGTAGGCCTCGTTGGGAAGTTGGGACTTGAACAGGCTTGAAGTGGTTGAGGAGGAAGCCCAGCAAATCTATGGAGGAAGGGCTCTTCCTAGAGTGAACAGCCAGAGCATAGTTCTGAGGCACAAATATGCCCGAGTGTTCAAGAACAGCAAGGAGGCAAGTAGGACTTATGCAAAGTCAGCAAGCTGGAGAATGGCTTGATAATAATTGATTCTTCTAATACTTTCCGTAGGAATTTGTCACCCTAAATATCCTGAGTTACGTTGCTTTTATTTAATTTGTTTGTTTTGGTAAAATGGAATCTTGAATATTTATTAACCCTGAATCTAGAGTAACTATGTAATATGCTGCATGTAAAAAGAACACTTTTATCAATATTTTCTCCTGATGTAAATGGAGATTATACAATTTTCTCTCATTATATCAAAATAAGTTCCAGTGGACGTTTCCAGGAAGGGTGAATGATGGCCTGGATGTGGAATTACAAATGCCAAAATTCTGTCATCTACCAGCTTGTACATGTGAACATGAGAAAAATCTATTTGTTTATAAGTAGCTACTAGCAGTTAAGCCTTTGGCCCTAAACCTCCATATAATGCCCAAAGAGCTAAGCCAGCCAAATGGAGAACTTTTCTGATCCCATGAAGTACAGTTAAAAATAAAGTAGGATCTGCTTTTACCTATTTTCACTCCTAATTTCCACCAGAATTTTGAAACTGTAATATACCTACCCAGAGACAAACCAGGAAAAGGAAGAGAAGGGAGAACAAAATGTACATCCCAACACCTAGAGCTGTGCTCCCATAACCCAGCTCAGGCCTTTTGTAAGGGCAAGGAGTCGCAGGAGAGGAGAGGGAGAATAAGAATGAGAATGGACGCAGCTTTTCAGGAAGGTCATTTAAAGCCTTGTAGAAAGGGTGGGAATAAGGACATAACGGCGTGTCCTCTTTAAAGCCTTCACCAAGTAATTGCAGAGACCACACATGCTTTTGCTACAAGCTTTTGTGGGGTCTTTTTGAAAACCCCATAACCTTGACTTGTGGACTAATAAATATCTTGAAATTTGATAGGTACAAGTCACTAGTTTTTTTGGGAAAAGGGTTCAGGGCAGGAAACGGAAATAGTACATATTTTATACTGAAAAGGAATTAAAAGACTGAGTTAAATACCTACAAAATTATTGGAAGGGTTTGAGTATCAGCTTGAGGTTTGTTTTCATTGTTGTTCATGCACAGCAAACTATGAACCAGCTCCTGGAAACTATCGCTGCTGTCCACAGCCCCTTAACGGCTGACTTGTAATGGAAAATGATACTGTAATTCACTAAGAAGTATTTACCAAAGCCCACAGGCAGCCATATCTGGGATAAGGATTACTTTTACTTTCTTTCACTTTTGAACTCCATGAGTATACCTCATTGGCAGAAATCTAAGGCTTTTCCAGGACCCTAAAGGCAAGGGTGTCTGGGAAACGCAGTTCTTAGGCTTCCAGCCCCAGGGATACAGGGGAGAGTCTGGCAGAGGTGTTGGTAATGAATGTTGATCCACAATAGTTTGTCAAAGGAGTGAACATTTTCTAAAGAAAGAAGTGAAAGCTAAGTGAAATTCTCAAAGGGAGAGGACAAGTCAAATGTAAATTTGGTAGTAAGAAATTTTAATTCCAGGGACAAGATACTGTAAACTGTGTATATAATTGTGTGCATGAATGTGTGTCTGGGAATGCCACTTGGAGTGGATTGACTTAGAAATTTATTTTCAATTTCTACAAACCATCAAAGGCATAGAAATCAGTTGTTTAGCTAACTGATATATTTCACTTTTTTTTTCTTTTAAGAATTATGGGCTGTAAAGGTAGAATTTTCCTACAGAATGCATGTATAGCCAAATCATTTGCAGGCTTCTGCCTGTGAAAAAGTTATCAGCTTGCCTGCCTCAGAGCAACTCCTACTTTGGTGAGCTGGTAATGTTGGCTTCCCTGTTCTTTTGGGAGCAAGTGAGTTTTCTCTTATACACTGACTCCATCTGTTCCTTTCTCTAGATTCTTCAGAAATTTGCAACTATAGTTGAATTTTTTCAGAATCCTTTACCAAATACTGCAGGATCTGTGCAGCGCTCAGCTTCATGTGTTAAGAGAGATTTTAGGATTGTGTAACCCAGTTGTCAATTGAGCATTTTTTCTTAATGTCTGTATTTAAATGATTCTTGGGACTGACAGTCTCCTAGAGCTAATGAATTCTTTCCCATTTGGCAGCAGATAGCTTACTGCCAGCCCTTTCCTCTCTGATAAGTGTTTCCATAGCAACGCTAAGGCAATCTGTTTAGTTTCATTAAATACCAAAATTATAGCCTGAGAAAATGTATAATGTATTATACCATGTTCTAGCACCTAGTAAAAGGACTCCTGGGAGACTGAATTCATTGTAATGGCAGGTTTGGTTGGTGGGGGCTGCAGGCCTTGTTCAAATAATCAATAAAAAATATTAAATTTCTTTTTGTAAGGGAGAAATAGAAACCCTTGAGTTCTGAGTCATTATTTTGAACTTCAGCCAGGATTCAGATTTACTTTTGATGTTAGCTGATTTAATTTCCAGAGCTCATTTTCTCTATATTCCTAAAGCCTGGCTCCTTATTATCTGTTTGGATGCTTTCCTTCACACACATATTCTAAAGAACACCTTCATTTCTCTGACTTTAAAATCATTTTTAAAGAACAGATACACTCTGGGTATACAAAAAGTAGAAATGTCTATTGATTTATGAAAATCAAAAGTACACCACCATCTTTCTTTGCAGTAGAATAGTGTAAAGTGTTTGCTTCTTGAGAGGGTTGATGTGCCTGTTTTAAGCCACCCAAATAAAAATCTGGCTTCACAGAAACAAGCAAGAAAGTAATAGTCATCTTGCAAGACGTATTTTGCTTCTAAAGAATTCACAATTATAGTGAGCTTTCTTTTTGCATTTAATATGATTGTACTCCCACATATTTTATTTTTACATAAATTTGAGGATATTGGTTTTTGAGTAGGTTGATGAATATTAAAGTTTGAAGAGGACAAAGAAATCGTGTTGCCCATGTTCCCGATTCTTGAGATGAAAAAATTGGTTCAACATCACATTATACATCTTGAATGAAATGATTTTTACTTAGCAATTATACCTCAAAAAGCTGAGGGGTCGGGCGGGGAAACTTGGGGCAGAAAGAATAAATTATTTACCTAAAGTGAGTCAAACCTTGTTTGTAAGGATTAGAAGTGTTCACTATTACTAGTGTTTGCCAATGGATTGTCCAAGGAAAAATAATAATTTTGTTAGCCACTTCATCATTGCAGCTGCTATATAGGTTTATACTTACCATACTGTTAAATTATATGGCACACAACAGTTCAAAATAGATGGTGGAATGTAGTGTGCATGTGCCAACTATACTTTTCTATTCTTTCTATTTTACATTTTCCTCTGTTACTTTACAAAGACAATTGTTGCTTTATCTTATCTTGATTATTATATGATGAATACATGATTTTTTTATATTAGGCTATTTTCAATAAAAACTAGACAGAAAAAATTTTATAGGTAGCTCCGATTTTTGTAACTCTAAGAATAATACTGCCCCTAGCAGTGGCCCCATTTCTGTGTACAGATGGTTTTGATGTATATATATATATCAGGTATCTGGAGCAATGCAGAAAAAAGGTAGTCCTGGTTGATACTTATTTTAGAATTAGTCCTACATCCATAAATGTGTATTTTTGAAAGATTTATTTCTGGAACCATGCAGTCCTGCAATAAGATTGAATTTTTTACTTTAAATTTTAAAAGTAGTGACAGTACAGCACATAATGTAAGAATAATTTTCAGATTAGGGACATTGTGGAGTTTTCTGAATTCATTTAATTAATAAAGTACAGCTGTTCATTTCCACCATTATTTACCATTAATAAATAAAGCTGGCTTTTTACTGATATTAGAAAGAAGGCCAATCCTGTTCACTGAATTAAAACAAAATCTGGTAAAAAACCTATCCGTATCATAAGATGAAACCTACCTCTTTTGTGTGGAAGGGTTGGATTAGTGTAAAATCTCTGATCTCTTCCCTGGAGATAATGTAAAACCAGATGAAATCTGGGGCAGGCCAGTATTTTTTCCTGGGTGGAAGGAACAGGTCAGTAGGTAACTGTGGGGTGAGGAGGATGTAAGGGACCTATTTAACTCAGTGTGGTGTGTGGGAAGAACTCCTTGAGTCAGATGTCCATTTCCTAATTGCAGTTGTCCCCCTACTCATGAGCTCTCTGAGCCTTGAGGGCAAACTGCCAAGATTGGTTCACATCTTGGCTGACGGTATGACTTGCTACCCTTAAGAATTGGGGCCAGTTACCTAAAACGCTCTGAGTCTCAGTTTCCTTACCTACACAGTGGAGGTAAAAATAGCTTCTTCCTTTAGGAACTGTGAGGATTAAGTGAGCCAAACACCAGAGTGAACTAAACCAGCTATTATTATCATTGCTTAAATTTCTTAACCATTGGAGCCTCAGTTTTTCTCATTCATAAATGGAGTATCATAGGTAGTGTGAAGATTAAAGAAAATGGATGATATTGGTTAAAAGTACTTAAATATTACTGATATATATATTAACTCTTAGTTGATAAAATGCTTTAATTAAATTGCATTCTCCATTGCATAAAACATTTGAATAACAGGTATTTTACTGTGTTTAATGAATTAGAATTTATTCATAGGACATGCAGGTTTGGGTATTTATTTATTTTTATTGAGTTATAATTGACATTTCATATTCATTTCATGTGTACATCAGGATTTGTACACATTGTCAAATAATCACCACAATTAAGTCTAGTTACTATCTGTTACCATAAAAATTTGAAGCAATATTATTGACTATATTCCCCATTCTGTACATTACATCCCCATGACTTATTTATTTTATAACTGGAAGTTTGAACTTCTTGATCCCCTCCACCAATTTTATACCTATCAACACCCCACTCCTCTGGCCACCACTAATCTGTTCTCTGTCTCAGACTGGTTTTGTTTTAGATTCTACATATAAGTGAAGGCATGCAGTAGTTTTCTCTGTCTGACTTATTTCACTTAACATAATACCCTCAAGATCCAAATGGCAAAATTTTATTCTTTTTTATGGCTTAGCACTATTCCATTATACTTACATATACTACATTTCTTTATCCATTCCTCCATTGATGGACATGTAGGTTGTTGTATCCATATCTTGGCTATTGCAAATAATGCTGCATTGAGCATAAGGTTGCATATGTCTTTTGAATTAGTACTTTCATATTCTTTGGATACATACCCAGTAGCAGAACTGATGGATCATAAGGTAGTTCTATTTTTAATTTTTGAGGAACCTCCATATTGTTTTTTGTGGAGGCTGCACCAATTTACATTCCTATCAACAATGTACCAGGGTTCCCTTTTCTCTGTATCCCTGTCAACACTTTTTATTTCTTATCTTTTTTGTAGCTGACAAGTGTAAGGCGATACCTCACCATGGTTTTTATTTGCATTTCTCTGATGATTAGGAATGCTGAGCATATTTTCATGTGCCTCTCAGCCATCTATGTATGTTCTTTGAAAAAATATCTACTCAGATCCTCTGTTCATTTTGCAATTAGATTGTTTTCATGTTATTGAGTTGTATGAGTTCTCTGTATATTTTGGATATTAACTCCTTATTGGATCTATGATTTGCCAATATCTTCTCCCATTTAGTAGATTGCCTTTTCATTTTGTTGGTGGTTTCCTTCTCTGTGTGGAAGCTTTTTAATTTGAGGTACTCCTGACTTTTATTGCCCTTCCTTTGGAATCCAATCCACAAAACAAACAAACAAACAAAAAACACTAAGACCATTGTCAAGGAGCTTACCACCCATGTTTTCTTCTAAGAGTTTTATGGTTTCAGGTTCTATAGCCAAGGCTTTAATCCATTGGAGTTAATTTTTTTATGTGGTGTAAGATACTGGTCAAGATTCATTCATTTGCATGTAGCTGTCCACTTTTCCCAAGCATCAGTTGTTTGAAGAAACCATCCTTTTCCTATTGTATATTCCTGCCTTCCTTATCATAAATTAACTGGCCACATGCCTGTGGATTTATTTCTATGCTTATAAATTAACTGGCCATATGTCTGTGGGTTTATTTCTATGCTCTCTATTCTATTCCATGAATCACTGGGTCTGTTTTTTTCTGGCAATACCATACTGTTTTGATTACTATAGCTTTGTACTATTGTTTGAAATCAGGGATTATGATATCTCTAGCTTTATTCTTCCATTTCAAAATTGTTTTAGCTATTTGGGTCTTTTGTTATTCCACATAATTTAGAATTATTTATTTTAGTTCTTTGAAAGATGCATTGGAATTTTGATAGGGGTTACTTTGAATCTGTAGATTGCTTTGGGTAATATAGGTAATATGGACACTTATAACAATAGTAATTTTACTGATTCTTGAATATGGAATATCATTCAATTTATTTGTGCCTTTAATTTCTTTTGTCAATATCCTATAATTTTGTCTTACAGTTATTTCACCTTTTTAGTTAAACTTATTCCTTTGCATTTTATTCTTATAATGATGATTGTAAATGAATTGTTTTCTTGATTTCTTTTTCTGATAGTTTGTTATTAGTTTATGGAAACAACAGATTTTTATATATTAATTTTGCATGCTGCAATTTTAGTGAATTCATTTATTCAGAAAACAGTTCTATTTTGGTGACTCTTTTCTCTATATAGAATCGTATTATCTGCAAACAGTAACAGTTTTACTTCTTCCATTTCAGGTTGTATTCCTTTTATTTCTTTTTCTTGCCTGACTGCTGTGTCTAGGACTTCCAGTACTATGTTGAATTAAATTGAAGAGAGTGAGCATCCTTGTCTTGCTCCTGGTTTTAGATAAAAAATTTTCAGCCTTTCAATGTTGAGTATGATATTAGCTGTGGTCATACATGGTCATTATTATGTTGAGGTACATTCCTTTTAAATCCACTTGGTTGAGAGTTATTATCTTCAATCAGTGTTGAACTCTGTCAGAATGCTTTTTCTGTATCTATTGAGATGATCATATGATTTATATCTTTCATTTTGTTAATGGGACATATCATGTTGATGAATTTGTGGATGTTGAACTAGCCTTGCATTCCTGGAATAAAACCCACTTGATCATATTATATGTCCCTTTTAATGTATTGTTTGGGTTTATTAATATTTTGCTTAGGTTTTTCATCTATGTTTGTTCAGGGATATTGTTCTTTAATTTTCTTTTTTGTGCTTTGTCTAGTTTTGGTATCAGAATAATGCTGGCTTTGTGATATGAATTTGGAAACATCCCTTACTCTTTAATTTTTTTGGAAAAGCTTGAGAATAATACGTATTAAATCTTTGAATTTTTGGTAGAATTCATTAATTCTGGTCCTGGATATTGCTTTGTTGGGAGGTTTTTTACTGATTTAATCTCCTTAATAGTGATTGGTCTATTCAGATTTTCTATTTCATGATTCATTATTGGAAGATTGTATGTTTATAGTAATTTATCCACTTTTTTTCTAGTTTTATCAATTTGTTGGCATATATAATTGTTTATAGTAGTCTCTTAAAATCTTCTGTATTTCTGTGGTGTCAGTTGTAATGTCTCATTCATTTCACATTTTATTTATCTGTGGTCTTTCTCTTTTCTTCTTGATGGGCCTAGTACATATGCTAAAAATTTGTCAATTTTGTCTTACAAAGAACCACCCCTTAATTTCATTGACTTTTCTTCTATTGGCTTTTTAGTCGCTATTTTATTTATTTCTCCTCTGATCTTTATTATTTCCTTTCTTGTACTAACTCTGGGCTTTGTTTTTATTCTTTTTCTAGTTTCTTCAGGTATACCATTAAATTGTTTCTTTTATATTTCTCTTTTTTCTTAAGAGAGACCTATGTTGCTATGAACTTCCCTTTTCAAACCTCTTTTGTTGCATCCCTTAGGTTTTGGTATGTTGTATTTGTATTTTCATTTGTCTCTAGGCATTTTCGATTTCTCCTGTCTTCTGGTTGTTTAGTAATATGTTGCTTAATTTCCACATATTTATAGCTTTTTTTCATGTACTTTTTTCTTCATGTAATTGATTCCCAGTTTTATACCATTGTGATTAAAAAGATGCTTGATATGATTTTAATCTTCTCTGTTGAGACTTGTTTTGTGACCTAACATGTTATCTATCGTTGAGAATGTTCCATGTGCACTTGAGAAGAATATGTATTCTGCTACTTTTGGATGGAATGTTCTATATTTATCTATTAAAGCCATTTAGTCTAATATGTTTTTAAAGGCCAATATTTCCTATTAATTTTTTGTCTTGGTCTATCTATTGATAAAAATGAGATGCAGAAATCCTCTAATGTTATTGTTTGCTCTCATTTTCTCCCTTTAGGTTTGTTAATATCTGTGTTTTATATTTTGGTATTCATATTTTGTGCATATATATTTATAAATGTTATACCTTCTTGAGTCCTTTATCACTAGGTAGTACCCCTCTGTCTTCTATTACAGTCTTTGTTTTAAAGTCTCTATTTGTCTGATATGAATATAGCTATACCAGCTTTCTTTTTATTTCCATTTTCATGGAATATCTTTTCCATCCCTTCGCTTTAGTCTGTGTTGGTCCTTACTTGTGAATGTGAGTGTCTTGTAGGCAGTATAGTTTTTAAAAAACTTTATCTTGGTTCTTTGCAAGATAAACAAAATTGACAGACTTTTATCACACTTACTAGACCCATAAAGAAGAAAATAGGAAGACCACAGATGAATAAATGCTGTGTCTAGTTTTTTTAAGCCACTTTTGATTGTACCATTTAATGTAATTGTTGTTTTTGATTGTACCATTTAATGTAATTGTTGTTAGGTACGTACTTATTGCCATTTTGGTAATTGTTTTCCATCTGGTTTTGTAGTTCCTCTATATTCTTTTCATCTTCTCTTTCTCTCTTCCCTTGTGGTTTGATCACAGTTTTTAGTGTTATATTTAGGTTCGTTAATTTTCTTTTATGTATTTACTGTAAATTTTTGCTTTGTGGTTTCTGTGAGGTTCACATATTATCTTATGTATACAACACTATTTTATGTTGATAGCAAATTAAGTTTGAACACATTACAATACATTTTACCCCCTCTCCATGGTTTGTATTTGTGATGTCACATTTTTCATCTTTTTATTTTATGTATCCCTTAACTAATTATTGTAGCTTTAATTTTACTACTTTTGTCTTTTAACATTCTTAGTAGCTTTATAAGTGATTAAATTCATTACCTTTACTATATATTTAGGTTTTTCAGTAGATTTTTTACTTTCATGTATTTTCTCATTATTAATTAATGCCAGTTATATTCAGCTTAAATACATCCATTTAACATTTATTGTAAGGCCTGTTTAGTAGTGATGAACTTCTTTAGCTTTTGCTTTCCTGGAAAATTCTTCATCTGTTTTCAATTCTGAATGATAACTTTGCTGGGTAGAGTGTTCTTGGTTGGAAATATATTTTCTTCTAGCACTTTAAATATGCCATGACCCTCCTTTCTGGCCTGCAAAGTTTCTGCTGAGAAATCTGATGATACCTTTATGGGGTTTCCTAGCACCAAATTTTTAGGTGCTTTTAAGATTCTTTCCTTAACTTTTGACATTTAAATATGTGTCCTGGTGTGGATCTCTTTGGGTTCATCTAATTTGGAACTCTCTGAGCTTCCTGAACTTGGTCTGCTTCTCTCCCTAGGTTAGGGAAGTTTTCAACCAACATTTCTTCACATAAGTTTTCTGCCCCTTTCTTTATTCCTTCTCTTTCAGAGGCCCCTATAATACAAATATTCTGCTTGATGTTGTCCCAAAAGGCCCTTAATTTACTTCATTTTTTTAAAATTCTTTTTTCTTTATGCTGACCTTTGTTGTGGGAAAGTTCCATTGCTTTTTCTTCTAGTTCACTAATCCTTTCTTCTATTTCATCCTATCTGATGTTGAGCTCTCTAGTGTACTTAGGCATGCGGTTATAGTATTTGTCAGTTCTGTGACTTCTGTTTGGTGCTTATCACATTTTGTATCTCTTTGTTGAATTTCTCACTCTGTTCACCGTTCTTCTGAGTTTGGCAAGCATCTTTATGTCCATTACTTTGAATTATTAATCAGGTAGATTACTTAATTCTGTATCATTAAGGTCTTTTTCTGAGATTTTGTCTTATTGTCTCACTTGGAGCATATTTCTCTGTTTCCTCAATTTGCTTGACTCTTTGTGTGTTTCTATGTATTAGGCTAACTGTCTCCCTCCTGGTCATGATGGAGTGGGCTTTTGTGTAGGTGATGAAGCACCTCATTCAATCTTGCCCTAACTCTCATTTATCTCTTGAATCTTAGTGATTGTCTATACCACCTGATTTGTTCTTAATATATCCCCATATTGAGATGTGCCAAGACCTGTCAGTCTTCAGAGGGAAGGAGTCTATTTAGCATTTATTTTTGGTCTGTCTGGTAGTCAGGCCCTCAGGCAGCAACATTAAAGTATGCAAATACATATGATCCTGTGGGGATGCAATCATAATCTCTCTTGGCCACCACACCAGGAGATCTGAAGGCGTCTCTTTGGTGAGAGTTGCAAAAATTGGAGTTCCAGATGAGTGTATAGGCTCCTTTTTGTCAAGTCTTGTCAAGCTGTAGCAAAGCCAAAGTGATGCTCAAGGATAGTGTCTCTCTTCTTATGTTCCCAGGGAGCATCTCCTTAGCTTCTAGATGTGTGGGAAACCTGAAACCTGTCCATCAGGCTGAAACTCCAGGCTGAGTATATAGGCCTTTTGCACAGGAAGGTGGAGGGAGGTTGTATTTGAGACTATCTGTGTAGTGCCTGAGGATAGTGACTTACAAAGGACTACATTTCTGACTGTTACATTCCTGTGGAGCTCAGAAATGCTAGCCCCCATGGACACCATGGCCAGCAATCAGAGAGTGTCTCTATGTGAATTGTGTGGCCTCCTGTCAACATCTATTTTTCATTTGAACTTCCAGAAAATTTTTAAATATGAAAAAAAAAATCCCTCTCTTCTTTAAGTACTGCTTTTTAAAGCATTCTTGCTGTACACTGCTCCAGTTTTTGTCTTCTCACCAGGCTCCCATTTGTGATCCATCTGAAATAACTATTTGCACATAACACATTCTCTGTTCACTGCTCATCTTCCCTGGAGTTGATGCTATTACCCATGGGGAGTCCAGACAAGGCTGGTGACCCACAAGGAACTGGCTGGGAACACTGAGATAAAGACTCTTTGTCATTGTGAATAATTCTCTATTTGAATTCTCAGCAATTAACCAGGCTTGTGGTGTTTTTTTTCGTTTTTTCCTTTATTTTTTTTTACCTTCTTGGTATATATCTAGCTTTAATTATTTCACAGAATGTTACTCTGAAGTTTTTCATCAAAACATAGACAAAAGTTAACATGATAGAGTTATTTCACCTGTGGCCTTTCTCCATTATGATGTATATCAATATCATTTCAGTGCACAAAAGTTAAAGCAGTTGTAGTTGTTAGATGCTGATTGAAAATAGAACTACCTAGAGACTAGTCATAAAAACAGGGAGTTTTTACTCCTGCCAAGGGACTGTTCAGGATTCACAAAATGTTTTCTGAAATATGAGATAGAACTATATGATTTTGATTTGAAAAATCAAGAAATTACAGTGCCCCCAAATGCAACATTAAAAGAGCAGAAAAAAGCGTGTTGAAAAGCTCCATGTCCTCTAGGATGCATTTTAAAGAACCCTAAAATTATCCAAGTAGCTTCTCTTCTATATAAGAGCTCACTTAAATCAGCCTCTAAGATCTTTAGTCAGTGAGCAGAGACATCTATCAAGTTCTCTTAAATACTGGGTGCCCTCTTGTATTTCTACTCAAGGCACTAATATGCTCCCTGTCTCCTAGGCTTGAAACTTTACAGCCCATCTTGATTTCTTTTTTCCCTCACCCCCATCTCTAGTCAGTTCACCCACCTGGTGCTAGCAGTTCCAGTAAGCTCTACAAATCCCAAGGGATGAATGTGTAGAACTTTCACAATTTAATCGTTAATTACTATAACTAACTGTTTACTTCTACACCTATAGTTGCAGTTTACTTGGAGGCACTTGCATAAGAAAACATATTTCATTGCTTAGTGGGATGGATTGAGTACAGACACAGAGCCTGGTTTAGGGGGAAAAAGTGAAACCTCATTGAGAAGCAGAAGCCTGGTGTTGAGAGCAACTTGCTTTTCACAAATCCACCTTGAAATTCTGTGCCCTAGAAAAATTAGAAATGAGAACATTTGAAGATCACTTGGGAAAGGTTGAAATTGTGAATGCTAAATTGTGATTGCTGAGGGGCTATGGTATTTCCTGCCTTTTCTGCCTGTAGTTTGTCTCCTCTAACTCATTTTTTAAAAAATCTGCTGGATTCCTTTTGCTAAAATACCATTTTACATTCCTCATCTCCTATTTAAAAACCTGCTGTTACTCCCCATTAGTGTTAGAAATCAATTCAAAGGCCTTAATAGAGGTTTCAGGCCTCCCACAACTTGGCCCATACCCATGTATCTACTGTTCTCTTTCATAAACCTTTCAAATGTAGCCAAATTGATTTGTTCTTTACCCCTGGAGTATATATTTTCCTATCTCTGCCTTTCTCTGAATTTTCTTTAGACTAGCTTTCAAATCTGATTCTCTATCTTTTATCTTTACTGTATCTGTGTGCAGGTCCTTTAGGTTTGTCCTGGGGACCTGGGTGGCTGAAAAGGCCACACCAGTTGAAATGTGGGAGTATTCCATGACATAAGCAAATGTCATTACTTCAATCATTAATGTTTGTTGACACAAAAAGTTAATTGAATTAGGATTGGGGATTGACCACACACTGAAAAGATGCACTCAATAATTCCATAATTGGAACCATTCCATAATTGCTTATCGTTGGTAATTCTCCCTGCTTTAGTAAAGCAGGCTTCATATTTTCCTATGAAAAGCCATAGTTAGAGCATAGAGCAGGCACTAGAATCAGATTGTCTGGGTGCAAAGACTCGCTCTGCCTCTTAGCTGTTTAATTTTGGCCACAGTTTCTGTATCTTTAAGTGGGTATAATAATGGTTTCTACCTACCTACCTCCTAGGGTGGTAGTGAGGATAAGAACAGTGCCCAGCACATGGTAAAAGCTCAATATATAATTAGCTACTGCTATTTATATTAGGAATAGTAGTAATATTAATCTATTTCTGATGAATTTGATATTTGTTCTTTCAGCATTTAGTTCACCACATTTAATTTTGAGTTAAAAGGTATTTCCTGCTTTGAGAATGAAATCTCAATGAATCTATTTCAAGTTAAAATAAAAATTCATCTAATATACCCTTAAGTAATAATGAGGCATTTAGTGCATTGAATAGTTATGTGCTTCCCAAAGTGAGAACTTACAACAAAGGAATCATTTAAACTTAACAATTCCTTGTATTAGTCATGTAATTATCCCTTCCCTTAGAAGCCTGGGGCCAAATGGATCCGTTCCCAGGAGAAAGGAACTATCATGTTTGGCTGAACAAAGATTTGAGTATAAAGGCTATCTACCCTCTGATCCATTGCTACCTCCCTGATCTTGGAATGCCTGCCTCCGCCATGAGAAAGAGCAGTAGGTGAGGCAGCAAAAGCAGGAGGGACTGTTCTTTCTCGAAGCCAATTTGAGGCCTAACATGCAGAAAGAAATGCCTTCTTCAGCTCTTCAAGAGGAAAAGGGCCCAAGGAAGTTGCTTGTATGTGTGAATCTTCTCATTCATTCATCCGTACATTCTTCACTCTTTCATTGTTTGTTCACTTCTACTATTTGTTGAGCATATATCTGGTGACAAGCACTGTGCTAGGTATCAGCATTTAGAAGAAAAGAATGTGATTCAGTTCTCTGCCTTGAGGTTAGGGAGATTTTGTTTGTGTGTGTTTTAACATAGCAAGTCAAATTAAATCTTAAAATATATTTCTTCTGGGAATGAATGCTTTCTGAAACAGATTTACATTTGCTAAACTCAGTGCCAAGTGGAACCAGTGTAATGAATATTTAAAAATCATGAAATTGAAGTGCTGCAGCAGTTGGAGAATCTCTTACTGAGGAAGAAACCCAGCCAGAGTTGGAGTCATGATGAGAAGGGAACTCTGGGACAGGCCTTAACCAGCGATTTCTGAGATCCAGTCACTTTATATATCTCTGTGATAAGATATTGGAGTTTAAATGTTACTACCAGGTCATATATGATTTTTAGATGTGAAGAAAATATTTTTACTGTCCCTTAGCATAGAGTTTTTTCCCACTGTAAGTCCAAGGGAGAGGAAATCCTGGGGCAGAATACCTGTAAAAACCAAAATCAGTCAAAGGGAGAAATAAAGTTAAAAACCCGTTTATTGCTTACAAACTGCAGTCCAGGGCCGGTTCTCTCCTCTGCCCCTGAAGAAACCAGCAAGCACACCAGGCCCTCCCTTTAAACTCTCAGGTTCAGACACGCCCTCCGTTGCCCAGGTAATTACCCACTGACATGGAGATGAACTTCTCTCCACCCCGACGATATGCAAATGAACTAAAGCCAGGCCAGACACTCTGGAAATGTTACAATTTTACCCACACCCACCTATTCCATCAGCCTGGGAAAAGAACTGTTTCCAAATTCCTGTCCATTATAAGCCACATGCTCTTGATTTTGGGGACTAACTTAAGTTTTGATCCTCTTTGTAAGTTTCTACTCAGATTTATGTGATTGGGTATGCTACACTGAGTTTGAAAATTTTCTTTTGTTTACTCATTGGAAGAGTCTCTGAAGTTTGTACAAGAACAGCAAACAGTGTTTCAACATTGTGAACTTTTTCTTACTAACCAGTAGGACCATTTATCATTCTTTAAGCCCCCTGACCACGAAATAATTGGGAGTTGTGGAAAGAACTCTCTCTTCAAAACTGGGAGGCAAGACAGGCAAGCAGTATTCATGATACAGATGAATAAACAAGTAAATATAGTACTTCATAAAAAATTGAGTTTATTCCATTGTTAGGTAGAAAATATCCTCTTTGTGATTTGCAAAAAAAATTCTGTTCTCTTAAATGGCCATGGGCTTTATTTAATACTTTATATCAAAGAGTAGCAGACAAGGCCATTGTGCAAACTGTTCTAGTGTTAAAAAATGAGCTGTGATAGTAACTTGGAGACATTGCAGGAAGTATGCCTGAGCACACCGTGGTTCCTCCTCAGTGTGGTTCTGAGAATATGATTCTCATGCGCTTTGTTGACTGAAGCCCACTAGAAGGAGGTCATCAGATAGGTAAAAAGTTCCTTTTTGTTAGCAGATGAGCGGGGAATGCTGTTCTTCCAATCAAGGAGAATGCCTAGTTGAGTACTAATGGGATTCTTAGCTTGGTTTTTTAATTAGAAGTCCTAATTAAGCCCTGACAAGATCTCTCTCTATTGATGTTTTGACATTCTCTCTATTGACCTGGCTCTTTGTTCAGAGAGCTTTTAGCAGCTAAACAAACAAATGTGGGGCAATGAGTAGAATTGTACATTCCATGTAGCCAATATCCAATTGTATTTTGCCACTAATGTATGATATCTTCATAAATCTCTTGCTATATTTGTGCTGTGGAAAGTTATGAAAAAAAAGAAAAAGAAATTTATTTTATGCTATTTTATATCTTGCTAATGATTGAACTTAACAGGAAATGCTCCTTTAATTAGTACCACATCATGCTTTGTTTAGGTCCTGTGTTGAGAAGCCTGAATTCTTTCTTTCATACAATGCCTGCCTCATTCAGACCCACTCACAGAGTTCTGTACATACACGTCAGTCCCCTGCTCCTGCACAAAACCCTTTAGTGGCTTCTTTTCTTCCTCTGGAGAGAATCCAAACTCCTTATAGTGAATGTCCAGAGGATTGATTTCTTCTCCAACCTCCTCGGAGCCTTTCTCCTTATTTTACATACACTAGCCTTACTAGATACTTGATATTTCATGGAATTTGTTAAGCTCTCCTTTGGTTAAGTGTGTTCACCTCTTGGGTGTCAACTTAAATGTTACTCCTGTGGAAAATCTTTCCTTCTCCACAGAAGCATTTTCTGACTTCATACTCTTCTTTTTGGTGAGATTAATGCATTTAAATTTACTTTTAATCAAGCATTCAGTGGCCTATTATGGCTGTTCTTTTCTAGACTTTAGATTTCTCTGAAGAAAAGGACTATATCCCTCTCTCTTTGCCTCTTCCCAGTGTGTGATACTGTGCCTATGGTCGGTTATTGGAAATACTAGCTGATTGATTGATAAGGAGAAGTTGTGCCAGTACTTACTACATGATGGAGAAACCTAATCCTACTAAAAATTAACTCTTGAGCCACATTTATGCATTTTATGTTACATAACACTAACAATCACCTACTTGCTTACTTGAAATTATAAATAGTATTTATAACAGTAAAATAGTATTGTAACATTCTTTTAATTATTTATTTATTTTTATTAAGGTATTATCTACACTCTTATGAAGGTTTGACATGAAGAAACAGTGCAGTTATTACATTCACCCATATTATCATGACCCCCCATACCCCGCTGCAGTCACTACCCATCAGTGTTGGAAGATGCCACAGAGTCACTCTTTGCCTTCTCTGTACTACACTGTCTTCCCATCATCCCCCCCACACCATGTGTGCCAATCATAATACCCAACAATCCCCTCTTCCCTCCCTCCCCACCTGCCGTTCCCCACCCCTCCCCTTTTGGTAAACGCTAGTCCCTTCTTGGAGTCACTCAGTCTGCTGCTGTTTTGTTCCTTCAGTTTTGCTTTGTTGTTAATACTTCACAAATGAGGGAAATCATTTGGCACTGGTCTTTCTCTGCCTGGCTTATTTCCCTGAGCATAATATATTCCAGCTCCATCCATGTTGTTGCACATGGTAGGATTTGTTTCTTTCTTATGGCTAAATAGTATTCCATTGTGTATATATACCACCTCTTCTTTATCCATTCATCTACTGAGGCATACTTAGGTTGCTTCCATATCTTGGCTGTTGTAAAGAGTGCTGCATTAAACATAAGGTGCATATGTCTTTTTGAATCTGAGAAATTATATTCTTTGGGTAAATTCCCTGGAGTGGAATTCCTGGGTCAAATAGTATTTCTATTTTTAGTTTTCTGAGGAACCTTCATACTCCTTTCCACAATGGTTGAACTAGCTTACATTTCCACCAGCAGTGTAGGAGGGTTCCCCTTTCTCCACATCCTCACCAGCATTTGTTGTTCTTAGTTTTTTTATACTGGCCGTCCTAACTGGTGTGAGATGATATCTCATTGTGGTTTTAATTTGCATTTCCCTGATAAGTAGCGATGTGGAGCATCTTTTCATGTGCCTGTTGGACGTCTGAATTTCTTCTTTGGTGAACAGTCTCTTCATATCCTCTGCCCATTTTTTAATCGGATTATTTGCTTTTTGGGTGTTGAGACATGTGAGTTCTTTATATATTTTGGATGTTAACCCCTTGTCCGATATGTCATTTAGAAATATATCCTTCCATACTGTAGGATGCCATTTTGTTCAGTTAATGGTTTCCTTTGCTTTTTAGTTTGATGTAGTACCATGTGTTCATTTTTGCTTTTGTTTCCCTTTCTCAAGGAGATGTGTTCAGGAAAAAGTTGCTCATGTTTATATTTAGGAGATTTTTGCCTGTGTTGTCATTTAAGAGTTTTATAGTTTCATGACTTACATTTAAGTCTCTGATCCTTTTTGAGTTTACTTTCATGTATGGGGATAGACAATAATCCAGTTTCATTCTCTTGCATGTAACTGTCCAGTTTTGCCAACACCAGTTGCTGAAAAGGCTATTTCCCCATTGTATGTCCATGGCTCCTTTATCATATATTAATTGCACATATATACTTGGGTTTATATCTGGGCTCTCTAGTCTGTTCCATTGGTCTATGGGTCTGTTCTTGTGCCAGTACCAAATTGTCTTGATTACTGTGGCTTTGTAGTGGAGCTTGAAGTTGGGGAACATTATCCCTCCAGCTTTATTCTTCCTTCTCAGGATTGCTTTGACTATTCAGGGTCTTTGTGGTTCCATACGAATTTTAGACTATTTGCTCTAGTTTGTTAAAGAATGCTGTAAGTATTTTGATAGGGATTACATTGAATCTGTAGATTGCTTTAGGCAGGATGGCCATTTTGACAATATTAATTCTACCTATCCATGAGCACGGGATGTGTTTCCATTTATTGGTATCTTCCTTAATTTCTCTCATGAGTGTTTTGTAGTTTTCAGAGTATAGGACTTTCACTTCCTTGGTTAGGTTTATTCCTAGGTATTTTGTTCTTTTTGATGCAGTTGTGAATGGAATTGTTTTCCTGATTTCTCTTTCTGATAGTTCATCGTTAGTGTATAGGAAAGCCACAGATTTCTGTGCATTAATTTTGTATCCTGCAACTTTGCTGAATTCAGATATAAGATTTAGTAGTTTTGGAGTGGAATCTTTAGGGATTTTTATCTACAATATCATGTCATCTGCAAACAGTGATGGTTCAACAACTTCTTTACCAGTCTGGATGCCTTTTATTTCATCATGTTGTCTGATTGCTGTGGCTAGTACCTCCAGAACTATGTTGAAATAAATAGTGAGAAGTGGGCATCCTTGTCGTGTTCCCAATCTTAATGGAAAGGCTTTCAGCTTCTCACTGTTAAGTATGATGTTGGCTATGGGTTTGTCATATATGGCCTGTATTATGTTGAGGTACTTGCCCTCTATACCCATTTTGTTGAGAGTTTTTATCATGAATGGATATTGAATTTTGTCGAATGCTTTTTCAGCATCTATAGTGATGATCATGTGGTTTTTGACCTTTTTTTGTTGATGTGGTGGATGATATTGATGGGTTTTCTAATATTGTACCATCCTTGCATCCCTGAGATGAATCCCACTTGATAATGATGGATTACCTTTTTGATGTATTTTTGAATTCGGTTTGCTAATATTTTGTTGAATATTTTTGTGTCTGTGTTCATCAGGGATATTGGTCTGTAATTTTCTTTTTTTGTGGTGTCTTTGCCTGGTTTTGGTATTAGCATGATTCTGGCTTCATAGAATGAGTTTGGAAGTATTCCCTCCTCAAATACTTTTTGGAAAACTTTAAAGAGAATTGGTATTAGGTCTTCACTAAATGTTTGATAAAATTCAGCAGTGACACCATCTTGTCCAGGCATTTTGTTCTTAGGTAATTTTTGATTACCAGTTGAATTTGGTTGCTAGTAATTGGTCTGTTAAGATTTTCTGTTTCTTTCTGGGTTAGCCTTGGAAGGTTGTATTTTTCTCGAAAGTTGTTCATCTCTTTTAGGTTATCCAGTTTGTTAACATATAATTTTTCATAGTGTTCTCTAATAGTTCTTAGTATTTCTGTGGTGTCTGTAGTGATTTTTCCTTTCTCATTTTTGATTCTGTTTATGTCTGTAGAATCTCTTTTTTTCTTTATAAGTCTGGCTAGTGGTTTATGTATTGTTTTTATTTTCTCAAAGTACCAACTCCTGCTTTCAGTGATTCTTTCTATTGTTTTATTCTTCTCAATTTAATTTATTTATGCTCTGATGTTTATTACATTCCTCCTTCTACTGACTTTGGGCCTCATTTGTTCTTCTTTTTCTAGTTTCATTAATTGTGAGTTTAGACTGTTCATATGGGATTGTTCTTCTTTTCTGAGGTAGGCCTGTATTGCAATATACTTCCCCTGTAGCATGGCCTTTACTGTGTCCCACAGATTTTGCAGTGTTGAATTATTGTCATTTTTCTTCATATATTGGTTGATTTCTGTTTTTATTAGGTCATTGATCCATTGTTTATTTAGGAGCATGTTGTTAAGCCTCCATGTGTTTATGGGCTTTTTTGTTTTCTTTACATAATTTATTTCTAGTTTCATACTGTTGTGGTTTGCGAGGCTGGTTGGTACAATTTCAATCTTTCTGAATTTACTGAGGCTCTTTTTGTGGCGTAGCATATGATCTATTCTTGAAAATGTTCCATGTGCACTTGAGAAGAATGTGTACCCAGCTGATATGGCTGTAGAGTTCTGTAGATATCTGTTAGGTCCATCTGTTCTAATGTGTTGTTCAATCCCTCTATCTCCTTACTTCTTTTCTGTCTGGTTGACCTGTCCATTGGAGTGAATGTAGTGTTGATGTGTCCTTGAAAGAATGCATTGCTTTCTATTTCTTCCTTTAATTCTGTTGGTATTTGTTTCACATATGTAGGTGCTTCTGTTTTGGGTGCATAGTTATTTATAATGGTTATATCCTCTTGTTGGATTGACCCCTTTATCATTATGTAATGTCCTTCTTTGTCTCTTGTGACTTTCTTTGTTTTAAAGTCTATTTTGTGATACAAGTACTGCAACTCCTGCTTTTTTCTCCCTATTAGTTGCATGAAATATCTTTTTCCGTCTCTTCACTTTTAGTCTATATATGTCTTTGAATTTCATATGAGTCTTGTAGGCAGCACATAGACTTGTCTTGTTCTTTTATCCATTCAGTGACTCTGTGTCTTTTGATTGGTGCATTCAGACCGTTTACATTTAGGGTGATTATCGATAGTTATGTACTTTTTGCCATTGCATGCTTTAGATCTGTGGTTACCAAAGGTTCTAGGGTAACTTCTTACTATCTAAGAGTCTAACTTAACTCACTTAGTATGCTATTACACACACAATCTAAAGGTTCTTTTTTTTTCTCCTTTTTCTTCATCCCCCATGCTTTACATATTGGGTGTCATATTCTGTACTCTTTGTCTATTCCTTAACTAACTTTGGGAGTAGTTGATTTAATTTTGCTTTTGCTTAGTAATTAACTGTTCTATTTTCTTTACTGTGGTTTTATTACCTCTGTTGACAGCTATTTAGCCTTAGGAACACTTCCATCTATAGCAGTCCCTCCAAAATACACTGTAGAGATGGTTTGTGGAAGATGAATTCTCTCAGCTTTTGCTTATTTGGAAATTGTTTAATCTTTCCTTCAAATTTAAATGATAATCTTGCCAGATAGAGTATTCTTGGTTCAAGGCCCTTCTACTTCATTGCATTAAATAGATCATGCCACTCCCTTCTGGCCTGTAAGGTTTCTGTTGAGAAATCTGATGATGGCCTCATGGGTTTTCCTTTGTATGTGATCTTTTTTCTCTCTCTAGCTGCTTTTAAAAGTCTATCCTTATCCTTGATCTTTGCCATTTCAATTATTATATATCTTAGTGTTGTCTTCCTTGGGTCCCTTGTGTTGTGAGATCTTTCCACCTCCATGGCCTAAGAGACTGTCTCCTTCCCCAGATTGGGGAATTTTTCAGCAATTACCTCCTCTAAGACACTTTCTATCTTTTTCTCTCTCTTTTTCTTCTGGTACCCCTATGTAATGTGAATATTGTTCCAGTGGGATTGGTTACACATTTCTCTTAATATTCTTTCATTCCTAGTGATCCTTTTTTCTCTCTGTCCCTCCGCTTCTTTGTATTCCTCTTCTCTAATTTCTGTTTCATTTATCATCTCTCCCACCTTGTCTAATCTGGTTTTAAAACCCTCCATTGTGTTCCTTAATGATTGGATCCCATCCTAAGTTCGTTCCTGGTTTCTTGAATATTTTTCTGTACCACCAGGAGCATGTTAATGATTTTTATTTTGAAATCTCTTTCTGGAAGATTCATGACATGGATTTCAATTGAATCTCTCTCTGGTGTATTCATAATTTTGCTTTGAAGCAGATTCCTTTGATGTTTCATATTTGTATGTGGCACCCTGTAGTGCCCAAAATCTCTACTCTTTGGAGCTGCTCAGCTCCTGGAGCAATTTCATGGGTTGCATGGGAGCAGTGATGGTGCCTGCGGGGAGGAAAGAGCTATTTCCTGCTTCCCGGCAGCTATGCCTGTCTCCACTGCCAGAACCTGTTGTCAGAACATACAAGTGTAAGCCTCTATGCTTTGCATTTGTAGCTGCTGTAGGCAGGGCTTCCTTCTGGCTGGCCTGACACCAGGGCAGGGGTTGCTAGTTTGTGAGCAGGGTGCAGGCTGGCCGGGAGGAAGGCACACCAGGCTGTATATCCCTGTGGGGGGGCCTCAGAGCTGTCTAGCCAGCCAGGGACATGGAAGCACCTGAACATCCTGATAGTTCCCAACCTGCTGGGCAGAGTGTGCCTGGAGAATTTTGTCTGTGTGTCCTTTCTCCTGATCAGTAAGCACACTGTGCAATCCTTGCCCCTTTATTAGCCCTCTCGCTGTTAGGAAGTTTCTCAGCCTGCCTGCCACAGCAGCCAGATGTAGATCTCTTTTTTCCACAAGCAGCTGGAATCTCAGTCTCTCCAGGTATTCTGCCTGTCTTAGCTTTCCACCCCCAACTAATCACCAGAGTACCATGCACTTTAGGCTTGTGCTCCCAGATCAGATTTTCAGGGCTGGGTGTTCATCAGTCCCAGGCCTCCACTCCCTCCCTGCTGTGTTTCTCTTCCTCCTGCCAGTGAACTGGGGTGGAGGAAGGGCTTGGGTCCTGCTGGATCGTGGCTTTGGTAGTACCCTGTTCCGTGTGGTCTATTCTTTTCTCCAGGTGTATGCATCTGGCACAGCCTTCTTTCCTGTTTCTTTTTCAGGATTAGTTGTATTAATTATATTTTCATATTATATGTGGTGTTAGGAGGATATCTGTCTCACCTCTCATGCTGCCATCTTTAATCTCCGCATTCTTTGATTTATAAAATAACATATCTTCATTAAGCACCTACCAGATTAGAATGTGATCAGTTAGTCTGAACTAAAAATTTTTTAGATAACTCATGAAAGAAAAATATGTCTCAAACATCCAACAGCCTTATAGGTGTGTTATTATACATTTAAAGTATTGTGTTGGTAAATCTCAGCTCCTGTCTATTCCTTATATATGAAGTCCCTTAATAATGTCTATTAATCTCATCCTAGATCAAAGAACTATTTTTTTTCAAGAATTTAATTTCATTTTTATATATATTTAATCACTGATCTATCCAGTCATTGCTTATTGGATGGAACAATAAATGAATAAATCAATTAATTTTAAAATATTTAATACTAGGCTTACGTTGTGAGTACTTATGAAGAAATATAAAATACGAACTATAGAAATATTGAGAAAATATTAAGATTCAAACTTTCAGTGATTCAAATATTATTCATTCTTCTAGTTATGCTGAAATAATAATGACTTTGCTGCATTTTGTCTCCTGAATACTAGACTATTTTAATATATTTAGAAAAATATAAGACTTTGGCCTAGCTAAAGTTTGGGAATAATCTGTATCTCTTCTTAGTTTAAAAGTATGACAGTAAATATTTCTATGTAGAAATAAGTCTGTTGAACTTCAACAAGATAATCTAGATGATTATTTGGTGAGAACAGTATTATTTAACCTTTACATTCAAATCCTGACCAAAAGTTCATGGTCATGGTGCATGGGCCAGCAGTGAAATAGCACTCTGTGGAGAGCTACTAAAGTTTAAAGTAATGTTGAATGTCTGATGTTAAAAACAAAGTCATGCTATTGTAAAAATCTTATGAATTTAGTTTTGTGGCACTAAAGTTACATAAACATTTTGAACTTTAATTATAGTACTCCTTTAAAAAAAAACAAAAAACTTTCCACTGACCAGAGACTACACATTGCATATAGCATTGAAAGCTAGACCTGGAAGATGGTCAAATGAAAAAGGCCTAGTAACTCTCCCTAAGGATTGGGATTCTAGGGAACTTAAATAGTACGTCCCCTAATAATATGTTGTGTGCCATGATAGACTCCGAAAATTAAATGGAAAAGAAAACATGAGAATAACAGAGGGGAAGTGATTAATGTAAATTTGTAGAATCAGAGAATGCTGCATTTTAGTCATGGAAGACAGAACATTCCAGGTAGAATAGAGCTGCTGGATCAAGTTACAGTTTACTTTGTTTCCAGGGAATAGGACCATTCAGTGGGACTGGACAGAGTATGCTGGGGGATGGGTCTTGTAGGTAGTCATGGCAATTCTGATTATGTCCAAATTGAGAAAAGCCTTAAATGAATTGAACTTTGTTTGATAGGTAATAGGGAACCATCACTAAAGTTTTTTTTAAATTGAAAATTGACTCTTGCAATCACTGATGATCACCAAAAATTTCTCTCTTCCAGGCATTTATGAGAATTGCACTTTTCACACTGTCCTGCTTCTGTTCTTTCTGGTTTGATGGGATCATGTAGCTACTTCTGAGAATGATGTTGGTACTAAAATTGATGGAGAATTTAATGACCTATAAGAATTTTTTTGAGCTGTCTTTCTGTCCTTCAGTATGTTTGAGATAGTAGTTGCTGCAAATCAGTAGAGCTGTCCACTGACCAGAGACAAATCATATAGTTTGAGCAAAACTTTTGTTGTTTTAAGTTGCATGTGGAGCATTGAGAATAGTTTATTATGCAGCACAGTCCGTCCCATCTTTACTGATACAGGAATGGAGTCAGGTCCTTCCTTTAAAATGACAATCCTGGTAGTAATAAATAGGATACATGAAAAGACGAGAGTTCTGGAGTTGAGACCACTCATGTGCTTGTTGGATTAATCCTGACAAAAAGTAGTGCAGGTCAGGCAGTGGCAGTAGAAATGGAAAGGAGGAAATAAGGTGAGTGGTTAGGTGGAGAAAGAATCAACAGGATATCTTAAACTAGATGGGGGGCCAGGGTAAGAGGAGAATTGAAGTTTACTTCCAATAAAAATTTTTATTTTCTGAAACTTCCCATTGAAAAGATCACATTTACGTGTTTCTTATGTCTTTGTGATTTTCTCTTTAAGCAAACTCTTTTTAATTTTTTTCCCCCGAGACCTTTGGTAAAATTTAATTGATTTGTTGTCTTTTCTTTTGTTTGCTCACAGTTTGATAACTATTTAGACTTTCTGTATTTTGCTTTTTAATTGTTTCATCAGTTATTCTACATTGTATACACATGTGTTTTATTTAACAATATTTTAAATCCAATAAAAAATACTTTGTTTCTAGTGAATTAATGGAAAAAAAAGATTGTTTTAACTACTCTATCAATATATAGTGTTATATTCTAGTAGCTATGATATAGTAGTCACGGAAAGAGCTGCAATGAGGCAAGTAGGGTAGGAGTTAGCTTCATTTAGTAAATGAGAAACATGAAAGTGAGAGGTATTAAGTTAGTAAAGAGCAAAACCAGTCTTAAACATATGTCTTCTGTCTCCCTGTTGACCTCTCTTCACACTACACAATGGCTGCCTTGAACTCTCAAAATTTTGAAGCACAGAGAAAGCTCAAGAGCACCAGAGATATAAGCACAGAATCTGGACAAATCGCAGACAGTCAGACCTAGAAAAGAACTTATTAACCTCTAAAAAGTCTGCCTAGTATAATATGACCTTTGGATTTTTAATGACTATGGGCCTCTTCTGAGTTTTTTAACTTCCTGTACAGTTCTATAGATCTTATTCCTTCTACTCCAGTCTTGGTATAGTGGAGGTATGGTGAAAGCATGTGCATTAGCACTCTACCCAAAATACTGATATGGGTAAGTATAGGCTAGAGGTCAAGAACAGACTCTGGCGTCAGATGGCCAGTGCCAAGTCCAGGCTCCATCCTTTGGAGCCCTGTGACTTTAGGACTGTTACCCTCTCTCTGAGCATTAGTTTGCTCGCCTCTGCAATGGAGTAAGAGTCGTATTTGGGTCCTAGAGTTATTGTGAAGTTTACTAATATAAAGATCTTACTACAGGATTTTGCACATTGTGAGCTCAATAACCTAGCCTGGTTAGACAATGACCTAATGAGGTGGCTGTAAGAGTATGGCGGGTACTGCCATCAGTAACTACTTGAGATCTAAATTATAATTCAGCAACTGTGCCTGGTAATTTGTTAGTGTTCAATATGTTTAAGAATGTTTGAGGAATTAAAATGTTTGAGGAATAAAAATATTAGGATTGGGTTGCTCTGCTCAATTCTGAAATCTTGATTAGAAAAAATCCTATCAATTAGGTATATGGGAACACATGATTGCTGCATTTTTTTTTTGTATGTAATATTTATTTGCACCTTTATCTATAGAAGATTGTTGGATTTTTAATGCTGAATACTCAAATAGTTGTGAAAACCAAAAGTAAAGGCAAAACAATCATTGCTCTCACTTTGATTCTTATTTTGAATGTATAACTTCTAGCAAAAATCTTTCATTTTGGTTAATATTTGACTTTCTCCTTTCCTTGGGGTTGAATTCACACAGGTTTTCAAATACTAATCTTTTAGTTATACAAGTTAGAGAATGAAACCAATTCCTTTTCATATTTCTGATTAATATATGACTTGTTTGGTTTATAGCCTGGGTACATTGGTAATGTACTGAAAAGCAATGCTTTCTAAAGCAGGTGAATAATATAAGAAAGTCTGTGAAGCCAAAGTCACTTTGTTCAGCCAGCATGATATATAGCTTCATGTAGTTACTAGTGAACTGTACAGGTATGATGTAATGCATGCAAGGAAAGTGCTTTGCACATACTAAATGCTTAAAACATGCTACAATTGTTCCTAATTCAATTTTATCTATTTTTTTGTACCTTAAATAACTTTTTTAGGATTCACAATTATTTTGGATGTGCTTGTGGTTTCAAAAATAAAAGATTGTAGCATTTTCAATATCAATATTTTAAAAAATACCAGTTTCTAATAGTCAACATTTTAAACACTTTTTAAAAACATAATAAGAAACTTCAACTAGAGATTTTTTTAATTTATCTTTTTTCAGTAATGTGGTATATTAGTAAAGAAAATAAGAACCATTGTTGCTTTTTAAAAAACCTGAATATATTATGCTTACCATCTTTTTTCTATAATTTGGAATTTGGTAACAAGATATCCTGAGAGAGTAACCAGCTTTTCCCCTTTTTAACAAATATACAAAATTTAAATGATCATATGATACTTTTTCAAGAAACTTCCCCCTCACTGGCATAGAGACTTCTCCTCCTCTAATGGTGCACTTACTGTCTGAGATGGAAGACATGCCCAGACACCAGGCTCCTCAGAACCATACAAAATGCTATCAAAGTCCACAAACACATGGCAGTTTTGCTGTGGACTTCTTACCTTTAAAATGTGTATGCTCATTTGGCTAGGAATTCAGTCAACAAAACTAATGATTAATTCTGCCTTATGAACAGGATATCCAGAGGTTAATATCTCTAAGAGATCTATTAATTGTAGGTATAAAAAGTAAATTTCAGGAATGTCTCTTTCCAGGACATCATACATTCCTGTTTTTAGAAAGAAAAATTAATTTTGACAATCAAGATTCTTAATAAATTAACAAACAGCCTAACTAGGGCAACTGAGTTAAATGTTTGGAAATAATTCTACATTAAAACAACATATTAAGGAACTGTACAATGTTACAAATTGTGTTATCGAATGAATGTTTGTATCCCCACAAAATTCATATGTTGAAACCCTAGAGCCCAATGTGATAGTATTTGGAGATGGTGCCTTTGGGAAGTAATTGGGGTTAGATGAGGTTGTGAGAGTGGGGCCCTTGCAATAGGATTAGTGGCTGTATAAGAAGAAGAGAGAGGTACCAAATTTAGCTGGTACCTTGATCTTGAACTTCCAGGCTCCAGAGCGTTGAAAATAGATCTCTTATTGTTTAAGCCACCCAGCCTATGGTATTTTGCTACAGAAACCCATGCTGACTAAAACAAATTGTAAATGGGAATATTTACCTTGATGTTGTTATTAAAACATGGGTATGTAATTTAAGGAGTCAGATAATTCATAAATCATATTTACTTTTTCTAACCCTTGTTTTTATTTCATATCTAGCTCAAAGGGAACCTTTTCTCCAGCTGTGTTTTAAAAATGCCATAAGACCTGTTTCTTTGGGTTTTTTTGGACCTGTTTTTTTGTAGTACCTCTTAGTGTACTTCAGTAATAATGCTGCTTTTGATGTGTGCTAGGGAAAAAGGTTGTTCTTTTGTTTATATTTTGGATGAGGGAGTTGAGATAAACATTTTAAGAAGGGATTGCTATTGCCTGAAATATGCCCAGAACCAGTGAAATTACCTGATTGTGTCTATTTCAGGCAAAAACATGGACCTTAGTAGAAGCACAAGTTACTTATTCGACCATATTTCAGAAATTTCCATGTGCCCTCACAATGACTAGAGACTTGTAACAACTTTGAAACATAACTCAGTTAATCTTGTAGTTTTTAAAATGATAAATACTAGCTCTTTTACAGTATAGGCTGTTATTACTCACAGTGGAAAAACAGGATAATAGAGGGATGTGTGATTTGAATCTGTAAATTTTTGTGTGCATGCTTTTGTGTAGGGTGTGGGTGAGGTATGGGAGAGTACCAAGGGAAAAAGGTGGCAGTTGTAACAAATGAATTAAGTGTATTACACTTTTAAAAGAATGGCTCTTGGAAAGAATCTGGTTTGGTCCAATTACAAGTAGCAAAGATAATAATATCTGTGAATTACCTGTATGCCAACAGTCTTGTAGTATATTTCAGTGGACTCAGCTTTTCTTCCTTGGTGTAATAAGAACTCTGTGTCTTTTTTTAGTCAGTGGCCTTTGATATTTTCAGATAAAAGACATCCTTGTGAATTCTTTGATCATACATGACAGCAAGCCATCAAACTCTTACTCATGGCAGCTTTAAGAAAGGTTCATATTATTCAAATTCATTAAAAATTATGTAATAGAACAGTAGCTTTTTTATAGAGTGTGAAGGAAATTAAGCCCAAATTTAGTTGTGTGCTCCAAAAAAGAATTGAAATGGGAAGTTATTGGCCAGAAAAGAAAAACCTTGAACTCTAAATCGAGTGTCTTATCAGTATTTGACTATTCAGTGAGTTTATTTAACACCAGAGCATCCCCAGGGAACAGTCTGACTTTGGAAGAAATCTGGGCTCAAGCATTATTAGCTCCACCGCTTACTAGTTGTGTTCTCTTTCTAGTATTTTTCAACTGAAAACTGGGCATAAAAATAGTATCTATTGCAGAGGGATGTTTCAAAATAAATGAGATAGTAGATATAAAGCACAATATATTATACATGTTATATATATTATACTTTATAATACTGGCAGATAGAAAATACATAATAAAATATGTTTTTCCCCCTGGTTTTGATAGTAATTTCTATACTTCCTAACTGTGTGTTGTGGTTCAGAATCACATTTCAGTTGATCCTTGAACAACATGGATTTGAACTGTGTGAGTCCATGAATTTTTTTCAATAAACATATTGGAAAAAGTTGTGGAGCTTTGCAGTAATTTGAAGACACATTTTCTTTTTTCTAGCTTGCTTTATTGTAAGATACACTAAATAATACATATAACACAAACTGTGTTGATGGTTGATGTTATCGGTAAGGGTCCTGGTCAATAGTAGGCTATTAGTATTTAAGTTTTGGAGGAGTCAAAAGTTATACAATGATTTACAACTGCATAGAAAGTCAGCACCCTGAACCCCCAAATTGTTCAAGGGTCAGCTGTATTTAGTGCCTCCTTTATAAACAGAGGATAACACTGGCCTTAGGGGTTGTTGCGAGAATTATGGATGTTGTGAATCATCTTACATGTTGCCATGCAAGCTCAGTTACTCTGTGGTGTTTTTGGGTAAGTCAGAGAAAATGCATTTCATGCCCTTAGGGACTTTGTAGAACAACAGGACTAAAATACAGAAAATACATGAGTATAGGTGAGACTACTGCAGTTGTATATATGAAAAGAAAAAAACTTCATAAATGTGAATGCTTCTAAGTTTAGATTCCTGATACTTAGATCTGGACCATGCTGAAGTTTACTTTGAAGATGTCTGTGATTAAAGGATTTAATAAACTAAATAAAATGTAAAACATAGTTTAAAGAGACATTTTCTTTACCTGATCAGATAATTTATAGTCAACTGCAATAACTTGTTTTTATATTTTTTGTTTTATTGGGATTTTTTTTTTTTACTTTGATCTAAAGTGATAGACATATAGTACTTTTAATATCAAATGCCTTTACATGCTAGTGTTAAATATCACTGAACCACAACTAGGTAAAATCTATGAGGCTGTATTTACTAGTGTTATAATTGCAAAGTCAGCCTCTGTGTCACTCATCCTCTACATTCATTCATTCATTCACTCAAGAAACATTTTGAGCCGATCACTAAGCAATATGTTGAGACACAGCAGTGAATAAAACAGTCTCTCTCCTTAGGGAACTGTGTTCCAGTGGAGGAGAGAAACAAACAGAGTAAGTTAAAAAAATACATAATATATAAAGTTATAACACGTGCTATGAAGAAGACTAAGGAGGAATAAGATATGGAATGTTTTTGGGAGGGAATGTGAGTTGGAGGACCAGGTAAGGTCTCTCTGAGAAGGTAATATGTCAGCAGCAAGAGGAGAGAGGACACACGTTTAGGAAAGAATTCTCCATGCAGAGGAATAGCAGGGCAAAGACCCTGAGGTGGGGGTTGGCCTGGGGTCCTTAGGAAATCAAGGAGCATCTGAAGCAAAGTGAGTGCATGGAGAAAGAGCAGCTGAGGTTAGATAGAGAAGGAGCTGTGAGGCCAGAACATTCAGGACCTTCCCTGGCTTTTTCTCAGTTCAAGTACGACACCCCTGGGTTTTGAGCAGAAAGTGAAATATTGGTCTTACGACATCCTGAGGTCCTATTTTTTCTGTCCCCATTATGTTGTAACCTTTTTCTGAATCATTTGCAATTAATCAAAATTGCTGAAAAGTAGAACATTAAAATGTTCTACTAAGGAATGGTATCTCATGCATAGCTTAAGCTCAAATCTCCAAATCTACTAGGTTTTATTTACTGCATGGGAGTAGAATGCTAGAAACACATAACATTGTTTCTTTTAAATTTAATCACATGTTTTAAAGAAATGTGTGTCAATGGATAGGTAGCCAGGCCTATAACTCCAGTGCTGTGGATATTTAACTGGAGTACTTTGGGAACTGCAAACTCTCTATGATAATTCTGGCATCGTTTCTCTTGGTCCATATACAGTGTTTGTGCACTGGGCAAAGATATATTTGACTTGCTAAAAGTAACCTTAAAAGGAAAGGACAACTTGCATTTTTTCTTCCCAAAAAAAAGCACTTTAGAGCACATTTTTCCACATTATTCTGAATCACATAGTTAATGCATCTTATCCAGAGAGGATATCACTGGAAAAGAGAAGAGGGAAGAGGAACATATCCTTGGTGCCTAATAGTGCATTATTAATGTTCTAAGTGCCACCGAGGAGAGCTGTTCCAGACTGCCAGCCCACACCTGTCATTAATGGGACCAGGTATCTGCATGGGGCTTGTATTTGTCTGCTGAGATCTGTGTCTTGAAAGGGTAGTATTTTGCAAATAAGAATATCATTAAGTCATTACTGCTGAATTCTACCCTCAGAACTCAGCATGAATATATACTAAAGTCAAAGTTAATTTAAAAAGTAAATTGCAAAGAGAAATATAGCATGAGTTCTTCTTTACTGAAGACAAATGAACATTTGTATAAGTAATCCCCTTTAGCAAATGGAGATAGAATGAAGTTTGTATGATTATCAACTACTTTTTTAAAAACTTCTATGTAAATAAATAAATAGTTTGGAATGGGTAATTCTTATTCTAATCATTCACTTCTAGTTAGAAATGTTAGTAAAATATGAAAGTGCTATGTAAAATTCTTTGGAAAGGCAATGCAGAAGACATAATTTGAGACAAAAACCTAGAATTATATATTGTCATTTTGCCAAAAAGTTTACAAATACCATAGGAGAAAATGAAATTGTAAAGACTTTAGAGAATTAATTGCACTGTCCTATTTACATTAGCATGTCTTTCCAAATAGTAGGTATTATTAGAACAGATTTAAACTCAAAGCCAGAAGAAAACAGACTCAGTTTTTTCAAAGCCCTTTATTTGTTAAGTAGTTAATTGACAAAAACAATTAAAAAAACTAAAAATCTGCTGTAGGTAGAAAATCCATTCCACTCCTATGTAAAAACATTAGCACTATCCTTGTCCTCTAATTGCCTAATCAAATTTGGAATATGTGGACTCTACTAGGAATCAAGAGTTCTGGGCCTGACCCTGTCACTAAACCATCAAATCCCCTTAACATATCATCTAAAATCTAAGACTGACTTTCTACTTTTATAAAATTCTTAGACTGCTTACTGTGAAAGCTTTCTTAAAAAAATTTTCATATGTCTGATTTTATCATTTCATATAATTTTCATATCATTCATGTAATTTCATCTCAATTTCATATTACCTTAAAATATGAAACCCTATACATATGTAACCTTATAACTATGTACAAAGTTGTATAGGTAACCTTATATGTAATTATATATATGCACACACACACACACACACACATATATATATATCCTATATATGTATTTATTACAATTATAGAATGAGTAGAAAAAGATAAGCCTAGTAAGATATCAGACAAGTGAGAGTACAGAGGGGAATGCTTTTGTTTTAGTAATAACTGTCATTTATATACACTTACTCTATAGTCAGAAAGTGTGCATGGTAATTAGATATATCACACAGTAAGCTGATGAGTACATGTCTTATCGCCAGTTAATCCATTGGGGTGTAGTTACTCATCCATTCAATAGCAGTAAAGCCAAGCACTACACCTCACACACTTAACCACAGCACCAACAGCTTCTCAAAAGCATTGACTAGAAATGATCCTGGAGAGATGGGAGATAACCAGATTCGATTGAGAGGAAAGGATATGGTGGTGCCATGACAGGAAATCTGGACTTTAGCATTTAGTCAAAAGGCAACCATTGATTATTCCTGCCCAGAGAAGTCACATGGTAAAAGCAGTACTTGAAGATTAGTAAGACCTCAGCTTTACAGAGGTAAAAATATGATTGCTCATTTATTAATGACCTGTTTTATAGAATACAGAATAATGGAGACAAAGTCTTTGGTGGCTTATGTTTTTATTTGTTTTGCTTTGTGGGAGGTTTTTGTTTTTTCTTTATGGACTGACAGCTGTAAGTTATAATGACTTCCCAGATGTATATGTGCCCCCTCCCAGCCCATGGAGAGTAGTTAATTGCTCTCATTCCCATCACATATTTAGGTCAGGAGAAGTAGAGAGAGGGGGCCAGCACTGCACTCACTAATTAAAACCAATGTGGGATGATGAGCCTCTGAAAAGAATAAGATCAGCAGTGATGAAAAGAAAAAATAGCACACAAGCAGGCACCTAAACCAAGGATACTGGTGACTCAGCTCTTCCAGAGGGCGTCAGCCTACCCATGATCCGGGAAGACCTAGCCTTTGGTTTGGTTTGGTGAGGCAGGGAGGGTGGCCTTGAGGTGTCCACAATTCAAACCACTGGCTCAGTCAGATGCCCTCTCCCTCCCTACTTCTTGCCTTTTTAATTGCTTTAGGATTAAAGAATCATAGGTTCAGGAAGTAATTTAGCAGTCCTGTACTCTAGACAATACTAGAGAATACCCTGTGTAATATGCCTGGTAGATTTTTAACTCCATTTAGCAAATACTGATTGAGCCCCTCTTTTATGTAAATACAGGGGGACATGTTAATAAGATGTGTTCCTTGTTGGTAAGGAAAACTGCAATATAGTAATCAAACAATACCATATTTCACCAATTCTGAAATGCACTCTTTTCATATTTTAACTTCTCTGAAATTTACCTGGACCTCATTATCCTTGTTGGTCACACGATAGTCACGGTGCAGTTGCTATTGCCTGTCACACACAAGCATGGTCAGACCTATTGACGTTGCTGCCTCTGGGAGTTACATGCACTCTTGGAGCCACATGGTGAGTTTAATTGCTTATTACAATGTCTTAAAAAATAGTATTTGATATCAGAACTAAGTGTTATGTGCAAAGGCAGAAAATATGGTACAGAAATACATACACATTTCATATTAGAGAAGGAAATATTCATTGCTGTATGATGTGTCTGCCATTTCTTATTTTCACATTAAGCAGAAAGCATGAGAAATAAAGATTTCCCAAAGCTGATGAAGTCCATTATATTTTCATACTAATGTACAAGCAGAGGATTGTCTATCATACACCAAGAAAGTTCAGCAACTCCTTTAAGAAATACTGCATCACAAACACTTTTGATACCATGGTTGATGAGATACGGTGAAAAAGATCAATGCCTGATAATGAAAAAGGATTCTGATGAGTCAAACTCCATGGGAAGAAGATATACTTAGGACTATATTAATCAACATTTCTCTTACAAAGTATAAAATAAGGATTAAGTGATAAGAAAATGCTTCATTATTTGTTTAATTCAGTCATACATAAAATATTAGTGTATCTTATAACCTGTGGTGTCTTAAGGTCATTAAAATATGGTAGTGACAGTCACAATGCAATAAAATGCAATTAAAAATGCTTTTTAATCCTCACATAGCACTTTATGGTGAGATGTTAGTATTTCAGTTTTACAGAGAGAATATTGAAGTGACCAGCTCAATATCCTAGGAAACTTACTAGCTTGTTAATAGTAGCTGCCATCTGAGCCACAGTTCAAGCTGTTCACCCAAAGTGAGTAGCCCCAAGTGAAGAGAATCACGTTCCTAAAGAAGAAAATGAAGGGGGGACACAGAGATACTATGAAATAACAATAGCATCTCGGTGCTTCACACTTAGCTTAATTATTTCTAGCACGGATGAGCTCACTACACTGCAATATCAGCCATCCCATTCTGAATGCTGTTCTTGTTAGAAATGAATTTTTTTTTAATTGGACAAATAGACTTCCTTTTGACTTTCACTCATTTGCCTTTGCCTTTCAAAAAAATAGAAAATAAGTATGATGTCTGATGCATCTATGCCTCTCGGATACTTGAGAATGGTTATCATGTTGCCATTTATTTTGTATTCTGGCCAAATCACCTCTGTTTTTTTTTTAATAAAATATGTTTTCAAGGCCCAAAATAGTGTTTATCATATCCCCTTAGGATATTGTATTTTGTTGTTGTGTGTTTAAAAATGTGGAGACCAGAGTGAATCACTGTAGTAGGAGTTTTCACAGAGATGTGCACACGTGGAGTGTGCAGTCAGCCCAAACTTGCAGGACCTCTTCAAGGGGATGGCTATGAAACCAGGCTTCTCTTACCCTATTTTTTAAAGAAGGGTTTTCACATGATCTCTTAAGGGCACGTGGCCTAGCTCTTACTGGAGTTGGCAGACCAGAATGGTGTTTGCTGCCTAGATATCAGCATGTGGAGCACGGCCCACTACGAAGAACCAGGTGCTGGTGGCCACAGGAAGTCCAGTGCACATGGCAGAAGTGCGGTAGCTGGCATTCCCAGGCGGAGGCCCAGGGCAAGGCTGCCTGGCTTTGAATTTCAACTCTGCCGCTTAACAGCTGGGCCAAGTTACTTGACTTTTCTCAAACCACCATCTGAAAATGGTGACAAATAATGATACCTACCTGCTATAGTTATCTGAAGATGAATTGAGTTTAGGTGTTTAAAATGCTTAGAAACACAGCTTGACATATTTAAAGAAGCCAAAATGCTCTTTTGTGTGCATGAGTAGAACTCAAATAATTGTGTGATAAATCTAGTATTAGTTTCCTAGGGCTGCCATAACAAAGTTCTCCTAACTGAGTTGCTTAAAACAACAGCAATTTATTGTTTTGCAGTTCTGGAGGCTGGAAGTCTATAATCAGGGTGTTGGCAGGGCCATGCTCACTCTAACCTTTAGGGGAGGATTCTTCCCTGCCTTTACCAGCTTCTGGCAGCCTCAGGCCTCCCTTGGCTTGTGGGAGCATGATCCACTCTCTGACTCTGTCTTTACATGGCCTCTGTGTTTCTGTGTCTGTATTTTCCTGTTGTAAGGACACGAGTCATGCTGGTTTAGGGCCCATCCTAATGGGATATGATTTCGTGTAAACCTGATTACATCAGCAGAGACCCTATTTCCAAATAAAGTTACATTCATAAGTACCAGGGGTTAGGACTTGTGTGTCTTTTGGGGGGACACAATTCAACTCATAATATCTAGTAACAGAGAAGTTCAAAACAGGAACTGGATGTCCCAGAAACAAGTTCAGCAGAGGGGTGAGGAAAGAGAACTAAGAACAGCTGATGTTTTGAGATTTAACCAGTGAATAGGCACTAGGGGTTTCTATGAAAAAGTATAGAAAGCCCAAAGCAAATCTCTGGTCTAAAATAAGGGGAAAACAAAATTTCAGTCCCCTGTGGGAGCAAATTTGGACCCAAACCCGAGAAGACCTGTAACACTGAATGGGTCACCAAGGTAAACTGTATAAGCCTGTAGTTGGCACTGAGGATCCTGTTTTTGCTTTTGGAAGTGCCTTTCCTCAAAAATGGAGTAAGTAACACTTTGACAACTTTGAAGTATTAATATAGTTTTAACAGCCTTCATAAAAGCAACGTTGTTGATTTTGGTTGCCTGACCAATTTCTTGCACACATAGTTAGATTTCACTGTGTAAGATTTATTTGAAGTCTTCTGGGGAAGAGAACTGTTTTTTTTCTTGTTGAAACACTTAAGATTTGCTCTGTATAGCCATTAGACATTGTCTGTTCTTGAGAGCTTTACTGGTGGGTGAGTAGGAGTCTGTTAGATTTGTAAAGTGTTTAAAGATACTGTGAAGATAAGGTTCATCATAAATAGAGGTTTGTTGTGATAAGCTGTATATTTATACTGTCAGTATTTCCTGAATGACCACTCATGATTTTCCAAATAGAAGATTCTGACTGCAAGGAAGAAGCCACAGGGCTGAAATATTAAGAAACTCATCTCTTTTGTATCTTTGTCAAAAACTCTTTTGTAAATACCATATTAATGACAACTGTGGAAAAAGAAAAATGGAAATTGTGCTTAACGTAGAAGTTCCTAATCCTTACAGGAATTTGAATCAATGAAGATTAGATCATCCCCTAAGTGGATTTTTATATAGTTGTTTTGTTTCCAGTTTTCCATGTCTTTCTAACACTTGATCTTTGTATGAAAACTGCTGCCATCTTCAGAGACATGAGTCATGATACTTAAAATATTTCCACCATATTTGAGACATCATAGGATATGGTAGGAGAAGAGTAGAGTCTTGGCACATGCAATCTTTACATTCTAAGGCTCGACCTTTCACCGTGGTTCATTACTGTATCAGTTCAGCTTATGCGCTAAGCTAAAAGACCCTTCAGTGTCTGAATTTCATTTTTTTTTCTTTTTTTAAAATATTGCATGTATGCTTGTGTGTGTGTGTGTGTGTGTGTGTGTGTGTGTGTGTGTGTAATATGTGTGTATGTATATGTTTTCTGTGAAAAAAGATGCCCACAAAAAAGGCAGCCACTTCCACTGGAAGTAAAAAGTGCTGACTCTAGGAAGAAAGAAAGGCTTTAGATAAACTGAAGAGTGAAATGTCATAGCCTTCAGGGATCTAGGTCTGTAATATAAATAAGCCTGTAAGTTCTGTGCACATGCTAGGAAAAGTAAATATTAAATTGTTTCAGTGAGCTTCCGGGTCTTGCCAACATTGCTCAAATGAGAACTTAAGCTCTAGCAAAGTCACTAGAATGGCCACTGAAATAATCTCTAAGGTAAACAGAAGTGTAAGTATTTCAGCTGCTTTTTAAAAAATGCACAAACCCTGTTTTGTGGCTGCCTGGAATATTTTTCCCATTCCTATTCCTTTTGACAATAGACTTTGCCCACTAACACGTTGAAGTGGCCACATGACCCACGACTGGCCCATCAGTGTACACCATTCCCTGGACACCGTACTTGATTCCTGAGTGAGCAGGGGATCTTCAAAGTAGCAGTTATTCCATGGCTGTGTTTTGCTGGAATTGGTGTGTCTACCTATTAAATCAGTGTGGCAGGATGTGATTTGAGGATAGCTGGAGTAAGTCTGACAGCAGTTGGGGAAAAAAAGACCAGTGTGCAGAGAGAAGCTGAGATGAGAGTTAAAGTTAGGGAGCCTTTGTTTATGTCCAGATCCATTTGTACCTGAAGTCAGTGCTTGTATTTCACTGCCTTATGTGGAGGAATACTATGCTTAGTAGTATTTGTTAATTATAGGATTTTCAAAGATGTTGGAGCAGATCCTTCATGTGACTTAAGGTTCTGTGGTATCTTGTACCTTTTCACCTATATGCTCACAAGCTTGTAGCCTTCCTTGCTGTCTTTGAGACTTTGATAAATTCTGATTGTCTGTATTTTAAGACACATCGAAACTCTGTGCTTCATTTTAAATGCATTATGTTTACGCTCAGTAGAAAGCATTGTGTATATCAGTTAATAATTCAGAAACCTGTTAATGTTTGGCTACTTTAATAATGAGTATCAATTAAGTGACTTTATAAATTATGGAAATTTACAGGTGTGGTAATAAAAATGTGCCACTCAACACTAAAATAGTAATTTCTATATAATTAATGCATATAGAATTTCTATTTTAAATATTTCTGATTCACTTGTATTGTGTGAAAAGAGGTGAATAAAAGAACAATGTCACCTTGCTTGTACTTTGCACCTAGAGATATAGAATCGAGACCATCACCTCTCACCCTTTACCTAGCATTAAATAAATGAAGGAAAAATATTAGTGTAAGATAGACAAAACTTTTTATCCAGACTGAAGTCAGTGATATTTTAACTTTGAAATATTAGTGTAATCATTTATTAAGGAGGGAGCTCCAATCAAGAGGAGCTGAAGAGAGCTGTGGTATCAAAGCTATAGGGAACTTGCCTGAGGTTGAGTTACTAACCTGTGTCAGTTACTGCAACATTATTGGATTTGATCTTCACAACCATCGTGTATGGTAGGTGCTATTGTCCTTATTCTAAGGAATTTGAGGCTTAGAGAAGTAGATTGACTTACCAGAAGTAAAAGAGAATCTTCTCTTGCCCAGAGTCCTTCAGTGGCTCCTCTTTGGGTGAAGTTCGGACTTCGTAACTTGAATGACAAAACCCTTATTTGCTGGCCCATGGTGCAACTTTATTGCTTCATCTCTTCCTTTGTTACCTATACTCCTAGTTGACAGATCTTCTTTCAGTTCCTAAAATATGCCACACATTGTTTCTTCTGTTGTGAGCAAGATTCCCTTTCCTGTCCCACATGTGACTAACTCCTCTTCATTCTTCAGATTTCAGCTTCAGTACCACCTCTCCAGGAAACTTGACCAGGTTTACTGTGCCCATTGCATTGTTTGTTCATTTCTTCAGCAGCTACAAAAGATCCCTTAAGTGTCACTAGGAATACAATAGTGAACAAAGAAGGGAAAAAATCTCTGCCTTTAAAGCTTTTACTTTAGTATTATCACTTACTTAGTTCAGTGTCCTTCATTACATGCTTACTTCATGAGAGCCTCGGTCGATGTCTAAGTTGTTATGTTACATCTGTAGAGTCTTAACACAATGGAATAGTATAGGAATGTTGTAAGAACATAATATTTCTTGAATCAGGGCATACATGAATGACTTCACTTATTATATAATTTACAGTGGTCATATAGAAGTATAAGAACATTCTAATTTGGCCCCTTTTATCTTTTTATACATCCACCATTGTAGTATCAGACCTCCTTGTCTTGTGACTATATTATTACAACGAACCTCTAATTGAAAGCAACTTTGCTTTCAATTTTTCTACACCACTGGATTCTCCATAGAGCTGTCAAATTTATCTTCTTTCATTAATGGGATTGTTTTTCTTCTTAAAAATCGCACACTGAAATCTAAGGCCCTTCATAATCTAATGTAACATTTGTACTTTATCTCCTGCTGATTCACACATACCCTCTAATCAATCCCATTTTTTTTGTAATCTACTTTTTCTGGCTCATTTGCACTTGTCTACCTAAATATCCTTCCTCTTAGTCTCAATTTATTACAAATTTTTATCAACACTACATCTCATTTCCCTTTGGTAGTCTTCTTTGATAATGTCTGCCAACTTTCATTTCCATTATTTCTGATTCTCTGTAAGACTTTTGTTTGATCAGTAGTAATCATAAATTTTAAGGAGCAGCATCTACCCCCCACCCCTCATCCCTGATTTCAACACACACACACACACACAAAGAAATCTTACGTGGAACTACAATGTATAAAAAATATTAACAGTAGAGCTTATTGTAATAATTACCCCTGAGGCTCCTCATGTGCCCTTTCAGCTCTGCAGAACATGTCTGAAGCCAAGTGATCTCAGCCACATTGGTCTTTGCTTGGTCTTATTGTTAGCTGGGAGAGGTCCAAAGTGGTCAGGATGACCTCGCACAGCTGAGAGGAAAATTACGTATTCATAAAACAGAAGGGAAGGATCATACTTGCCAGGCTTGCTCAGCAAACATTCAAGCCCCATGTGTTTGGCTTCTTCCTACTTCCCAAGAAATATCTGTAGGACACACAGAGTAGAGTCTGATTTTAATTCCATTTCTAGTCCTGAGACATTTGAAATGTTAGAGAGCCTCTAGACTAGATATATCTGAAGCTTTTTCAGTCATCCACATTTCACATGTCTAGAGGCCACAGAGTGAAGTCCATGGTCAAAGGTCAGTGTTTTCTTACTGAAGAAAGGTCAGATGGGTAGCAGGTAAGCATTTGGAAGCCCCACCTGGTACCTGTTCATATGCAGAAATCTTCTATCTCAAGTATACTCTATGTTAAGGGAATAGATTGTGTTTATATTCCTTTACTCTAAAATTACATATTACTATTTAATTATTTCATATTTATACAAGCTTGTCTTCCCATTATTGAAAAAATGATTACTTTTTTAATTCTACATAACACCTATCACATAGCAGGTACTTAGTGACTACCTGTTAATAAAGACTGAATAAAATATCCTAGAGTGTGCATTTAGCTATTATTTGGGATGATAGATAATTTGTCCACTTTGACTTGTGAACTCTCTTATAAAGTATCAAAACATCATAGGAAAAATTAAATGTTCTTTTGTAAAATGCAGTTCAATTTGTGATGTGACTATTAACAAAGAGATGTAAATTTTAAAAAATAGCTTTATATGTATTAAAAACATTTAAAATTTTTGTTTAAACTACATTAAGCAATGGATGTAGATGACAGAATGGGTTCTGGAAATTTAATGAAGTAGGTCTATAACATAGGAAATGGAACTTGAAATTACGTGATTTTCATGAACAAACTTTTCCCTAGTCAAAATCAGTTTAATAACTCACCAAACACATTACAAACATGTTTTTCAATATTTTATATTTTGTCAAGGGAAAGGAGAAGAGTTGATTGACAATATTGATTGGTCTTTTTAGCAATTCAAATATATAACAAACACTCATCATTTTTAATTGATGGAAATCAAACTAAATTTGAAATTATGATTACTAATGAATCACAAATTATGATGAGTTATCAGCAACTATTTTATGTTTTTCAAACACCTGCATTAATTTGCTGTGATCATTCAGTTTATACGCTGTATATAACTTGTTAGGCAACACATGATTTTTGCATAATTTAATTAGCTATTTGTCAAACAGTGAAGAAACAAGAAACATAAAATATGATTTATGCATAAATTGGAGCCAAGCACATATGTAAAGGTATAAGATGTACAAAGACTGTATGGATGCTATTTTATGTCAGTTTAGGACTGTGACCCCAATTTGTATTCATATAAATGGAATAAATGATTTGTATCTTTGTGGAATATAATCAACTCCACAAAAGGAGTCTTCATTGAATGAATATTATATTAGTTCTGACATGAAAATTTGAGATAACCTAGTATATAAGTTTCCAAATTTTTAAATTGATAGCCCCTTTGTGTAAACAAAACAGTCTCATACTGTTGATAAAATATGATATTTCAAAATAAAAGTATCATTACTAAAAGTAAATGTACATATTTATAATTTGACATTTATTTTTAGAAAAACTGTATATGCTCTTGCCTCTGTTAAGAAGTTTGATTGTGTCAAACAGGCAATAAAATCATTTGCTCATATAAAATGTTTATGTGAGAACTAACTCTTAAACCCATTTTTCTTGACCATAAGCCAGTGCTCAGAAGTTTCAGAATAGAGAGGGAAATAGTCTGATTTCAGGAAGCCAATACTTTGAATACAATTTTGTATATGTGTGTCCTCTCAAGTATGTTTTAAAGTTCTTGAGACCAAATTCCATGCCTTGCATTTCTTTATTATCCCAGTATAATCTAGTACAAGTAAAAAGTAATCAATCTTTGGTGGTATTTATTCATCCTTTTATTATAGTATACTTGGTAAATATTTCATGTTTCAATGTTTTATTCTTTTTTTCAGATATGTAACTGAGTAAATACTTCTGGAATATCTTCTTAATGAAAGAGAGATGAGGAAATAAAAAATTAAGGAAAACTAGGTAGAATTAAGAAATAGGCTTTACCCTTGTCAGAATTATTTTGCAGAAAATACTCTTTCTTAACTAATTTTCAAATGAATATGTTCTAATATGCCTGAGCTGTTCATGTATTTTTAATAATTGGCTCATTAAGAATTAAAAATGCCATTTCCAAATATGCCTCATATAACAAATAAGCTTGTATTTTTACTGAGCAAATGATAGAATACAATTGATTCAGTCCTTTCTATTAAGTCACTTGAGTAGCATCTTATAAGTACAGCACTTACTGGCTTTGTGCACTTACTAGCAGGCAACATAGAGGTGACTACTTGAAAGACCACAGTTCATGTGCCACAGTGATAGCTAAAAACTCTTTTACTAATATCCCCACAGCCTGTAATTGCCAAATTAATGACATATGTGGACATTAGAATTCAATATCATTAGCTCGCTTTCCTTGCATTTTAAAAATATTAAAAACAAAGCAATCCTTTAAATTGTCAAAATTTGAGGAGTTGCTTTCCTTGCATTTTTAAAATATTAAAAACAAAGCGGTTCTTTAAATTGTCAAAATTTGAGGAGTATCATGAAAGAATGACTCACTTTTCCCTTCTTAGAAGATTTTTCTTAACTGAGTTTTCCAGAAATCTAAGAAGAGTAGTTTTTTTTTTTTCAAATCCATTTGCTGAAATACCTTACATTTTTTCTATTTACTATGTCACTTTCAGCTTTTAAAACATTACTACCATTACAGAGCCATGGAACAGAGTGGTCTTGTAAATGAGCTTTGCTACAAGAGAAAATGAGAGTAACTGGAAACTCATCAATGTGCTGCTGCTTTCTGAAAGACTGGTAATATCACTAAAGCCATTTAGAGACATTTCTACTCTTAGAAAATGGAAATTGTGGAGCAGGAGACCTAGTCTGTTTGATTTCAGGCTTGACAGCTTTCAACATATGACAGTCTACATTTGGATAAAAAATGGAAAAAATAAAACAACTTTTTGTATATTTTATTTATGGCTACATTGATTACAGGTACTTAGGTCATTTTTCTAAATCTGTCAATGCATTCAAGGTATTTTTTACGCAGACAACCTCGGGAATAGTCGCTACACCTACCATCTCATGATGTGTCAGTGCATTCTGTGTGCCACAGCGTGCAAAGCTCTTTTCTCCCTTATATTACTTCATTTAATTAAAAACAAAGCAAAACAAGATATGGCCTATTATAAAGCATCCAAGACCTCCTGCAAAGATTAACCATCTTGTTTTAGTTACACAAGTGGCACTTTACAGGGCAAGATGGTGAATGCCTGAAGAAATGTAGTAAAAACAATAGACTGTGAACATGTAAGGGAGGAAATTGGGAAAAGCAAATTAGAAGAGTCCATGCATATTATGGATAGTAAAGCCAATTCAGGGAGAAAGAATAAGAAAATAATTAAGAAGCCATAGGTCATTGACTAAGCTCAATCAGGAGGAATACACATACAAACCAAAAACTAACAAAGAGCAATTATGAAACCAAGCAGGCTAGGTTCACAGAGTGTGTTTTTAACCATTGCACACACTGCCTCTTCCCAAGGATGAAATAATGCATGCAGGAAACAGCAAAAAGCTGACTGGAAGAATACTGTAGCCACAAGCTAAAAAGAAAGCCCTATAAATACATGTTTGGAAGGTCCAAGATGGGAATGCTAAGGCCTAGAGCTGTAACCCCCAAATCTGGTCACATTAATGAGAACCCATCCTTCAGGGTCCTGGAGGGAGTTCATGGGGATCTGAAACCTAGATTCAGTATTCAAAAAGTGAGAAGAACAATCGTGCATCTATCAATATGTATAATAAGTACAAAAATTACCAAATTTATTTACATTTGACTGAAATTACATCAACTGAGTGTGTTTACCCAATACTCTATTTCACTAGTGATAATAATCAAGGACTTAGTGAATTACATAAGGTAAATAAATCCACATATCAAATAACCAGCAGTTTTCAGGTCTGATCAAACTTGGAAATGAACAGAGTAATGACCAAGTGTAATTAAATAATGCTGTTAACAATTGTACATACATATTGTTATCACTGTCACAGCCATGACCGTGACTTACATAACTTGTTAATGTTCTTATGGAGCCTTAATAGTTACGTATTTTGTTACAATCTGCATTGGTACTGAAATGGATAAACAGTTGTAACAAATGGAACAAAGCCATTCTTATTTAATAAACTAAGTGCTTTGAGTAACAAAATCTTAAAAAGCTTTCAACCAATAAAGGAAAAAAACCTTCAAAAAATTATCTCAATGGTGAGAACACTCTTTTTTAGGATAAAAAAACATAAATTTTAATAGTTTTCTTTTTTGTTGATCAGATTTGTACACAGTGTTGTGTACATATCATGGTTGTGTATCCTTGATCCCACTATAAAACATTTTAAAAACAAATTATTTTAGTTTCTTTCCAACTGATTATAGTTATAAACTGAGATTTAGAAATTCATGGACTATTTAGTGCTGGTTTGTTGTTATCTATTGTAATATGCAATGTATTCCACTCTTGTTTTTTTCAATTTTCCTGTTATGTTTCTCATCAACACTGTCATACAAATCATTTATTTATCATCATAAAACAGCATCATCAATATAAGAAAATGTTTGAAATTATTGCTGTTAATCTGCACTGGTACTAGTATTCTCTATTTAATTTCAGAGGCCTGCCTGTTATTTCTTACAAAATCCTTGAAACTTCAGTATTTAGCAAATTTTGATTTGACTTAGAAACATTTCATTATTGTTTTATACTATCAAACTAGAGTACCCAGGTAAAGAATTCATATTTTGTGTTTTGTAGAGTACCTAATACATGTTTAACATTTGAAAAATATTAATTACTTTGAAATATACCTCTTTAGTGAATTAGAACCCTGTGATTTTTTTCTTGGTTACTTGGTTTTACAATTGATGATTTGTAGATGTAAGTGAATGCTTGTAATAAAACTCCCTTTTGCCTTTGTAATTGACTGATTTTGGAAGTTTACACATTTTGCTAATGAACTATACATATTAGGGCTGGCTGTTTTGTACTTGAATTTATCATTCACTAAAGGTTACACAGGCCTGGATTATCAACAGGAGGTATCAGATAATGTGTACCAGTGGCACCAACTGTGTTTACCCCTAACAAAACTTCCAAACACAAAATTGTTCTCTGCAAAATTGCAGATTTTGGAAAAGAGAAAGTTGTAGCAGATACAGGATTCAAAAACCAAAACAGTGAATTCAATAAGTTAATTCCTTCATGCTGAGAATTAGACTTAACGTTAGTTGCTTAACATTAGGAATGTTATTGTCTTGGGAAAATGTGGCTATTATGGAAAAAATATTGGATTGAAGTCAATGAAGCTGAAAGTAGAGTGGAACTCTAATGGTGAAAATTGTTAAGCGATTCAGTAATGTCTTTTTGAAAACTGGAACTGGAAAAACTTGTAGAAGTTACTTTACTTCATGAAAGGCTTCCAAGATGATAAAAGCCAGTATTTTGGAGGAACTAGAAGGTCTTTATAGAAAAACAAATAATGAGTTAAGAATCAAAAGCACTTGACTTCTAAATCATAATATTAATGCAATTTTGAAAAGCTGTTTCATAAAAATCTATTTTTCACCTGTAATTTATTGTTTGACTGCGCATTTGTTTTTAACAACTTACTCCCCTGTCCCTGGGCATTCTAATTTGTATGAGCTTTTTCTATCCTGGAATTCTATGACATAAAATTGTGGCTTAGTGTCACTAAGAAGTTGACCCAGTGATGTTCTTTGATGGATTTCCTTTTATGTAGGCAAGCAAACAGGACCAAATGTATAATTCTGAGCATTAATTCAAAGTTGTTTTTAATAGTTTTATTTGAAAACTTGTATTTTACATTACATTTTTAGCATGTCTTCTACTTAGGATGGCAGTTTGATTTTTATCAGAGTCCTTTTCTTCTCAAGCTATCAGTTGTTTGGTGATTATACTGGGACCTCATCCTAGTATGTTCAATATTGTCTACTGTTTACATTTTCTAATGTAGTAATTTAATTGCCAGTGTGAACTTAGAAACAGTGGAATTCTTTGGAAAAATAATTCAGTTATAGTATGGATATACCTATTTCAGATTCAGCAAATTAATTTAGACATGGATACCTAAATATTGATGCAATTTTGATATAGACACATATGATATAGGCAGGGGTCTTGATTGCACATCTGTCCCTTCTCAACAGTTACGAGCATTGTTGTTGTCAGGAGATTCAAGGCAAAGGCTTGGTCCCAGTTGTTGGTGCCTTTCCAACTTGCCCTCCTTGCCCTGCCTGAGATTATTTTCTCAAGAGCCTGTTTGTATTCAGTCTGCTGGCCATTATTTTCTGTACTTAGCGGTGTGCTGGTTTTAGGGACTCTTAGACTTGGCCTGTGGCTGATTCATTCACAGTCCAGTTTGTAGATCACTAGAACTTAGCTGACCACAAAGAGCCCCTTGTTACTGCCCCAGCTGTTTACTGCTATTTCTCTTTAGCACTACTTTGCTGTAATCTTCAGTAACGTCTTGGATTTTTTTAATGACTCCCTAACTGTTACTCTGACCACTAATCTCCAAATAATTCCTCCTTTATGGTGGGTAGCTTTACACACATGCACACACACACACACACACACACAAGCACAAGCACATGCACACACATTTATGTTTATAATATTTGAACCCCTCTAAGCCTGTAATTTCAAAGCTAGTTCTCCAAATATGATACTAGAAATAAAAGTGATTCCCTTTCTGGAGAAATAAAGACAGATTTTGTATGTTATTTTTGTTTTCTACTTCAAAATTCTCTTCTCCTGAGCTTCAGAGGACTTTGATCAAAAGTTTTTGGCACCATTTTTGTGTGAGAATCATTCTAATAAAGTTTTCTTTAATGTGGGCAAAGAGTCGTTGGTTGAGGTAGGGAAAAAATATTAAAAGGCAGTTACTCAAAAGAAATCGTTTTTTTTACTTAGTAGTTGACCACTTAGGCTTAAGTTGTGTATTTCCTGATAGTAGAAGAGAGAAAAGTAATAAACATGTGAGCATCACAGGATGTTGTCCGTTTTTCGCACCCTTGGGCTGTACTGTGGATCTTAGAGCAGCCACATTTGAAACCACTTAGCCCCCCACTTAGGGGAAGAACCAAGAAGATGACACCAACATTGCAACCTTCTCACCAAATGGACTCCAGTGCTCCCTGCACCTGGTTGTTCTTACTTCTCCAGCGGAAAAACAAACACAGTGCAAAGGGAAGATAACCAGCATGTAGCTCCTTAGGTTGTTATTGGATTGGATAAGGGTAGCAATGGTTCAGAACAAAACCCTTTTGTTTTCTTTCATTATCTTCAATGTGTTAATTTCATTAATGCTCTAACTCTATACATTTCTGATGGAAATATGTATAGTTCTGTTAGTGAGCTATTGAAGACATAATATGTATATTTGGAATGTTCAGCCAAGGGGATGGACATTATCATAGAGACTAGGAGTGTATTTACTACCTGAGCTGTGTTTCTATGTTTTTGCTGCTTTTTCCACATTATAGGTCTTTCAGTGCAGGCCCCTATTTGAGTACCCTGCCCACAGTGGTGTTCCATTGGGAATGAGAAGCAAATAATGGGAAGCTAGGTAACTGTGGGGCACAGGGGTGTGTTGGTGAAGAATGAGTTTGCCTTCAAGGTACAGTAGAACTTGCAAAGTCTGGTTGTTCTAGAAGTGCTGATGAAACTCAGTGACATTGGAGATGAAAGGACCTAGCCTCCTGGGAAACTGGAGACTGAGCAACCAAGCAGATGGCTTGCCTCAATAGCTGGCAATGTACTTCTCCTGGGACATCAGTGTCTTAGGTATCCAAGAGGATGGGAGGTGGGACCACAGCATCACATAGAGGAAAAGCTACCTGGTCATACTTTTCATCTGCCATCACATAGATGTAGGTTCCCTCTGCGTGATGTGTGCACCACCCTCCATCCTCTTGGGTACCGAAGTACGGATACCTCAGTATGGCAATCACTTTCTTCCTGAAGTTAGGTATCAAAATAGTGAATATTCCCTGTATTAGGACTTTAGGATAAATCCTTTATCTTAAAGCTGAAATTTACAAGGCCTGAGCAATAGCTACATTCAAAAAAAGCCCATAGAAATTTGCTTTTTGTGATCACTTTCTTAGGTTCATCCCTCTTTCCTAGATTCCTTCAATCACTTAAATATAATCCTTTCACATCATAGGAAATCCTAATCTCATACCAATCTGGAATTAGCATTGAAAGACATTTCCTTTCAAATATCTATCTCCCTCACATATAATCCCTGTGAGGGGAACCACACAAGCATGGAGAATGGGGGTTGAGTCTGCTGAGAGAAAGGTTCAAAGTTACAGGTCTATTTAGTTTGACAAGATAAGAATCATCTAAGAGCTTGTTATAAATCTACACCTCTCGAGATTCTGATTCTGGGCACAGGAATCTGTAGTTTCAAAATCTCCCCAAGTGCTGCTGGTGTCGAACTAGGTAAGGAAACCACTGCGAGGTGCATGAGGTCCCACATTCTGCCTCAGTCCTGCTACATGCTATTTTGAAAGCTGAGGCATGAAGGCTTAAAACATACATGACCTCAGACTAGTTGAAGGCCTTGACGTCCACCAAAGCAAACTCCACAGACCTTTCACCCAGCTTTTTCAGTCACAAACGCTCCTCAAAACCTCTGACTTCTTAGTTAATGGGTTTCTGGATCAGCCCAGTCCAGCTCAGGCGCAGTGCAAGAATCCTAGGGTAGCAGGTTTATCGTGCCCGCAGGTTGTAATGCTCCTCTCAGCAGGGGCAGGCAGCAAACAAGGCTGACAAGTCACACAACTTCCCAGAGGTTAGACTCCACTGGAAGAATCAGGGAAGAAGCCTGTATGCAAATACACCAACTAGGTAATGCTTGATAGTGATAAGTATTGTGGGGAAAGTAAAACAAGTTCATGGATGAAGAATGATTTTGGAGAGAGGTAGCTCCTTCATGTAGAGTGTCCAAGAAAGACCGAGTACCCGTGACACGTGGCCAAGACCTAATGTGAAAGGAGTCAGCCTGTGAGAATACGAGGAAGAAAGAAACTTGGGTTATTTAAGACAGAGAAGACTGGCATCTAGTGAACAAGGTGAATAAGGGGATGGGTGGTGACTGACTGCAACGGCTTTATCTTTTTTTATTTTTTATTTTTTATTAAGGTATAATTGATATACACTCTTCTGAAGGTTTCACATGCAAAAACAATGTGGTTACTACATTTACCCATATTATCAAGTCCCCACCCGTACCCCAGTGCAGTCACTGTCCATCAGTGCAGCAAGATGCCAGAGATCCACTATGTCCCTTCTCTGTGCTATACTGTTCTCCCCATGATCCCCCACACCATGTGTACTAAGCATAATATCCCTCAGTCCCCTTCTTCCTCTCTCCCCACCCACCCTCCCCCACCCCTCCCCTTTGGTATCCACTAGTTCATTCTTAGAGTCTCTGAGTCTGCTGCCATTTTGTTCTTTCAGTTTTGCTTCATTGTTATACTCCACAAATGAGGGAAATCATTTGACATTTGTCTTTCTCCACCTGGCTTATTTCACTGAGCATAATGTCCTCCAGCTCCATCCATGTGCAATGGCTTTATCTTAAATGTGTCTGGAAAATCTTTTAAACTCCTAATAAAATGTTGCTATTTTCCAGGTGTATTTTATTTGAATTACTGTTTTCTTTAGTTAGGCCTTGATTTGATAACTTTTTATAATTTTATAATTCCTTTAGTTAGGCCTTGAATTGTATAGAATTTTATCACTATGTTTGCAAGTTGTCTTCGTTTGATGAACATTATCACAAGTGGTCCCTGCTATAAAAGCATGATTTGAATTGTGTGGCTGGCTGTTTTATGCTAAAGTCAGTGATGATGTAGCTATCATACGAGTAACTGGATTTCAGGATATTTTGTTTGCTGTGTTGAATTTACAGCAGTTACTGTCTACTGTTTTAGATCATCAAGCCAAGATCCAGTAATCTTTGTGAATCATTGTGATTACCTCTTATCACAAAGCTATTCTAGGGCAGAAAGAAGACTGTACTTTTCAGTTTTTATAAAATTGCATTCATGATAATGTACTTCTGTACTCTGGCAAAAGAAAAGATATCCTTAATGTTTGCATTGTCTAGAACTCATTTATTTATAGAACTGTGTAACTCTGGCTGCTGGATTGTGCTGCAGTTGTATGTCAGTTGCTAAAATCACTTAATTCCTAACTCATAGTCTACACCCTGAATTAATATTTTGGTGTTTATGTCATTGCCATGGATCAATAAGGAATAATTATCCTTGATTTTTAAGCCTGGCCAGTAATTGAAATGGAGGGATCAAAAGGAAAAAAGTGGATAGAGGGGAGAAAAAGGTGCAGAAGATGCCTTCTGCTCCTTGCTCACCCAACCCCAAACACCAGAATCCCATCCTCTCTGGAGCCTTGATATTTTAGATACAACAGTTTTGAAATGCCACTTTGATGTAACGTTTATCAAGTTCATATCAGGTTCTAGGAACTCTTCTAGGCCTTTTACATTATGAACAATTTAATTCTCACAATTTCCCAGTAAGGTGAGGTACTGGTGTCACCCCATTTTATAGGTGAATACATGGAGCCCCAGAGAAATTGAGCAATTTACTGAAGTCAGAGAATAAGTAGCACAGCAGGGATTGGAGCCGGAGTGCCTGGCATGCATCCAGTCTGTTAAATGCTGCACCACACTGCCTCTAGTGGCTTAGATACAACCGTTTGACTTGGGGACCTTTTAATTGTAGCCTAAAAATACAATTATTAAACTTGCCACTATAATAACAACTCCATGTAATGTTTGAGGCCTCCATTCTCCGCCATCACCTGGCTGCATGTTTTACCTGAGCCTTACCCCATAACTGACCCTGTCTGTCTGATAGGATCCACTTTCTATAGCCTATGTCAGTTGTTGCAAGACATAGGCTATAGAAAGTGTCACGGGGGGCTCTCTTGTCCCCTCCTGGCATGAGCCGGGAGCTCTGTCCTTTCACCTTATCTCTAAATAAAAGCCTTCACCTTGCTAAAAAAAAAAAAAAAAAAAAAGAAAGAAAGAAAGTGTCACGGTCACTGGCATTCACATTGAGGGGCTCCATCAAATCTGTTGTAACAAAATGCACTGCCGCATACTTTTCTTTCCTTAAAGTTCCTTCAACTTCTGAACTTGATTGAGGGCATGTAAAGCCTTGGTTTCCAACCAAACCTTTGTTTATAATTTCTGGTTTGAAACAAACACATGACAGATATAAAAATCTGTACAACTTGAGAGAAGCTGGTGCTTCTGTTAATTAATCCACACCAGCTATAATTTCCAAGGATAAAGCAGTGGAATATAAGCTTTATTCTTGCCTTTTTAAAAAGTTGTTAATACAAAATGTGCTAATTCAGTCTTTTAAATGGATAATAGCTTTTTAAAATTATTAGCAGTAGCATCATTTGCTCATTTACGTTTTAAGAATTGTTTTATTATTTACTTATTCTGTTATTGTTTTATTATTAATGTTATTTACAACAGTTTTTTTGCCATTCTAAATGCAGCCGTGGGAGTCTCCTCCATTTGGGTACTGACATCTGTGCCTGGTAATATTTGAACCACAACACTTGCTGTTCCTTTCTTTGCCTTTGGTTAAAATATTGAATGCTATTACAAGACAGTATATGATATGTTGATCACAAACCAAATTCCTCATGAGTTCAGAATAAAGACCCATTTGCAAAATACTGGACTCTAAGAACAAAAACAAAAACACTATGAATAATCTAATGGGGTATTGTTTCAAAAATGGAAGAATGTCTCTTCAACAGATGGTGCTGGCAAAACTGGACAACTACATGTAGGAGAATGAAACTAGATCACTGTCTAACCCCATAAACAAAAGTAAATTCGAAATGGATCAAAGACCTGAATGTAAGTCATGAAACCGTAAAACTCTTGGAAAAAAACATAGGCAAAAATATCTTGGACATAAACATGAGCGACTTCTTTATGAACATATCTCACCGGGCAAGGGAAACAAAAGCAAAAATGAACCAATGGGACTATGTCAAGCTGAAAAGCTTCTGTACAGCAAAGGACACCATCAATAAAACAAAAAGGTACCCTACAGTATGGGAGAATATATTCATAAATGACAGAAATGACAGATCCGATAAAGGGTTGACATCCAAAATATATAAAGAGCTCACACACCTCAACAAACAAAAAGCAAATAATCCAATTAAATAATGGGCAGAGGAGCTGAACAGATCCTTCTCTAAAGAAGAAATTCAGATGGCCAACAGACACTTGAAAAGATGCTCCACATTGCTTGTCATCAGAGAAATGCAAATTAAAACCACAATGAGATATCACCTCACACCAATAAAGATCGCCACCATCCAAAAGACAAACAACAACAAATGTTGGCAAGGTTGCGGAGAAAGGGGAACCCTCCTACACTGCTGGTGGGAATGCAAATTAGTTCAACCATTGTGGAAAGCAGTATGGAGGGTCCTCAAAAAGCTCAAAATAGAAATACCATTTGACCCAGGAATTCCATGTCTAGGAATTTACCCTAAGAATGCAGCAGCCCAGTTTGAAAAAGACAGATGCACCCCTATGTTTATTGCAGCACTATTTACAATAGCGAAGAAATGGAAGCAACCTAAGTGTCCGTCAATAGATGAATGGATAAAGAAGATGTGGTACATATACACAATGGAGTATTACTCAGCCATAAGAAGAAAACAAATCCTACCATTTGCAACAACATGGATGGAGCCAGAGGGTATTATGCTCAGTGAAATAAGCCAGGCGGAGAAAGACAAGTACCAAATGATTTCACTCATATGTGGAGTATAAGAACAAAGAAAAACTGAAGGAACAAAACAGCAGCAGAAACACAGAACCCAAGAATGGACTAACAGTTACCAAAGGGAAAGGGACTGGGCAGGAGGGGTGGGAAGGGAGGGATAAGGGCAGGGAAAAAGAAAGGGGGCCTTATGATTAGCATGTATAATGTGGGGGGTTGCATAGGGAGGGATGTGCAACACAGAGAAGACAAGTAGTGAGTCTATAGCATCTTACTAAGCTGGTGGACAGTGACTGTAATGGGGTTTGTGAGGGGGGGACTTGGTGAAGGGGGGAGTCTAGTAACCATAATGTTCTTCATGTAATTGTAGATTAACGATAATAAAAAAATACATTATTAAAATTATTTTCACCTGAAAAAAAAGAAAACTGGAAGAATGTGTTTCTGATATTTCTACAATGTATCTCTTGCTCACCTGAGGGAAGAAGCAATGTATTGGAACCCAGAAAAGGGATGCATTAGTAGTTACAGCTTCTTGTAATTTACCTCTGTTTTGGTAGTTTCTAAGATTTTCAAGTGCAGACATTCTAAACAGGTAAGAGTCCACCTGTACCTGTTTCAGGTGTAGAGAGCTCTGGGTTCTTATTAGCTGCTCCTTGATGTTAAAAATAGGAATTTATATGACATTTTTACTCATCCATTGCTTTACAGTTGTTTCATCAGTGAACTCCTTTGACTAACTTTTCTATCAACTTTCAAAAGATGAAGGAATGAAGTTGAAGACATTTCAGTAACTTGCTTGTGATTGCAGAATACAACATGTTAAGATAACACGATTTCATATTCATTGATACATTTATTCCATGAACCTCTTAGTGTTCAAGCAACAGCCACATTATGTTCATCATTCAAGCATAAAATTATTTAAAAATATTAAATATATGGATATATAAAACATTCAGAGTATCAAATATATTATTATAAGGTGAAAAACTTTGAATTAAGCAACCTGAATTTAACCCTGGGTCATCCATTTTTAAAGTGAGTGACCTTGCATAGCTCTATCTCTTAGCTACACTGTTTCCTCATCCATAAAGTAAAGATCATGTTTATGTTTTTATGGTTTTGAAAGTAGTAAATGAAACAAGTACTGAGTAAGTGGTTTTTAAAAAGAGAGATTGCAAACATAGCTCTTTCAATAATTTTGGTTTAAAAGAGAAGATGAGAAAGTTAAATATCAATTCCCAGTGATTTTTTTGTACTGTTTCACAGGACTTTTTTTTTTTATTTCACAATTTTTTTCCAGTTTAACCTGATTTTTAGAATACATCTTACAAAAATGCTCTTCTACAATTGATTGGAGGTTTTTCTTCCTTAGGGGTACATAAAATAATGATGTGTTTTACAATTGATGGCATTTTAGATTCAATGAAATAACAATTTTTATGACACATATCAATATTGTTCTTCAGGAGGAAATAACATGTAGCAGTTATATATTCAGATCTCAGTTATGTATGGATTACACCAAATTCCTGAACCTCTCTTCGCCTTATCTCTTATCTGCAAAAGGAAAACCTACCTTGTGACACTGTTAGCATTAAATTAGAAAATATGTATAAATTTCTTAGCACAGTGTCTGGTCCAAAATTGTTAAATGCACTAAAATAAAAGCCATTATTATTATTGTTATCTTTATTTTTCTAGTTAATTTGTGAATTGTTAGACAAGATGCTAGAGCCAGGTCTGCCACTAACACATTTTGGAATCTGCCCACTTTCCTGTTTGCAAAAGAATGTTTTTGCCAAGGTGACCTCTAAATTCTTTCTGGCTTTAAAATTTTTGCACTTCTGTTACCTAATTCATATTCTTAACACAGTCTGACCATAAATTAATTTTCTTTCTTTCTTTTAGTTTGTGGGGACATCCATGGACAATTCTTTGACTTGATGAAGCTCTTTGAAGTGGGGGGATCTCCTGCCAACACTCGCTACCTCTTCTTAGGGGACTATGTTGACAGAGGATACTTCAGTATTGAAGTAAGTCCACATCATTTCTTCTCAGCTGTTCAGTAATGGACCAGCAATACCTTAGCAAAATGAACGTGGTAACTGTTATTGCCTTAAGAAAATCCATAATTTATTAAGATGAACTTTAATACACTTAATTCTTGGGATAATATATATCTCATTTTCAGTTGATCCCCAGATGCTTTTTAATGCATAGAGATGCCAAAGAAATGGCCAATAGTAAGATTTTGCCTTTGGTACCTTTTATGTATTTTAAACTTTACAAAAATTACATCATATTTTACATTAGATAATGCTGTTTCCTGCTGTCAGATCTAATCAAAGTTGATTAAATAAGCCGGAATGTGTTTGCATGATTATGTCTTATAATTGAGAGATAATAACTCACCTTTGTAAATGGCCAAGTGCACGTATGTCTGTGTGTGTGGGTGTGTGTGGGTGTGAATACTTACAGCTGCTGTATTTTGCCTCTTTTGGTACCTGTCATCGAACTAGTATAATTTATCAAACTCATTAATTAAACAAACCAGAGAACCTTTGAGTGGAGGTTCTTCCTCAGCTTCCCATCTGCATCTGCTTCAAGTAGAAATTACATCAAAAGAAAGGCAACAGCCTTGTTTTATTCACATATTTGTTCTTCCTGGTGATTAACATGGTGTCTTATACATAGAGAGGACTCATTAAATACCTATTAAAGGAAGTGGTTTCAAATAATAAGTTTTAAAAAATCAGGTCTCATGCTATAGTAGCTGACATTATGTGTGCTCTCAGGAAAAAAAAGCATTTAAAAGGAAAACAACTATTCTTAATTAGAAAGATAAATCAACTTTACAGAATTCTCACACCAACATGTATATTCATAGTAATCATATAAAAGATTTAAAATTTTCATTATAATATTTTATTTACTATAGGAATATTTAATGTTGAAAAACATGTCACTCTTAAACAGCTTTTGCTTCTATCACTATAATACTAACTTCATTTTATGGTTATTTAATTCACCCTCAGTCATTGACTGTATGTCAGTGTATGTATATACTGTACATATGTGTGTACATGTGCATATAATGTTATATTTCCACTAATATATTAATTCTTTCTGCATTTAAGGCTCACATCTTTCTTAAATATTTATGATGTTGAAAGAGGGAGGAGTGGTTTTGGTTTATAAATCCAAATGGAGAAAATAAATTGTTGGTGTTTCTTCATAAAATGTATATCATCAAGACTGGAGAATTTGAAGAAATATCCATCCTTGCTGTCTAGAAACCTAAACCTGTGTTGAAAAATATAACCATAAAATTTATATAGATTTGGAAGCCTAGAATAGATGCTCACCCAGGACTCAATTATTTGAATTGATTATTAAAATGTGATAAAAGATATACAGAAAATAATTGCCACTGGGAAAGAAAAGCAGGAGAATTTTGAGGGCACACATGGCTGGGGAAGACTGAATCAAAGAACAAAATTACCTAGGAGGGAAATTGAAATGAGAATAGGACAGAGGAAGAAATTAATAAACCTCGTGAACCTCATTTGGGGGCCAGCCCAACCACCTTGACAGGGAAGTACAACTGAGTTCAAATTTTGTAAGACCTTTGTATCACATTAGGGCTAATATCTACCAATAGTAAGAAAAGCAAACAAACAAACCCCTACATAATGGTGTTTTGAACAAGACAAGTTCACTGCTCTCTCCTGTAGATGCCCACAGGTGGGCAGACCAGGCTGGTGTGACCCAACGTGGTGCCGGGGCCCCGGCCGCTGTCTGTCTTGTTGCTCTGATGTGCGTGGCCTTGTTCCAGAGGCAATCTTGTTACCCAAGACAACCACACCTGCTTCAAGCACCATGTCCGCACATTCCATTCAGCCGGGAGGAAAATGAAAATGATAAGGGCATGTCCTTTCATTTACGGATGTTTCCCAAAGTGACACAATTTCTTCAGCTTGCATCCCGTGGGTCAGTATTTGTTGATGTGGCCATAGGTGATTTCAATGTATAGCCAGATTTGAAGACTGCAATAGGCAGAGAATAACAATAAGAGGTATAAAGTTTCTGCTGCTTCCCTTAAATTAGGGTTATGTGGAATCTAAGTAAATATTTTTTAAAATTATTTTATTAACTGTTAAATTCATCTTATTCATTTAACATGTATAGTGCTCCTATGAAAGGTTCTGACAGTGAATGAAATAAATGTTCTACTTTCTGAAACTCACCTTCTCAGCGAGGAGCACCAAGATTATCCTGTTGGGAGTGATGATTTTTATTGGCCAAATGATGGAGTGTTATGATGGAAATTTTTTCAATATCCTAATATTTGTGATTCCTAACAACTCAATTATCATCTTTTAAAAATCTAATCAAAGACAAGAACACTGTTTCTTATTAATTTAGCAATAAAGATAAAGCACCAAATTATGTGTTGCTCAAGTAACAGTTGGCACAATTGGACTTCTTATTCTTTGTCTCTCTCACTCCATCATTGGATAATATTATTTCTTAATCATATTAGTCTTTATTTACCTTTGATATTTTTACTCAAAGAGCTCAGTCTTCTGAATCTCTGACTTCACACCTTGAAATTTCCTAAAATATCTCCAATTAGAGCTTCTTAAAACTGTTTCCCTAAAGAAGCTGAAAAGCAGTCATCACTAACTTGCTCCTCAACAGACTTTTTTTTGTCTACAATTAATTTAGATACTTGAACTATGAAAGTTGTGATATTTGTGTAATATGCACACAAAGAATCAAAGTATGAAACCGAATGTTGGGGACATGCCAGATGTAGGTATCATGAGATATTTAAAAGTTCTGAGATACATGTATCAGAGCTCTCATCTTCAAAAACAGCTCTTTAATTAAACTATAAGTGTCTGAGAGAATAGCACCAGGGACTTGCCACAAGCATGCAGAGATGACAAAAATGTGAAGGCCTTGTATGTAAAACTGATTCATTTTTATTAGATTGTGACCTTTGAAGGGCTTTGGGATAGTTCAGTGATGTCATATTCCAAGTAGAACAGCCATTTATATAAAATATACTCACTGAGAACACCTTGGGCTTCTTGTTCTGGATTAGGAAGCTGATAGTGCTTGCATACTGAAATGCTAGTGTTTACCAGGTACAAATGGTCTCGTTTATTCCTTACAGCTCTACAAAGAACATGTAAATGTTTTTCTTTTATGTATGTGGAAACTGAGGCTCAGGGACAGTCACACACTGGGATTCAAAGTCTGTGCCCTTTCCACTATACCTCATGCCTTGGCCATATATTCACTAAATGAACTACAAAAATGCCTACATCAGTATTGCAGGAACCGATACACATTCTTCTGTTCACTCATGCATGTACAAGCCTGTGCACACAGCCCTTTCTGCCACCTATACAAACTGAAGGTCACAGCATTAAACATAAAATATTCTCTTTGACTACATATTGTTGGTTTAAGAAAAATCCTAAGATAGGAGCTCAGTTTTCCAGCATATACTATCTAACAGGCTTCAAAATATTCTTGATTCATTTCAATAATTTGGGGCTCCACTGTGGGGATTCTTTTCTATCCTCTGGGCAAAGAGAAGCATTTTAAGTTTAATTTTTTACCCAATGAGCTTTGAACAGTAGTTTCAGATTTCATTCAGTCTCTGCTGAGCAGCATTTGCAGGCATAGGTAATGTGCTCTGGGCAGCACAGAGAGCTCATTATTTTACACACCCCCTCCCACCTTCTACCCCTACTCTTCTCTTAATGCCAAGATTAGAATTCATTCCCCATAAAGTTAGTCCAAATAAAACAAGCAAGATTTTGAGTGGTGATGAAAGAGGTAATTTTGTTTAGGGTAATAATTTGTCTCACACCAAATACCATCCTCTTTCTGGTGATTACATTATGCTACCTAATCTCTTTGATCAAGCATATGCATATTATAGGCCTGTGGCTGAGAATGTTTCTCTGAAAACGCGGGAAAAACTTAGAATTGCAAACAGAGGCATGCACAGCAGCTTCCTTCTATTGGCTTCCCCACCCTTCCTTTCTAGCCACTCTGCACTGCACTGCATGGCCTGGAGCTTAGCAATGAGCTCTCCCCTCCCTTTGTACTCACATCCAGAGCTCAGCCACAGCCTCAAGCACGTTTAAACATGAAGAGTTGTTGTATTTATTAGCTGTGAACTCAGATTAGAGTGAACCACAGCAAGTCAGCAGTGTTCCATGCTTCTGCCTGAGAATAACCAGCAAATGGTACAAGCAATGTCAGGTAACCGTGATGCCATGGACATGAGGAAGAAAGTGGCTGCTGGCTCCCTGCAGCCCGTCGTCTTTACAGCGCACTGCTGTTTCCCTGCCACTTCACTGTGTGCTTGTCAGGCCAGGCGATATCTTAGAAGAGCTGCATTTGGCATTTCAGGCGTTTGGCTATTTTGCCAACTAATGTACATCCTTCATTTAATTGTCCTGTGATTGGGAGACAGCACAGCACTTTTGATTGGAATGTTTCACAGCAAGAGTTATTTGGCTGATTGATGTCTACCTGAAGTTGTATATTTTCTTTTTTACTTCCTTGCTTCCTCTTTTACATACTTCCTTACTTCCTATGCAAGTTTTCAAGAATGCTTAGCATTAAAAGCCATGAATTACAAAGTAAATGTTTGTACTGTTATCAGTAAGCCAATTAAACTAATGAAGAAAGTGATATCCTTAGTGCTACTTCATAGGAGACAATAGATAGTTAAATTGGAGGAAACTATGTCTGATAAAAATTAACAAGAAGATAGAGGATGCTCAGTCTTTCATATTAATGAACCCAGACTAAGTTTAAATTGTAAATAATTATTTAATTATTTAGAGTAAGACTGGAAAGACAGTCCAGGTCCTGTTGAGAGTGATGAGTGCAGCTAATTTATGTCTTGCCATGCAAAACAGCTAATGAAACTTGCCTCTCACTTTCCACCTTAGCCAGTTAATTCAGTGAACGCTTTACTCAAATTAACATCTGATACCCATGTAGATGAACATAACTAATTAACAACTTTGTATTTCCTTGCTTACTGATTGTCACAATTTTTTTACAAGAGACTTTCCTTTTCAGAAGTAATACAAGGTTATGTTTCTGTTTAAGGTCTTCAGCTCTCCAGAATGTTCGAACTTTAAATGTCAAAGTGTTGTGCTTGGCAGCTCGCTCCCGCCAGATGTTGAGGGTGAAGGCTGGCAGGGCTCCACTCTCCAGTCCGCCCTTGCCCTTTCATTTACCGTGCCACTTTCTTCCATATTGGCTGAATTTGTGGTTTTAGTCAGTGTTTGGGAAGATATTTTATTCTTGCCACAGGGGAGAAGGAAGTAACATGTGAAAACAGGACTCTTTATTTTTAGGGTGTTTTGGGCCAAGAGTTTGGAAAATTGAGTTATGTCTCCTTTCTCTCTCTCTCTCTCTCTCTCTCTCTCTCTCTCAACTTTCCTTCCTTTCCCTTCACCTTCTTTCCTCTTTTCTTTTCTTTTCCTTCTCTTCTTTTACTCTCTCCCTCCCTCCTCTCTTTGTGCTTCCTTCTCATTTACAAGAAAGAAGCTAATATTATTTCCTAAACTCCTAGTATATCCTAAGTGCTTTACATCCATGAAATAATAATGGGCATTAAATGTGTATTAAATCATTTAAAAGGTAAATAAGCATAAGAGTATCATTGAATATTTCTATACCACTCTGAGGTTTCATTTATGTAAGAGCTACAGTAATTAAGACTAGAGGTGATAAAGCTATGTGCTAACATCAAAACAGGATCTTAAATAGATGTCAAAAAAGAAAATATGGCTCCTAGATGTGATTCCTATAGTAGTATTTGAGTGGGGTTTAAAAATCGCATTTTAGATTTTAGTCGGAGAAGTAGTAGCTTTGCTTTAAAATAAATTGTTACAGGCAAGACTAATCTACAGAGTTCAGCATTGTAGCTAGATTTCCAAAAGATTTTGATTAGAACCTAGCACAAGGGAACTTCCTCTGTGTTGAAATTAACTGGATTTGGGTAGTTTCATGGAAATATATATATATATATATGTGTGTGTATATATATATATATATATGTATATATATATATATATAAATTGACTGGTACATTTAAAATATGTGCACTTCATTGTATGTAAGTTATGCTTTAGTAAAAACAAAAAAACCACAAACAAAACTTTTAAAAGTAGCTGCAGGATAACAAAAAACATGTATTCTTTCCCCAAATATATGAATAGAATACATTAAACATTGCAATTTCAGCAATATTTAAGACTTGACATGCCAGCTCCTATTCCAAATTAGACATCCAAAGTTAACACCAATTTAGAAATTGCCAAATTTATATATGTAAAGTGTATATATATATATATATATATATATATATATATATATATATTCATATTAAGGTACAACCTTATAAATTTTAAATTGGGAGTATTCCTCTAATTGACATTCATAATGGTTTATAAATATCTTCTCTGAAATAAAAGGTAGGTTTGCATAATACAAACTCTTTATGAAAACATGTAAGTGCACCTATAAAACCTGATGCATTGCAACTGGAGACTCACTGAGCCATGGTATTATTCACCGGGATAACAGGGAACTTTTGCACATATCAACAACAGATCATGATGCTTTAAGGATCACATGTATAGGCCATTTGATCTACTTTGCAAAAATAGTAATATGATTTGTCACATGAACTTCAGCCAATAACTATAATCAGAAAGTAATAATTAGAAAATTAAAGTAACATATATATACACATGTGTGTGTGTATATGTAATTTGATGTCAAACCATTATTTTTATCTATCTCAAACATAATTACATAGTTGTAGATAATATCTTGCTTGGGAGGTACAGTAATACATGCTTGTTCTAATAATTAGTATTTTCTCCAAAACTTGGGCTGTATATTCAAACATTTCTACTCATTTTATAAATTATCATATAAGCTGACAGAGATAATTATTCTTCACCGGTATCACAATGAATGAATTGCCAGTAGCTTTTCCTTAAGAACATTATCTAGCATATTTACTCTATGTTGGAAAATGCTTTATAAAAATATAAATATTGTATTTTTTGGTTTAAGATTTTAGTAACCAGAATCAGTCTCAGTATTTTTGTGGCTCTGTATTTCTTAGCTACACTTTTAAAACATAAATGTAATGAGAGTAAATGTTTTCAAAGCGTGACTTTCAGTTTTCTGTGGGTTCTTCATGAATGACAATTGAAGATAATGATGCCGATGTGAGTAATTGAGTGTGCCTGTTATCTCAGCACACGCTCCAGGAAGACCTGGTCAAAGTAGGCTTATCCCAAACCTGGTGAATTCATACGGTCCTCATTTTTACATGAAGTGCAATCCCCAAGTAACTAATTTGAGAGTTTTAAGGTATATGAAAAGTTTCCCATAGTTATGAAAGCAGCATATGTACTCAGATGTACCTGGCCTTCAGTTTAACTTACTTATATATAAACCAAAACAAAATCTTAAGCTTTTTACACCAAAGGTACAAAAATAAAATGCAAGGTAATGGGAGAGAAGAAAGCCAGTGAAGGAGAGAATGTAATAGAAAACAGAGACACAGTCTGAGTCAGCCTGAGCTTGTCAGTGTTGGCTCCCAAATTGTCTTACCTTTATTTTCCAGTCCTTCCATTTCTGTTACCTGATTTTTAAAAAAATAATTAGCTTTATAAAGAGAAGTGTCTTTGTTTAATTTTTTAATTACCAATCACATTTTGTCTCATACATTTTCACTGTATTTCCATTCTTGGTATATTTTCATTCAGACTTCTTCCAAAAGACTGTGCAGCCCATTGTTTCCTTCTGGTGTGTAGATCCTCAGTATATGTATATATTCTAAGTATAGATGAACCTTGGCTTTGTATCAAGGTTATGTTTTCTGATTTTCAGTATCCTGCTAAATAAAGCCTAGCCTTTGGGGGACTTGTGGTCATAGTCACACATTTGTTTCATGTCTTCTGTTATGTGAATGATGGATGGGATGCTGAGGCATAATAGAAAAATATTTATTTTTTATTATTCTATTTTTTTTTCCCCAGTGTGTGCTGTATTTGTGGGCCTTGAAAATTCTTTACCCCAAAACACTGTTTTTACTTCGTGGAAATCATGAATGTAGACATCTAACAGAGTATTTTACGTTTAAACAAGAATGTGAGTATCCTTTAAAGCTTCCTCCTTTAACACTGTATGTTAAATAGTCACTTTAATCTATACTAAGAGCATAATCCATTGGTTAAAAGTCAAAAATTTTTAAAGTGATACTATTTTATGTCATTTCATTTTTTTTTTTGGTATGCACAGTTAAGAGAATTCAGAATTTGTTTTTAAGTTTTAAATTCACTATAAAGTGTTTAAAATTTGAATTAGTATTAATGTAATTTATCCTATGAAACACTATTAAATATTAAAAACAAAAACAAAAACAGAACACTTCTGTTTGAGATAAAAGCCCTACCATTTATTTCAAACAATAAGGCTTCTCTCTCACTTACCAACTTTACATTTCCCTGTATGGCCCCGGAAGATGACTGGTTAGCCAGAGACGGGTAAGATTCCTCAAGGGAGGAACAACCTAAGACAGGCACAGTCGCAGGGGGGCCATCAGGTGAGAAATTGGGGATCATCAGAGGTGAGGCTTAGAACCTCACCCCCCCTGTTTGAGAGAAATCTTCTGCATACGTGGATGTTTTATTGCCCTTGTCTAGCTTGGATTAACACATAGTCTACAGGCACACACCTGATCATCTACATTTGCTCTCTTACAACACTAAACAATGTTTTCTACTTTTATCTTGTATCTACCTACCACTTCAGCATTTTATTAAAAATAATAATAATATAGAGAGAAATGTGGTATCCACATATAAATCAAGTATAAAAATCAAATGAGTATTCATATTTGAACTGTTTATAGTTCATAATGCATGAGCAAAACCGAAAGTTTCTGTGATGACTGCCCTTGTACTGTTCACCATGTAACTTATTCACTATGTAAGAATTTGTTCTCCATGTAAGAACTTGTTCGTTATGCTTCAGAAGATTGGAGACTGATGAAAATTAGGCTTGGGGTGGATTAATGATTGTGCATTGAGCATTGACTCCCCTATACAGAACTTTATTGTTGTTAACAACCATTTGATCAATAAATATGAGAGATGCCTTCACCAAAAAAAAAAAAAAAAAAAGTGCACACTTCCAATTGTAAAATAAATAAGTAACCGGGATGTAATGTATAGCATAAGGAATATAGTCAAAATATTGTAACAGCTTGGTATGGTGATAGCTGGTACCTAGAATTATCATGTATATAAATGTTGAATCACTGTGTTGTACACCTGAAACTAATGTAATACTGTGTGTCAACTACCCTTCAATAAAAAATAATTATCTAAAAAAAAAAAAAAAGCCCTACCATTTAATCTCCAATTACTCAAGAAAAGTAGGTGTTGGGCAGAGTCAACCTTTCACCTCTCTTTTTGGACCCAGTAGATTTACTAGCCTATAGTGGATTTTGTAAAATTCAAGATGACTTCTTCCTTCAAACATAAATGCTTGGAGTGAGGAGTACTTCATATAAATTTAATTTTCCTCCTCTCAATTTTCCTTATTGTCCAGTGAAATTTAAATTTCTCTCTGTCATTTAGTCCTATATTCAATGGTACATAACAGAGTCTCTCAAAATAGTAGATGTAAGTCAATAAAGGAAAAACAATGTGCAGTGATGCAGAAACAACTAGAAAATTTCTTGCCATCTGGTTTCTATAAAATCCTTCAGGAAAACCAGCCAGCTTTACAGCCATCTTTCTGTTGGTCTCCTAGTTGTTTGTGTATAATTTTTTGAGATACATCACAGATAAATAGCAAGGATATGTATAAAAATTTACCCAGAACTGTAAAATATGAATGAACAACAACAACAAACAGTAGCTATTAAGCTTAATACAGGTATCTCCCACTTCTTGAAAGTTTGAGTACATCACTTTGCTTTAACAAAAGACCTGTATTAGCACCTGTTTTTGCTAACCAAAAGATATCCAAAGAGGATTTTTCATTTTTATGAAAAAAAAGGCAAAATGCCAAACTGGTATTCACCATTTGCTTTACAGCCAGCCAGTGTAGAGGCAGAGTGCACCCCAAGTAGTGAGAGTGGCTGTACCAAGCCCCTTCCCAGGAACCACACTCAACATGGCGGCATCAAGCCACCATAACTGACTGTGTCTGTGAACATCTGTGCTTTATCTCAGTTTATTCTGTGCATCCTTTAGCAAGATGCATCCCAAGGTGTAAGGAAAGTCTACGAGAGGTTATTTTTTCAATCTGTGAAAGCTCAAAAATTGCTCTATATAAATGAATGGTAATTGCTTTTTCACTGTATGCCATTTCAGCTTACGAACAGTTTCATAGGAACACTCTACATTCAGATAGTGGGGGAAACTGACATATATCTCTTCAAAAAGTCTTATTCAATGTTTTGGACTTGCATTGTGTATACATATATGCTAATAATATGATTTTGGAAAGTAAACATTTAAAAATTTTTTTAATGAAATGATCCTAGCTCTGAAATCAGGAGAGTAAATATTTGTTTTTTAATCATGTTTTACAAGGTAAAATAAAGTATTCAGAACGTGTTTACGATGCCTGTATGGATGCCTTTGACTGCTTGCCCCTGGCGGCCCTGATGAACCAGCAGTTCCTGTGTGTACACGGTGGTTTGTCTCCAGAGATTAACACTTTAGATGATATCAGAAAAGTAAGTTCTGTTATTTTTCAATTCTAATCATGCTGTGGGCTTCAGTAGTAAAGAAGACATTAATTTCCCTGCCTTTCTTACTAACTTTTATCATTTTGAATTATAGTGATTTAAAGTGGTCATGAATTCTTCTTTATAATAATTTTTTAATCTAGAAGGAAAGATATATTTATACTTGGAAGAGGTTTTATCTCTAAAACCTGAGTTCATCTTAGTGTCACTGAAAATGTAAAATATATGATTGCTAAAAAAATACAGCTTTTCATTGCCCTTGGCTTGATTCAAACAACCCATAGTACATACATGGCATATTAGAGTTCAAGAATGATGTTTTGCTCTTGGGAAAATATCACAACCTGACCTTTAAAATGTGTCCATATTGTCATTTAAAAAAAAATCTATGGTTTTTACAGCTTAACATTTTAACAGTATAAACAAAAGCATTGATGATATTCTATTGGTTGTATTGAGCACTAGGTAAAAAAAAAAGTTCATTTAGGTATTTTTCTACTTAATTTAACATTGCCTTTTTCTGTTGTTTTAGCCAACAAAACAATGAGTTAGATCATGAGGAAGTACCTTTTTCATGACAAAATGTAATATGGAATAGTTTTATGTAGTAGAAGAGACAATCTTTTATTTCATTGGTTATGTTCAGTGTTCTTATAAGAGTTCATTGTTTTTTAAAGAAAAACTATACTTTAGGGAAGAAAAACATTAAATTCTACTTTAATACGCTATTTTTAAGATTTAAGTCTTCAAGTATAAAAATAATACTGTATTTGTTCTCCTATTAAAAAGGAAGTGCATGATTTTTATTCTTAAAATCAAGCAAAAGTATATTAAGTAAACCTTTGCTTTCTGCTCTGTAGCTTTGTGTCTTTTTTTATAAGACACGTCTGCTCCCAGTGTTCTATAGCACACACATCATTGGTATTTGCTCTATATTTAAAGTATTATAGAGAAACATGGCCTTGAAATGTAGGCATGGAGTTTAAGTGTAAAGTAGTCCACTTTCCTGCATGAATGTAACTGATTTATTCTTCTCCAATCTGTTGGACTCTTGAAATAAATAACTAAACTTCTTATCATAAATTAAGATTTTTAAAACATAATCTTCTAGCCCCAAGATTTACTTTCTGATGTTTCAGATATTACACTCAATTTTCATATATGTCATTAAGCTTTAGCCATAAAATGATTTTTAGGTTTGCATTTTATCATATGTCAATTAGTACTGCCACCACAGTTACATTATTTAATTAATTTGGTAGTTGTTTATTCTTACTGTAGATTTATTAATTTTAGAATGCACTTTATAACTTTTTTGGAATAAATTTTGTACTCCGGTTGCCTTAGCAAACCTTAGCTGGGAATTCACATTAATCACAAAGTCTCCCCTCCTTTTTTGTTCTACCCATAAGTTCTTGTTTCTCAGAAAGAAATTTTGCATTTGGACCAGCATTATTTTTCTTATATGAATTTTTCCAGAAGTATATATTGCTTAAATCTCTTAAATACAAGCCTCAGTTTGCAATACCTATTTTATGGATAATATAATGGTTGAAACACAGAGGGTCTTATCTTACTGAAGTTTTTCATTGGGTGTTGAAAATGTGAAATATTGCTTCATTATTTTTAGATATTAGTAAAAACTGGTGTGTAACAGAACTATTATTTACATCCTTTTATGTCTCAGGAAAAGAAAATTGATAGGCTGGCAGCCTTATGTATTCACCTTTCCCTATGAGTTATTAAAAAATATTAAAGTTCTGAATATGAAGAATATCAATTCTTAAGGGGTTTTCTTAGCTATTTTATGCTTTTTTAAAGGAGACTTTATAAGATCTGCTAACTTCACCAAAGATCTTACTCCTAACTGCAGCTAAATCAGGATAAACTAAGGTGACAGTGTTATAAAATTGTTGGTAAAATGTCATTTTCAATTATTATGTTGCTCATGCCTTCTAAATGCAACTTTTTAAATTGAAATATGACTTTACTAAACATTTATAGCTGGAAAATGGATTTCACATGAAGTCTTCAGGTAAAAACTAAAAAGCTTAAAACTGGGAGCTGAAGAATGATGAGCTCAGTTTGGGTTCATGTTACTGCTTGTCATTACTCTTGGTTTGTCCCCAGTAAGATAAACTACAACATGCTTGTACTTTGATTAGAAACCTACATAGCCCCTAATGAAATATCCAAAATGTCATATGGCAAGTGGCTACTCTTAAAATAAAAGCTGTCTGTTCTCCAAATGATTTGGTTAAATATAAATACCATACATTGTTCCCCATCCAGACTCCTAAATCACAGTTTATGGCAGCAGTGATAGAATTGCCCCAAAGACAAAATGAAATGAAAGCCCCCACCTCAACAAATGAAACACAGATATATTCACATCAAGTGGAAATGACTACAGTACTTGGAGAGATGAAATATGTAAGGAGAGAAAGAGAAAGATAAGAGGGAAGTAGGTGCAAGGGAAAAGGGAGGGAAGAGTGGGAATTAAAGCAGCAAGAGGGAGGTAAAGGCTAGGTGGATGAAAGCAGGTAGATAATGGATGAACTCTACTGTTTTCTGAATTAATTCAAGTTTCCAAAGATTAGTATTTTGCTCTCTGTCTTCTACTTTTCTTAGTTAGACCGATTCAAAGAACCACCTGCTTATGGACCCATGTGTGATATCCTGTGGTCAGACCCCCTGGAGGATTTTGGAAACGAGAAGACTCAGGAACATTTCACTCACAACACCGTCAGGGGGTGTTCGTACTTCTACAGGTGAGGGTGTGGTACTCAGCGTCTGCAGCACGTTCAGTTCATAAATGTAGTTTCTTAGTCCACGTGTTTGATTTACTGAGGACGTTTGGATAATTTCTCTAGGAAGGAGATATAAGTGAAAGGTTCACTTTGAAAGCCTGGTTCAAATGGGTTCTTCATACTTCGAAAATGACCATATAAATAAATAAATAAATATACAGATATAATATCTGTGAAGGACAGACAAGGCATAAAAGAGGCATGTAGTGTCAGGGGTGGTGAGGCAGCTGAAGAAGATAGTAGGATTTAATAGAAAATTGGTTCTATCCCAGGAAATGCAGCAGAAAATCCAATGCCCACCTTAATTTTTAATACAGTTATGTTATCACTTTGAAAAATATTTTTACCGGTTTTCTTAACGTAAATGAGAAAAAAAATTTAATTGGCTAATTGAATTATATTCAAGTTATTCTTAAATTTTCTTAAATGTATCGGACTTCCTGGATGAATTAAGATTAGCAACAACCCAATATACAGATATCATAATAGACTTATCTTTAGCATTTTGACAATCCACATTGAAAACATTTTTATAGCAGTTTTTATATTTGCCAATGTATGGGGATTTGCCCATTCCCTATTTCGGAGCACTTCAGAAAGAAATCAGCATCACAGTTGGCTGTTTGAGTGTCCTCACGATTTCCTGACGTCTCACTCCAACTGTCACCTCCTGCATTTGATTATTCTATTTCACTAGGTCCCCTTATCATCAGACACGGTATATATGACAGTGGCCAGAGTGGTGGGGGAACGAGGTCATGGAGAAGTTGAGAATTTTAAGCTCTGGAATGCATAGTCAATTTTTGTTTTTAAACTTAAACATCAAACCTGATGTTCACTGAAGTTTATGCTCCATTCCAGCCCTGGCAGCTAAGCATGGCAAGGCTGGAAGAATGTGAATTGCACTCAGGCCCGTATCTTCTGTCTCTAGAACAAGGAGATATCCTCCTTCTATATAACATTGATCAGAGCTTATTCAGAGTGAAACATTTTGTTCCATGCATTGTTTTTTCCTTATAGGGGAAAAGTTTCCTTTTGTACATCTGTTAATGTGACTGAGAAATTGAAGTTTGTGAACAGAAAAGTCTTGTACACTATAAACAACTATTCAAAAAATAGTTTTTGATGTAAATATAAATAAAGAGGTTTGTTCCAACTTTATTTATCAGAAAGTTTACAATTCATTAGTCTGTTTTAGAAATTTGGGTACCAAGTCTACTGAGTCTATTTTGACTAAAATAATGAAGCATGGTATACTATAGTATCTCTGAAAGGCCTGAGGTTTCTTTTCAGTAATTAGTTAATTGGGGAGTAATCTTTTATTAAAGATGTTCAAACTTCTAGTGAAAATATCATTGAACTAGGTCAAAACCAAGTGTTCCATTTTTCAAATCTGGTATTAAATCTCTAATAATACCAGGATTGTTTAAATTACCTATTTTGTACCACTGAGTTGTGCTGCAATAATATAACATCAAACAAATCCAAACCTCTTGATTTTGATATTGAGCGATATTGCATGAATCTTTCTTTAACGCATAATGTACCATTCTTCTGAGTCAGTCGTTTAAGTAAGTCATATTCTAAATAAAGTCCTGTACTGAACTTACATAAGTTGCAATAATTTTGTTTTGTGAATATAGACACAGATGTGTTTACACCAGAGATAGCCTATCAATCAGATAATTAGAGAATTATGCATGTTTTCACACTTTTGTTCTTAACAAAATGATTATTTAACTCCTCTCGTTAGAGTTTCTTTATGGATAATAATCTTTAGCCATGACAGTTGCTAACTTAATCCACAGCCTATCAACTCTTAACTAATGGCAAAGCAATCTGGATTAGGTTTTATTTGGGAAGAGAAAATGACCCTTTGATTCTCTTAGATCTTTTTAATTCTTTTGTCGTTAGTGCCATCTTGAAGGTGTCAAAGCACACTCCCTGGTCGTAGTTTATCAAGCTGCTCCGGAGAAGCACAAAGGAACAATAAAATTGGTAGAGAAACGTGATGACGATGGCTCTTTGAGTTAGTAGCAGTTACTTTGATGCTAAGTCCCAGTTTAATTTTCCATGTTTATATAGAGTTTTGTTCCAACCTTATTTATCAGAACGTTTACAATTCATTAGTCTGTTCTGGAAATTTGGGTACCAAGTCTACTGAGTCTAATTTGTTTAATTTGCAGTGCCACTCTATCCATGGTCTAATATGTTTTATCTAGGCCATGCTTTAAATAAAAGGAAGTTCTATACAAGAATGCATCAGTAGGAATTCGTCAGTGCTGTTCATGAGTTATAGAGGATCAGCAATGTGACAGCAAGGAATGAAGCCATAGAACTGTGTTTGTCCCCAGTGCTACCATCATCTTTATAACCATAGGCCAAAATTTGCATACTCACGTACCTGTAGTGTTCATGCAAGTATTTGGGATATTTGAGGCAGGCCAAGTGTTAGATTGTAAAGATTAGTGAGGCGTATGACACCTGGGAGGTAAAAATTTCATTTTCCTGTAGACCAGATGCACCCAGAGGCTGGATGTGGGCTCGGACTGTCAGTTTGCATGTGTGCCTTGAATGAATCACATAAGCTTTGTGCTCTAGATTTGCTTGCGTCAAAAGGAATGAGTTCAATCAGACATTCTGAAGTTCCCTGAGCTCAGAGATTTGAAGAACATCTTGACAGTCATTTTAAAAATGTTTTTGAAGCTGCAAATTGCAGCTCACTCAGATCCCTACTGGCCTCTTAATCCAGACCAGCCACCTTTCTCCTAGTCACATACTCCCCCAGCTTCTCTCCTGCAATTGACACTCTTATCAGCCACCTGGCAGTCCTCTGGTTCTCCCTTTTTCACCCAATTCTCTTCTGACTTACCAAGTAGACCCCTGCCTCTTCTGGTGTCTCTTTCTTTGTCTCTCTCCTGCTTTCAACATTTTTTTCTTCACACTTTTCTCTGGACCCTTATCTATTCCATTAGCTTCACTGTAAGCTATAAACTCTGTGATTTGATTACTGAATCTAGCTCCTTCATCTCTTTATCTTCCCTGAGCTGAACTCTCTATTTCTACTTGCTTGCTGGAGTTTTTAATTTAAATGTTCCATTATAGTCTTAACCTAAACTTACCTTGCCTGAAAACATTTAATTACTTCCCCACTTGTTTAATCCCCACTGCGGGTTCCTCCAGGTTTTGTCTGTTTTCATTAACAATCTATCTCCTGGTCATGCAGACTAACAAATATCTTTGCTTTTTCTTCTTGCACTGAAATCACCACCAATCAGTCATCATGTCTTACTGACCATTTCTTCAAAATATCACAGGCATCTATACCATCTGGCCTTCTTTGCACACACTCTGAGTTCAAGACCTTCATTTTAGTTTGTTAAAATCACACCTGATTTCACAATATACTTCCTGCTCCCCATCTCCCTAAATCATACTGTTTCATTGATGGGAATCCTTTGAGAATTCAATTACTTAATATTAACTGATCACCTACTATATGTGCCTTTGAGGGAATGACAAGCTGGTCTGCAGAGACTGCTAAGCAGAAACTGGCAAATAAAATGCAAGGTAAGGAATGGTCTGATAAAGGTGGAGGTTATTTTACACATACAACTGGGGGCCTAACCCAGAGATATATTGGAGTTTAAGGATCTACTCATGGTGGAAGTGTTATTAGACCTTGTTTTAAAGGAAAAGTGGAACATATGTAGCCAAGAGTCACTGAGGAAGGCTCTTGCAGGGAGGGAAGGTGGTGTTCATGAAAAAAGGTAACACTAGGAATTCTAGAAAGATGACCATCTGAATGGTTTCCCTTTACCTCTAATCCAATTACAGATAGCTGATTCAGTATACTCTAACATTGAACATTCATATAGCTAAGTGATTCTACCCCTATTTTTATGTCCACTAGATATGTGTACATGATATATACCAAAAGACATATACAAGATTATTTATAGCAGCAGTATCTGTAGTAGCCAAGAAATGGAAGCAACCCAAATATCCACTTAGTAGCATGAATATAAATTACAGCATTTTTATACAACTGCATGCAGCAGGCTGGTGAGTGGAGGAACCCACATCGACGTACTAGTTGATTCCATTGAAATAAGAGTTTAACTTTAGAGAAGGCAAAATCTATAATGTTAAAAGCCAGGATGGAGGTTACCCTTAGTGAGGAGGTGACAATGACTTGAGGGAGGTAGGAAGAGTTCCTGCGGTTCAGGCAATGTTCTGAGTCTTGGTCTGAGTGCTAGTTACAAAGGTGTCACTTTGTATAAGGTCATCAATTTGTAATCTTCTGATTTGGGTGGTTTTCTGTAGCGATGTTACACATCAATATGAAGTAAGAATTGTTCATCACTCCTGAGACAGCCAACAGCCAGACCAATGTGAGGACTTAAATTCTGGTGAAGTTTTGGCAGGAAGAGTTGGAGCCTTTCCAGACTTGATCCCTAGTGAGTAAAGTGAAGTTAGCTGGAGAATTCTGGGACAAAGGAAAAAACATAGCAAGTCATAAAAAAAAAAACACATAGAAAAAGGTAGCTTGACAGCATCCTAGACCCCCCCCTCCTGCCCAGGCCTCAGGACCCATTGCCAGGCACTGGAGGAAGAGAGGAGGTCTGTGGTCAGGCAGAGTCCTCCCTCTCACAGGGCGAAGAGAAGGGAAGGACGTGAAGGAGGCAGGGAAAGCTATCTCCAGGTCCCTCAGCAAGGGACTGCCGGCTGTCTGCCTCTGCTGTGCTGATGTCGATGAGGGAAGAAACCCTTTGCGTATCTCACCCGCTTCAGTGCCCCTGTTGAAACTACCCCAGCAATTAAGTGTGAGCTCCAATAAGCTGACAAATAGCTGATAAGCATTTAGGATATGAAGACAAACCTGTCCATCTCTTAAGGCATTCGCTATTGCTGGAGAGCAGATGTATAAACATAATTTACACAGCAATATGACAAGTGATAAATGATACATATGTTTTGGCAACATGGTGGATGTAGCAGTTCTGTATACCTCAGGCTGAAGTAGGTTTGAAGGGAAGGGCTCACTTAGCTAAGGTTTGGCAGAAAAGTAGGCCTTTCCAGGAGGAAAAAATACTCAGGGAAAGTATCTGTGAAAGCACATATGCTTAATTAAAAAAGGTACTTTGATCATGCCTGCTGGCTATACCTAAAGAGCCAGAAATCTGGGAGATTTAACTCAAGATCTAAAATACAGTTTAATATGGCAAGAAACAAAAAAAGGAGATAAAGAGAATGCATCTAATAATAGCTATTTTCTCTCATGCCAAGCCAGTTGTTCTACCATTTCTCACATTTTTGTCTTTTCCACCTTCTTGACCTTCGTTCATGCTCAGTCTGCTTTCTCTCCCTCTCCCCCCGTCAGTGGAATTGTAACCCCTTTCCTATCTAGGAATCCCGTACATCATTGCCTTTAAGATCTAACGTAAGTCACAATTAATAAACTTCACAACTACTAGTAGAATCCGGGGCTGCTTACTCACCATTCTGTGCTGCCTGCTTCCTTCTGCACCATGGCAGCTGGGAGAAAATGAAGAGTTGTTAAATGTCCATACTATGAGTTGGGCATTCGATTAGAAAATTTATATATATTGCCAACTCATTTAATCTTTATCTCAAGTCTAAATAAATAATACTGTCTGCATTTTTATAAATGAGGTGATTCAGGCTCAAAGAGGTTAAGAAATTTTCCAAAGTTTACACAGGAAATTGGAAAAAGAACCCAGATCTAAGGACTCCCACTATTCCATGGAAATTTCCACCTCCTTTTCTACTCAGAGAAGATACATTCTCCAGTGCTTTAGGACTAAGCATGTTTCCATAGAAGAAAAAAAGAAAAACAAAAAGCACTTTCAGAGATACCCTGACTTCTTCCCCACACACAGCTGTGCATGCTGCTAAATGAGTATCACAGAACTGAGAGCATTGCTGGCTTTGCCCCAGCCTTGCAGCAAGCCTCATTTCAAGCCATGTTCAGGACACTAGGCTAAATAAAAGCATTCCAGGGTTGCGCATACATACAGCTTGTGTGTAATGAGGGTGCCCTTGCAGGGGTATGAGAGGGGCTGAGATCCAGCTGGCTGGCCCTCTGCTCAAAATGCCATGGGCCCAGGCTTGACTGACCAGCCTTGGGGGAGAAGGGTTCTTTTTCCTTGATGGGTGCAGAGCACAGATATTTCACCTTATTAATGCAAAGATGAGGAGGGAAAAAAAAATCTAATGTGAGATAGACATTTTTCAATAAGATTTTCTCAAACCCATGTGCTTTCTTTCTTTATGATATCTATAATAGTTTGCACTGTTTTATCTTTATTATATTTTATTCCTAAGTAGTTAAATTTTTTTTAATGTTTTACCTTCCTACTAGATTATAAACACCTCAAGACAGAAACTACACCATAGACTTATCATACCACCCTTCCCTGTGTATAGTACAATCTCCTAACAAATGAAGCAAATCACCAATGAGCCTGTGATAAATGATTGACAAGTAGTGACTTCCAACTCTCTCTGTGGTGTTAAGGTGTTGTGTACTTTTTAAATGCTTTTCAGATTGAACACTTTTTGATTTATCATCATTTCCATTAAAAAAACATAAAATATTACAGTGAGTTTTTTCCCCTAATATCATTAAAGATTTATTGTATCTGAGGCAGGTAGTTCACCAATAATAGGAATCTTGATGATACTCATGTATTTTCTAAATTCATTTAGAAAAATGTAATTCTTAGAATGTTTGAGTCTTTGGTTATTTATACTTTTAAATTTCTGAAGGTTTTCTTTAAACTGAGTTGCCTCTAAGTAATAATGCAAGTGTTCATCACTCCATGCTTTTAGTCTAGCAGATTGCTGCTGGGTTAAATTTACTTTCCTTAGATTTCCATCAAAAATCAGATGTAATTTCCATGGGGGGAAACTTAGCTTCAACATCTAAGGGTATCAAACTTAGCATGAAGAAAATATATTAAAATTATGCTTTCATAAGACTAGTGTTAAGTTCTTCCAAAAGGAAACAATAAATAAAAAAAGAACAGCCAAGCCATTTGCCTGAAGGCAAAAAAGTGACAAAAGGAGGCAAACAACCTCTGTATTGCAGTGGTACAGCAAGGACATAAACTGTCTCTTTATAGAAGCATTATGAGGGCACAAGAAATATAAGTACACGGCTTAAAGAGAAAGGAAGGAACATTTATTGAGTGCTACCCCTGCTCTGCCACCCATTGACTGGACACATTATAGATAGGTATGTACCAAGCAAATATGCTGTTTTTTAAACACCAACAAGCATCTCTGAAATTAAGGTTTCTTTTGTTAACACATACTGCTCTGGAAAGGTTATATGCTCACCTCCTAAAGTAGAACAGAAGTCGTTGAAGACACGTTAGTCAACTCTTGGTGTAGGTACATGTGGACATGTTACCATGTGGACATGCTGGGGCATCTTCTCCAGTTATATTATATACATATATATGTATTATATATGTATATAAGTTACATTAATGTTCATCAGGAAGTTATATTAATGTTTGTAAGTTAAATGATTTATATCCTGGGTTGACCTGGGACAGCTAGGAAGTAAAGGCCTCATGAATCTGTCTTCGTTTTCTCTCCCTAGCAAATTGCTAGAATGTTCTAAAACACACATACACCTGCACACAAATAATTGTACCTATACACAAAGACAGTTTCTGATTTCAGATCCCACATTTGCCAAGGAACAGAACGCTTTTTACAATCAGTATCTCTACAGTGGAATACCATCTTCATGGGGTTTTTTCCTACTGATAAGGGACTTCTTACGAAATCTGTAGCATTGAAACTACTTTCATCTTCTCTTTTATAATAAATTATTTGAGTGCCATATACTATTAAAAAGTGCTATTTTTATAATTGCTGAATTGTTTCCTGTAGTGTATATAGTTTAGGTTCCAGTGGATATCTGCATTTTGTTTATAATAAAACAAGCATTGCTTTGCTCTCTTGATTTGAACTATCTAAAATTTATTCATTTTTATGGCATGCATTTATCTCATTAAAAATTCTTAGAGCAGAGACAAAGTGATTGCAAAGGATTTTTCAAGTGTGATTTATAATTTGAATTTCACTTGTAATGACATTCTCATCTTTGGTTTTGAGATTATCTTAAGAGGCAAAATCATCTTGATTTTATGTTTGGTATTTTTATTAAGTCAAGATATAAAGAATAAGTCTTAAGTAATTCTGTTGATCATATTTAAAGTACATGTTTTAAAACCTTGTGAATTCTATAATTTTGTTTAGAGTTTGAATGATGCAGTCAGTTAATGTACCCATAAATGAGTTGAAAAGTTAATTTCCCAGAAGACTTACTCTCTCCCACTCCCCAAACTCAGTCCTCTCCGTGGATCATACTGGCACACATGTGTACCCAGACACAAATAGTGCTGTATTTGAGAAAACAGAGTTTTGTATTTTAAAGTCCATTTTCATGTTACATTTATGCTTCTAGTCACTTTGTGTTTAAATGTAGACTTGATAATTTTGATTTTCCCTCAAAGTAGCCACTTGCCTGGTGTTCTTATATAATGGCCTGTGATCGTTTTCCAATTCACACACCTCCAGCCCTTTCTGATGATGTAAAAAGTACGGCTGAAGGTGCTACAGGGAAAAACCTGTCCTCAGAGCCAGGAGACTCGTTTCATGAATGATGTATGTTTAATTATGGTCGATAAGACCACATAGGTGTGGATGTTACAGACAGATGTGCTACTCCTTATGTTTTCATAACGGATGTTTCTCTTCTTTTTGTCTCTGGCAGTTACCCGGCTGTCTGTGAGTTCCTGCAGCACAATAACTTGTTATCTATACTCCGAGCACATGAAGCCCAGGATGCAGGGTGAGCAGTTTTGCAAGTTTCTGAAAACCAGGGTTGGCCCCATTGTCGTGGTCTCTCTTTGCTCAGGCAGTGGGGCTTCCCTTTTGCTCAGCTCTTTCCCTGAAAGGATTTGATCTTAAAATTGTCTTCTGATGAGTCAGAGATGCAGGGTGCTGGGGAGTGAATGGCAGCAGGTGTGTTGTAGAGCCCCCTCTGAAGTTCTTCCATTTTTAGCTTGAACAGGTAAAATTTTCAGCTAAGTTTCTTACACACTGTAAGGGCACCTTCTCTTAATTTTTTCAAATCCTGCTCTTAACCACTGTCCCATACGTGAGTAAATTGCCAGCTGCTTTTCCATCTTGGTTGCCATTGTGAAGGAGAATTGCACATAAATATTTAACAGATATTGCATGTTATGCTTTTGCTTAAGAATATCATTCCTGATCTCTGTAAAGTTTTAAAGGACAAAAGCAGAGATGCTTAAATGATGGTGAAAGTCCTGTATTCTACCTAACAATGCATAAGATGACTTTTTAATACCTGGTAAATCTTTAAAACATAGATCAATTTTAAGGGTTTAGAAACTATGTAACATCAAATAACCACTTTGGTGGTGCATTAAATCTGCAGTAGGGAGACATAGGCACAATTAATTTTAGGATTTGAAGTCCAATACCCTTCCCAGTATGCACCACTGAAAGGCATTGTTTGCCTTCAAATGTTTACATTCATTCCTTCGTGTTCTAAATTTTCCAGAAAGGAAGAACATTTAGTTTTATAACCTGTGCGCTGAAATGTGGAATATAGATGTCTGCATTCTGAAGTAAGCCATGTCTGTGATGAACCTGAATCAAGGCAGATCATAAATTTCTTTGCAAATTAGCCTTTTTCAAGTCACCACTAGGTATGATCTGATCTGATATCATGTATCAGCACTGTTGTGGCTGATATTTGAGGAAACCCAATCATTCAGGTTCCTCAAATAATTTTTCACTTTTTGAGGAAGCCGTGTCACCATGGTTTTTTGTTGACTGTTCCAACTGAACATTTTAGGCAGATTTATCTTAATCCCACTATAGACCTGAAATCATCTGCTTATTTGAAAATATACCATGGATCAGCTAAAACCAACAAGTGTATTTGTTTAAAAGGAGAAGCTGATTGATTCACTGGGGAAACTGAGAGCATGTCACCCAGTTCCTTTGGTTTCATCGAGTAGGCGTAGCCAGCCCAGGTTTGCAAAGTCAAGGTACTAGAATTAAGCGTTAATCATGTTTTGTCTTTTTTTTTATTGAAGTATAGTTGATACACAACATTATATTGGTTTCAAATATCTTTCACATTCTGATTTTTGTCTCCCAACAAAGCTCAGTCCCATAAGCAGAATACTTTCAGAGAATTAAAGAATTTTAAGGGGATATTTTCTTCTGGGAAAAGTAGCATCAAAATATTTGTGTAATTATAAATTTTAATTTGGCTATTGATCTATCCAAAGTTACTATTTGAGGCCCTTTTAGAACCCAGCTAAATTAGGCATGGTTAGGCTGTCAGAAGTAACTGATCCAGGTTACCAAGGGGTAATAAATTTTGCTGTGCACTTCTTAAGGAAGTTTCTAAACTGATATTCCTGAAATCTGTTACATAGAAATCATGAAATATGTTTTTCACCTTGATGGAAAAGAGCCAAAGTCTTCTTTACTTTTTTGATTTTTTGAGAACTCCAGTCCTATTTTTATTTTAGGGGAAGAAAAGTAACTGGATGGGTGGTTTATTTCCAAAGATCTTGCAGATGGTCTCTTTCATTACTGATTGATTAAATATCACCCTGATGAAACAATGATCTTTGACCTTCAGATACCAGAAGAGATGAGTAATAAACAAAGTTCTAATCTAGAAACAATCTTAATTCATAAAACCCAAAGATTTAACCAGACATTCTTTGAAAAGCAAATCACTTTGCCTGGGCATAATGGGTATATACAACTGTAAAATAATATTGTAGATAAATAGAATAATAGCCTGGTTATTAGTGCTAGGATTTATATATAGCCCTGCTTATTTAAGTTGTTTATGTCAAAAATATTGGCAAACTTCTAAAAAACATGGTAAGCATAGGGTGTCTGTGTGCAAAAAGTAGCCTCTCTCCTCTATGTTGAACACACGGAAATAAATTTTGCACTGAATTCTGCCCTCCCCTAGGTCTGCTAAACTTAGAAAAGACCTAATTGGAAATTGTACATATGATTGTATATTCTCATTGTCATCCCTGAAATGAACTGATGTCTGTGTATAACAGATTTTAGAAAGAAAATTTGTTTTCTGATGTGTAATTGAATTATCGAGTGATAAAATAACTTCAGTTTTCTATTTCTAAATCTATAGTTTGATATCACCATTTTTCCATACTAGCCCTGTTTTAATTTGTGTTTACTGTTTTTAGGTATCGCATGTATAGGAAAAGCCAAACAACAGGCTTCCCTTCTCTAATTACAATTTTTTCAGCACCAAATTACTTAGATGTGTACAATAACAAAGGTAAGTAATTTTAAATCCCTCTTGTAGTCTTGTATGCTTAATAATCCTTACACTGTTTCATTTTGTTAAACATTTTTAGCTGTTCTTTTCCCCTTTACTTTTTCATTTATTATTTGATGCAGATTTTGTGCTTATCTTCAGAGTTACTTATTCACTTAGTCAGAGGTGGAGCCCAGGCACCGTTACTTTGTAACTGCTCTCCAGGAGATGCTAATACATAGCAGGATGATAGCAACTGCTCTGGTAGATGGAGGCTTTGAAAGAAATAATGATTGGAAGTAATCCAAAATCATTCTGTGTAAGAAGGATGTGGATTTAAATCAGAATAGTGTAACTGTGCATGTAAAGGACCAAGAAAAATAAGCAAAAGGAAACTATACCTATACCTTGAAATTCAAATTGCCTCTTTCAGTATGTACCATAAGTCAGGTCCTGTGCTAGGCAAGTACACATCCATTTATTTTTTAAAAAATTGAATTAAACTAACTGTATATATCATTACTCTTCCACTCATTTTAATATGCAGAGTGAACCTATGTGGCCAGTCACTTTGCCCAAGGCCACTCGCTAAGGTAGTGATGATCGGGAGTCAGCCACATCTGGTTCAGTGTCCCGTACTTCCTTTCTGCAACTCCATACCTTCGTTCCTCAAAGAGACCAGGAAACAAGAGGACACTGTTTGCAAACTGTAGGGAAGAGAGGAGTAAGGGATACATTGTCTGTTTTCATCAGGGTAATCTCCTTATTTGAAAATGATGTGAAGTGTTGTGGGTGTGGCACAATGAGTGATAAAATGTGAAAAAGCCATAACATTAGTTGGCATTGGCCTGGTTAGTATATATACCACATGTCTGTGTGGGGCTTAAACTCTGAGATTAAGAGAAATGGAAAAGGAAAAAGAAAAAGCAGTCAAATAATATGCATGAGATCAAAGCTAGCTCAAGAGAGGCAGGAGAAGGCAGCCTCATTTCTGAACCAGTCTGAAAACTCCTGGAATTAGGAGCCATTCCCATGCCCAAGTAAGCTGTGGTAGGTGGCTTTCTGTATGACAGGCTTGAGGCAGGCCTTGGCCACCCTGATTCCCAAGGGCCTGGGCAATGTCCTCAGTTTGTATAAATGGGCTGTTGCCTTCTTTCCTGCTTAGCACTCTCACCTCCTGCCACCCAGGCTGGACCCTGAACCCCATCTCTTCTGATCTGTCAGCAGTTCTGCAGAAGGCAAACCGTACACACTGCAGTGATTTGCATACGCACACATCTCTTCCTGGTCCTCGCCTCTCCCAGACACATCTGCACTGTCCTGTCACTAGAGCATGAGACTTACGGATAGCTATTCCGAATGAGGTGGGCTGTCCTCTGTGGCCAAGAGCACGGTCATCAGTAGGCACAGTGTGGTTTCTGTCACAACCATGGATGGCAGAGTGAGAGGGGGAGTTGTCCCCTCTTTTCTGGTTGCCTAATGTCTAGACAAGAGGCTCTACTTTCATGCTCTGTGGGAAGAAGCATGAAAAATTAAAAGAAAAACAAAAACATGTTCTCAGCATGTCAAATGCTTATAAGCCAGCTGACAAAGACATTTGGGTGATATAATAAAAATCGAAAACACAGTGTCATTAAGTAAAACTAAGGCAGTCAAGCATGAAGTATGTTCAACAAGGGGTGATATTCCAGAATGGTCATCGAAGGTCTTCTTTAAGGTAAAATATCATCTGGACGCTAAAGCATGGTTAACATTTGATTAGAAAGAGGAAAATGTAAAGTCAAGGCCAATGTTTTTGAAACTTTTTTATTTTTAAGCAAACTTTTTTCCCAGACAAAATCTGAATCTTGAAGTCTTTTGTATAAAGCCAATAAGGGCTAATTCCCTTTTACTGGGTGGGGTTTCTCCATGTCTTACCAGAGAGTTCTCCTGTGGTAACTTTGAGGAATGCAAGAACTCACTAGGTCATCTTGCATGTTCCACCATGATCCTGTTATTTACCAAAAGTATATAAAATTTGAACGCTTACATTTTTATTGTTTTATGGCATTAAATTTTTTCTCCATCACACCCAGTGAAGGGAGTGTCCAAACAAGTAATTTTCTTGACAGAGAACGTTTATTAAATAGCATGTACTATACTCACAGGTTTTTAAACAATTTTTTTAAAAGTCAAAACAATAAGAAACAAAGAAGAAAATTGGGATTTCATTCCACAAAAACAGACTTTTCCCATTCATCATAGGTGAGCAGTTTGCTTGAAACCAATCACTCTTTCTCACATAAGGTGTGCATTCCTTCATTGTCTCTGGTTCTGATTTAACAAGGTATGCACTTAGAAAAACAGTAGACATCGGTGCATTGCTGTTTTTGAGGCTTTGTCATTCTTTCACTGTGTTCACTCGCCATTAGAGTAGATCACAATCCCTAAGGAGGGGAATAGAAGCATTTCATTTTGGGAATCTTTTCATGAAAGAAAAAAATTCTCCAGAGAGGAAAAGATAAACCAGTAGGAAGAAGAAAGATATATTCTTCAGTTTGAGCATAATTTCAAAAGACTTTTATGTAAAATCTCTGAAGCACTGTTAAACTATTATTGCTAACAATGTGTACAGTATGTGGGAGTGGGAGTCAGTTATTCCCTGCTTGAATGAGGATTACTGTATTTGAATAAAAATAAATGTTAACTAGCATTGTAAAAGGCAGGGCGATAAAGTGGGTTGCAAATACCTTCAAACATACTTGGTGGAAAGAGAGCAGTGAAGAATCTCTGAATTAACCATTTAATTCTTAGAAACAGATGACCATAAAGACTTCAGAAATTATTACCTAATAGTTACAGTATGAGTAGAGTTTTAAAGCTCTTGTGAATTAAGGCAACAGTAATAGCTCTCTGGAAAAATGAAAGAATGAGAAGAAGAAGGTTTATTCTATCATTTTAAATCTGGTAATAGTTATGTGATCAGCTTCATGTGTAAATGTCCAATAATTCTGATTAGTCGTTCACTTGCCTGCGATGAGAGCAGCTTTCAGGAAGTCACAAGGTCTGTAAGTGCCCAGTCCCTTGGTGACGTCCGCATGAACTCAGTCAGTTCTCATGCCTTCCAGGCTGTATTATCACAGCCAGCAACTCACCACCTTCTTGCATCCCTTTTATCCTCACTCTAATGACTCCTGCTTATGTTTGCAAGATGCCAGGGCAAAAGATGGAGATTTGAATCACAGCTCTGTCATTGAACAACAAACTCATCTAAGTTATTGACATGCGGTGACATCTCTGCAAAATAAGAAAAAAAAAGTCTTTCCTCAATAATAGGTGAAATTCTTTGAAAGCAAATGCTGTGCAGTATGAAGATACTGTCATCATGGAATCCTGTATGTTGCCGCCACTATGCCCTGTGTCAGTGAGGGCCTCAGAGAAGCTGGCAGCAGTGAACCCTGCCTCCTCGGCACTATAGTTCTGACTGCACTTTGTGGGTCCATCTACCACTGTAACCTGTCTCTCTGCTTCTCTCCAGATAACCTTTTACTTCAGCCAAATTTTTCTGCTCATTGCTCTCAACAACTGTTGACTTCCTCTTTCTCCCCATCTTTGCCCATACACTTCTTTCCATCTAGAAATACTCATCTCACTCTTCTCTGTCCATCTGATGGATGAGACCCACAGCTCTGTGTGAAGTGCTGAAGACTTCTGTTGGCTATCCTTCTCTGAATCCCTATAATATGAATCATTTTCTCTTGTACTTGTCATTTACTTTCTTTTCTAGCTAGCTTTTCCTAGAGTTAACATTCCCATAACTTCCCAATTAGATTATAATTAGTTGGAAGCAGGGGCTTGTTGATACACATGAAGCCAAGTCTCATGCTTTGTTCAAGGTGGGCAGGCAGCACATGCATTGATTGGCACATCTGCTTTCTGACAATTGATAGCAGGACAGTGCCTAAGAGCGCCCTGTCAGCATTGATCCACAGAGCTTTATCTCATTTCAAATTACTGTTGTAACCAGTGCTGATAATCCTTCCAAAGTGGAGTTAAACATTTGCAGAGCACTTTGCACATTTGAATTGTTTTTCTCCTGTGAATCTGTAACCCAAGGGAAAAGCCATTTCGTAATTATTCAAATGTACCAAGGAGAAGAAAAATACAGTAATGACATGTAGCTGTTGCTACTTCTTTTTCCTTTTTTAATATTTGCCACTCATAAATGTGACCTCAGCCTCCTCCACTCACCAATGCAATGTACCTTCATTGAGAACTTACCATTATGCCAAGCACCAGGCTTGGTCCTTGGGATGTAAAATAAACAGGACAGACATTGTCTTTGCCCACTAAGGTTTATAATGTGGTAGTGTGATAGGCATCAAGTAAAGAACTCCACCAACAATTATTTTTAAAAATTGGAAAATACAACAAAGAAAAGAGTGGTATGAAGTGGGAGTGGAAATTAATACATGGGGATAAAAAAAAAGTGTAACTAAGGAAGTGGCATTTAAGCAATCAGAGTAAAACCACTCAGTACTGAGAAATACAATGGCAGATGTGAACTCTGCTTTAAACAATTTAGTGTGGCCAAAAACTCTAATTCTAACTCTGGAAAAATGTGTTTTTAACCTTGATATAAACACTGACCCCCATTATCTCTTTATTGATACACCTGTGCTTCAAAAAAGTCTGGAATAAATTACACAAGGTTTCCAGTGCTCTATAGTTTAGATGGCTTGTTGTGTGGGTGGGTGCATAGGTGAATGATGATATACATGTAGAGAAATATAAAAATACATACAAGGGTATAGAACCCAGTTCCAGGAAAAGCTACAGACAGTAAAATTAAGCAATTAAATAAACTGTATTAAATGAAATATATTTTGTATTTGAGAGGAGAATCTAAATGGCAGCCAAACTAATTTAGCAATCAAGATCAGAGATTAAAATACCAACCAGGAAGAAAATAGTTCAATATTAAAGTAAGTGAAAGAAGAGAGAAGTAGAAAATCAGGTTTCAAGGATGTCAAGAAAAGCATTGTTTGCTAAAGTTCTGAGATGCAGAAGTCTACCTTTTGATAGAGAATAAATTTATTGTGACATTTTGAATATTCAACAGGCAACTTGACAGAATTATATATAAAAAACATTTCAGTCTTACCAGATTTGACATTTTTAACATCAAATATTTCCATCAAAAAGTAGTCATGGACTTCAGGAAGGTACCATGTATAAATAAAAAGATAATGTATGGTTTGGCATACCTTGTAAGGGAGGTTCAGATTGCTAACATGATGAACCAAGGGAGGGAAGGATCTGTTGGCAGTCGTGATGTGAACATACTTGCAGACTTAGAGAAGTATGGCACCTGCCTGTTTCAGGAGCCAAATGCCGAAACATTTGGATAAGATCCTTATCCTGGATAAGAGAGGGATATGGGACAGGGCTGAGGTGGAGGGATCCTCTGCAAGGGAGTAGAATCAATGCCTAGGCAACCCAGAGTAGCATCTCTCCCTCTCTAAACCATGTCTGAAAGCTTACTTCTTTACCACGTTGCCCACATTTGACAGCAAGGGACCATTTCTGTAGTGTCTGAGGCCTATATTAAGCATGGGGATAATCTTTAGCATAGACAAAAACATGAAGAGCATTTTTGGGGTCCTACAACCAGTGGCATAAATATGATCACTAGTTGCTTTACAAGTTAGATAAAATTAATCTGGAGACTTTGCCCAAAGGCAGCAGTTTTCACAGCTCTTACTTTTTTCCTGCCATCATCTCAAATCTAAAGATCCCCTAATTGATCTTGAGCAACTGTTTTCCAGATCACTTATTTTAATACAGAAAATGTAAATCCATACTCATGGTAGCATTTTGTTATTTAATATCCACTAACAAGTTGTAGGCCAAATTTAAAAATTTTTTTTCTAAAGCAGAACTATAAGATACTCCTCTAGCAAAAAATACTCATTCCTTCATTTATTTAATAAACATTTGCATTCTTTGCCTAATGAGTATTGGTAAAATTACTAGGAAGATAATTTCTTTCATAACAACTATTAAACCTCGGACAATCTACCAAGAAATGGTATGGAATATACAGATTTACAAAAGAGCAAAGCAGAACCGTAAAGAAAACTCTTACTCTTTTTATTATCAATATGTATTAACTCTTTTTATTATCAATATGAGGTGATAGAAAATAAATTTGGGTAGACATTTAAGGCAGAAGAGAACTTGAGGTTGAGAAGTTTTGATTGGTTTTCAGAGAAATCACCTCTCTGAGATGAATGCATTAAATTAACTGCAGGGAGGTTTCAGCAGAATGTCCCTTTCCCTGCCTTTTATAACCAGTTTATTGTATCGTTAATGTATGGAATTAATCTAACGAGGGTTATAATTTCCTATACAATTGTCATTATCATTGTCACCTTGAGTGATATAGCTTGATATATTTTCTTAAAGTCTTAGGTTGGTAATAATAAAATAAGTAAATTTAAACGTTTCCTTTCAATTAGAATAACATGTTATACAAGTATTATTTGCTTTATTCCTATGAGCAGTGTACAATAATAATAATAATAATAACTGGCATTGATTAAGTACTTACCATGTGCTAGACACTGCTCTAAATTTCAACAGCTCTATGAATTACATTATAATCTTGATTTCATTGATGTACACATGAATGGGCACAAGGGATTTTATACTTTCCCCAAAGTTCATACCTTCTGGTCAGGCAGTAGCACTGAGACAGAAACTTGGCAGACTGATGCCAGAGCCCCCAGGTTAACCTCTGTGCTCTCATCTGGGTCGCTGTGGTATCTGAAAGCTCTCAGGGTGGTGTTTGCAGTGCTCCCTATTCAGCTCATGGCTCCAGTGTGTTGAGGTGACTGACTATTGTTCCGTAAGAAAAGAAAAGCTTTTGAAATGAAGAGTCATTTGTTATCGCTTTAAAATTACATGAGCGTTACACATCCAAATACATACATTATCAAAATAGAGTATCTTTTATGTTATTCTATAATAAATAATTACTTTCTCTCTTTAAAGCATTTATATACTTATATACTTTTGTTTATTCAGTTCCATTGTGCAAGTGTCATTGCTGGATCTTTCTAAATAGATCATTTTTAGTCCAATCGCCAACTTGCTTACATTGAATTAGTGGGACAGAAGATAAAATAAAAAATAGAAATTCTACCAAGATTTAATCTTCAAGAATTACTCTCACCATATATTTTATTTGAATTAATCTACATGTAATCTAGGCATCTTTACTGTAATAAATGACCTTCCTCAATTTCTTAACCATCACCACTATGTAATTGTATGTTTTGTCAGTTAAGTAATTGTGGAACTTCAACAAAGTAAGTAAAAGGCAGTGGTTTGGGTAGAACTTGGTTTTCACAAAGCTTTGCCCATAAAATTACCAGATTTCAGATCTCAGATTTATACAATACCTTAAATGGGGCTGAAGACAGGATCTCAAGCAATCCTGAATCCTCAATACAAGTTCACTGTCAGTGCAGTTTTATTGCCAATGGAACAGGGGCAGTTGAAGGATGCATCTTGAAGTTTTCATGGTTGGAGGATTCTTACAGTGAACTGCAACTTACTTAGAAATCTTATTTTCTACAAAGCATTTAAAAGGAGAAAGATAGGGACAATATATATAATATTAATAATAGGATATCAATGGGTTATCATTTGCTTTTCATTAGCTAGAAACTCTAAATCTGCAAGAGACTTTTGGACTTTACCCTGACAATGTCAGAAAGTTTGCACTGATACTACTTCCACAGAAAATGTCTATATTAAATATCTGGGCTTAAAATGAACTCAGTGCCAAGGATGTCTTGAGGATAACAAACACAACCACTGCAAGCTACAACTCAAGGCTAGATACCAAGTACAAGCTTGAAGATGAAAAGGGTGTTTTGTGATTGCATGCAGATGCCACCAGCTTTCAAGATACCTCTGACCAGGGTTTACTTACCCTTGTTACGCACTTGGAGCTGGTTAAGTATCAACTGCTTTGAATGAGAGCAAGGAATGGGCAACAGTGTTTACTGTGTCCATGCCAACTCGTCCAGTACCTGAAAGCTTCCACTAAATCTCTCTGTCTAGTCTAGGATTGCTGAAGCCTTATTTAAATATTATAATACATGAATTAGTACTTAAAGGAGTATACTAGCTAAACTGCTAAGGAACTCATAACTGATTCTTATTGAGTCAGCAAAAAATATTTAATGGAAGAAATTCAAATTTTCTATGTGAAATTCCAATGTTAGACATTACTCACGGTGTTTAACTGGACTTGAGCTAATTCCAAGGATCAGTTCTTGGACCTAATTCTCTGGATCTGAGTATTTAGGTATGAAACTTTAGGTAGGAATTAAAAAATGGCAAACTATTAAGAACAGATAGCCATCCCCTCCTTGAGGAATTTGAAACTGAGTCATGATACTTTACATTTTTCAGGGTCTAAGTATTTTATTTGATTGTATATGTTATCATGATATTAATCACATGTATCATTTTATTTAACATTCATACTTTGAAAATGACAGAACAGGTCATAATTATTCCTATTTTACAAGTTTAGATGGTAAAGCTCAAGGAAGGAGACATATTTGCCTGCATTCACACAGACACTATGTGACAGAGCCAATATATCTCCATTTTTATCTATTTTAGAGACTCTTCTACTGTTTTAAAAGAGTTTAGCCTCTAAAGGGACATTACCTTTTCCCTAAATTCCTTCATGCTCCCTTCAGACTTCTGTTCAGATGTATTCATCACATTTTTGGTGTCCTGACAAGTTACATGTTTTAGGGTTTTAAAAGGCTACTTTCTCTTTCTTTTCCAGCCTACCTCCTTTCTGCCCTTGTCTCCCTCCATCCTATCCTTCCTTTCTCTGTTCCCTTTCCTTAGATCCTTTCCTTATCCAACACTGTTGCACATCAGCCATAAGCAAGTTGTGATACAAAGCACTGGAAAGGAAAAAAATGAGAGCTATGGCTTCTTCATCCCTTCCATAATCTTCCTTCCACTTACTTTACGCAAAATTCTATATTTGAATAATGATTTTGGAATTTACTAATGCAGCGTGAAGAAGGGAGATCCACACACGTCGTCATCATCATCACACTGGTTCATATTATTTTACAGACATGTCTGGTACAGTCTCCCACCTTCATGTAAGCAAAATCACATCATCTAAATTTTATGTAGATCTGGAGTGAAGTTAGAGGATGTCATAGGTGCCATGGAGATGCTGTGTGAGGTAAGAGGAGCCAGGCAAGGACTAGATGTGGGCATAGGAGGATTATATGTAGTGACGTATCTATGTGTGTATCCTGATAAATACAAAATCATTAGCTCAGAGCTTCAGGGAAATTATATATGCCTACTGTTTGTATCCATTAATAAGATGTTCTAGGTTGGTTGAAATTCAGTCATTACATAGAAGTTACTGAGAACTTGCCTGTGAAAGACCCTATGTTAAGTACTGAATCAAGCAGTTTAAACTACATTTTTCAGGAAACCCATTAAGAGTATCATTATGACAAAATTACCTAAAAATTACAATGGCCCTTGAGAATTAGAATACTTTCCTTAACCTAGGTCACTAATAATAATAATAAAGGAGTCTTTTAAAACAGAATTCATCAGGCAAATACTGGTCATTGAAGAGAAAACGAGATGCATTATAAGTCAGATTCTGAAATGGAAGGGACCATAGAGATTGTATTCATAGTGCTGTAGTCTGTACTAAGAAACTATGTATATTTGTGAATATATAATACCCATCTGCGCAAAACCCTTAAAAGAAAATTGTATCCCCAAAAAATAATCTTTATGGGAAAATATGGATTTTTAAAAATGTATATCTTATGTAGCATCTCTCCCAGAGTCAGAAAACCCTTTCAGGCAGTGTACAGCCTAATCTTAAAATACTGCCAAAGGGAATGTGAGTACGTAGATCCTACTTGAGGAATTTTATCCATCAAGAAACCACGTCTCCCTCTGTGATGGTAAGACTTTACCAGAAGAACACACTGATGTCAGCTTTTCTGCAGGGGTGTCTGCAGATGGAAGCATTGAAAGGAAAAATACATCCTGGGTTGTTGTTGTTATTTCTAGATGGATTACAATGATTCTGGAGTATTCCTATTGACTTTACTCTCATCTTTGTTTGTTTTCTCTCCCTCTGTCCCATCTTTGGAAAATGGGAGTGGATGATCAATTAGAGTTAAGAAGATGAAGAATGTTACTAGAAAGGGTAAAGGGGAATAAAATTCATCATTTCCGTTCTCTGACCTCCCCTCCGCCCTATCTTAAAACAGCCCTAGCAGTGCTGGGAGTGCCTGGGCCTTTGTGGGGCATGACACTTTCTAATCTAAAGACTTTCAGGAAAGGGCCTTTGTTTTCCTCTTGAAATCCACTCAGAATGTGTTGAACCCAAGGTTTGGAGAGCCAGTCAATGCCTCTTGCCAGCAATATTTTGATAACTTCTCTTAAATTTAGAAGCTCTCTTCAGATCTTTCCATTGTTGTCACTCACTGCCCTGTCATCAGCTTCCTTGCTGATGTCAGTTGTAAGGAAGATGTTGAGAAATGTTACCAAGTTTTTATAAATACTGGTTTTTGTGTCTTATCAAAGTTTCATACTTTAAAGTAGGAGAGACTCCTTTAACCTACAGATTTGGATATGGCCTTGTGGCTTAGTGCCTGTTCTGGTAGGCAGGGGAATGGATTAAGATCTAGATTCTCTTCCTTGGGTTTCACTATATTTGGCATGTCATTAGAAATAATAGAGGTCCAGTGCCCCTTCCCTGTTTTCAAGTAGGAGCTGTTCCTTAATTGCTAATTTTATGTCTTCTACATAAGCATGTATCACATGGGCTCATGTTTAATAATATATTAATAAATATAATATTTCATGTTTAATAATATTATTTATATATTAATATTGAGTTCTCCATGTTTAATAATATATTGCCATGTTTATAATATATAAACATATATAAATTATGTTATAAACATATATTACTTAAAATAGACCAAGTAATTGCATAATTTTAGCACCGTAATGTAGACCTCAGAGAAGGAACCTCCAGTCAGGCCTCCAGATTCATGGGTATCTGGTATTCTTTCCATTATACCAAATTTTCTCCTGGCTCTTCTCCACAGCTGCATGTACAACAGAGGAATACTTGTTTCTGTGCTGTCTGGTCTGCTGTAAATTTGGCCTGCGTATATGCCCTAATCCCTCTCCAAGCCTCCCATACAATTGTTAAATGACAAGAGGTCATGTGTAATTGCCTGCAGCCTAGAGGAATTTCTTGATAGTAGACTTTGTTCTTTCTCTGTTTCTCAGACAAGGTCCCAGGAGGTGGTCTCGAGTAATTCTTGAAGTACAACCATTTGTATTATTTATACTGCATTGGAGGTTAATGGCTTTCAAGTCCTTCAGAGAAGAGCACACTGTCAGGGCTCCAGTTGAGTTTTGTAATCCCAGTGATAGTCAGAGGCAGGTGGCAGGGGCGGAGGATGTGGGAGGTGGAAGATGAAACATTAACTGTGAATTTCGTGACTGTAGATATTTGGAACTATTTCTGCTCAAAATGTTTTATGTAATTTTTGTGGTATATATTTATTACGCAAAAACATCAGAATTCATGAGTAACATTAAATGTAAGGTTATTTGAAAAGTTTTTGCATGAATATTTTACATTGCTGAAGAAAAAATATATGTGTATTTATATAAATTTATGTAACATTATTCTTTTTTTTTTAATCTATAGGAAAATATCTTCTGTTAATAGCCACTAGAATTATTGAGGCTGTGAATCAATCATTGCATTAATAATGAGGTCTTTATTCCAAAAGTTTGTTAACATCATTCAGATCTGGAAGAAGTCATATAAATTTTCCAGATAAATCCATGTAGTCGGGTGAGGTAATTGAGATCTAGACACATTAAGTGACCGTGAGTCTCCTGAGTAATTAATGAAAGAATCCTACTAGCAGTCTGAGCTTGTGGCCTTCCAGTACAGTGCTCTTTTTTAAAGAATAAATGTGGAAGGAGAATCAGCATCCGAAGCTCTGCAGACACTGAATGATGTGCACATCATCATTTACTTAGGGTGAGAATGTCATGGCATACCAGAAAGATGGAGGACTTTAGATTCAGGCCGAAACTGAGATTTCTGCTTCTCACATGTGACTTTGAGCAAATAACTTGACCTCTCTGTTTACTTATTTTCAAAATGCAAATGGTAAAAACCACTTTTGAGGGATATTGTAAAGATGTTCATAAAGGGATACATTCATAAAGGACCAAATATAGTGCCTGGTAATACAGCAGACAGCAGATGCTTGGTAAATGTAGCTACTGTTAAAATTTATTATTTCAGCTATTAATAAACAAAAATAAAATCTGAAAACGGTATCTGCTTTATCAGTAGTCACTCTGATAAATTATGTGGAGCCAACATTAAATGAATAAGTGCTTTATCTTACCAGCTGCAAAACAGAACTTCTATTTTATTGATTGGACAAGGTTTACCCTCACCTGTGCATTTGCATCCTATTTCATTTTTCTCAGATGTGTATTTTGGCAAAAGCAAAACCTCATTAATTTTGAATACTATATTCAAAGTTAAACTAGTATAACAGCCAAGACTATAACACATAATTTATGGGAGAAAGAAGGGAATGGATTTGGTGTCAGTAAAAGCTGAGTTTAAAAATGAGTGAGATCTTCCAGTGACTGCGTGATCTTGAACTTCTAGTCACTTCATTTCTCAACCTCAGTTGCTTAGTCTGTACCATTAGGGGAGTTACATCTGCTGCATCTGCTATCCAGTAAGGAGTAAATGACGTATTATGTAAGCCTCTCCCTTTCCTCCAGGGCACTCTTATTTCCTTTTCTCCTTCTGTACTAACCTAGTGCTAATAAAAAGTGGGGAAATCTTAGAGGAGAAATTACTCTCCAAGAAGACAACTTAGAATCTTAAAAGATTATTTTGAAAATATGAGGATACACTCCTCCTACAAATATGCAGTATTCAGAAGTAGTGAAGACCTTTTCCATGGAGCCGTTTATCAGGTACCACTTAGCAAAGGGGGGAAATACTTCACCACTTTTCCCATCTGCTAGATCCAAAGTATCAGTCGGGTAATTTGCCATGAATTTTTTCATTTTGCATGTTTTTAATTCTCTATGAATGTATCCCTAGGCCATATGACATAAATGATAGGATAACGTAAAGAAGAATGGGCTTACAGAAATATATGCAGCATACACTATTCCTTGGGAAGAAAAGAGTAACTCCCTTCATATCAGTGTTGACTCTGCTGTCTGTATTTCTTGTCCCCAAAATGTCCGTGGTTCTGTTCCCTGGAATCATGTTGGTGAGCCAGAAATACAATCTGAAGTAAAGACCTTGCTGATTTTAGTTAACTGAAAACTACTGAAAATATCAACATATTATCAGGCTGCAATACACTGTATGTAGTATCCAAACCACAGAAAACTATATATCCTCCCCATACTCTGCGTTTATCAAACCCACCAAGATTGCATGATGTCTGGGCCACGCTGTTCCAGCAATACTGCCAGTGTGGCCTGCGTCCAGAACAGAGACAAGCAGGAGGAGGAGACAGCCTAGGAAGCCATCTTGTAGGAAGAACAGTTAAAGGGATTAGGAAGAACTTTCTTGAGAAAGATTGTAGGGGAAATATGAAGATGTGTCCTTAACTTTTGAGCATCTATGCTGAGAAGGTGCTATGTGAAGCACAAAGAATATAAAGCTTGTTGTATGGTACTTGTCCCTAAAAACATAGAGAGAAGTTAGGTGGATATATATATATATATATATAAATACACAGAATAGCTATGATCAAAATTGAATAATAAATGCAAATAGAGGTGTAAATCAAGGACTTTTGGAATTCAGAGGAAGGACCAATTACATCCACCAAAAGAAATCAGAAAAGAGTTCACCGAAGGAATAGAGTTTGGACTGGACACTGAAGGATGGGAAGAATTTGGATATTCAGATATTCCTGAGAAAAATATTCCAGATGGAAAAGCAAATGGGGAGTTAAGAAAACAATGTTATGTTAAAGATATCATTAAGTAGGAAGTCAAATAAGATATTAATGTAGATATTAATTTAAAAGTTCAAACCAATAAATTTTCAGTAACTTTCCAAAAAACAGATTTTTGAGGGCTATCTTAGTTATCTTATCTAAAATTGTATGCTACAACATATCCTCATATAAAAGTAAGTCTAAAATAAAGAAGTAATGAAGTGATTAATTTTTCTACATTTTAAACTCCTAAACAAAACCAAGAAAAATCCATTTGACATTATCTAGGATCTGCCCACTAATGTAATGCTAATCATTCCATGACAGGATAATAAAAAGTAAAAGCTTTTAAACTCAGGAAGGTATGATTTGAGTGTATTGTTCTCAGTGTTCAAAAGACAGTCATTGAGAAACAGAAATATATTTTTTCTTTATTTTTCCAGAAGGCAGAACTAGGGTCATTGAGTGGTAAAGAAGGTTTAAACTCATCTTGAGAGTTTTCCACAATATTAAGGTATCTATCCATAGAGGTAGCTTTTCCTTCCTTGAAAGTACTCCCAGAAACCTGCTAACCCTGCTGTAGGTGAATATCTCAACCTGGTTAGAAGTGAGACTCGCTATGCTCTTATTATCTCTGCAAACATAACGTTGTATGTGAGTGTGTGTCTAACCTATAGAGTGAAGCAGACAGATTCATTTTCCTAAGTCATGGATGGTACATCCTTTTCAGAAGTCAAGGCACTGGCATAGTATTTTATGCAGGATTGAGTCCAAAATTTTACTTCATTAAGAATGCAATCTGATTTAAACTATATTACACAACTATTGTGAGTTCTCCTGGAAAAAAAAGTGTGGTTTTCCTAAAAATTAGAAATAAATTCTGTTCAAATATTTGAGGAGATTATTAAGTTAAACATGGCTATGCCACTTTTATTAGTGTCATCAGATTTTTAAATAAGACTACAATATGCTTGATTGCAAGAGGGGCTTTTGATCCAATGCCTGACAAACATTTGATTAACTATTTTATGTAAATATTTGCCGAATTGTAATGTCATATCATATTTAGCATTCATATGTTGTGCAGTTACGTATTACACTGAGTGGAGGGTAAGTCCATAAGTACTATAAATATTCAAGACTGATTAAGCTATTTGCCTTGATGTTGGGAACCTAAGTCAAATAATTGAATTTTCTTGATCAACTAAAGTCATGTGTAGATGCAGAAATATGTGCTTGTGAATCCAACATCCTTCTTTTTGTTGTTCCCAGCTGCAGTATTGAAGTATGAGAACAATGTTATGAATATCAGGCAATTCAACTGTTCTCCTCATCCATACTGGCTTCCAAACTTCATGGATGTTTTCACTTGGTCCCTGCCATTTGTTGGGGAAAAAGGTAGGTTGTAGAATCCTGAGATGTTCATAGCAAAAAGGTATAGAAAAGAAGGAGAGAAGTGGATTATCTAACAGTCAGAAAGAGGAACACAAGCCTAACCAATAAAACTTAAAAGCTACACCATAAGAGAAGTGATTGGGAAGTGTGTCACAGGGGACTAGTGTTACCCTAGTAACAAAATACGAGTGAATCAAGGGGAAACACATGAGGAGTTATTAGGAGGATTGATATAAACTCATTAGAATAATACAACTCTTTAAAAGTAACAGATTCAGTTTTCACTGGCTTCAAGCTATAATGGCTACCTTTTCCCCTTACTTTTCTGTATTACAATTGAAAAGTGCTGTTTTATTTTACAAACTACCTATCAAATTAAAAAGTTAAAATAGCCCTGCTTTTCTCACCTTTCTGATATGAATAGTAATCATTATAGGATATTGATGAATAGCTATAATATTTCGGAAGACTACCTGTACAACAACAAAAATAGTTTACTACAAATATAGTGGCCATGTGGGTGTTGTAAGAAGAGACAGATTCATATTTTAAAAACTGTCTGTTAACTTGCCCCAGTTTCTCAGAAGAATTGGCCTTTTCTGTCTTTCCTTCCTTCCTTCCTTCTCCCTTTGTTTTGTTTTCATATTCTGAGCTACACCTCAGCAAACATGTTGAAGGAAGGCCTGCACCCACTAAGCCTGAGCTTTGACTTGAGGGGACTAGTGGTAATAGACTGGATGGTTCCTCAGGCAGCATCTCACACAGCGCCCAAGCAAGTGAACGGGTGTGGGGATAAAAATAAGAATGTGCATGTGTTTCAGAACCCCCATGGGAGGCTTTCGAGAAAAGCCACACATTTTTCTGAAATATTTTTTATTTATATTAATAAATATATAATACATTAATATTGATATATGGATTATTTATTTTCCCATGATAGTTATTTTATTTTTCTTTAAATACCCTAAAATGATTAAACCAGGAAGTTACGAACTGTCAGTGAAGAAGTCTTCCTTTTGGATACCAAAATAAATCAAAAGTGAATTTTGATAAACTCTAAGTGTTCCAGTGCTACTTCATGTCACCACTTGCTTGCCCTGCTCAGGTGACAGCACACGTTACTGTCATCTGTTGGCTTCTTTAGAAACAGAAACTGTGTGAATCCAAACAGCTGCTTGTACACCCTTCAGTTAGGTTGTTCCATTAATTATTCAGATTTTGAATATCTATTATAAAAGAACGTATAAAAAAAATGCATAATTCACTTTCGGTAATTAAACTGAAGCTCTGGATTAATGTTGGCTTCTCTGAAGTTTTCATTGTATATCTTCAATTCTAGAACATTGATTTTAAAAAGTAGTCCTTGAAGAAATAGTATACAAGTTCCTTTTCACATTCATGATAGAACCCAACCTAATTTTGAAAAATGCTAAATGTATATAGCATGCACCTTAGTGTAAAAGTGATGCAGGACTAATTTTCTGTGTAGAGCACTTTTATATTATTCTATTGTGGTCTGTGTATTCAGCAAAATTTATTGTTAAGTTTACCTAAACTTTAATTTTAAAGCCTTTTTGAAAATAAAATTTAATGGTATTTAATGAATCAGAAGACAGCAAGGGACACATTCATTTTTAAACCAGTGTTCTCAAAACTACTTTGAATATATTAGCTCATCAAGCAACAATTTTTATTAAACACAAAACCACATGCTTATTACTGTCTTGGGTTCTCTGGGGGATTAAAAAAATTTAAAAAGAGACTCAGCATTCACTTAGTGCCTGCAAATAGAAGGTCATAATCTGGTATAGATCTAGCAGCATCAGTGTAAAAATTCAAAAGTAACCATTTTCTCCTTCATAGGTATTGCAGTATTCATATCCACATATTTAATTTGTCCATTGTCTAGAGACCTATAGCTATTAAGTGTTACCATTAGATTTCATGGGCATGAGCTAATTATTTTATAAACATAAAATCTGCATAGAATCACAAAGCCCATTATCTTTTATGATCTGGATTTTATATAAACTACTTTGCAGGAGATTCTATATACAATATAGGTAAGAAATGTTATTGCTTACCTTGCTCATTAACAATGCCAGAGTAATCATTAAGGTTAAAATAAAATATCTGGCTATTTTTCTTTCTTTCCTTTTTTCCTTTAGTGACTGAGATGCTGGTGAATGTCCTAAATATCTGCTCAGATGATGAGCTAGGGTCAGAAGAAGATGGATTTGATGGTAAGAGGCTTGAGCCTTTGTGTTAATGCCATTTGCCAAGCATGTCATAGGTAACTGTAACAATAATTTTCTAAGGTTTGGATTATGTTTAAATCATAGCAGACTATTGAGAATAAAAGATATCATCATATTTTCTATCTTCTTTGAAGAAATACAAGAAACACAAACTATGAGAGAATTTTCCCATTGCTTTGAATACATTGTGGGAATAGTGAACTCTCATTTTAAGTAGCTTCCATTGCTACGTGACTTTTTGGCTCTTTGATTAAAAACAAGGTAATCCTTCATTTTCTAGCAGATGTTACTGTTTACTGGGTAGCTTTTTAAAGTACCCTTCAGTGAGTTTTTTCCTATCAACTATTCAAATTTTGATGTCTGTGATAAAGAAGGTATTCACAGATTGATATGTTGGTATTTATGCCAATCCCTATATTTTTTTTCATATCTGTAATAATAAGTGATAAATAGGCTACCAGGTTTTTTATCGTTGCTTTTTAAGATACTATTTGGTATTCATTTACCCTCAGTGAGTATGCTTTCTCCATAGGAGACAAAGATCCATGAGGTTAAAGATGGAGAGAAAAAATTACTGAGGGTTTTCACCCCAAAATGAATGGAAACTAACAAAAATGGTAGTTAGAGGAGGAAGGTGGAAGAGCAAACTTCGCTTCCATAAACACTTAATAAGTACCTGTTCTGTCAAGGGCAGTCAGGATTTCAAGATGTATTTGAGGATTATGAGTTGATGAAGTTGCAGTCTGGTTAGAAAGACTGATAGTAAATAGATGATGGCAATAAAATAAGTTAGAAGATAAAGGACCAAGTTGGCAGGGGAAAGTAGATGTTGTGGCAAGTTTAAATTGAAAGTTTTCCTTTAAAAACTGCACTTGGGTAAACTGAGAAGTGAATGGGGCACTTTCTAATAGTATCTGAACAGCATGATTTAATGTTTACTTGGGTTAATACAGGTCATATCTATAAATGCAAATACCCAATGCTGCAGGCAAAAGTGAAACAAAAGTACTCATGTAAGAGACACTATAACTTAAGTAAAATTAAAGTATACAATTATTCCCACCATCTCATAGCTTTTCTGCTTTCCATAGCTTCTCTTGTCTTCATTACTTGTCTCCATATACTATTCTTTAGTCATGTATCATGTTGCAAGGGGAGGTACAATGTAGAGAAGGAGAGAAAAAAAAAAAAATATATATATATATATATAAACCTTTACTAGGTTAGAATTAGCTAAAGATTAGTTGTAAGAACTTAAGTAAATATATTGATATATTTTAAAATATTCAGGACTTCAATGGACATTTTGTGCTTCACCGAGATCCTAGATGCTTCATACAGTACAGCCACAGTTTGCTAATGTTAACCTTTCCAGGGACAGTGCTATCATTTAAGAGGTAATATTTTCATAATGCAGAAATTTTCCTAATGGAAAAATTCCATCCTGGTGGAATCTAAATTTGAAAATCAACAAACATTTTTCAATAGAACCCTTTCACTATGTTCCTTTTATTCCTCAAAAGGAAGTTTAATTAGCATTAGTAAAGTGGTGCACCTTTGTTAATAATTCTCTGTTTTAGTCAAGTTTATTGGCCAATAGTTAAAATACAGACAATGTAATAAGAATGTAATCTTTGTATAGAATAAGTAGACCTGCAGAAATTTGTAATTATACATTAATCCATTTGCTCAGCAAATATATACTGAACACTTACTATGTGCCAGGTACTGTAGCCCAAAATGCTTGCATATTTCAATAGCACAGGTGTTTCCTGCACAATTAAACATTACCAATACAAACTCAGAGTTTACTTCACTTATAGTGAGTTCTCTTTACACACCCTCTCTTTAACCACCCTTTCACTTACAGGAAAGGATATATTTTGTGACTTTACTCTGCTTTAAAATAATTAGTTCCAATCAGTGTTCCCTGTTCATCAGCAATTGCTTTTGAGCCTGCTAATTCCAATTATAAGAGTGCATGTCCTTTTCAAGGCTTTTGTAAATATTTTTTCTTTCTAAGCAGATCACTGAAATCTCACTCCACCAGCTGAAATCTTAGGTCAGGCCTGCCCAGAAAGAACTATGACCTTTAAACATGATGTTTTAGCTCAAATCTCACAAATAGGCCCTCTAAGGGAAACAAAGAAAACAGAAATAAAAGTATTTAATTAAAACTATGTCTAACTTAGGACGTTATACATTTTGGAGCAAACAGTCAGAAATCTTGTTTAGTGCTTTACTTAGCATGACACAAAAACTATGGATTTCTTCAAAGGTGTTTCAAGAACAACTTGTAAAACTTTCCAGAGCTCTTTGGCTCTTTGGGACTAGTTTATCAAGAACATATATCGAAGTTTCTTTTTGTCACATTTTGTTCTTATTGTTTTCAACCTTAAGATAAAGTTTCCACTTCTCGCAGCCTGTCCCTCTGGCATGCAGCCTGCAGTGTCTGTCCACCTCTGGGGCTCAACCCTCTGCTCTACCTACCAGCCTCCTGGGCTTGCTGGCCTCAGAGGTAAAAGCAGGAATCAGAATACAGCAAGGGACTTAATCGAAGATCTTCCTTACACCACTGCTTATTCTATGGAAGGGCCATCTGTTCATGAGTCACTTACCAAGCCCTTCCCAATACTATCCAAGGTCAACTGGAAAGTCAGAGGTGTAGTAATGGTGCCATAAAATCCATGACTTCTGTATTTTGATCTAATTAGGTTGACTTCTTAGTGTCTATAAAGTCCATAGTAAACAGGAATTATTTCATTTCCTTAAGAAATGAGAGTTTATGGGATTAACTTTGCTTTTCCTCAGGCTCTGTCAGCTCCACTTTACCATTTAGTGATAATGATGACAGCAGCTAACACTTATGCTCAGGCCTCATTTTAATTCATTTATATGTTTTAAGTCTTGACCTTTATGACCAACAAAAGTATATAATTATTAACTGTCACTCATTTAAAGTAAATCTATACATAAATATGTGTATGTGTGTTATATACACATATATACATACATGTTTACTAAGTGACTTGTATTATCTCTAATCCTCAAAACAACCTGTTGATATAGGTACTTTGATTGCCCCCATTTTACAGAAGAAGCAATTGAGACTCAGCGAGGTGAAGTTAAAGCCTAAGGTCACTCAGCTAGTGAAGTAATAGAGCCTGGCTTCAAACTAATGTCTGCCTGGTTGTCAGACTCTTGAACTCTCCACAACCTGTGATTACAATAATTGAAATATTTTTCTTTGAAACAGCATGATACCTTTTTTAAAGAACAAAACAATACTAATAGCTAAATATAATATACTTTAGTTTGTCCTTTCAAATATACTCTAAAATAAAGAGATTTTACTGCACTATTGGCCATAAGAGTCAAATAAATTGCAAATAAAACAGTTTCGTTCTGTTCCTTTAATCTTAGTTTATGCCAAGAAGTTTTAAGTGTTTCATTGTGTTAAAAATTTTGGTGTATCTGAGCAGACAGAAAGCCCTCTAGCTCATCTAGGCTTCTGCTGGGTGGAAATCACATCACAAACCTCTTCCCCTTAGCTTCTGCCTTACAAATAAAGGAATTTGATAGCCTGTTGAGAAAAAGTTACTGTTTTAAATTGGTCTGTGGTTCTTTTATGTTGAAAATAAAGTACAAAACTTCTGCTATCTTGTTAAGTTTTGAAACAGTGTAATGCCAATGAATGTCTTTTGAGGATCTAATTTTATGTATTGGGGTCTTTGTTTCCTGTTTTCCACATCAGATTTTGGATGATAAAATGATAGTCTGGTTTCAATTTGCAGTTGTTACTCACCAAAACATTTTAGAGAGGAAGAAATCCAAATAGATGTATCTCATTTGGTAGTTAATTTTCATTAATGAAGAAGACTCCTTTCAGACCAAGGACTACTAAGTGATCCCAAAATGGGTGGGGGGCGGTGGGCGCGAAGCTGCTGGAAATCAAGCAGTCTACATCACAAAGGTTTCTTTATTCATTATCATAATGAAGAAATCTGGAATAGCAGTAAGCTTTTAGAAACCCAGTGATAGTTCCATGAGTTAGAAATATCTATTTGGAACATTCTTTTTTGTCCTAAAATCTTAGACTCTGAGATCATATTTAGATATATACACAAATTATGTTTGAGACTGTGATATATGATAAGTCTGGCTAACAAGAAAGAATTGTGGCAGTGAAAGTGAAATCCTGTAGAATAAGAAAGGCAAGAAAAAAAATAAATACGTTTCAAGCCAAATAAAGTTTCAGGCTGTGCTGGAAAGACTTAATATTAAATTAGAATTTATGTCTCTGCTTTCATCTAAAGAGCAAACCACATGGTGGAACTCTTATCCTTTGTCCACATTTTCGCCTTATTCTAATGTTAAGCACAGGGCAAGTCACCGAATATGGGATCAGAGCAGTCTTTTGCATGGCTCTACAAAACCATCTACATAGTATCCCAGAACATTCTCTCTCATCATCTGCTTTGAATTATTAGATAATCCGTGGTATCTAATATCACAGGTTCCACAGTGTCTCCTCACTTCTTTCTAACTTTAAAAAATCATGCCCAACTTTTAAAAATACCAAGTTGGAAGTCAGTGGGACTAATGTGGCATCTTATTGGTCTTTGAGGAATACCTCTGTAAAGGTTTGGTTAAATTATTTTCTATAGAAACTGTGTTTACTTGCCATGATGAATTCATTTAAGATGAGTCTCATCTCAAAAACTCCCCTCTGCTTTGTGCACCTGGCAGCACAGAGACCAAGAGCCATTAACTGAGAGCTCTTTTTGTATCTGTAGTTATTGTCATTTCCCAGCAATTTGTTTTTATCAACCTGTATTTCACATTCCTGTTATAAAAAAAGGTTTTATGTTAAGTAGTAATTGACAGTTGATGGGGATATTAAACTGTAATATAAAAAATATATTTAAAAAATATAAAAAACAGAAACATTTAGACATACAAAAAAAACTTAAAAGCTCCATGGGGCACAGCAGCAGTATAATTCTTGTTCTGTCTACACTGAGGCATAACCTGAATTGGAAAGCTTGAGAAATGGACAAAAGGTGAGTTAGGGATATACTTTAGGAAGTTAATGAAGTATCTGGAAGTTGAGATGACCAGATCTTAACAATGAAAATTAAAAATGAAGTTAAAACCAGGGAGCTGTTCCAAAAAGCACTTAAAACTATGTATGTCCAAGGACTTAAAAGTATAGAATCAGTGCAGCAAGGGAAACCAAAGTTGATTTGGATGGTTCAAACTAAGGTGCCTAGGAAGATGAGATCATTTAAGGAAAACTCATCAGTTTCAGGAGAAAGATGAGTTCAGTTGCAGACACAAGTTTGAGTAAAAGTGACACACAGAGCCCTGGAAATGTTCAAGCAGGGCTTGGAAATGGAGTCCTGGAAACTGGGAATGAAATCTTGTTTGGTGACAGAGGCTTGGAATCAAAAGTCATAATTGAACCTACTAAGAATGAAATAGGCCTCCAAATTAACCTTTCTTGCTAAAACTGGAGAAGAAAGACGAGCAAGTGAAAGAGAAAAGAAAGAGAGAGTGCAAGAATCAGGATTGTGGAGAGCTTCATGCAGCTGCTATTTAAAAATATTTTCACCAAATGCATGCAAATTACTGTGAGATACAAGTCTGGCCAGAAATTGAAATATTAGGGCATAACTTTAGTTGTCAGGTATCAGATTACTGAAAAGAGACAAATATCAAAATTTATTTTATTTCTATGATAGTTGAAAAAGAAAACTGAATCATTGAAAAAAGGCCAAAGAAAAGTTCAAAGCACCTCAATTTTAAATCCGGTTATATTTCTATGTGATTTTATATATTTTTATTTCTTAGTAATAATATTTTCTCATGGACTATCTTTTTCTATACATACAATGGTAAACAAGCGTGGTCTTTGCCTTCATAGAACTGAGAGTGTAGTGCAACAAGAACCCAGTTTTAAATACGCTAGTCTTACAGAGGATTTAGAGGGGTGGAGAAGGGAGCATGAATTAGGATAAAATACCTGAAAATTAAAGGAGAATTCATAGAGGACATCTTTCTTGTTGTCTTCTACTTCTGGCAAGGAACACATTTCATGCATGTTCCTGCTTTAGGAAGCATGGCCATGTGAGAAATCCATATAATTTTTCCAAGAAACTATATGCAAAGGTGGATATCAGTTTACCAGTTTTAAGTTTTCTTATCTTTGCATAAAAACAACTTTGCATGACTTAATTGGAAAAATGAAAAGACAAAATATATGTATAAAGATTATTCAATATTTTGTAAAGTCTTTAAGTTCTCCTCAAGCATTTGTTAATTACCTTCTAGTTTATCATTGATTTATTTTCAGTTAGTTAATATTTGGGGTGTAATTTAAAGGCTAAATTATTTTTGTCACTATAAGTGTATCCTTGTGCAGATAACTGCTTTACATGCAAGTAACTGCCTTTGACATCAAGGTTATACCATAAAGAAGGAAACAAATAATTATATGCAGTATATCATTAAAACTAAAACATGTCTGAACAATGCTTAGGCATTATTAGGTAGTGGGGTAGAAATTCCCTCGGAGTTACAGCCATTGATGTTTTGGAGTCTTGACTGTCACACAAGGTTCCTGATTAGCCATCGTACTGTAATCAGTATTATCAACTCTGGCTTATCATATTTGATTCCAATAATTAATAAATCCTTGTAGTTTACAAATTAAAATGATACAGAAACACAGACATTAAAAGCACTGCTTTCTCTTCATATTGTGCCACCATGATTTTGCACAAGTGTGTTTCTTTATTACGTAGCATAATTTTTACATTGCATGTAAGCACAGACTTGGAAGAAGAAACTCAGTGTTAAAAAAGTGCCAGATCCCTGTTTCAGCTCATTGGTTGGATAATTTCCACCATTGGCTAGAACATTATGCTCACAGTAAAATAATTCTCTCGAATGTTATACTTTTAATATACAATTAAATGTATTTATAAAATTTATTTGATAAGGAAATCCATGTTCCATAATAAGAAGGGAAATAAGCATGTGCTCTATAAACCTTAATGTATTCTCTACTTGAAAAGCATTAAGTAGAGAGCTCTCTTCCCTCAATGAAGGCAAAGATTTCGTGTTTATGTATGTCTCTGTGTTCCAGAAAAACACCACTTCTCACAAACAAGGTTGAGGTAATTAGCACGTGAAAGAGGCATTCTTTACATTACCAATGATAGTGGGTAATGTCAGCTTGCTAGAAGTTGATACCATAAGAAAATAAGATCTATTTTTCTTGTGTTTTTGGCAGAGCTGTCATGATTTTCTTTGTACTAAAACACTTTATAGGCCCAAGTTCTCAACCTGAAAGTTGTACTTTTATAAGGATAATTAATAATTGATTAAACAACTTCAGACAGAATTATTGCTGTGAGTCCAAAGGTTGTAAAACATTCAGTTTATGGTAATTTATCATTGATGGCAGGTTTAAAGGATATATGAAAGGCTTAATAAATACTCAGAAAATCTAGATTTTAAAAATATTTTCTGTGAAAGTAGTCTATTCCTGCTCTTTTAAAAATCTATTTATTCCTTCATCTTTGTTCCTAGCTCATGAGAAGCTATAAAACTTCCTCCCAGTTATCAGAACTCTACAGAAGTAGAAATCTTGATTCTCTTTGGTCAGCCCAACTTTTTGGAGTGGTCCATTTTTTTCCCTCAAAGCAAAGCCAGCAGCGTCCTGCCTGCTAACATCTCCCCTAGTGAATTTGCCATCATTTGGTCCAACCTTTAGCCTGAGTGGCACAAAACACAATTGAGGCCCCAAGTTAAGCAGCTTGATGTTAATGAAGTTGACACAATCAATCTATTAATTTACAGTGAGAAATGTAAATGTTAGAAGTCCTGGAATATTCATGTCTGTACAAGCATTTCCGCATTTCCTTCTTAATAATAATAGCAAATATTTTTGACTATTTATGTACCAAAGTCTATGCTGAGTGCTCTAGCAGGTAGCACAGTACATGGCATGTGGGTTTATTGAGTGTTGAGAATGAATGAACACATTTCTTATGTAATTCTTCCGTCCACCTATGCAGTAGACCAGTCAGCCTGTGACTGTAATGAATCCTGTCTCTGGATCACCACTTTCCAGCTGTGGACCTTAAGCAAACAACTTACCATTTCTGTTCCTTAGAACCCTCCTAAGGAGGGCAGACTAATACAGTACCTCCTCATGTGGGTGTTGTGAGAATTATGTGACATAATGGAATAAAGCACTTAGAATACCTCTCATTTGATAGATAGGGGAAATGAACCTTAATGAAACTTAGTGATTTGCCCAGGTTAGCACAGCTAGTAAATGGGGGAGCTGGAACTCAAACCTAGGTCTTTCACTCCAGAGCACGAGTCCTTCACCATTGTGCTATTGTCTCTCTCATATGCCAACTTATTCATGTCTTATAAGAAGCAGAAGAGCCAGGTATTTATGTTCTGCAGCCTTGCAGAAGGGCCAGAAAGCTTGAAGGCCATTGGCCCCTGGACATTTCTTCCTTAGACATTTCAGATGTTTGCCTCAGCTTGTCTACTATGCCTCTTGGCTGATCAGCACATTTTTGATTGTCAAATCCCCTTCCTATGATAAGATAATACATTTAGGTGATGTTAAAGCCTCACAACCTAGGAGTCATTCTGCCTCTTTAAGTTGCCTGTGTATGCCTTTACACTGACCATTGGCCAGAACCTAAGGCTCATTTCTCTGTTTCTCCTTTTTGGGCAAAACCTTATTGCACCCCCCATGTACTGACAAAATACCCTGCCTAGGTCTTGAATAGCATCAGAAGACCTTTGAGGGGTTTTGTTTCAGAGAAGCTCAACACAGGCCAGTGCCTTGGCCATCATCTTCTGTTAGATGAAGGAATTGTATACTTCTTTCAGCCTCCCTTTTGTTGTGTTATCAAATGGTGCTCAATTAACTTCCTATCTAGGGAATAACACGTGGGACAATCAGACATAAAATTTTACTGTATTTCTCTGTTCTTTCCTTCAGTTCGTTTAATTTCATTAACTATCACTAAATATTGTGAAAACACTTAAATATTATTCTAGCATTTGATAAATTTGTAATTCCATGGGGTCCAGTTTTAAGGTCTAGTCTAACTGCATTCTTCCAACATTTAGCTTGTATGCACAATCAGGTCCTTAATAAATACTTTTTTAAACTGTTATATTCTCATCTAGACCCAGAGTAATCCTTGATAGATTAAACATTCCAGCATTATGATTGTTCCTCCTATGGACAATGAGTTTACATTATTAACTTGACATTTTTTTTCATTATGCTTTTATTTTCACTTGCCATTTTATGTAATTGATGTGTTTCTGTCATAATAAAGAGGTCGATCCAAGAAGGGTTTCATATGCTGTTGGTCTCTACTTGGCAAATATAAGTAAACTGAAATGTCCTTTGAAAGGCATAGCTTGAGTATGTGGTAGTCTTGAAAATTCAGTGGAAGCTCCCTAATCTACTTTAAAGTCTTTAAATTTTACCCAAGTTAGAATTTTGCTGATACTCATTTCCTACAGCTCTACTGAGGAGTCATTGAACAGATGGAACACCGTGTTTCAGAGAACAAAAGTCCATGGAATTAAATTAGAGCTTGTAAACAAAAATAACTTTTAACTGAGTAGAAAGATAACCAAATAGTGACAATTACTTGACATTTGGGAATAGTCTACATGTTCAAGAGTTTGTATCCAAAGAATTACATTATGTTTTATGATGAAAAGCAGGAAAAGACAATCTAGACTATACTGTCCTTTCTTAAAATCCATTACACAAGAGAGACTTTTTATTTTAAAATATATATTTAAATGATCTTCTGTTGCTTTGAAATAGGATAAAAGACAGAATAGCCTTATGCCAAGTATCACACCATTGCAGTTTCTATTACATACTGAGATTTTAGTTGAGCTACAAAAACATATGGAAGAAATTCAGATGAAGTGGTTTGGAGTGATTTTGGAGTGAGTAGCTGTTTTGTCCCAATTTTATCACCTATGAATATGTAATATGGTGAATTTAGAATCAAAATTAGAAAGGTATTCTAAACATTTTAGGTCATAATCTTCAGAAAGATGATTTTTACAGAGATTTAAAAATGTGTTATTCTGAAGGTATTTTCCTCTGTCTAGTAGAGGAACCTATAGATGCATATGTATGTATGTATATAAATATATAGCTATTTTGTGAGGGGCAGCACCTGACAACCTCTTTGGACTAGACTGAACCAACACTGACCCTAACTGGATGTCCAGGTTATGATAAGTCAAGGAGATCTTCCAACAATTATCAGCCATAGAAACTAAGTTATCTGATTCTCGGTAGAGCAGCAGTCTTCTTGGAAAAATATTTGTACAATTGGGATTACCCAAAGATATTACAGGAAATCCATTTTCATAAACTCAGCTTCTGCATGTCTCTCCTAAATGCGATCAGCCTGGGCACTCGCCTGCATTGAAAACCGCAGGTCTCCGTGCAGCTTCTCCTTTCCCTACTCCTCTTCCTCAGTTGCCACTCTCTCATTTTAACAGAAAGGCATAGGTCTCCCTAGACATAATCACTATGAACCTTGCCTTGAGATGTTTAGACCTGAAATACTGAACAAAGAGATGTTGGAAAAACTCAGGGTTAATCAAGGCAGTATAACCCCCCTTGCATCCTCATTAAATGATGCATTCCAATAAAATTTTATTTCTGTGCTTTTTAAATATTTATAAACAGCTATCATAAATTTGTGCTTTCTAGCTCAATCACGTACTCCTGATAATTATGCCTTGATTACAAAGGGATTTCTGAACATTTAGTGCCTTAGTGTCTCAGGAAGTTTTTAAAATACATTTAATTTAAATTTCTAAACATGTTTTTGACACCAAAGTACAATGTAGTAATAAAACATATTTTGAAGCATAAATATTTAATTCACTAGAGTAAAATGAGAGAAATTTAGATGGAAATATAGTTTCAAAGGAAAAAGGGACTAATGTAAAGTTTCTAAATTATCAATGCATGTCTTATTCATGGATTTTTTTTCTTTGACGGTGGGATGAATTGCTATTACATTTGTATGCCATTAGTTTAAAGAAAGTAATATAGTCATTTCATTTTAAAATGGCCAATGTCTACACTATTATATTATTTACCACTATTTCATCTTGGAGTGGGAATAATACTCTTTGGAGGATATTCTTTTGTAGATGCATGAGTAAAAAAAAGTAAAGGCTACAGTTTCAAATCCAGTCCACCAGAGCGAACACAGTCACTCAGAGTTCAAGGTGTTCCCCTTAAGGCCAAGGACACAGGAACCATGGTGTAGAGAAACGTGGTCCAGCATTTGGCACAGGCAGCCAAGGGCGAAAATGGGTGGATGTCTAAGTGATTTAATTTCTCAATAGCATCACTTTGTTGGGATATGCAAGCTCAAGGTTTGTTATTGTTAAACTAGGTCAGGGAAGTAAAAGACAAAAAAGCTGAGATTTAGGGATTATAGCACGATTTGGCCTTGGAGCCCAATGGGAGCCAGCTCAGGACACTTGTTCTCCTAAATGAAACAGTCTCTGTTCTTACAATTCCCTCATTTTCTGTAAAAAGCTGTAAAGGCCAAATATGTGAGGTTTTTAGAAGTACCTGAAGACATACTCTGTGCATTATTACTCTGTCTTACATTTCAAAGGTGCTTATTTTGGATGGATGCCAAACTAATTCTTTCTGTAATAAAACACAACAAAAGATATTTCTTATCACAACACCTTCTGCTTCCTTCCATCAGTAGCCTTTATTCTAATTCTGTAATTGCTCTATTTGACAAAAAATAAAATCTGGCGGCATGTCTAAGCTCTGCTTGGTAATAATGAGCCATGATAACATTTTACTCTCAAGTAAGTTTCCCACAGTGAACTTTGTTGATTTTTAACAAATTTGGAAAAACGGTGAGTTTTATGTATCATTTTCTTAGAATATGAATGAAAATTAGGTTAAAGAGAGTTGAAGCCTACTAGCAAAGTATAGTTTTTAAAATAATCCTTCCTTTGAAAAAAGTATGAAATGTTGATGTGTATGCATACCTTTCTATATACTGCATTTCATTTAAAAACATGTATTATGGATACATTTGTATTAGTTGAAAAGTCCTTTAAAGAAAAATAGCCTAAATAATAGCCAAACATCTGAGGCCACTATTTAATCAGAAGAAGCAGAAAATTTCTGTAACTTTTTTCTTTAAAGAATAAACAAGTCAATTTTTTAAAAGCGGTTTTTTACACATTCTAGTGTATTTTATATTTGAGTATAAAATGTTTATGTAGCTGATTGTCTTGAATTCTTATGCCTGCAAAAAGGTAAAAGCAATGAGAATCTTATGGATGGGACTTATAAAAAAATTCCTACCTGTCCAGTTTTCTCCTAGAGCTTGTTAGAGAAGGGAAGGGGTGAATGTAAATGTGCTGAGAACATTTTTCATTGGGTCCTTTGGCCAGTCATGCATCCTTCAGATAACCCAACAAAAGGGAGGGATGGAGAGACCTCTCTTCTCAAAGCTGCTATTTCTCTTTTCCCTAAAAACCAAGCTTCTTCCAAATATAGGGCGCTTTTTTTTTTTTTGACATTTTATTACAAAGTGCTTCAAACATGTAAGAATGTTGAAAGAATTATATGGTCTATACCCATGTGCCCATCACTTATTTTATATACTTAACATTTAACTCTACTTGATTTGTCATATATCTCTCTCTACCCATCCATCAGACCATCTTTTTCTTTCTTTTTGGGGATACATGGTGTGGGTAAGTGACAAAGGAAGTTCTGTTAATGTCTAGTACAAATATTCTAATGTCCACACTTCTTGTTTGCATGCACTACTGAGCCAGAGCAGACCCTTTACAGTTTCCCCCAGGCATCTCCTGCTCCTGGTCTCATCCTGTCTGCCCCCCACCCTCCATGTGCCCAGACTCCATTCACACCAGACATCTCATCCGTCATGGGAACACACGTGGATGGTTGTGGCCTCCGTGTGTTTGAAAATTCTCTTCTTCCTTCTATGGAGAAGACCCATTTTCCCGACTCTTTGACTCTTATTTATCCTTCAAAGATCCTCCAGCTATCACCATTTTTCTCATGCCTCCAGACAATTAACACCTACTTCCAGTGGTGTGTTGGTAAATGTTTAACAACCTGTCCTTCCAGGGAAAAATACCCCTGGTTTATAGCATTTGCAGATTTCCATGGTATAAATCTTCTTCCCTACCTCTGATTTACGCTGCCCACATGTAGTTATTGTACATTGGGCTAAGAAGACATGTGCTCAGTATCCTCTCACTAGCTCAGAATCCAGCTCCATCACACCACTGCCACCGGCACTCTTGATACTTGTCACAGCCCATTGTCGCTGTTCACATGACCTCCTAAAGCAGAGACCATGTTTTATTTATATTTCTGTTGCTAGCAGTTAGCACAAGGCAGGCTCTCTAGGATAGGAGTCACAGGAACACTTAATGACCCAGTGATTTGGGTAGTAAGTTGTATTCTGTATAGCACTTTCTGCACACCTCTAATCAGGTAAAGCTGAGGACTGCATAGTGGGAGCTGAGTGAGTAGGCACTGAGTGGATGTCAGGCAGCATCTGGGGTGTGCGGCAGATACCCCGGGCCAGAAGGATCTCTCTTCTCCCTGGCCCTTGGCCCCCCCATCACTGTAACTCCCCTGCAGTTCCCGGGTCCCTTAGGGGCTGAAGTCCACCTACTGGGCATGTAGCACTCACTCAGGAGGGCTGTTCAGCACCGACACCTTTAAGACCTCATGGGAAGTCAGCATGCTGCTAACTGAAGGTCAGGAAGGACACATATTAAAGCAAATCTTTTTGGTTGTCCATTATCCTCCATCTGGAGAAAAATCACGCAGGGTTGCCCACATTCTAGAAATAGTAGCAAAATACCCCAGGCATAAAAGAAGATTAAAACTTAAAAGCTGAAAAGAGAAGCCCCAATAAAGAAGTGATCATTATTTAAATGAAAACAAAAATGAAATTTTACTTAAAATCACCAATTTTTTTAAACCATATGAAATACTGCCTTTCAGTTTTGCACTTTCAAGTTAAAATTACTGATCATATTATTTTTGATGAAAAATAGTTATGTTTTAATGTAAAAGGTATTTTACATGCCTTCATTCTTTAATATACTGAATTTTAATTGAGTTACTGGGGTACATTTCCACTACGTAAACAGAGCAAGTACCAAGAATGTTAAATATGACATTGTATATGCATGCTTCAGGTAGTAAAATTCTGAAGACCATGCATTTTTCCTCAATCTTTCTTTTGAATATGGACTATGAGGACTTGCAATGGATCATAAGTATTCAAAAAACAGTTTCAATGATCTCTGGAAAATACCAAAAGCCAGAATAGTAAATATACCAGGACATTCATATCTGAGCTTAATTCTATTCTGCTATAATTCAGCTCCTTTAAGAACAATTATATATTCATATATTTTATTTGGATACTGAAAATTTTCCTGAGGTTATAAATGTGCAATATGAGTTTAATTTTAATTTTGATTACTTGGGAAATATTGAAGGTAAGTCCCAGGGTGAAACCTTAAGAGATACTTGTTTTTAATGCCCCTTCTTACTTTTTTTAATATCAAGTTATTTGACTTTTTGAGTAAACATATTCTGATTTTATAATAAGGGCAGTAGAACCTCTTACTTCCCGGTTATTAAGAAATTTAAAAAGAGTTGGCATTTTTTCATTAGAAAAAGTTAAGATATGCTGTGTATCACCATTTGTTGGGAGCACAACTATGAATTTGTACCATAGAATACCTGTTCAGAAAATGTTCTCCAGTAGGTCAACTGACCTGAAAAACTCAGGCTCTGAGTGTCAAAATCTTCATCTTACATTTAAAATTCTGTGTTTATTTGAGCATTTTTCTGAGCATCAGCTAATACTGAGCTGAGAAGGATGGGTCTACATAATTTATTTTTAGTTCTTTGCTTTTCTTTGCTCTGATTATGGTTTTTGCAAGTCATTATTGAAATTATTTTGCAAGATTATCCTTTTTATATATTTTTCGCTTATTTTATGTTTTCCCTTCTCATTTCTCTTATATATTTATATAGAATTTTATTTCTAGACATTTAATTACTTCTTGCTGCTTTTCTTGTGTTTATAAATCTAGTCACCATTTTTGGACTTGCTCACACTTTTAGAGACTGCTCACACTTTCCATTCTGTGTGTCTGTTGGATGGATTTTATGACCTGGTCACACTGCTTGTTGGAGAGTTAAGCTAAGTTTTCCTCACTTAGCACATTATGACCTCTTCGTGGACTGGGGAATAGTAAACAGAGTAGTAATAGCACAATGTTAGCAAGCAGCATTTAACTAATAACTGAGAAAATGTATATAGAAAAACCACCTTAAGATTAATGGCTATCACTTTTTTTTTTCATAGCAAATTACCTAAACACCAAGCACAGAAACTTCAGACTTTTAGATGGGCTGCAGGACAGGATTTATTGCATAAAGAATCTGCTTGCAAACCACAGATAATAAATATTGTTAGAAACTCAGAATAAAGAAAGCTTGAGGCAGAAATCCTATATACATCTCATCTTCCCCTCCATGTAGTACAATCCAAGGAACCAAGAATAAATGAAAATCCCTGGTTCCACTTGATATCTGAAAGACTTGATTGGAGAATGGCTTTCTTCCAATGGATTTAAGTTTACTCATTTGTGGGCAGACTAGCTGGCAGTAGTAAGTCCTGCCAATCAGATGTGTTGAGAGATAACCTGCCACAAAAGAGTAAGAAACGGCCAAAGTATGGGCTGTTTGAGGGCTTTCAGAGAGATGAGAGGAAGGCCAGCTAACTGGTACACACCTTCTGGTACCAGCCATGAGCATGTGAGGATGGGTGTCCCTTGGTATCGCCTCTGACAAAGTAGCCCACTCAGCCCGCTGTGTTATTGGGGTGGAGAGAAAAGCAGAGGTCTTTCCTCTAGCCATTTCAAAATTGTGTCACTGTTGGTGTGAGTTTTCTTTCTACAGAAATGCTAGAGTGTTTATTAATTGTTTGATCCTTATCAAACAACGAAATTCCAAATCACATTATTAAAGGCTAAGAGAAGCAGCAGAAATCTTTCCCTCCAAAAGGGCAGAAAGCTTATTTTTATCATGGATTAGAAGTCCAAAACTTACACCAGTTACCATCTGTGCACTGCAATATCTTAACAAATTATAGGATTTAAACTGTTCATTTGGATTAGGAACATTTCTAGTTGAAAATTATATTTTGTTGTATTTTTATTAGTGGCAGTAGAATGAGAAAAACAGTCTGAAAAGTCCCATATAATAAATATATAAAAAGGACATCTTATCCCTTTTTGCTTGGATTATAAAATTCTATGATTTGCATTTCTCTAAATACAATTAAAGGAAAAGTCACTGACTACTCCCTCTTTAAAAGAACTTTTGAAAAAGCATTTTCCTAAAGTAGTCTTCTCCCCATGGAGACCAGAAAGGAGTAGAAGCTCCGCGGACGCACTTTATTCTTCCTGCCAATGCAGCCATCCTTGTATAAACAGGAAAAGGGGACTCAATTACAAGAGAAGGGTAGGAACCTACCCTCTCTGCTCAGTGATTTTTTTTTTCAGTTATCTACCCACCTGCCCTTGGAAATCTCAAAAGTTGCTTCTTGGCATTTTGGGGGCCTCTCGAGAATCATATCCAAGTATCAATGGTGACATGCATAGGTTTTTAAAGTTGATGTACAGATAAACTCTCTTAAAGGTGGGGAAGAAAAACTGGTTTTGCTTACTACAGTCTGTGATATATGTAAATTTGTAAAATGATTACAGTTAGGAAAAAAGTCACTGACTACCCAACTCTCTCCTTAATACACAGGAGCAACAGCTGCAGCCCGGAAAGAGGTGATAAGGAACAAGATCCGAGCAATAGGCAAAATGGCCCGAGTGTTCTCAGTGCTCAGGTGGGATCATTCCTCCTCTATTTCTGTTTTGAGTTTGATAATGTGTGACTTAATAATATTTTAATACTTTAATCTGCTAATTTAAATACTTTACTAGAAACCATTTGCTTTTCATTACTCATTTTTTTAAAAATTTTATGTGAAACTGTTCCTCTCTCAGTCAAATTTTAAATATACTAAATCATTTCTGTAGAGAAAACCTCTAAATGGACTGTTTCATATTTTATCCCTCTATTTGCTGCCTGACTTTAAAACATTTATTTCACAATAGTTTGAACATGTAGTGAAATAGGAAAGCTATTATAATCCTTTTTATTTTTTATTCTGGCTCTGTGGTAAAAGATGAATTTTTCAGATGCATTTTGTTAGGTTTGTAGGAAATGAACATGAACTGCAAACCTTGTTATTTTATGTTTAATTTCCATGTAGACCATGAATCATGTTATTATGAAGCCTGAATTTATTTTAAAAACAAGTATTTTATTGAAGATGATTGCACTTTTCTTTACTTTATGCAATTATCTATTTCTAGATAGTACAAATTAACTATATTTCTTTTCAAAAAACTACTTTAAAATATGGCATGTTTAGATATCTTAGGCATGTATATAGTCAATTCACAATTAGACATGAACAAGCGGAAATAGTCCATCTACATATTGCATAATCTCATAACTTAATTTTAGCCAAATTTTTGCCTCAACTCAGAATACCCTGGCTCTTTCGATCTTTCTCTTGCTATTTCTATTATACTCCTAATAGAGCCACTTCAGTAACTAAATGACTTGATGCCACAAGTAGGGAAACATGAGGATGAAAATCATTATCATCCTTTCTCAGAGACACCAAATCAAAGTCAGTCATAGCTCTGCGATGGCCAGCCAAACCCTGAGAAGTCATATTGAAACTGAAAAGAGTGTATAGCTGCTCCCTACATCCTAGTGAATGAGGCTGCCTTTGCTCTAATGCTTTACATTCCTACCTGAATTTTCAGGACTCATTCATTCATTCTACAATAAATGTAATACATTTTAAAGCACTGATTATACATTAAGAAAAAATAAAGCAATACAGGGGAAAGCAAGTAGGAAATGAGGTACTTAATTTACTATGTGCTCAAACAAAGAACTCTCTGAATAATGGCATTAAGCAAGTGTGGACATGACCTTCATGAACATATGGGATAAGAGCGTTTAAGACAAAGGGAATAGCAAGTGCAAAAATCCTTCAGTCGAAACAAGTTCAGCAGTTTGAGGACTAGCAAGAAGGCCATTGTGGCTAGAAAAATGTCTTATGGGAGCAAAGGGATATAGGAAGATCCTAAGCTCAACTGTTAAGTCTGCATAGCTTACTTATTATCATGCTTCACATTATCAACAAACACTTAAGACTTTTTCTTTCTGAAGTTTCTGTGAGAAGTAAAACAGTTCCAAAATTTCTGTGTGAAAATACATTTAGGTAAAGAAGAAACCTTTCTTAACATAAAAACTTGTTTCCATCTATGATAGTCTTTAATCCATGAAGAGGTAGGGGCAATGCTATAGAATCACAAATAGGTCTTAAAATTAGAAAGTCCTTCCTGTCTCCTGCCTATGGGTACAGAAGTTATAATTATTCCCAACTAAGAAATGGTCCAGTTGAGCCCAGTGATGGTCAGTGATTTGAATAAGATTCTTCATATTGACAGAAAATAAAAACAAGGTATATTTTACTGCTTTCTTATAATAAATGCATCTGTAGCAAATCTGCAGAATACAGAGGCATCATATCCAGAGAAAAGTAGTTAAACTTAGTAAGTAATGACTGAATATTAAATGTGCTATATACTATGTTAGGCAAAATGGATACCAAGTTGTAATGACATACATGTAGACAATAAATGAATATAAGACAATGAATGTGTGCTAAATGCATGAAATGATGCTGTACTGTGGAAGAGAACAGGAAGGAGTCCTTGTATTTCATGAAAGGAATGTTCATGGAGAGGTTGGCCTTGGAGGAGTGCTGTGAGGAGCAGGCTGGATTCTGTCGGGTGGGGAGTGTGGGGAAGGCTTGCCTGGGAGCAGAGAGTCATCAACAGTGCTGGTAAGGCGCAGGCATGTTGTCTGGGATTCACCAATCAAATGAATGCGCATATGAATTCTGTTTCAGAATGAGCACAAGGAGGAAGCAGCGGGTGGGGCCGGCAAAATCAGTTCTCCGTCGGGTGTGGAATCCGAGGGGCCAACAGAAGAACTTCTTTCTCAGCATTCTGGGGACTAATCACACAGCATCAGCATGAGCTTAGGTGTGGCCTTGAGCAGCAGTGGCAGCATTTCCCAGAGCAGATTCTGCAGGGTGAATGGGCGCTAGTATTTGTCTTGGTTGCAGAGCATTCAAGTCTGGATCTCTGGTCTGTGAATGCTCTAATAATACATCTCTTGACTACTAAAATTAGCCGAAATAGGCTCTTTTGTTTGCTCCAAGAATCCTGACCTATCCAGGGGGTGATGAGGGAGAGGAAATAGTCTAAGAATATTCCACAGAGACACTAACCTATGTGATGAAGAGAATGATAGCGCTGTTATTAGGAAAGACGAAGTATTTCTCCATTTATATATCTAACAGGTATTTATTGGGAAGACCATGAAAACTTGAATGATGGCACATTTTCCTCTGGGATGCTGAGGCAGTTAGAAATTCTGCCACTGGTGCTTCAGAGAGAAATAAAGGTTAGAAATGCAGATATGGAAGCAAACAGATGGAAGTGGTGTAAGTGGGTGGTCTCACTAGGGGAGAGAGTGAGATAGGGAGGAAAGACGAGAGTCCTCTGAGTAGTGTTTTCCCGTGGAAATATAATGTAAGCCACATTTGTAATATTATATTTTCTAGAAGCCATAGTAAAAGAGTGGAAAGAAACAAGTGAAATTAATTTTAGTAATGTATTCTATTGAACACGTATCTCTAAGTTTATGGCTTCAACATGTAGTCAGTATAAAACTTACCAAAGAGATATTTTACAGTCTTATGTTCTTACTAAGTCTTTGGAATCCAGTATTTGTAGCACATCTCAAGTGGGTAGGAGCCACACATGGCTGGAGCTACTGTGTTAAAAAGCCCAGGTCTGGGCCCAGAGGGACCTCAGCCAAGAGACTGAAGCCGGAAACAAAGTGTTAGACGTGGGTGAAGACTCTTTCAGGAAGCGGGGCATGACTGTCGGTTGGAAATACAACAGAGGTGCCCATTTGAGTAAGAACTCAGCAGAAATGGTTGGAATTGAGGAATGGAGAAGCTGCCAGAAACCCCTGAGAGCTTGGATTTTGTGTGGAGCAGGAGTGACGAACAGAATATAGAGAAATGGAGAATGTAGTGAGTGAAAGCGGGCAAAGGAGCATGGAAGCCTGATGTTGAATATGAATGCAAAGGGAAAAATATGTTCTTTTTTTTTAGTTACCCCAATTTTTCCAAACCCATATGTTAGCATTTAAGGTATTTTGTCTTTATGCACCTCTATTGGTTTATCACCAAAAGCCTCAAAAGGTTGAAGTCCCTGCATGAAGGAAACCGTGATTAACTCACCATCTCAAACCTAGTATTTTAGAGTAAACACTGCAGTAACAGGTACAAAAATCTAACATGTGGATGAACTCTGCCTCTCTGCGTTCTGTTTTCCTTTTACTCATTCTTCTAGTGAATGGTTTTTTAATGTGGACCATGTAGAGGTGCTGTGCTGGTCTAGGTCCTGCGGATGCAGCAGGGAGCAAAGGAACCAGAAACACCCCCCCCTGCTCACATGGAGCTTCTCTAGCCAGGGTGGGATGTAGTGGGCAGTGGAGCTCCAAGGAGACCAAGGAAACAAACTGTATAGTTTTTCAGGTGTGATAAGTGCATCAGGTAAAAACTATAGGCAAGGGGAGATTGGGAGTACTGAAAGGGAATCTGAGGCTAAATAGCATTCTCAAGGAAGTCCTCACTCAGTAAGGAGATGCTTGAGCAGAGATTCGAAGGCAGGGAGGCAGTGAGCCATGCAGATAACTGGAGACCATGACAAAGCAAGCACAGAGCCAAGGTGGCATGTGCTGGGTGTGTCTGAGGAGCAGCACCAAGGGGAATAGACATGGGGAAGCATGTCATCTGAGAGATGGGTAACAATGGGAGAGGGTGGGCTGGGAGCTCATTTTTTAAGGCTCTGGTCAAACCTTCTAAAGACTTGCCTCTCACCCTTAATGAGAGGAGAAGCAACTGGAGAGTTTTTAATAGAGAAGTGACAAGATCTGCATAGGTATTAAAAGGCTCAGACTGGCTGCTACACTTGGGAAGATGTGGGAGGTAGGGGAACAAGGGTGGATCAGAGACACCAGTTAAGGCAGAACAGTCTAGGTGCAAGATGCTGGTGGTGAGTGAAAGAAATCAGTGACCAAAGGCTACATGTTGTATGACTCCATTTGTATGAAATGCCCAGAAGGAGCAAATCTACAGAAAGTATGTTAGTGGTTACATAAAGATAAAAGAAATAGGGAATGACCCATAAAGGACACAGAATTTCTTTTTGGGATGATGAAAATCTTTTAAAATTGATGATGGTGATGGTTTCAAAACTCTGTTAGTATACTCAAAACCATTGATATAAATCTTATACTGGACAAATTGGGATGTGAATTATGTTTCAGTAAAACTGTTTCTAAAAGAGATGAAGTAATATTATTGTAAGAAGTGGCGCAGTGGAAGCAGTTTGAGGGTAAAGCCCTCAAGATTTGCAGATTTGCTGTGGAGTGGATGTGGATTGAGAAAGGATGAAAGGAATGAAGGGTGATACTTCAGTATAACTGAAAGAGGAAGTTGAAGAAAGATTGCGGAAGTAGCAAGTTTTGGGGAGGAGTTTAGGAATTCTGTTCAAGTCAGGTACTGTCATTAACATGTGAAGTAGGTAGTTGTACTTATTGTAAACATTACATATGTGTGTGTTATAAGCATTTTGTTCTGCCTATGTAGAATTACATTGTCTGCTATGTGGAAAGATATGAGGTTATTTCTATTTCATGATTATTTGATCATTCTGATTTATTGGGAAATTAGAATGATTAACAGTACTGTGATTAATAAATACAATTGCAATAATGATGTACTAAACTTTTAAAACAATTGCCTTATTGAATAATAAAATAATTTTATTATTAGCAAATCAGTGAAGAAAGAGATCGCTGTAAGGCTAGGAAGTTTTGCCAGTGGCTCTCTTAGCTAGTTGTCATTGTTTTGTATGTTTATCATGTAATGTCAAAATTCTTTATTAGTTCCCTGAATGCAACTTATAGTTCCCTAATCCATAGATCAGATTTATTTTTTTAATCTCCATATACTCTTTGGTTTTTTCCCCTAAGTCCAATCAGTTCCATTTACTTCTGCTGAGCCCTGGCTGGAAAACTTGCGTCAGCACTCTCGATGGCTTGTTTTTAACATATTCGTGGGCTTCACAGAGGATGTCCAGCGAATACTGCGTTGTGATGCCTGCTTACAGAATCAAAATTGTTTTCTGTAGCTTCACTACTCAAAAGTTTCTGAAGTTCCATAATGGTGCAACTGTACCCTTTGTCATGGAAGTCACATTATTTCCCTAACTTGTATTATAGGAATGTATAAACAAATATTATTTAAGTAAAAAAAATTCTTGGTGGCCAAGATAGAGGTAAATGTGAGTTCTTATATGTATTTTTTTTTCCCTTCAAGTGTTTTCTCTTTCTTGAAAGAAAAGAAAATTAATGTCTCTCCCCTGACTTCTCTTGTGCCTTCCAGAGAAGAGAGTGAGAGCGTGCTGACGCTGAAAGGCTTGACTCCCACGGGCATGCTCCCCAGCGGGGTGCTTTCTGGAGGGAAGCAAACGCTGCAAAGCGGTAAGCAGGCCAATTGGTGTGGCCGTCCGTGTACCCAGAGCCTCAGAGGCAGCTGGGTCATTAGGTCCCTGATATATTCACCCAATTTATCTCGGTCTTGGTCGTCAGCTCTTCTCAGTTGGAAGAAAGGCTGAAACGCCCCATCAATTTGACTGGTCCTGTCCACCCCTACTAGCTCCCTCATACACCTGGAATGTGGTCTTGAGCAGACCTCTGTGCCCATCCCCTCATTTACATGTTAACCACATATTCAGGCCTTGCTGTAAGAAGACTCATTTAGGTTTCCTGCAGACATGGTCGGTTTGACCACTTTGAGCCAATCAGTTTGCTAAAAACAACTTCATAATTACATTTTTACTAAATGTCCTAGCTCTGTGATTGATAAAAGAAACACACCCATAAATATACACCCATAAGTCTAGAGTTTGGTGGAGAATGGAAGAATATAAAAAAGATGATTTCACTATCTGCTTGAATAGAAATTCGGAGTCATCTAGGTCTTTTCTCTGATTTTGTCCATCCAAAACATAAGAGATTGAGTAGAACCACATCTTGTTTTTGAAAAAGATTTCAAACATTTCCTTTAAGATAGAGATTTTGTATTAAAATGTGTAGCTTTCTGGACAAGAACTGTCCAGTAGAACTTTTTGTGTTGATGGAAATTTCTGTATCGGTACAGAAACCACAGGTAACATAGGGCTGTTGAGCACTTGAAATTTAGCTTTTACAAGTGAGAAACTCCCTTTTTTATTTTATTTAATTTTCAAATTTGATTTAAATAGTCACATGTGGCTAGTGGCTACCATATCAGACAGCTTGGTACTATGTACTCTTTTGCATTTGTTACTTTTGTTACCTATTTTAACTAATACTATCATTAACTAGTCCAATTTTAACAATACTTCATAGAAATTTTTCTATTAAATTAATAGAAAAAAATGAAAACGAAATAAGCTGTAACAATTTCAAAATATCTCAGCCTCTTGCTTATTTTCTTATATCTTTAACTAAATCTTTTTGATGTTTTCTTTTCTATCCCTATTCTTTAATCTGAAAGATTCAGGTATTCTTATGGAAACATTATTTAGACATACCTCTTCCACTCAGAAAGTAATGTTCACCTACATTAATATGATATTGCTAAATGATCACATCCTGGCAACATTTTCTAAAATTTTAAAACATAAACTACACTTTTATTTATATATGAATTTATTCCAAAACTCAATGTATTTGAGTTCCACAAAAAGAAAAAATTCCTAAATGAAGGTAGGAAATTGCATAATGTCAAAGTAAATCCCCCCTTAAATTTATAGCTAGAAGTTATTTTTAAAACTAAAAAAAAAACAAAACAAGATTTTTTTCCACTGAAGTAAACATGCTCTCTAAAAACATTAGCATAAATGGATCATTTATATGCACAATCACCTAACTGATTGAAGTCTGCATAGTTTCTGATAAACACATTTAAGGTACAGCAAGTGCACTTTCAGAAACTTTGGGCCACATTTGCTTTCAAAGGATACATTTAATAATGGGCAATATATATTTCTAGTGTATTGGTGCTGGTGTGGTTCCAGATTTGTTTTGCTTTACTTTTAAACTTAAGTTCTTACAATTCTTTGTTCTGTTTCCAGATTTTCACCTGTATTTTAACTTAGGTTGTTGTTTCCTTTTCTGTTACTTTATTTTAAATCCATTGGTTGGTTGTATTCTGTGTTGAACTGACACACACAAAGATATATACACACATAACAGATATAAGGGTTGGAATCTCATTAGTCCTGAGAATTTGGAAACTCTGTATATATTTTAAACCAAATACATTAATATAATTTCAAATCCATTATCTGATGGCCCTTCAATTTGTCAAAAGGAGAAACTACTTAAGGTTTTATTATTAGCTTTTTTACCATGGCTATAGCCATTTCACAATTTTAGTATAAGGAATTTAGAATGCACTATAAGTAATATTATAGTGCACATTTGGTAGTTGCTCTAGTTTTTAAATCTCAAATTATAAGAGATATGCAAATAAAAGTCAAGGTGTGCAATTTTAATAATAAACACTTTGTAGTTAACTGAGAATTTGTGCATTTTAGCACTTAATTAAGGAAATATCGACTAGTCTTAATAACCTAGAAGGACTCATACACCTGAATAGTGAGAATATAGACCCTAATGTTCTTAAAAAACTTGCTGATAAAGCAATGGGCTTTTAAAGTTTTGCCTCTGTAATATGCTGAGCTTTCAGTATGTAGACTGCCTTTTCTTTAAAATGCTAATGGAATTATTGCTGCTACTGGCATGTTACCACTTGACTGTAACATTTCAAGAATTTTATTTCCAAAAATGGTATTCCAATAAGGAAAATTGACTTTTTAAGTTGGATTGCCTGGCAAAAGAAATCCAGACTATCACACCTGTCCTTTTGCCTTTCTCCCTCACTGCCCTAAACTGCTTGGTGTTTGTCTCTGAAGAGTTCCATGCATTATCAATTCAGAAACATCAATTTTATTCTTCCTCCAAATTTGCGCGCGCGTGTGCGCGCGCACACACACACACACACACCACCCCCCCCCCCCCACACACACACACACCACCACCCTGCTTTGCTTTCCATTGCTTTAGGAAACCATGCTTCAGGCTCTATCATTTTGTCTGACATTTTAAAACTGTGAATCACCAAACACGGTAGTGGCTTTATCCGACTGTGTGTAAGTTCAATACATTTGAGATTGACCTACTCCCTTACTGATTCAAAGTGAAAGAAATCTTCCCTGAATGTTTTCCTAAGGATTGATCAGTCATTTGTTTAGTAAGCAAAAACCAAAGCAGTTCACTCAGATAGGTGTATTCAGCTCATCAAGTAAACTCATCATTCTTTCTGGTGTTTTTTTCTTTCTTTTTGTCATTTCTGTTTTGTTGTTTATGCCAGAACCAGCACTTTCAGGAACATTAGTTCTCTTAGCTCCCTTGATCGTCACTGATTTGTGCTTAGAGTTAAAAATCCTCTGCTCATTTTTCTCATTCATTTTACACCCCCTTTCTTCTCTTCAGCTACTGTTGAGGCTATTGAGGCTGATGAAGGTAAATTGGCCAGTCCCCTTTCTGTTGTATCTGCAACAGACAAGGGCTCTGCTGGGTGTATTCATTTTTTTTTTTTTTTTTTTTTTTTTTGCTGTAGCTTGTACAGAGTGTGTGGGTGTTGGGCTAACAGTTGTGGCTCAGTATTAACCAAAATGTTCTTGCTTTAAAGGGGAAAATGTCCTTTTATGGTTTGTTTGTTTGTTTTTTTTCTCTTAAAGCTATGTTTGACTTTGTATACAATGAGCCTAATCTAATCACAGAAAACACAAGGATTATATATCTTGAACAGTGTGGGGTGGGGGGTTATGGCAGCTGTTTTGACCAATTGCACAAAATACATTCTTTGAGTGGAATATGTCCCTCCCTCAAATCACTTTCAGTCAGCACTAAAAAGAAGAGAAGAAAAATAACTTTATTAACTCTAGTCTTCAGAATTTTCTAGAAAAAAATAATGTTCATTTGAATAAAGCTTTGTTGAAGTTCAACACTAATTTGTGTCTCTATAAAAATAACATGAGACAGCTGTGTATGAGATAAACAGTTCTGCTAGTCTTATCAAATTTTAATTTACTGGTATTTGTAGGACCTTTAATACCAGCAAAATATTATAAAGAGGTCAAAAATATTTAGTGGTGATATAAGTGGCTGGTAACAAGAATAGTGAATATTGAGTCATCCACTTAATTGATCATTTACTGAGTGTCTGCTCTGTGTCAGTCACTGTGCTGGGGGCTGCAGGGAGGTCAGGAAGTGTGCCTCATTGTATCCCAGCACTCCTCAAAGACAATAGAGATGACCCTGTGGCAATTACCTTTGAATCAAGCTGTTTAAATATATATAGTTATGAGAGAACTACATATCAAAATAGCTTTTAATATACACACCATACCCTCTGGCAATTTTAAAAAGAATAATTTGAAGTTCCCCTTTAAAACAAAAGTATTCAGTTGTATTTTGTTCTTGCAAGGTAACTCTTATTTTTCCCAAAATTGTGTGCATATGGTCCTTTGATATGATATAAAAAGTGCCACGTTAGACTCTTTAATTTGTACATGATTTGGATATGGTAGGGGAAATGATAGCACTGTAAGAGAAAATACAACTGCTTCCTAAATAGCAGTGAACAAACTGCTATTTATGTGGGAATTCTCTATTCCTCTTGGCAAATTCTAATCTGCAGTGTGCATTCTTGTTGATAGTTTGGCTGTTTTCTGTGGTTTCTGTGACTCTGTGTTGTGTTAAGTATACTACCAATGTAAATTGCTAATATCCATTGTCTGACCAGCAACTACAGCAGAGCACATTTTTCCATACCAGGACAGACAAAAACAATTAGAAATGGAGCCCCATTCTAGGCATTCCCGTTGTTCTCGCTAGATTACGAATTTCTGTGCTCCCACCCTATTGGTTTTTAAAACCTAGAGATTCCACTTTTACCATTTAAATTAATAAAATCGCTTCATAAATTATCATAACAAATTTTTTATATTTATTAATTATGATGAAATGATATTCACAGTACGTTAGAAAAAGAATAGAGTACTACTTTGTGCCACTATTTTGTCCCTTAAAATAACTGAGTTAGTTTTCAGGGTGGGTGTTCATTAGACAGATCTATTATTTGCAGTTTATTCCTAAATTAGAGAAGAATTAAGAAGCTTTGCTTTGGGCCTTGGTCTCTCCCCATTTCCCTGTCTTTTACTCTTACAGTTGACTAATCACCATTATGTTAATCTTCAAAATGCAAAGAGGGGACAAACTATTTCTCATCGTTTAATAAGTTTGATAGCAACTGTGTTTATCTTTTAAGAATCTCATCCATACCACTGAAAGGCACTGCATATTTGTATAAGACTGGCTGGCAAAGTTTCAGCTTGAAACTGCTTTCCTTTTTTTCCCCAAATAAGGCAGGGAGGGTAAATGTACCATGCAGTTGTCCTTGATCAGCCATGGAGATACAGTCCAATTCAGCATTTATGTACTTCATTTTCAGCTCGTGGGTTGGTGCACCCACTGAAGAAATCATTATGTTTCTTGCTCAAATGCCTTATCTATCTCTGGAGCACACTAAGGGTTAATGAAAAAAATCAAATATCCATGCTTCCCCTTTTGAGAATTCCATGTTTCCATTGAATAGGGCCAAAACCAGTCCTATTCACTTTTGTTAAAAGTTGTCAAAGGCATGTTCCCTTGTTATTCTTGAACCATCACTTACATCTACACTGATTAACTAATAGTAGAAAGAGTTTTTCTTTGATTTAGGCAGTAATGGATACCAGATGAACATCAGTTTGACCTGTTCACTGCTGAGGTCAGATCATGTTTTTCTGCTTAGTGAGCTGATCTTCATTTTTCTAACTTTCACTTACCTTGTCGCCCACTCCACATACTTCCAAAGTTGAGTGAGAAGCAGGAGTTTATAATTGCATTTTTCTTCCTGCCACCATTCAGTTGTTTGCCAAGAAAGTCTTTCTGGGACTCTAAGATGGCATGGAAATGCACCAGAGTTAATTCTTTTTATAACTCCTTTTAGCTTCTGCTCTATAGGCTTTCTTAGATTTTTACACATAGCTACTTCAGTGATTCTGTTGAATTTTCTGTTACTAGCGCAATGGAGTAGTCAAAGCAGGGCTACAGCCTGTCTAGATTACGGGGTTTGATGCAGTCATCATGATGTGGCCAGTATTTGGTGCTGGGTCTAGAGGACTGTTCCCGGTAGCAACTTTTCTCTTTACATATCCACTTCGGATTTCATTGACCTAAACTTTTCACGAAGACAAGGGAAATGTTTACATCTTACTACCTTGAAGAGGACATTTTGGTTGGCAAGAGACATTGGCTGTCCTCAGACCTTTCGGTCATCCTCAAGTATGGTAAGGAGTCTGTCGTGTCGTGTTCAGGTCCCGTCATCTTGTTCTCTACTAGAGGATTCCCTCCCTCACCGCGAATCTCTAACATCATCTGACGCAACATCTGTGCCCTTTGTTTTCCTCTGGCTAACCTAATTTTTCTTTTTTAAATGATTTTCTGTTTAGCTATCAAAGGATTTTCACCACAGCATAAGATCACTAGCTTCGAGGAGGCCAAGGGCTTAGACCGAATTAATGAGAGGATGCCGCCTCGCAGAGATGCCATGCCCTCCGACGCCAACCTTAACTCCATCAACAAGGCTCTCGCCTCAGAGACTAACGGCACAGACAGCAATGGCAGTAATAGCAGTAATATTCAGTGACCACTTCCCGCCAGGGCGTGATGGGGATTGCTGCACAGAGCAGTGGGATGTTCTTGCCTCTGATGGTAGTGTCTTTGCTCTGGGGGCCAGGAATTGGATTCAGTTTACACTATCATTAAAAAAGAGGGAGAGAGATAATAAACTATATTTTGGTGGGGATGGTGATTAAACACCTCTTTTGGGTATGCCTTTTCAAAATGCTTATTTGGAAAAAAATTTAAAAGGAAGCTAATGCTAGTATATACTGCAATGTTAGGTGAGTGAACATGTTTTCCTACTGCATTGGGGACTTCTTGATAGGTTAATGAAAGGTCTTTTATTATTATGTTACTGGACATGAAAACTTTGTCTAATTTCTTACTCTATTGTACGTTTACAGTTGCAGCACTAAAAATGGATGACATCAAACATTTTTAACAAAATGATGTACAAACTAAATAAGGACTATTTATTGATAATGTTTTGCTACTCTTGTCAGACAATGGCTATAAAATGAATTAGGCAGTCTTAAAAAAAAAAACAGAAAAAGAAAAAAAAAAAAAGAATGTTGCAAATTTGTTAAAATGCCAAAAAGGACAGTTTAATTTTGTACAGATTATGCTTACCTCAGGTTTCTTTAGTGTGCTTGAATGCCCTTCTTTCCAGATAACATTCATCTTATTAATTTAGCAATGAATATCTTTTTTTTCCTTTTCTCTAAGTTTTAAAAAAACTGGAATAATTACATCTATCTTTTTTTTTTTTTGCTGTTTATATTTAGGGGTTTTTGTTGATAAATCAAGTCTTGGTTGTGGCTTGCTGAATTAAATATTTATGAGTGGTGCATTTTTAAGTATAGTGAACAAGACACCATATTAAGTACAGTGATAAAGCATCTATATTCTGTAAAAAAAAAAACTCTGCCTATGCATGTTTTTTAAGAAAAAAAAAATGGCTGTATCGGCCTGTATGGGACTGTACTGCGCTTAGTGGTCTGACATATACTGGAAATGTATGTATACTGGCTTACTTTATATTCTCTAAAATGCTTAATGCCTTTGAAATTTTGTAATCAAAAAAGCTTTGAAAAAATCTAAAGGGGAGAGTATTCTTAAAAGTTTTTAACATAAGCTTGTCAGTGCACACATAGATGGTTAGCATGTTTAGCAAACCTTGTGAAATTTAAATAAGTTTGTAGTTACATGTGAAATTCTAAATGCATGGTAACTGTTAATGTCATGATGGTTTAGTTACTTTGTTCTGTTCTGTCATGTGCCACAAAATATGTACTTTTTTCACTTTTTTCCCTTTGTATATCAGTTACGGGTTACAACTGGTTCATTCTGAAAACAACAACAAAAGTCCATTCATATTTTTTAACAATTGTATAAGTGCCCAAGTAATTCACTACAGCCTAAAGCCTTGCCTTTGTAATTTGACTTCTGAAATGTTGGCAATCAAAGCATGCACTTGTAACAATGAAAAAGAAAAAGCATTTTATATTACTACTCAATAAAATGTGCATGAACTTAAAGAACTCTCATCCTTTCCCTGAGTCTGCTGAAGGGATTCACGTGCACAACCACCATGCCGTCTTCTAGGTGCTGGGCCCACCACCGCGCAACACAGATCTCCTGAACAGGCTTCTCCAGGGCCTCGTGATCTAAGGTGTGGTGCCTACTTCCGTTGTAAGAATCTTGGTGGATTTGTGTCCCAAATCAGAACAAGAGAAATATATTTAAAAAGCAAATGCCATCTTCTGGCTCCCACAAGTGTGGGAGCCAGTTAAGAAATCAGAGCATTTCTTTTTATTGAAAAACAAAAATTGTTATCAGGTTGTTTCAGTTGTACTGGATGCCCTACCTGCTAAGGCAGAAAGAACTAAGCTCCTAAGTGAATTGTCATCACAGAAGAGAGTTGCATTTGTATTGATACAAAATTTGTATACCGGCGCTTCAGCTAATAGCTAATCACCAATCACCTGAAGATTTAAGATACACCAAATTTCAGTTTGTTTCTAACATTGTTCATTTTTGGTGCACTTTGTTTTATGTAATAAAGTATGCCTGTTATAGTAAATAATAAGACTATGGAAATTAGTGATATAATATACCAAAACAAAGATGTTCTAGATACATTCTCTGACAAAGACTATCCTAAACTTATTTTAATGAATCCAAACATTTTTTCCTGTGGATATTTTTCCATCTTAAACAAATGACATCCAAGGAAAATATTTACATGCAACTTACTAGATGATGTGAAAGAAATGGTAATTCTGGTACCAAGGTGTTTCTTTTCTTTCTATAACTGCAGAGAAAAAAAGTTTCGTTTTTTGGATTCCTTTCTTTTACAAATTGTGCTGAGGCAACTATGGCATAGAAATAAACATTTGACATTAAAATAAGCAGTTGATGTGAGTATTGCTTGGTCTTTCTGGTCAGAAGTTAGGAACGTCATACTGTGTGTTTTTGCATAATAATTCAGTCTATCAAAGAAACTGATGTAGAACTGAAGTTATTTTTTCACAGGGAATAACATGGCCAGATCATCGGTTGTGAGGTCTGTCTCCTGTCCTGTTGGAGAAACTGTTGAACTCTTGAGCTGCTCATGCCAGTGAATCTTTGCCTGTAACTAAGACATACACACACACACACACACATAACAGAAACAACCTCCTGCCCCCTCCTCTACCCTCTCCCAAGGTAACTTACCTCTCAGTGGGTCCAAACTCAGTGCTGAGTTTTCATCTAGCTTTTCAGGGCTTAAGGGCCAGCTTTGAACCTAGATCAACAGTTTTTCTTATCTAAAATATCCTCTACATATATTCTTATAAAAATTTTTTTTGAAGAAATGAAAGAAACATCTTCATGGGCTGAACTTGTATGATGAGGGGAGGGTGAAGGAACATCCCTGTGCATTGACAATGGTATGTCTTAGTGCCATGTGTCCAAGTGGAATTATCTTATGGCATCAGCCCCAACAGTGTCCTGGTGACACTGAAGCCCCTAGAATGATCTTGTCCTGAAACATTTCTTTCCTTCCCACCCCCACTACATCATGTGAAATAATAAACTCTAGTATACACCCATATTTCCACAGAGAAGCCAGGCACCCCCATGCAGCACCACAGAGGACAGTGGGAAAGGCCTTACCTGAGTGTCTCACACTTTCCCTTGACTACTTCATGTCTCCCACTCCCTGGATCTTGTCACATTCTGTTTGAATCAGGGACCTTTCAGCTTGCCCTGCCTGAGTGCCTTCATTTCTTCAATACTGGAAGTCCCTTGAGTTGGATAAATCTGAGATTCCCAAACTAAACATACTTCCTTTTCCCTTGGTATGTGGCCTTCCACTTCATTCATTACATAAATGTTGAGCCTTTTTTATGTTCCTCTCACTGACCTAGGTTCTTATTTTAAAAAAAAAAAAAAAAATACCAGGCAATCTTGACAGCATATCAGTTTTCATTATGTTAAATGTGAACATTCCATCAAAAAGTGAGTCGCTGTCTGGCTTAACACTGAACTGATTTTTAATGCTATTTTTACTATTTCATAGATATTCCTTTTGTATATATTTTAAGGTAATACTAACCAGAAAAGCCTCCAAAGAGGCCCTTTCATGATACATTTATTTTTTTTAAGAAAAGCATTGGTAGTAATGGGAGGCAAGAAGTAGCAAAAGAAATATTGTACCTATTTCTGGTGGTCATATTTTTAAGAGACAACACTTACACATTGGAATGCTTGTGGCAGAATGGCCACAATCTTTCCAGGCAAGAGAGTCTATTTTTAGGAAAGATTGAAGAAAACTAAAAGTTAATAGAAGAAGAGATGATAGCTATATTGACTTGGTTATTCCAAAAGACCTTTCATAAATCAGAGACACCTGCTTATTATAAAGAAGAAGTTGCAAATGAATGAGACTGTTTAAGCAGAGAGTAGTCGACTGCAGGAGAATGTGGATGCCTCCCCTCACTGGAAGTATTAAAATCTAGGCAGGCTCCGCCCATCACCACAAACATCTCCTGCACGACGAGGCATAGAAGGAGCTACACTAGGCATGGTAGAAAAGGCTCTCTTCAAAGATAATATAGAAGTTAGCCTTCAAAAGCAAGATTTTAAATATCTATTCCATTACTCCATCTCTTGGGAACAAAGAACTTTGATTTGCACACTTTCCCAGAACCCTGTGTTTACAGGAATAGTGCCATGGAGCTGAGCTTTCTGCATCAACCAAAGCAGCCCTTTTATCTGTTTTGCACTTAAAAGATACCAGCTGAGAAGGGTTGCCACTAGATTAACAAAGCTCAAAACTATTGTAAAATAGTCGTTCAGAACAAAGTTGACTTAAACTCCAGTTCTAAGGCATTCCTGGCAAGTTATATTTTGAAATCAATTGGTACCCAGTGCTGGGGCATCAGGTTTCTTCTCAGCAGCTCCATGTCATCTATAGGACTAAATTCAGCTTCAAGGTGGCATGCAAGGCCATTCATGATGTGAGGCTCACCAGTTTAACCTGCCTCCGCTTTCTCAGCCTGACCCTGAGCTTCAGGCATGCCAGACATTTAATAATGCTCAGAAAACACATGATCCCCTTAAGCCTCTGAATCTTTATTCACACATCTTCTATGCAGAATGACCTCTCTTTTGCACATGTCAAATTTGCCTTAAATACTCAGACGAGGCATTTCCTCCTCCTCCTAAGTGCATAGTATCCTGTACTACCTCTATTTCAGCACTTAATACACTGTATAATTGTTTATTGTCTTTGGCACCTCCATGAGAATTGTTGCTTATCTTTGTTTTCTCAACATGTAGGAGTGCCTGGCATAATGTTTCTTGGAAGAAGGGCAAATAGGGAAAGAAAACAAAAATATTATCAGCATGGTCTTGTGATGTGGGCTACCCCAGAGTCCAAATGGCAAACCTGTTTTGGAGAACCGATGAAGAATTTACCCCAGTCCAGTATTTCCCACTCGGCCTCATAAGAATCTCCTGGGGCCTGAAGGTCTAGAATGAAGCCCACATTTTAATAAGCATCCACCAAAATTCTTATGATCAGACAAGTTTGAGAAATCATGTCATAGTTTATTTCTACAGCAAATTTAAAATTCAGTCCTGTATTTCCAATTCAACAGATTATCTAGCATGGACAAATAGTTTACTGCTTACCATTGCTACTATACAGAATTGTGCATAATGAATTTAATTTTTGTTTAGGGTGGCTTAATGAATATGAATTTAAATGAAAACATTGGATTATTTAAGTATTTATGTAAACCTTAATATTCACTGCTAGATAGGTTATAGGGAGGACACAGTAGCCTTTTTGAGTTTATAGGAAAGGAGATTAGGATGGTAAAGTATATGGACACTCCTCTGGGAAAAAGTCTCATGTGTCTTGAAGAGAATAAAATGCTTTCATATTGAAAAGATTATTTCTTTGACATCACTCCCCCACTACACCAACCTCACCTACTACCACCAGCTGTAATTTGTTCAAAAATGCCTTTCAATGTATCTACAGCACAGTTTATCTTCAAGAATCTCATCATGTAGCTGAGGTTTTACCACGAGAAAGTCATTCCTTTGGGTTCAACAGCACTTTCTCCAAAAGTCCTTTATTAAACATACATGTTACAGGAGGAAACCACAGCTGTTGTCAGTTGGTAACATCTTAGAGAGAACTCAACACAATTGCAACAGGGCAGACCAAAAAGCCTAATAAAGATGCGTGTTTATCGAGAGGGGAAGGTCACAGCTGGAGCCTGGGACAGCGCATGGGACCGCTAGTAGGAGCTTGGCCCTCAGAGAAGAGGCCTCTCGTGTGATAAGCTGGCACATTCACTGTGTAACTTTCTGTTTAGGCATGTGCCAGCAGAGAGGAGAATATAATGAAATTGAAGACACGATCTCTCCTCTCACAATATGCAATAACAGGGAAAATAAAGCAGTTTTGTGCCACAAGTGCTCATGGCTGCAGAGGACGTTCACAGCTTCCAGCATCACTTCTCTGCACAACACTGACTCCCGGGAAATACCACCAAATTAACGTATAAATAAAGCAAAGCTGAATTGATTTCTTACTGTAGTCATGTAACCACTACCTTGGTAGAGTCACAGTAAATCTAGATGTAGCAATGGAAAAGCGTAATATTTATGAGAGCTTTTCTGGTTAAGATGAATGTTTCCATGCAGGAGACTGATAAGGAGTAGACAAAGTTTAAGACGTTTAACATTGGAAGAAACCGCAAGGGGAGAGTTATTAAGTGAATTTTGAAACACAAGCAAAAATATGTGGCTTGAAATAATGACTTTTTTTGGTCTCTAGGTATTTTGAGTTATATATGACAATTGAAAGCAAAATCATAAAATTAGAAGATGCTGATGATAGATACAAAAAAAGACCCAAGTAAATGAGACGCATGCTGCGTTCATGGATTAGAGAACTCAATATACTTAGGAAGACATCAGTTCGTCTCAGTGAATCAATAAACTTAATGCAATCCAATCACAACTGTTGCAGTATCTTCTAAAAGATATTGATAAGTTGATTTAAAAACTATACTGAAAGAAGAAAGAGTTAGGGCAGCCAAAACAGTTTTGGTAAAGTCAGAGTTAGAGAGTTTATACCACCCGATTTTAAAATTTACTCTAAATTAACAGTAATTAAAATCATGTGGTATTGATGAATGGATAGAAGAACAGAAGAGTCAGAAATAGACCCACACAAATGGTTGACTGAGAAGTGTTCAGACAATCCAATGAAGAAAGGACAATTTTTCAGCAAATCATGCTGGAACAATTGATGAGCCAGTGGCAAAAAAAAAGAAAAAAAAAGAACTCAACCTTCACACTTTATACAAAAGTTAACTCAAAATGGATCATAGACTCAAATTTTAAAACACAAAGCATAAACTCTAGCTGAAAACAGAATATTTTATGGTCTTGAGTTAGGCAAAGATTTCATATGTAAGATACTAAAAGGACAAGTTATATAAGAAAAAAATGATAAATTGGACTTCATCAAAATTATAATGGTTTTGCTTTGCAAAGGGTGTCTGTTAAGAAAATGAAAGGGCAAACAATCTGAGAGAAAATATTTTCAAATCACATCTGTATCAAGCAACTCATATACAGAATATATACAAATCTCTCCAAATAAGCAGACAAACCAATAAAAAATGAGCAAACAATTTGAACAGACACACCAAATATGTGGCAAATAAACACATGAAAATGTGCCCAACATCATTAGTCACTAGGAAAATATAACGTCACAATGAGATAGCACTTTATGGCTATTTGAATGACAACACGAACACACACACACACACACACACACACACACACACACACACACACAGTTGATTTTTGTCACACCGGAGGAACTCCACCTTAAAAAAAACCCAGTCCTATAAACGGAACTCCAAGCAATCCTGCCCAACCTTTGCCTTACAAGAAGACCTTTGCCTTACGAGAATCAGAATCCTTATGATCCTGGTCAGGAAATAGATCTGCCCTCTGCCTCAGAAGGAGCAGCTATCTCTACCTTAGAGAACAGCCTTGACATTATCATAGCAAAAAGTCTCAAAATAATAGTATGAACAAAAGCTGTCACAAGACATACACAAAAGCAATGGAGGAGAATTGACCGCCAGCAGTAGTCAGTCTCAAAAAATTACATGTTATGATTCTAGTTATTTGACATTCTAGAAAAAGCAAAGACAAGTTAAAGAGATCAGTGGTTCTCAGGGGTTGTAGGATGGGGGCAAGAGTTAGTCAAAATGAGGGAATTTTTTTGGTATGATGGAACTGTTCTTTGACCTGATTGTGGTAGTTCTTATGTGAATCAATATATGTATTAAAACTCAGAACTGTACCTCAAAACAAAAGCTAATTTTACTATATGTAAATTAAGGTACTTAGAAATTAACACAGTTTTCTTCATTTTTTCTTATTGACCTATAATTGACACTATAACAATTAGTATTAGTTTTAGTATTAGTTTTAGGTGTACAACATAATGATTTGAGATCTATATGCATCAGAATGATTACCACAATAAGTTTAGATAACATCCATCGCCATACATAGTTACATTTTTTGATAAATAAGATGAATAAGTTCTGAAGATCTAATGTATAACATAGTCACTATAGTTGATGACATACTGTAAAATTGAAATTTTCTCAGCCAGTAAAACTTAAATGTTCTCACCAAAAAGTAAAAAAGGTAAAATATGTGGAGGTGATGATGAATGTATTTGGATGTGTTGATTACTTATGTGGGGGGAATCCTTTTACAGTTTATATGCATATTAATTTATCATGATGTATGACTTAAATATGTTACAATTTTATATATCAATTTACCTCAATAAAGCTAAAAAAGAAATAATAGTACAAACATATTATTTATAAATATGGAGTACATACCAGAATAAACAGCTAACAATTGAAAATAATTCTCTCTAAAGAGCAAGGATTAAGGGCTGGAAGACATAAGTGTAGAAATCTCACTTACATTGAAAGCCTTTTAGAAGTACTTGAATTTTTAGAGCCCTGCATATGTTTTAATCAGATATTTAAGAAAGAAAGACTGAAAGCCAAAAATAGCTAAAAATCCTTTTATCACACCAAAATATTGGTAATGTCATAATTAATAATATATTTTCTAGAAGGCTCAAAATGGTATCAATGCAAATACTCTTTAAAAAAGAAGTGTGATAATCTAAGAATAGATATAATTCCCCTACATAAGAAGAGAAGAAGGCTTGAAGAGATTAAGATTCTTATTTGTATTATATTTTCTGTTTCTGTTTTTAAAAAATTAACAAAAATCAAATATTAATAAACAAAGAATGCTTGTTATACACAAAGAGAGCATTGGGTTCGAAAGAGTTACAAATCACTGTTCTAACGATTCCTTCTATTTCAAGTCCACTAATGGTTTCTGAAATGCTGCTTCCATTGAAGGGATCAGTGGTCAGAGGCAGCCTGGTATGAACTGTTTACACAAGCTTAGGAAAGTTCATGTACACACATCCACAGGAAACACACACAATAAAGTCTTTGAGAATTAGAAGACAAACATTAGCCTTTTAATGCCTGGTTCTGACATTTGCTCAATTTAAGGGGAGTTAGTCTTCAGGGGAAATGATTCTCCAATTGTGCCAACTTTCAATTACTTTCAACAACCAATTACACGATCTATTTCTCTAAAAGATAAAGTTTTGACCTGACCTCCTTGCCTGAATCAGAAGACCAGACTTTTCCTGCCAGTATTCAGGCATTTTTCATTTTTGGAATGACATGGAATGCTATATTACACCTGACCTCTTTTCCCACCACAAACCAGGCCATCTGTGCTGAAACTGTTCTTTTCCTCTCAGTTTTCATTTCTTTTCCAATATTCTTTTTCTCCTGGCAGGACATTGCCACTTTAGATCCTCTCAGATCCTATCCCAAGGAAACCCTGATGCTTTGAGGAACCTGCTTAGAAGGGTGGTTAATTTAATTTTATTACAAATGTTTTGACCTGCTATTACCAAGGCTTTTTGAAAGGAGTAGATATTGTGTGTAAATTAAGCCACTTAGGTGTGAATAAGTATACTAGCCAAAAAAAAAGGAATGTTGCTGGGTTTAATTTAGCACATAAATCTAACTTCTCATCTATGACTTGTTTTACAATCACAGTGATTAAAGCAATTTCCTCAAGCTTGTTGGTTCTTGAAAAAAGGAATAGAAAAAAATTAATTATCCTACTGCACTTGGGCAGTCACCTAAAAGCACAAAGCTAACTGTTCTTGCTCCTAGAGGCTTCTCCCAAATTTAACGTTTTGATTTTCTTCTAGGTTCCCCCTTGGGGTCAGCTTCCAATCCAGCCTTCCCACAGCTCTGCCACACCAGCCCTTACAGCCCACTGTACTCCATGCTCACACTTTCTGTGTGATGCCCTTTTGCAGGTGTAAGCTGACATGCTATTGTGTTCTTTTGTCATTCCGTTATTTTGGTTCTTTATATGTTCACACGTACATGTTTATTAAACATAGCACACTTTTGGCTACAACGATTTTGGCTACAAGTACAAACACAAATAGAATTTTGAGTACAATTACAAACACATAATTGCTCATATGACCAGCTATGATGAGGCCCCATTCTTCTAATGACAAAAGTTTGGTATCTGAAGACAAGCAAAGCAGTAATGAAAGTGGAGCTCCAGGTGTACGACTTTGCCTTCTAATCTCACTGCTCTGAGGGAGAGACTGGAGCAAGTCAATTTCAACAGGAAAGTAGAATACATCCTTGGAGACTGAAATTGAAAGAGTGGTGAATTCCTGGCATATTTCTCACAAAAATCCACAGTCAAATGAACAAGTGGGACTATATTAAGCTGAAAAGCTTCTGTACAGCAAAAGACACCATCAATAGAACAAGAAGGATCCCTACAGTATGGGAGAATATATTTGAAAATGACACATCCGATAAAGGCTTGACGTCCAGAATATATAAGGAGCTCACACGCCTCAACAAACAAAAAACAAATAACCCAATTAAAAAATGGGCAGAGGAACTGAACAGACAGTTCTCCAAAAAATAAATACAGATGGCCAACAGACACATGAAAAGATGCTCCACATCACTAATTATCAGAGAAATGCAAATTAAAACTACAATGAGGTATCACCTCACACCAGTAAGGATGGCTGCCATTCAAAAGACAAACAACAACAAATGTTGGCGAGGCTGTGGAGAAAGGGGAACCCTCTTACACTGCTGGTGGGAATGTAAGTTAGTTCAACCATTGTGGAAAGCAGTATGGAGGTACATCAAAATGCTCAAAACAGACTTACCATTTGACCCAGGAATTGCACTCCTAGGAATTTACCCTAAGAACACAGCAATCAAGTTTGAGAAAGACAGATGCACCCCTATGTTTATTGCAGCACTATTTACAATAGCCAAGAATTGGAAGCAACCTAAATGTCCATCAATAGATGAATGGATAAAGAAGATGTGGTACATATACACAATGGAATACTACTCAGCCATAAGAAAAGGGCAAATCCAATCATTTGCAGCAACATGGATGGAGCTGAAGGGTATTATGCTCAGTGAAACAAGCCAAGCGGAGAAAGAGAAATACCAAATGATTTCACTTATCTGTGGAATATAAGAACAAAGGAAAAACTGAAGGAACAAAACAGCAGCAGAATCACAGAACTCAAGAATGGACTAACAGGTACCAAAGGGAAAGTGACTGGGGAGGATGGGTGGGTAGGGAGGGATAAGGGGGGGAGAAGTAGGGGGGTATTAAGATTAACATGCTTGGGGGGGTAGGAGAAAAGGGAGGGCTGTACAACACAGAGAAGGCAAGTAGTGATTCTACAACATTTTGCTATGCTGATGGACAGTGACTGTAAAGGGCTTTATAGGGTAGACCTGGTATAGGGGAGAGCCTAGTAAACATAATATTCGTCATGTAAGTGTAGATTAGTGATACCAAAAACAAAGCAAAAAAAAAAAAAAAGGGCAGTTCCTGTGTGGTAACCTCCAACGAGTTCTACACAAGGGTATAAAGGGCATATAAAAGTGTAGGCAAAGGATCTGTTTGTGTTTATACAGAGGATCAAAGCCTAATTGGGCTACCCCGAAAATGAACTAAGATACGATATGAAAAAGAACTTCCAACATCTGCACTCTCGGGAAGACTCATGCCAGAAGATGATCATCAAAAAACCCCAACAAAGATCCACGCACTGCTACAGCTGTAGATGCACTCATCCCACCAGTTCCTGGACTTTCCATGGGAATGAGGAAGGAGATATCTAAGCTGGCCTGTGCATACAGTAAAACAACAAATTTGACTGGATCTATACTGTTGGAACTCAACCAAGAATTTGGAGAAGTGCAAATTGTAGCGCTCCAAAGTCTTACAACTACAGACTATTTACTGTTAAAAGAACATATGGCATGTGAACAGTCCCCAGGAATGGGTTGTTTTAATTTGTCTAATTTCTCTCAGACTGTTCAAGTTCAGTTGGACAATATCCACCATATCATAGATAAGTTTTCACAAATGCCTAAGGTGCCTAACTGGTTTTCTTGGTTTCACTGGAGATGGCTGGTAATTACAGATATGCTTTGCTTATGTAACTGTACTCCTATTATGTTAATGTGTGTGCGCAATTTAAGTAGTAGCTTAAAACCTATACATGCTGAAGTTACTCTACAAGAAGATATGTCAAAGAAATAATCAATCTTCCCATGTTTTCTTCCATCTGCCACTCCTATAGCTTTTCTTCTTCCTTCCTAATTACAACCCTTAAATAGAATTCGTGCCTCAAATCGAATTTACCGAGTATCATAATTCTTCCAAGTGGTAAAGATACCTCAAGACAAATGCTGGGCATAGAAGCCACAGGGCATAAATATGCAAAGAAGTAAAAAGCTAACCTTTTCAAACAATAAGGCTTCCCTCTCACTTACCAACTTCACATTTCCCTGTATGGCCCCGGAAGATGACTGGTTAGCCAGAGACGGGTAAGATTCCTCAAGGGAGGAACATCCTAAGACAGGCACAGTCGCAGGGGGGCCATCAGGTGAGAAATTGGGGATCAACAGAGGTGAGGCTTAGAACCTCACCCCCCCTGTTCTGAGAGAAATCTTCTGCCTACGTGGATGTTTTATTGCCCTTGTCTAGCTTGGATTAACACATAGTCTACAGGCACACACCTGATCATCTACATTTGTTCTCTTACAACACTAAACTATGTTTTCTACCTTTATCTTGTATCTACCTACCACTTCAGCATTTTATTAAAAATAATAATAATGAGAGAAATGTGGTATCCACATATAAATCAAGTATAAAAACCAAATAAGTATTCATATTTGAACTGACTATTTATAGTTCATAATGCATGAGCAAAACCGAAAGTTTCTGTGATGACTGCCCTTGTACTGTTCACCGTGTAACTTATTCACTATGTAAGAATTTGTTCTCCATGTAAGAACTTGTTTGTTATGCCTCAGAAGATTGGAGACTGATGAAAATTAGGCTTGGGGTGGATTAATGATTGTGCATTGAGCATTGACTCCCCTATACAGAATTTTATTGTCGTTAACAACCATTTGATCAATAAATATGAGAGATGCCCTCACAAAAAAAAAAAAAAAAAAAAAAAGGACAGACTTCCAATGGTAAAATAAATAAGTAACCGGGATGTAATGTGTAGCATAAGGAATATAGTCAAGATATTGTAACAGCTTGGTAGGGTGATAGCTGGAACCTAGAATTATGTATATAAATGTTTTACCACTGTGTTGTACAGTTGAAACTAATGTAATGTAATACTGTGCGTCAACTACCCTTCAATAAAAAATAATTATTTAAAAAATAAAAATAAAAAAAAAAGCAAAAAAAAAAAAAAAATCCACAGTCAAAAGCCACAGCTCCTGCTCTTAGGTGAATGGTGTTTAATCTGAACCTTGGAGGACCAAGTCGTTGAGGTTTCCAAACACAGTGAGTTTGGAGCATTTATCTTGGCTGCCTCAGGGTTTATCAATGGCTTCCCAATTCCATACTATTCCATGACAAGCTGTTGGCCCGTTACTATCAAATACTCTGTCGTCTTTTCTTTGTCCTACATATAGGCCTGCTTTGCCTTCTCATGGTTTCTCAATGTAATTCCCTCAAAGCACCATTCTCCAATTGGACGTGTGTATTTAAATAGTGATGTTTAAAATTTAGCCACTATGTAAGAGATCTTAAATCAAACCCCTGCGCTTCCAAATCAAAGTTTTCTTTAATCAATCTGATGTCATACAAAACTGAGATGGTTGCCAGAGTTCAATATGCAAGCTAATTTCCTAGCTATTTAAAGAATATCCAACTGTTCCTGGAAAAGGTGCTCAAAATATTCAGATTGAATGAATGAATGAATGAATGAATGACAAGTAGTCTTTACTACCATATGGGAGATATATAGAAACAGTTTATAATTTATTACTTAGAAATCCGAGTTTGGATATAGCCTGAAGTGGGTACTGGGACCCACACCGCAATAAATGAATGGGACTTTTGTAGATGAGAAATTGTCTTTGAAAGAAGGCAATGGTCTTGTGCCTTGTTTATCAAACATTATAAGAAAGAATAAAATGAGAAAGAATTACTAAACAAGATTAACAGCAGCCTGGGAATTATGGAAGGAAACATGGAATTTGATCAAAAATAGGCATAAAAATTGACAATAAATTCAAAACAGAGTTTACTTGAACATCATAATAGCAACCAGTAGCCTGTGAGCAGCTGAAAACCCAGACCACCAGGAGTTTGTACTGTGAACTGATGGACAACTAGGAAGGCAATTGTCAGCTTGCGAAGTCCTCAGAGGGCATCGGTGGCAGGCTAAGAGACAGGACATGGAGAGTTGGACTGCAAAGATGTCCTTAATTTGGAGGCTGGCGCTCCTCAAACTCACCTCCTCCCACCCAAACACACACACCCACATGTGCACACACGAACACAGGTGCACACAGTATGAGTCATCCAAGAAGGGAAAGGATGTACAATGTTTATACTCAGCGAAGAAAGCTATATATAATAATCACATTTCAGTGGGCAAAGGACAGTAATAATCATTCCCCAAGTCACATGATAGGATTGGGGAAAGAGTGTTTGAGTCAGAGAGGCTGAAATTGAATTATTTGTTGATATTTGGCCCACTTAGGCAGGTCCCCATTATTTTACAGGAAAAATTACACAGAAGTTTTATCTTCTGGGTTTAATGAAAAATAGCAGACCTGAATCTTTAACCTACTGATACTTGAGGAAAGAAAAGAATCTGTAGGATGTCTATGATTCTCAGACCAAACCTGAAGCAATCATTAAGAGCCCTAAAGATATTTTAAATCAAAGGGAATGGAAAATGATGGGGAGAATAATGCCTTCATCAGAGGTTAGGAAGAACTAGATTAAACATTGAAGATGATGTATCTAGGCATTAACTAGCTCATAATTATTTCCGTGTTTGGTTTAGAAATTGCCTAATGAACCAACCAATTTTTTTAGCAAAATTATCTTTTCTGGACCAAAGTGGAAATACACTATTTTATGTTCTTATGGTGTGAAAAGGAGATAGAATAAGCTACATGTCTGTAGGTATATTTATAAATATAGGACAGATGTCAGTGTAAACATACCGACGGTATTTACTAAATATTCAGGGAGTAGGAAAAGGAGCAGGTAAGGGTTTTTTTAAGGACATCTTTATAAATATAGTCAACATAGCCTCATATATACTATTTTGTTCTAATTGGAGAACAATTTCCTTTCCCCAGAAATCCTTCTATTCCCACTCCTACTCAGCAGCAATTGGCAGAAGCTGCCTGCTGGGAGACTACTGTCCATGTCTTCCCTCCCCTTTCTTCTGCTCCCTTCCTTTCTTCTACCCTCCCTTTTCCTTTCATCTGTTCCCTTCCCATCTTCTCTGCTTCCCCCACCTGTTCTTAATTGGAAGCAGAGAAAAAAAAATCAAATGAAGAAAAATATATTTTAACTTTTTTAGTGAGTAAGTGCTGAGACCTACCAAGAGCCAGGCCATGGAGTGAAGAAGATAAACATGGTTCCTATCCTCAGAGTGCATATAGTTTAACAGGGAGGACAGACAACCAAGTGAGTAATTACAAAGCCTGTATTGCATGTAATAGTTGGTATTCTGAGAGGACAAGTCCCTAGGAGGTACCACATCAAGAGGACTTCACCCAGGCCGTGGCTCTCTCTGTGCTTCCTATGCATACGTGAGGGACCATGATCCTAATACATTTCTTGGAACACCTTGCATATAAGGGAATTGTTAGATTTTAATGATCCTACACTATAATTTTACAGATTGTTCCTGGATATTGAGTTTTTTAGCCTTATGGAGAGTTGTTATAAAACTAAACAAAGTGAATAGAGGATTCTGGGTGGTGGTTATGCAATTCCAACAAGAGTGTATTTTAGTTTCTAAAATTATGAATAAGGAATGACTTTTGTTTTGCCACATTTTAACCAATTTTTTTTTCATCCAGGGGTGTCTTTGCTCAAGTGATTTTGCTCTGGGAATAAAATGGTACCTAAAATAGGCATTGTCCTTGCTCTTGTGGTCATTCAGTAAAACAAGCAGTTAGATCCAGTTGCCTTCAGTAACCCAAGCATTAAATATCAAGGGAGTGAACGGTATTTAGTATGGGTTTCCCAAAAGCAAAGTCCAAGACAAAGCTTAGGATGTTGTAGTTCATCGCAGGAAGCAAGAGTGAGGGAACAAAGAGGGTAAGATTGAAAGATCACTAACATAGGCCATGTTGGCTTGATTCCACAAGAAGCTGCTTTGAAAAGTGTACATCTCCAAGAAGTGCTCCTTGAAAATCCAAAGGATAGGAGTATTTGTCTACTGCTCCCATTGTTTGAGGGCCACTCTGTGGGGCATGAACTCTCTCAGATTCTTGCTCTGTGTTTGCATATGGGCCACACAATTTCCTGCTGTGTCAAAGAAGGGAAGGACACAGGACAGAATGTAGAAAGACATCTGTTTGCTTGGGGGCTGACACTGAGGTGGATCTATGAGCACAGGAAGTGTCCATTGCAGTTATCCTGAAACAGATGTACAGGATTGAGAGGCTGTGACAAAGAGCTGGAGGCATCACGTGCCCATAACATTCTAAGACTGCCTTTCTTGACATTGAGCAAAAGCATCAGTATTCAATTTTCCAAGAGAAAAAAATAAAACCAGTAGACTATAAACCTGCTCAACTGATCTTATAAAATTAGTCTGGGGATGAGATCTAGCCCCAAAATTCTTTCTCTCCCTTAATCATTTCCAACTTGGGAAATACCCTGGTGACATCCAAATAAAAAATTTTGGTCCTATGGCTTTCTCCCTGCCTTAGCCCCAAGATCGCATGACCTCATGTTGTGTGAAGAGGAATTGACACCGTGATAAAGGAAACACACAGGCATGAAGCTACAGATAGAAGCAAACAGATGATCATGTATGCTTTGCCAAAGGAGCAAGCAGGGATTATTTTTATCTACAAACTTCTGCTCTTATTTGTATTTGAATAGTGTTCTAACTCTTAACCAGCACAGTATAATGCTATTTTTCCCTTGATAATAGTGATGGGTTTTTTTTCATCATTCCACATGTCACCCTGGATGCTTTTTGGCCAGTGGCAAGTATTTGTGCTTAAGTGCTGTAAATGAGGGTGGTAGTCCATGCTTTGGGACCAAGTTCACAGATATTTGGCATATTATTCTTCATAAGTGTCACTATGGTTTAAATGCTTCACAATAAGGTTTGTAACTTAAAATGTTAAGAATTTGTAAATTAAGGTGAAGACTATTTGGGAGTCTCCATTATTTCTACAACTTTTCTGTAAGTTTAAATTTGTTTTTAAAATTAAATGTTACCTAATACTGCATGATATATAATACATAGGAAATACGTGATTGATGAAATGAGGTTGAATGTGTAAATAAATAAAATTTAAAATTAAATCAAGAAATACGACTGCACCAAAGAGATAAGCAAGTTTGGCTCTATAAACTTGAAGATTTCTTTATGGGCCATAAAGAAGAAATCAATCAATTAATCAACTGAAACAGATACAGAACTAACAGATATTAGAATTAGCAGGCAGGGCCATTGAGAGTTATTATAAGTGTATTCCTTACAGATTAAGGTCGGCATTTGCACATCCTCAGAGTGAGTGGTTTCTTAAATTCTATGCCCACACATGCCTCATTCCTGACCCTAATCCTGGTCCTGATTCCAGATATTCAGAAGTTAAGTTGAGACATAGCAGATATAAAAAAAGACTCAAATCAAAGCTTTAGAAAAGGGAACTACAATGTGTGAGATGAAAAAATATACTGAATAGGATTAATCACAGGGCACATACTACAGAAGAAAAGATTAGTTATATGGAAGTCATAATAATAGAAACTACCTAAAATGAGATTATTTGAAAAAAGAAATGGAAAGAAAATCTGTGAACTATAAGCAAGTCAAGAGGCACAATAGTATAAGTAGCTGAACAATAATTCTTTGAAAGCACATAATAATTGTAAGTGTTTATACATCTAACAACAAAGCTTAAAAAAGTGAAGCAATCTAACCAGTAAATACAGAACGTTTCAGGTTTGCTAAATTCAAGGTTACTTGATCATTTCAAGACCAACATACAAAAATCAATTATAATTCTATATACTAGCCAAAAATGATCAAATATTGAAAGTTAAGATAGGACTATTTACACTAGCATAAAAATATGGAATATTTAAGGATAAATTCAAGAAATGCATGAAAATATTATGTACTGAAAACTAGAAAACATTGCTAAGATAAATTAAAGAAAACTTCAGTAATGAAGAGATATGCCATGTTCATGGGACTCAGTATGGATAAGATGTCAATGATCTGCAAATTGCTGTATAAAGTCAATCCAATCCCAATAAAAAACCCAACTGTTTTTCAGATATAACAAATGATATATATCCTTGATATGATACATAGAAAAAATTGATTAATTGGGCTTCATCAAAATAAAAACTTCTAGTATTTACACAAGAATATTACTCATGGAAAGATATACTGCAGACTGACAGAAAATATTCACTTCACATAATTGATGAAGAACTTGTATCAATAATATAAAAAGAATTCTCAAAACTCAATAATAAGAAAAGAATGCCAAATTTGAAAAAAAGAGGGGAAGAGATTTGAGTTGTCATTTTGCCAAAGAAGATATAAAGATAGAAAATTTACGTGTGAAAGAAAAGTAGTAAGCATTATTCATTAGAGAAGTGCAAACTAAACCCATGAGGTAATACTATAGATACCCACTAGAATGACAAAAATAAAAAGATGGATAAAACCGAGCTATGGCCAGGATGTTGAAGAATTACAATTCTCAAACAGTTGGTGGGAATGTATATGGTGTAATCACTATGGAAAACAGTGTCAGTACCTTAAAAAAGTCATTCCAATTCTACTCCTAGTATTTATACAAGAGTATTTATCTACACAAAAACTTGTACATGCATGTTCATAAAGCTGTAAATGGATAAACATACTGTGGCATGTCATACAATGGAATCCTAGTGTCTTAGGGCTGGTACAACCCAATACCATAGACTAGGTGATATAATCAACAAATGCTTATTTTTATTTTTCTCAGTTAGAAGTTGCCAGGGTGCCAGCATTATTAGATTCTTGCTGGAGGTCCAGATCCTGGCTTTCAGACTGTCATCTTCTCCTTGTATCCTCACATGGTGGAGAGAGAAGGCTAGCTCACTTCCTCTTATTAAAGAGCATTAATTCCATCACGGGTCCTCCATTGTCATGATTCAAACCACCTGGCAAATGCTCCACCTCCAAATACTATCTATCCCATTAGGGTTTCAACATATGAATTTGGGTTGGTGGCGGGGCAAACATTCAGCAACTAGTCACCATTAAAACAGAATAAACTACTGATGCATGCTTGAGCATAAATAAAAATAATCCTGAGTGCAAGAGGCCAGATGAAATAATATATTCTGTACAACTTCATTTCAATCATATTCTAGGTTACACCATGGACCTGAGGGAGTGTCCTCAGGGATGATTATCACAATGAAATTACTGAGACTCATGAGGAAATTTTGGGGGGTGATGAATATGCTCATTACTTTGATAATGGTGATGAGCTCACTGGTATAAAACTTAAATTGTATACTTTAAATATAGGCAATTTATTGTATGTCAGTTATACTTAAACTTTAAAGTCAACTGATATATAATGCTAAATTTGTGTCTAGCAAGTTTTCCCCTCTCACTTCCCTATCAGCACTGTGGGAGACTGCTGGCTTTTCCTCATCCCTATCTAGCACTTGCCAAACTGAGAGTGAAGGTGTCACCTCATTATTTTCCTTTGCATTTATTTTGATTATTAGTAAAACTTAACTTCTTTCCCCAAATATTTGAAAGACCATTATTGCTGTCTTCAAATATAGGATGAAATTTGCCTAGTACTAACTGGCTTGGTTTATTACATTTCTGGGCAGAGTGATTCCCAGAAGACCTTGGATTCTTGGCAATTATTTGTGTAAACTGAAAAAAAAAAGAAACAGATATTAAGATTGACAATGAGATGGGACAATGTATAAATGCAGCAAGTTGAGTAGATTTTTTCAAACATTGTGAGAATGTATTTGTATATTAAAAGAACCTTGTCTAACAGAAGAGGGAAAGCACACAAAATAATCCTTGTTTTCTTGATTCTCCTCTGGTCTGGTCAATCCTCTGAACCTTACTTCTATTTCTCACTTGGCAGCAGAAAATTCAATGCTCCATCTATGTCTACAGACATCTCCCTTTACCTCTCACTTGTTGCCTTCACAACAGTGCTGAAGTATTTTTGAAAATCATGGCAGAAATCATAATGACCTTTGTAACAAAGTGCAGCTGGACCATGGCATGGAGCCAGCTGGAAAACTTGGTCTCCTCATGAGTTTCACCAATCATTCCTGGCCGGAGGCATCACCATCTGTTCAACTCCCATGGAAAGCCTCAAACACAGTTCACAGAGAAGCTGTTAGGGCTCTGGGAACAGAGAAATTGTTCCATCTATGTAAACTACTTGCAGATATCTTGTGGTTTATGATCAGAGCCCAATAAAAATGACCTCCAAATTCAAGAGGTTTGCAGGGTGCCCTGTGGGGGCTCCTCAGAATCAGTGAGGGAATGTGCCACATGGTACGGTACCAGAGCAGGGGGCCAAGTCAGGGAAAGTGAGGTGAAGAGAGAAACCAGAGGTCTATACTTCTGGGTTGTTCACACTCCAGCCACCCTTCTTTCCAATCTGGCTCTCCTTTTTTGGAGAACTTTACATAATGAAACATTCAGATACATACAGATACAGGGAGGCTGGCATCCTATGGCAACTCCCACCAGCTTACACAATGGCCAATTGTGTTTTATTAAACCCAAGCCTCTCAAACAGCGATGAACATAAGAATCAACTTGAATGTTCAGAAGTATTGCTTACAGTTGATGCTTCGAGCTTCTCCATTCCCAGTAAGTTCCTAGATGATATGGATTCTGCTGGCCAGCGGATTGTTCTTGGAGTAGCAAAGGTTTATACCGTTACCTACCTTTACACTTGCCCATTCATTATTTTGACACAAATTCCATTTCATCCACAGATATTCCCCAAAGTATAAATTTATTTTAAAAACATGGACACAATGCCTTGACTCTGCTTTAAAACTTACTAATTCCTCAATAACATTAAATGTTCATTCATTGTTCAATTTCCCTGATTGTCTTATAACTCTTTTTTTTCCCCTTCATATTTTTGGAATCAGGATTGAAATAAGGTCCATACATTGCAATTGATTGATTGTTTTAAAGATCTCTATATAATCTATAGCTGTTCTTTCTTTCTTTCCCCCATTTCCCATCCCTTTATATTTCTTCATAATTCTTTTTGAAGAAATTGCAGTTTGTCCTGGAAAGTTTTCAAAAGTCTAAGTCTTGCTGACTGCATTTCATTAACATATTTCTTTTCCATATATTTCCTCTAATGGTACAGAGGTTAATTTGGGGGTTTTGGGTGTGGCAGGTGGAGGAAGCAAAGCTATTTCATGGATGGCGTTTTGTAGGTAAGTACATATTTGATTCTCTCCCTTCTGGTCACGTGAGCAGCTGCTGCTGTTCATTGCCAAGAGTCATTCATTAATTAGGTATTATAAATGGTGATAGTATATCATTCTTTTATCACTTATTATCTGGCATAGATTTATAGAAAGAAGATTTCCCTACTACCTCTGTGTTTGCCCTGTATATTTGGTATAGAAAAACAAGATAAATAGTAGGTTCTTTCCTCTTCTTTTTCAGTTTTGCAGAATAGAAGTTTGATTACCTCATAGTTTTTGAAGGGTGAACAATGAAATATTTGTGTGATAATATTATAAACACATTGATTTAATTACATGTGATACATTTTACTTCACTGCAGTTATTATTCTTACTGATGCTCAGAATATTATCCCTTTGTCCACAGTAGCTTCTTTGAATTGTTTCCTGTATAATGTCATTCTGGCAAAATACTTCTTAAAAAGAAAATGAGGCTAACAGGTAGCATTTGCCAATTTCTTTGGTGTAAATTCTCCCAATATGGCTAATGTTCAGCTACCAAGATTTTTGCAACAGGGTCAGAAAATTCTGGATATTTAACCATCAGCTCTGCTCAGCCGATGTGTCCTGGCTGTAGCCCACCTTGGCTTCTGAGACCTGTTAGTGCAGCTAATGAAGCTATTGAGTGCTTCCTTGCTACCTTGAGCTATTCGGGGCTTGTCTTGTACATTTCCGGCCCCAGACCTGGAATACTCCTTTTCTTCAGGCAGCCTTTTTCTCTAACAGTGAAATTTAGAGACTGTGAGCAAATGGGTGTGAACTGCTATGGGATAAACTCTTGTTTCTAGACTTGAATATTCAGTGAATATTGCCAAGAAAGAAATTTGTTTCTTCTTAAAAGATAACCAATTTATAAGTTTCTACTGATAATTTACATTTAAATTTAGGGCTATAATGTTTTTTACTTTATCTTTCATCTGTTTCTCTTTTCTTCCACACAGGAAATCCCAGTCCTCAATAAACCAACATAATCACTCACTTGGTTTATCCCACAATTCATGTGCAGCAATCAGAATAACAATACCAATCCTATCTCCAGAAATGCAGTTACTGAAAATATTTTAAGATTTATTATTTTGTTTCTTGTAATTTTTTTGTCATATGATATATCCCCTGTTCCATACAGTAAGTGTATTCTGCTGTAAAGCTGATTAAAATACCTTCTAAGCAGTTATATTAACAATCTGACAAGTGCTGACATTGTTTGAATGCTGCTTTTCATTTTTAAGCATTGCTTTTTTGATATTTAATTCTGTGGTATAAAAATGCAAATCAAATGCTTTCAGGAATTTTGGATGTGATGTAAGTTATTCTAAAGGAAATATGTGTAAAATTATAACATAAAATATAAGCTTTATAGAATGTGAAAGCTGGAATGTATTGAAAACAATTTTCTTCATTTAAAAGCAACAGGGGAGGATATAGATATTAAACAGAATAATCAAAATCGAAGAGTATGTTACTGACAGAGGCAGATTAGAATCCAGATCTTATTCTCTAGGTTCAACACTCTTTCATCTGCATCTGAGATCCTTGAACTGGTATGCCAAAGGAAATTTGATTCCCTGGGAAAACATCATGTATCTTCTTGGAACTTGATCCCAAGTAATAATTTGATTCCATGGTAAGTCAACTTTGTACTATGATAGGTAAAATAAAATACTTTTCTATTTAGACAGACATATATTGGAGTAGAATGAAAACAATCATGTGACATTTTAAATGATAAAATATGTAACACTGAAAACATTTCCAATTTGTAGCATACCATGTAGCATGTGCCAGCCTTGGACCTCCAAGGCTGCAGTTCACTGTCTTCTGCCTGACAGCATCCACAGAAAGGTTTGAGGGGCATTTCCCATCACTGCACTGCCTTTTCCTTGGAGCTGATGGGGATCATTCCCACCAGCCTAGTAGTTAGCCTTTCTACATTGTGCCTGAATTAGGCCAGGTGTGTGCAAGAGGAGGAGAAAGACAAAGAAAAAGTTATGGGTTTATCCTGTCCCCAGGGATCATTTGGCCTCACTTGGTCCACATTTAGGTATAAGATGAAGGGTGGGGGTGCACCCTGCCTCCTTACCCAAGTCAGGCTGAGAAGTTTTAGAACTTTCTCTGCTGCCTACCAAGTAAAGGCTATCATAAAATGAGGAGTTAATCTGGGTAGGAGTTACAGTTTAAAAAAATTAATTTTATCACTGTATTCAAGAGGACTAAACAGTTTATGTGGCTTTCACATAAATATCTGAAGGTAGAACATCACGTTCTAAACAAAGACTAATTATGAAGACAGGTTTTTTTATGGCCTAGTACTGTGTTCAGTTTGAATGCTAATTTTTAATTCTGTTGAGAACTCTGTAACTCATTTCTTCAGAGAAATAATGGGGTTTTATCTCTAAAATCAATGCAGAAAATAAAAAGAAACTTTGGAAGTAATTCTATTGCAAATGCCTTAACCTATAGAATGTACATGGTATTATGCACACAAACATATTCAATGATTTCTTTGCAAATCTAGAATTTCAACAAAAGGAAAAGTTATGTGCAGATGATGTCTGTGTGTTCAAACCATTTTATTTTTAAGTTATTTATCAAATTCCTAGAAATTAATAACAGATGGAAAGAAAATTCTAAAGTTCTCTTGCTCACAGGATTTACACCTTTCTGACTCAACATTATGCCAACCTAAAATATCAAGGCTCATATTTAAATGGTACAAAGAGGTAAGTAGAGACCAGTTATTACAATGCGCTTCTAACTGGTTGGTGTTTGCATGTGGTTATAATATTTGTTAAATATATAGTATTAAGACTTAAATGAGACCCAGGAGATGGTTGACCATATACAACATATTGGGTTCCTCAAGTTACAGGTCACAGGAAATGGTGCTTATATTTTATAGTATTAGTTTTTCTCTAATAAAGTGTCTTTGCCTATCTTGATCATCTTCTTAAGTTACTATGCTCCAAACTATACCAGCAAAAAAAAAATGTGACTAAGTCAAATTAATTGATCTGTTTCTGCCACTAAAGCCCTAGAAACTTGGTTGACTAGTTAAGATCAAAGGTTCTGAGAAGAGTCCATAATGGATGATTTTGGAGACAAGTCTGTCCTCTTGCGTGCAACTTCCTGCTAAAAGTCTGGGTATGTATGCTCCGTGAAGCAATGGTAGTTTCTAAGCTGGAAAGTTGTTTAAACCCTCACGCAACTGAGATGCAGAGTTAGTGGCTTATAAGCAGTGGAAAAAAAAAAAAAACAACACTGGCTGAGGAATGTTTGAGGATTTTTTAAGGCTTTTGGATCTTTTGCCACAATATGCTTTCAGTTATTTGATCAGCAAACGTGCACCCTTCCAAAATGTGCCTTTTTTATTTTCCACTGAAGCATTAGCATAAAGTATCTGTTTGACTGGAACAAGTAGTTGGAGATTCAATAGTATGAAAAGAGCACAGAGTAGCAAACTGTATCCACACTGAGCAAGGGATGGACAAGCCCATCTGTCACATCCCAAGGCTTAATATTGATTCAAAAGCCTCCAGTGAGTCCTGGAATTGAGGGATACATTTGGGGAGGAAATAGCACAGTGATACAATACTCACTTCAAAGCGTATGAATCAGCAGCCATTGTGGCAATCACACCCTGTCCTGGTACCTAGCACTCCGTGAGTGACCAAATGATTGTTGCCGGGCGAGCACCCACATCTCTTGGGGGCTGTCACCTTTCTTCACCACCCCATCCCCAAATCATGCAGTCTACCAAAGTTTTTCTCCCAACCAACCTACAGCAGTCATCCTGAGAAGAATTATAGTAAGTTTATTTCATTTCTTTATGTTTGCTGTAATGTACCCTTATAACCCTTTATAACTAGGTCCTTGGAAAGGGTCCAACTGGCTCCTGCATAGCGTTTGAAGCAAAACCTGGGTGCCAGCCAGGACACAGTTTTGAGTCCCAGCTCTCTGCCACGTTTTTGTGCATTTTACTTAACTTTTATAAACCTCAGTTTTTTTATCTGAAAATTGGGGGTAATTATAATACCTACCTAATAGAATTGTTGTAAGCATTAAATAAGACTTTCTATCCAAGTCATTTAGCACAGTGCCGAACACATAAGAAGCACTCTATAAATGTTAACTAACCATACATATTTTTAAATGTTAAGTAGGTGGTTGAAATTGAAAGATGAAATTCAAAGGGGCCTCAATTTATCTCAGGTGCCCAATGTCTCCTTTACTTGAAATTATTTTAATATTAGAGTGAACTAAATGTAATTGCTGATATCTGACAAGTTTTGATCTATAGAAATGGCAGTTCTATTTTCAACCTAATGTTACTGTATCCAAAGAAGAAATAGAGACAAAGGATTAACCTGATATCCAAGAATTTTGAAGAATGTCAATTATATGTAAAATGTGTATACTATGCACTCAACCCTGTATCTCTCAATTACACTTCTATACCTGTCTTCAGATCTAGGTGATTCTTAAAAGGTGTTTGCACTAGACCCTAAGTCCTTTAGAAGACCATTCTACTGTCTTGTCATATTTGCTCCTAAAAATAGGGTCTCCTTAACATAAGAAGGTTGATATCATAAGAAGTGTAAACATTCTCTGACAAGATTTCTTAGGAGAATTCCCAAATTGGAAAAATGTTCCTCTTCACGTGTTTTTTGTGCCTCATGCTTTTCCTTTTTATGTCCTTGTGGTTTTCCTAAGCAGCAGTGAACAGATTGCCACCTATGTTGGAAAATATACTTTATTTTCAACATACTGTGAACGGGAGCTCAGTATCTATAGCTCTTTCCACTGGAAGGAGAGGAAAAGGGGTGTTCTGAGTCTTCCACGCTCGCATCAGAAGGCAGGAACTTTGGAATACACACCAAGCATCTCATTTAGAGTCTTTGGGCAAGAATCACAAAGCAGTCGTACTGGTGGCAAAAGCCAAAATGAAAGTCAGTTGTTTTTTCTTCTTTTGCCAATTCCAGTGGCAGGCCCTGGCCTGCAGATCTCAGGATTTTAAAATGTCTTTCCAGCAAAGAATTGCTTTCATGTTTGTATCCTACTTACTAAATCTGGATCTCTTCTCACAACATTATGTCCTTCTTGCATCATGTCCAGGAGCCCTTTTTTACTTGGAAGAGTTCTGAGTTCCCACTTAATGGAAACTGGGGAGGCCTCAGTTTGCACAGATCTAAATATCCTTCCCGCCTCCTACATCGGGGGACGTGCCTTGCCAAAATGCATTAAGGAGCAAAACCTATTTGAGTAAGGGCCATGAAATCAAACTGTTTATGAGCCTTCCTGTTCTTGATTGAACATTTCAGAATTCTATTTTTAAATCTTTCAATATGGAAGCTATCAAGAGACTCTCCTCCAGTTTCACACAGCAGAGTAACAAAACCCCAAGTGTTACCAAAGGCCTGGAGTACTTGTGATGCCCTTATCTTCCAGATGTCTTCCTTCTCCATTTACTCTATTACATCCTAAAATTAGGATGCCTGTGGGGTTTTTGTATGCAGACGACTGCTTGCTTTCCAAAAGTTGGAAGAAGAGCTTTGAGAATTAAGTCCAAGCTTGGTACTGGTGTGCACCTGTTCTCCTTCCTCAGTAGACACTGTGGACACAGAGACAAATAAAAAATGATTCCTGCCAGTGAGGATTTTCTTGTCCAGTCATGGAGGAAATAAGAGAAATCAAGGATCAGGATGCAGGCATGCATGGGTTGCCATGGGAGGGCACTGAAGGGTGGCAGGAGGAGATATTTTACCCATATCCTGTATAAGTAGGGGGGAAAAAAAAGAAAGTTGTAAAATAGCATATTTCCAGTCCAGGAAAAAGCATATGCAAAAGCATAAGTGGTAATTGTCTTAGTTCAGCTGCTATAGCAAAATCCCATATGGGGCAGCTAATACACAGTCCAAGACGAGGGTGCCAGTGTGGTCGGGTTCTGGTGGAAAGTGCAGATTGCCAACTTCTTGTTGTGTCCTCACAGGGCAGAAAGACAGCTAGAGACCTCTTATAGGTCCCTTTCATAAGGTACTAAACCCCTCCCATGAGGGATCTGCCTACATGACCTTATCACCTCTGCAAGGTGTTCTCTTCCTAGGTATATATACAACAACAATTTCATTACACAGCAGTAATAGTAATACAACTCTGTTCAGGTTCCTGGACCCTATTTCAATGTGTTTAAGTGTATGTGAGGGAATCTTCCCATATGTAATACCAAGCAATTCTCAAACACCAGCAGGGTGTCAGAGAACCCAACTCATTTCTGAGGCTATCTGCCCAGAGACAACACCAGATTCCCCAGGTTAAGGGCTCCATCCTATAAGACTGCCCTCCACCCTCCCCTGAAGACTGGTCGCAAGCCCCAGGCAGTTCCCTGTGCTTCTGACCTACGGACTACAGGTGGGAGGTTCCCAAGACCTCCCATTGAAATAATAGGTTCAATTAATTTGCTAAGCAGCTCACAGAAATCAGGAAAACACTTACTTTTACCGATTTAATAAAGAATACCATAAAGGATGCAGGTTAACAGCCAGATGAAGAGAGACACAGGGCAAGGTCCCCAATAAAGGAGCTTCTGTCCTCATGGAGCTTGTGGCCTGGCTCAGTGACACATGGAAGTGTCCTGGCTCTCCAAGCTTAGATGCTCTCTCCAACTGAGAAGCAGGATCCAGGAGAGCAGATAAGTTCTTCTCAGGGGTTTGCATGATGGCTTCACTGCGTAGTCATGATTGTCTAAACTATTGTCCATTGACTGATCCAACCTCCAGCCCCCACCCTTAGGTCAGGGGTCCAAAAGTCTCTAGTTAACATGACAAAACACATTCACCTTTAAGACTCTGCAGTGTCTTCAGGAACTGTGAAGGCCAAATATACCTGGGAAATATATACTTGGTCATGTGAATGACCAAATATGTATTTCTTATGGTTCATTACATCACAGCCTCCCAAAGACCCCCACCTGCTAATACCATCACCTTGGGGATCCAGGATTTCTGCAAATGAATTTGGGGGAGATAGACCCAAACACTTGGTTCATAACAGTGGTATAATGCACTGGTTCTCAAAGTTGTAACCACAAGAGAAGTTTTAAAAATACTTATGCTTGAGGTTTATGCTTTGAAATTCCAATTTAATTGGTATGGCATTCTGTCTGTGCCTCAGGATTTTTTAGAAGTTCTGTTGGTCATTAGAATGCTGCTCATGTTGAGGACCACTGTTGTAAATTATCCTGTTTGGACTGTAGAGCTTGAGGGGGATGAGTAGAGAACAGGCTTATAAAGTAGAGGGAGTGCAACATATCAGGCTCAGACTTAAAACAAAAGTAATAGAGTAGCCCTCATCCATTCTGTGGAGATGAGTGGCAAGATCAAATTTGTATATTAGAATGAGAATTTAGGCAGGTGGCGGTTGAATGGATTGTGGATGTGACATTGTGAATGTACATGTGTGGTGGGTGGAGATGGGGATGATCCTGGAGGAAAGGAAGTGGAGAGACTAAGTCTCTGAGGGAGCATGAGACTGGGAATGAAATGATGGCAGATAGAACAGAGTGGCAGGGCACTGAGGCTCTTCCAGCCCAACAGCCGTGGCAGCGGATGAGCACGGGAGTTCTCAGCTGGTGGTTCCAGCCATGCATCCCCATTTCCAGGGCTTCAAGACAAAGGAAAGGCTTCATCTGGTTTACCTATATCACTCTCCTCTGGGCTTTCTTTCCTTTTTTCTTGTGGAGAACGGTCTTCAGGGAACTGCTACTGAGCTCAAACCTAATCAGAGTGGTAAATAAGCATCTTTTAATTAAGAGAACCAGATAATTTGATGCACCTTTCTTTCCTTCTTTTCCTTTGGCAAGCCATGGTGCATTTATTTGCTTTTTCGACCCTTGCTCCTCTGAAAATGCTGCAGCAATTTTAAAGAGGTCATTTGCCTAAATCCCCGGGGGTTCTCTTACTTTTTACCCACCAATAGGGCAGACTCACCAGTCCTTCAGGGCTAACTCCACCAGCTGCTCTGGCCTAGAAGCAATTTCTCTGGCTCCACAGAAGAACCTATTTCTTCTGGTACAATCCTTAAACAGCCAAAGAGCTTGCAAGTGCCCTCTCAGAATAGCTGTGACCAAAAGAGATGTAGCAATGGCTTCTGGCTACTTGGCAGGTGAGCTCTGGCTTATGTAATGGCTACCTGTGGCAGCTGGTCCCAACACCCCTTCTGGCAGCAACACTGTGGAATTTTTAATGGTAAGAGCTTGGCCAGTGTTCAACCAATCAGCTTGTTCACTTGGCTGGCTGCAATTAGAGTTGCTGTTTCTTTCACCTTGCTTCCAGTCAGACCTGGTTCCGTAAATATGTCACTGGGGGTTTGGATAGAGCTGTGTTCTGCCTCACTGCCTTAAATCCATTATTTGTTCAAAAAAAGAGAGCCCATGATGTATCTGACCTTAACCCCAGGTGTCAGTTGGGCCTGTAGAGAGGGAGTTAGATGTTCCAGATTTTAATGGCACTCCAATTTGGAAAGAGGATTTGCTGATTGTCAACAAGAGAGGAAAGCAGCCAGCTCTCCAGTGTGATGGGGTCCTTCGGAGCTGCTGCACGCCTCTCACGCCTCCTCTCAGCTGGTCATTGTCAGCTGCGTAAGACGTGTAGTGTTCCCTGACAGAGTGAGGAAAGGAGAAAAGAGATGTGCTTTTCCAGAATTCAGTGTATCCTCTTTACCTTTACCATCCCTGCCAGGATTTGTTCTAGAGTTGCCAGTACTGACCATAGATTTAAAAAAAGAGCTGTATTTGCCTTTAACAAACCTAGGAGTTTTCCTTAAAATAGACTTTAAATTGAAGGGTAAAACTAAATGCATTATGAAAGAAATGCACATTTAAAAAATCGCAAATACCATTCTTCCCAGAGAGGAAATTAATCCTTCTTTGATCTTAATTTCTCTGAGAAATTGAGACCAAGACAGTGTGAGAACTCAAGAGTAGCATGAAAAGAGAAACTCCCCCAGGAGAGCCGAGCAGGTGCTCTGGGCTCTGCCTCCAACCACCTCCTTTTAGAGGCCCTGGAGGTCACTTCTCAATTTTCCTCCACAATCTGTCCTCCTAAACAACTGTATTGCCTAGGGGAATGTTTGGAGCAGGAAAATAGAATAAGTATTTACATTTGTACAGGTAATTTGAGCTACATGAACAGAATAAGTGTCAAGGATAGATTTTCAATGAATATGTTTAGAAAATTTCCTATCCCAAATAATGATGAGCAGCATATCTTCCAGTCTCCAGAATGCCTTTTTAAAATGTGTTCTTACTATTCCGATGATACCATTGCAATTTTTTTCAATTAGGTAATGATGAACTATGTAAAACCTGCTGATCTCCCTGTTAGCAAGCAGGGCCCAGCTATTCCTCCTATGCAATTCTGGGGATTGGGAAAACAGGAAATAATGGAAGAGCCCTGGGACCCAGCAAGAGGAAATATGGCAGTTACCTTAACTCCCTTCTATCTTTAACCTTGCCGAGACCAGGTTAAAGGGTTGGTCAGCAGGACCACTTGAATTACTTGGCAAAGTGAATTAGTTCAAGTCCTGCTGAAGTAGTCAGCACTCTCAAGTGGGGATTAAAAAAGAAATCTAGTTGGCATCAACTGAAATGGGTGTTTTTTCTGGCACACATGTGCAGGCAAAGTAAGGTGAAATTATAAAACTAAATAATTCATGAGCAGACCTAATGCTTTCTCTGGAAGCAATAATTATTTTATTATCCAAATTTTGACCCTTTAACATGCATCTCAAGAGGTAGATTGCCTAAGAAAATCTCAAAGGAAAATCAAATGCACTATGCAAACCACAGAACCATGAAACATTATTCTGAACTTTTTCATAAGCCTGAGTTTTCTTTGGCCAGTATAAAAATGTAATCAGTGACTCTGCACAAAGTTTACTGGGTGGTGAATCACCACAAGATGAAGATGCATGCCATCCAGATAGAGAAACTGGACATTTCCAGAACCTCAGAATGTGGAGCTGGCAGGCCCAACCTTGTAAAAGAGGAAGGAAAGAACATAGAAGATAAATGGATTTAGAAAGAAGAAAATAAAACTGCCATTTTTCATACTGCTAATATTATATACGTAGAAAATACAAAATTATCTACAAGTAAGGTATAAAGATTAAGTAAATTTAGCAAGTTTGCAGTATACAAAATCAATACGCACAAATCAATTGTATTTCCATATAAGAGCAGAAAACAGTTAGAAAATGAAATTTTAGAAAATAATATAAAAATTCAAATATCTAAAATAGTAGCTTTAGGGTGTGGTCCAAGGAGCCATGGGGATTCCTAAATGTCATTCAGATGGTCCTTTTAAACTCTCATTCTTTCATGAGTGAACAGTGGAGTTTTCCAGAGGTACTTAATGTGTGATCATACTTCAAATTGAATGCAGAAGAGGAACTAAGAATCTAGCTGTTTTTTATTACACAAAGTTTTAAAGAGATTTAAAGCTTTAAAGGGATTTGCAAAAATGTAAAACTATGCCAGTCCTTTTTGTTTGATTATACTATCAGTCATAGGAGACATATGTTAAAAATTTCCCAAATTTTGGATTTGCGTATTTCTCCTTTTAGTTTTGATAGATTCCTCCTCTCAGTTTCAGGTTTGCTTCTTATATTTTAACTTAGAATTCCTTTGTCTTCCTGGTGAAGTGAGCATTTTATCATCATGAATTTTTCTTTCCTACCTTTATTACAGAGTTTTGCCTAAAAGGGTGCTTCATTGGAATTAGTATAGTTATAACTGTTTACTTCTTGTTAGTGTTTTCATGGTATCTTTTTTATCTTTTTACTTTAAGTATTTTTGTGCCTCAAAATAGAAATGTTTCTTTTATAAGTAATGTATATTTTGGTTTCATTTTTGCAACCAGTCTGACTACGTTTGATTTCTAATCTGAATGTTTAGTCATTTACATTTAATGTAATTACCAACATATTTGTGTTTACACCCATAATCTTACTATTTGTTTTCTATTTCTTCTACTTCTTCTGTATACCTTTTCCTCTCATTTCTTATACCTTCTGATTAATTGATTTTTTAAATTTGATGTTTTCCTCTATGTATTACTTCTTTGCTACTCCAGATATTACAACACTAATCTTTGACTTATCAGAGTTTAATACCAAATTTATTTATTTGTTTGTTTGTTTGTTTATTATTATTTTGGTAATACCAATTAATTTTATCCATTCACATAAAATGCAAGACTCCCACTTTCTGTGATATTTTTATCATGTATTTTAATTATTCATGTATTTTGCAGACCACAATACATTACTACTGTATTAATGGTCAATATTTACTTGTGTTTACTCACATATGTACTCTTTCTGTTACATTTTATTCCCCTTTGCATCTCTTTGCTTCCTTTTGGGGTCATTTTCTGTGAGGCCTAAGTAATTTTGTATATATTTCTTTTAGTGTGTGTCTGCCAATAATGATCTCTCTGTTTTAGTTGGGTTGACATGACTTTATTTTGCCTTTGTTTTTGAAGGGTATTTTTCTTGGATATGCATCTTTAGGTTGGCAGTTACTCTTCCAACATTTTGAAGATAGCATTGTATTGTCATCTGCCTGACACAGTTTCTGTAGAGAAGTCAGCTTTCATCTTACTGCTGTTCCCATAAATGTGGTATTTCTTTATTCTTCTTAAGATTTGTTCTTTTGCTGGGCTTTAAGAAGTTTTACTTTGATTTTTCTTGATATAGTTTTCTCTATAGTTGTTAAGTTTGGGAATCAGAAAGTCCTGAATCTGTGACTTAATGTCTTTTATCACTTTGTGGAAATTATCAGGATTATTTCTTCAAATGTTTCTTCTGCTCTGTTTGCTCATTACTCTCATTCTGAGATTCCAAATGCACCTATGATAGACCTTTTCACTATGTCCTGTCTGTCTCTTATTCTCATTTCTCTATGTGTTATCAATTTTTCTCTGTGCTTCATTGTGAGTTTATTTAATTGACATAACTGTCAATTTACTATCTTCACTTTTGTCTAAAGTGCTATTGAAAATATTATTTCAGTTACTTTGTTTTCCAGTTTAAAATTTTTCATTTTATTTTAATAGACTCAGATTTACTTTTTTGCTCCAAAGCTCTATACTAATCACTTATTTTAGTTTATGTTTTACCAAACAAATAACTCCATCACTTATGGATCTGTTTTTGATCAGTTGGTTCTGTGTTCTGGTATGTACAGTAATGTTTTATGGACCTCATGATGTTATATATAGACAATTGGATAGATTCTGATGTTTTTCCTCAGATAGTGTAATTTTGCTTTTGATAAGTAGTTTAATAAGGGGTATATTATATAATCCAGTCTTGGAATTAAGTTAATTGAGTATAAATTTCATCCTGTGAGGTTCAATCTATTTCTAGTTCACCTTTATTTCTATCACATACTCTTTCAGGAGTCCCATTAGAAAGTCAGTTATGGGCCTTAGTTTTGCTTCACATTGGTAGGCCTTGAACTCTATGTTTCTCCAGTAATTATGAAAGTGCCAGTCACTCCGTTGAGCTTCTCTGTCTCTTTCTGTTTGGCTGTTGGGGTTCTTGGCTCCAGTTTTCTTATGAATGGCAAAGGCATCTGGGCTGAAGTCATAAGAATCCTTGACTCACCTCAGTGTGTTTTTCCTCTTCTCTGGGACCTTGATTGCCTCAAATCTTGGCTGCTTGATAGCTCTTTCATGCCTTCAAATGGATTTTTTCTGTTTTTTAGTCTAGTTGTACTATTTTTGGTATAAATTTGGTTTGATGCAGGCTAACCTTTATAATTGGAAGGAAAGTCCTCAGAGGTCATAATTTTCTCTCCCATCCTTTACATCTATTCTGTTACTAAATACTGAAGCTCTACATATCTCTGAAATATACCCCTTCTTCTCCACTGAGAGCCAGACCCTTTGGTTCAGGCCCTAATATTTTACTACCTGAATTATTGTGAAGGGCCAGTTATAAATATCTCTACCTCAATGTTTTTGCATTCAACTTAAGTACAACTTCCAGATGAGCCATAACTCCCCTAATTAAACCTATTTTATGATTTATATCACCTATGAAATAAAAATCCAAGCTCTATACTGTAATGCATGGGCATTACAGTAGATAGAGGCTAGCACACAATTAAATGTTATAAAATTTCTTTGATGGACAAAAAATAAAATATCCGAATGAGATGATTGCACAAAGCAAGAGATAAACCACTATGTTCCCAGCATTGGTTCAGGTTTTCAGGCCTACCAAAGTGTCCTCTGGAAATGTACAGCTGATATTGATACTACTGATGAGTGAAGACTCAGTCTGGCATGAAAATATCCCCTTAGTCTTCCTCAATTATTTTTCAATATCATGTGTATACCTACTGACTCATAGGTTGGCTGGCTCTGGGCCTGCATATTCATTAGCTAAAAATAACAGATACAGAAAATACTGTCAATCAAATCTCAGTGTTTACTCTGAGATTATGTGAATTAAATGAGAATTTTCCACAGATAGAATCCCATTTCAGAACTGTCTTCACATCTTAATGTTCCCCAGTATACATTTTACACTCTCCTTCACCAAAATACTTGCCTTTCTTTCTCATTTTTCACACATTCACATTTATTGTGGCTTCTGTTTGGAGTGTCCTTCTCTACTTTTCTCTCTGGAAAATTTATTCATGAATCAACTCAAGTGCTGTCCCTTCTACGAATATTCCCTGAACCATCCTTGCCACACATTAAAATTAGACCCTTCCCCTTCTTTGTTTTCATAATACGCTGCACAGTACCCCTATTGAGGCATTTATCTCTCTGCAGTTTTGTTTGTTTGTTTGGTTGTTTCTGTCTCTCTGGCAAAATGTGAACTTCTTAAAGGCAGGGTTTTCAAATCATTGCTTTGTAAACCCATTAACATCACAGTACTTAGAACATAAAAGCATGATCAATGTTAGCTAAATGAATATGGTTTTCAATATTATCAAATCAGATGACTCAAAAACCAGTTAATTCCTTTATCTGGTTAAGATATCTGGCACTAAGTTAATACTTGTTCAACTGATAAATGAATTACATTATTGAGCAAAATTTATTTCATTATGAAAAAGTAGGGTTTTTTTAAAATAAACAGAACTTTTAAAGAATAAACTAAAGTTTGGGAGAGAGAGTTTAGAGGCTTATAGTTGGAGAAAATAATTTTGAAATATTTTGTCTGGAAATTAAACCTAAATTCTTCCTAACAAAACCAAGATTAATTAAGAATGAAATCACTGAACGTAGATAATTTGAGAAAAATCAGTTAGCTATGAGGCCAAAGAAAAATATGTCAAATGTCCAAATATATAATTTACCTTTATCTTAAGTTTTAGATTGGTGAGGCATGAAAACTATATTCTGCAAATGTTTAAGATTAAGGAGCACCATGTCTGCTTCATATTGCTCCTAAACTCTGTGAAATCTTCATACTGTGCAGGCAAAACTCAATTACCATGGGGCTATATATGGACACTTAATCCCTAGGGATTTAAAGGAGAAAGTTCTGCTCAGTCAATGAAAAATTGTTGGCAGAACTTCTGGAACATATTTTTATGCACATAAAAATTAGTTTCAGAGATATGTAATTGTGGATTTTCATTACAGAATCTGCAGGTCAAATTGTATTTTACCAGAAAGTGCTGTGAGAAGATTTGAAATCCAGACAAATGAAAAAAATTGCTTTTATCTGCTAATGAAGCTTGCAGTGCCTCCTGAAATCAGGATAATTGGCTTCTTTGCATCCTATTCAATCTCTGTATGTGCAAGAGGGTCAGAACACGTATGTTAGATTGATGGGACCACACCTATACTTGCAGCTGACTTTCTGTGTGAAGTTCACAACACTTTTTGTTGATGACACAACTGACATAATGAAAGGGAAAATTTACCGAACTTGGATTACACTGAGAAACTTTAATGTGTAGATGGTTATATGTTCTGCAAATATCTATTCAGGCACAACTCAGTTTAAAAGAGATTGTGTTTGAAAGTCTTTTTGACATTAATTATTCATAATGTTTTTTTTATGTGTATACTATAAAAATATTATAGTGCTCAGCCAGATCAGCCCTCAAAAACCCATTTAATTTATTTATGGTATGACTGAAAAATTACACATTTACATTGAAAGATAGCAGACAAAAATATAACTGCCACACCAGGAATTAAAACATTTCAAGCTAATACTAAAATTTAATTCATTTTTATTACTAAAAATAGATTATTGACAAAAATAAAAAACAGAATGCAAAGCTTCATGGAAATTTGTTAAGGAGCTTCTAGAATTGTTAAAGGAATTTATAGTTTGAGAATGTCAGTTCTTATTATTTCCCATTTTGTGTGAAAATGATTTTTTTTCTTGATACAACTCGTCTCTGCCCCATGTTTACCAGCCAGGGTTGTGTTGATATTTGGCTTCCTAAAGGGAAAGGAAAAAAGTAAATTTTTCAAAAGTAGCCAGCATAGAAAATAAATGTATATTTCAAAAAGAGAGTAGTGAAAGATTAGTGAAAGATGGGTTGCACAGATAAGGCGAGGAGCCCAAAATGAGCAGAATCTTACCAGGAATGATGGCAGAATAGAAGGAGTTCTTCATATGAACATTTCATGCTTAGAATTCTGCAGGCACATGGCCATCTACAGAGCATTCCTTTTATTATTCTCAAGGAGATGTCCTTTGTTGTTGCCAACTACTGGCAGATCTTCCTTTCAAATACATTGCCCTAACCTAGTCTGCCTGGGTGCTTAAGGATAAATGCCTTTATTGATGTTGCAAATATTTTTTTCCTTCATTGATATTTAAACATTTCATTTACTTGTATGCAGAGAAAATCTTTGAGACTACTTTCCCTTTTCAGCATTTTCTAAATTAAAGATATAAAAAGCTTAATAGCTCTAAGTAAGTTATTATTAGCTTGAATTAGGATATTCTCTAACAAAAAAAATCAGGAAACTGAACAGCTTTCTAGCTTCTCATCTGGTCTACCCAGTGTAATACCAACTGATGCCAGGTGGGGACATATCCACTGAGAAGAGGTAGGGGTGGCAGAGTTGACCCCATGCTATGGATAGGAGTTTATATCACCATAGGGTTGGAGCTAAAAAGAGCACCAAGTATTATGAAGCAGGAGTGGAAACTAGTTAATGGGGCTTGGGTTGGAAAATTGTCAGGGATTTCTTGTCTCTGCGCCTCTACATGAAGGACTTTTCCAACAATTTCTGCAGCCTCTTCCAAGAATTCCATCTTCCGCACCCACTACCTGTTTGTCTCTGCTCTTGAATATTGATTAGAATTCTTTTTCTGCTGCAGGTAGTTGTCTGTGGGAGGGTAGAGAAAGAGAGTATAGGTGAGGGGGTTCCACCCTGGACACACATTTTCCTATGGAAGGAGGTAACAGAGGGTACTGACATACAGTTCCATTTCTCCTTGCCTTCCTGCAGTTGTGGGAGTCCACCGTCTCGAATGTTCATGACATCTTGGTAGTGAGAACCTTCTAGTAGTTGTACAAATACTGCATAAAATCCTTTCTTCTATACTGTCACAACTGGTACTCTCTTGACTCTCTCATTTACTTTGAACTGAATACAAGAATATTGAACACACTCATATTGAAATAGAAAAATTTACATGGAATATATTTCAAGCCAAAAAAAAAAAGAAAGAAATTTGAATGGCCATATCACTTGGAATTATCTGCAGTATATCCCCTTTATCAATATAAATAGCAGATATTTGGATATATGTGTTATATACATGTGTCTCTTTTTATGCACCTTCTTTTTCTCTGATGCTGGCAAAAACTCTCAAAATATTGCTTTGTAGTTGTTCTTTTGATTTTATCCCCAGAGCATTTATTCAAGAGAACAAATTTGGCCATTTTCAAGCTGTGAGAATATGGAATGCATAAATCTTCCTGCTATAAAATACATTTTTGGTATATTTATGTAACTCAAAACAGATGCATCTATAAAGTTTACATATAGAAACACAGATTACTGAAGGAAAAGAGTCAGGTCTGGTTTGGAAAAGATTTTGATATTTTTAACCTACAAATGTTTCCAGTGTGTAAAATTGGTACTAGGGACTTGGATCCAATGGTTGGGTTCTGGGGAAATTCCTGTAAAATGTCACAAGATGAGCATCTGACTACAGAGCATTTCAGCTTTAGGGCTACAATCTTAGACATAGCCATACTTACTTTTAAATGGAGCTAGAGGGAAGCCAAAGGTTTTTCTGCAAGATAGTCTGAGTAGTGGCAGTGTGGTCTAGTCTGAAATTACACCAAGCTTAAAAGTAGAATTTTTCTGGCAGTTAATCAAATAAACAATATGGCAATCTTAATAGACTAAAATGGAAATAAGCCTTTTTAAAAGGGTTTCTGAAGTCCAGAATTTATTATGCAGGTCACAGATTCTCTCTATTGTGCAGTTATAGAAACAAGATCTCAGTGTTGGCCCATGGACTAAGTGTCTAGGTGGATGAGTATCTTTCGTAGAGTAGCCATATGACTGCTGTAAACTTCTTATCCATTTGCCTTCTGAGGAGAGGGCAATCTAGCAAACACATGGGAAGGTGGGTAGGACTGATGGATGTTTTGGCTCTAGAAATATCAGGAAGTAATTAAGTATATGGTTGCTGTTAAGGTTAATAAAATCCATTGATCCTTGATATTTACTTCCCAGAAGCTTTGTTCCTATCTTCCTTAAATAAAACATCACACTGTGTGCCTGGATCTTTGGTGGATTATAAATTTAAGGTAGATCCAATCTCATCATTCATTCAATAGATAGTTGTTGAAAAATTACTGTGTGTCAGGCACATATCAGTATTGACTACAGGGGTTTTTTGTACATCTTCTCCCCTTTTAATTAGTAAAATTGAAATTATGAGTTTCTTTTATTAAAATCTCATTTTTCTATTCAAAATCTGATAAATTGAAGCAACTAAATTTAAGGGGAGTGAACATTTAAAATTTTCTTTATATATTTGAGATATTTAATTGTTTTAGCTATTTTAATTACATGACTATCCAAAACTTACAAAGTACTTAAGAAGTTCTATATTACAATTTTAATGATTTATACTTATAAATAGTGTATCACAAGTAGGTGATAAAATATTTTATACTTTTTATCTTAAAATTGCAAGTATAAGTTAGTAATTAGATATTTTAAATTATACTCATGATTCTAATATGCCAAGTTCTCTTAAATATCACAAATATTTGAAATAAAAAAGCACAAAGATTATTTCTTAGTTTAATGTGAAAGACTATGGATTTTGTTTACTTAATCATTTCTAAACTTAATTCTCAATCTTTCCAGGATTAAAGACATTTTTTATCACTAATCACATGATTTTTCCTTCTCCAAGGAATTTTTTCTTCATCCCAAGAAAACTGGTGTTCCTTTTCAGGGGCCAAGAATTTGGCTAGGAAATGAGGTCTGCGGCAGCTGACATTCAGGCTGATTTTTCTCATGATCACGAGAGACAAGTCTAAGCCCTCCAAATGATGGATTGGATTTGGGAATGGGAATCAATAATAAATATGAAATTTTTGGTGTGAGCAGTTGGGAAGGCAATGGTACCATTTACAGAACTAAGAACGATGCGAAGAAAAACAGAAAATCTGGTGCTGTGATTTAAACTTCCCAGATTTGAAGGGCTGGTGGGCACTGAAATGGATTTGTTAGAAGGCTGAATAGAAGTCTTTGGGGAGAGGACTGGGCTAGAAACTTTAGTTTGGAGATTGCAGGAGTATAGATGTTCCTTAAATCTATGGACCTGAAGGGCAGAGTAACAAAGAGAGAAAATAAGAAGTCAGAAGGTCGAGTACAGAATGTGCTAAGGTGTAGAACTCAGGGAGAAGAGAAGGAGCTAGTAAAGAGCCCTGAGAAGGAACCAGGAGGCAGGAAGAAGCATACACGACAGTGAGAGACAGCAGGGAAGCCAAGAGATGAGAATGCCGCATGGAGGAAGAATTTCAAGCAGGAGATGGAAGAGGAAAAAATGTCCACAGAAATGAAAGCTATATTTAACAATTACAATAAAAGCAAACATAAATGGGTGAATCTGGGTAGGCTTGAGGAAATGGCACAAAATGAAAGAGAAAAATCCACAAAGATATCACAATGATTAAAAAAATAGAAAAAGATGTGGATGACAAATAGGGCAAAAAAATATAGAAAACAAAAGAACTCAGCACCTGTGGAATAATAACAAAATGTCTCAAGATATGAATAATAAAAAAAGTCCTGAAATAAAGAACAACTTGAATCTGCAGATGATTGAGGAAAGTTGATGCAGAGCTGATATAAAAAGTAGGAAATCTAGATCCTAGTCAAATCATTGAAATTACTGAAATAGGGCTAATGAAAGAACCCTAATAGGATTGTTGCGAAGATTAATTCATAATGTGAGGCATGAAGATTTGCACCTGAAGTATAATAAGCACTCCACAAATGTTGCCACAGCTCCAGTTGTTCCTCCTTTTCATAGATTTGTGCATCATTGTTATTATTAATGTGATTAGTATTCTCTTTGCTACTCCACCATTTAATGTCAACATTGTTTAACACTGGGTCTTATGCCTTCTGTCTTCTCAGTTTATT